>NC_056054.1:206831908-208042908 GCF_016772045.2 Ovis aries
ATCCGCTGGATCATCGAAAAAGCAAGAGAATTCCAGAAAAACATCTATTTCTGCTTTATTGACTATGCCAAAGCCTTTGACTGTGTGGATCACAATAAACTGTGGAAAATTCTGAAAGAGATGGGAATACCAGACCACCTGACCTGCCTCTTGAGAAACCTGTATGCAGGCCAGGAAGCAACAGTTAGAACTGGACATGGAACAACAGACTGGTTCCAAATTGGGAAAGGAGTACGTCAAGGCTGTATATTGTCACCCTGCTTATTTAACTTACATGCAGAGTACATCATGAGAAATGCTGGCCTGGAAGAAGCACAAGCTAGAATCAAGATTGCTGGGAGAAATATCAATAACCTCAGATATGCAGATGACATCACCTTTAATGGCAGAAAGTGAAGAGGAACTAAAAAGCCTCTTGATGAAAGTGAAAGAGGAGAGTGAAAAAGCTGGCTTAAAGCTCAACATTCAGAAAACGAAGGTCATGGCATCTGGTCCCATCACTTCATGGCAAATAGATGGGGAAACAGTGGAAACTGTGTCAGGCTTTATTTTGGGGGGCTCCAAAATCACTGCAGATGGTGATTGCAGCCATGAAATTAAAAGACGCTTACTCCTTGGAAGAAAAGTTATGACCAACCTAGATAGCATATTCAAAAGTAGAGACAGTACTTTGCCAACAAAGGTACCATCTAGTCAAGGCTAAGGTTTTTCCAGTGGTCAATGTATGGATGTGAGAGTTGGACTGTGAAGAAAGCTGTGCACCAAAGAATTGATGCTTTTGAACTGTGGTGTTAGAGAAGACTCTTGAGAGTCCCTTGGACTGCAAGGAGATCCAACCAGTCCATTCTAAAGGAGATTGGTCCTGGGTGTTCTTTGGAAGGAATGATGCTGAAGCTGAAACTCCAGTACTTTGGCCACCTCATGTGAAGAGTTGACTCATTTGAAAAGACCCTGATGCTGGGAGGGATTGGGGGCAGGAGGAGAAGGGGACGACAGAGGATGAGATGGCTGGATGTCTTCACCGACTTGATGGACATGAGTTTGAGTGAACTCCGGGAGTTGGTGATGGACAGGGGGGCCTGGCATGTTGTGATTCATTGTGTCGCAAAGAGTTGGACACGAGTGAGCAACTGAACTGAACTGAACTGAAGGTTAAACACCTACGAGACTAAGTTCAAATGATGTAAATAGGATCAGAAATTGGGGAGCCAAGTGGAAAGTTTTGAGACAAAAAGATTGATCAGAATAATATTGAGTTGGCCAAAAAGTTCATTTGGGTTCTTCTGTAACATCATACGGAAAATCCAAACAAACTTTTTGGCCATCCCAATGTTTAGAAAGCAAGAAGAAAGAGGTGGTGTGATTATTGAGAATAGTCTCCATATATCAGCAACTTAGCATCCCATGGATGATTCAGAGAAATCTTTATTCTAGGGCTGATTTAGTCTCAATATTAAGGCTTCACACTCCTGAGGAGGGCTTCCCAGGTGGTGCTAGTGGTAAAGTACATGCCTGCCAATACAGGAGACATAAAAGATGCAAGTTCAAACTCTGGATTGAGAAGATCCCCTGAAGGAGGGCATGGCAACCCACTTCAGTATTCTTGCCTGGAGAATCCCATGGACAGAGGAGGGCAGGCTACAGTCCATAGGGTCACAAAGAGAGAACATGACTTAAATGACTTAGCATGCACACACTCCTGAGGCCTCTACTCAATGTCATGTGTGTTAAGAGTCCTCTCCACTCAAACTGGTGAGAACATGAACTATTCTCAGCTTTTTGTGAAGTCCAAGAATTGTTTTGCTTATTGCTTTCTGATTCTTCTTTCAGGGGCACCTCAGTGAGTTTCCACTTGCGCAAACACTGATTATTACTCAATCAAAGACTTGAGGGGACATCTCTGCAGATCTCTGGAGCTCCCTCTCAGTGCAGCTTCCTTCTCTCCAATACCTTCCCACAAATTCTAGATGTCTAGATTTTCTTAAGCTGATCTATCACTAAAATCCAATAAGATCACTAGGCTCAGCTTTGGTTTTCCCTCCCTGTAACCTGGAAACTGCCACCAGGAAGGAAATTATATAATCACAAACCTTACATCATTTGTTAACCTTCTGTTATGATTTACAGCCCTGGACTATCTATTGCCCAATATTTTAAAATAGCTGTTCCATAGATATTGTTTGATGCTCCAGTTCTTTATGATTTGAAGGCAATTCCTGTAGTAATTCATTCTCATGGGAGAATGTGGAGGTCTTAACACATTTTAATAACAAGCCAGCTTTCACATTTTGTGATCTGCCTTCATTTGTAAAGAAATCTGGTTTTCACAACTAAAGGTGATGATGTGAAGATACTTGACCCCTTTTCCAGGCTTCCCTGGTGGTGCTAGTGGTAAAGAACTCCCCTGTCAATGAGGGGGACATAAGAGATGCGGGTTTGATCCCTGGGTCGGGAAGATCCTTTGGAGGAGGGCATGGCAACCCACTCCAGTATTCTTGCCTAGCGAATCCCCATGTATAGAGGAGCCTGGTAGGCTATAGCCCATAGGGTTGCAAAGAATCGGACAAACTGAAACGACCTAGGATGCACACACATACAATCCCTTCTTCAGAGCCAAGCCTACACGTAATTCAAGCACCCAGAAGATCTGAGCCAGTTTGATACACTTAGTTTCTTCCTCCCACCTGCAAAAACAACCCCTCATCTTAAATAATTTCTCCCAGCTCTACTCCCTCCTATTTATTCTAAATTCTTTTAAATCTATCTTAATGTCTCCAGTTTCTGTCTTGTGCCATATTCCTATTCTCCACTTCTCAGATCAACTCTCTTAATCTGATGTACAATTTGACCTATCCTCTAGCTTTAGTTCTTTCCTTACCCTTTGTATCAGGTGGCATGCATTACAAGTGACATAAAATCCAACTTAAATTAGCTTTCAAAACAGATTTTACTGACTGTTTATTGACTCAAAGTCTGATGGTAGGTCAGGATTCTCAGTTACCTGATTCCGTGCCTTAAAGATGACCTCATTCTTTTTTCTCCAGCCTTATTGAGTTATAATTGATAAATTATATATACATAAGGTATACAACATGATGGTTTGATATACATATTCATTGTGAAATGACTACCACAGTCAAGTTAATTTACATGTCAATCATCTCACATAGTTACTTTTTGGATTTGTTATTGTTTTTTGGTGTGGTGAGAACACTTAAAAACTCTTCTCTTTCTTTGTTTTCTCTTGCATGATGTCAGCTTTATGCTAAGGCCAGCTTCACTCATAATAGCTGTGTGACAGCAGCACTTCTAGGCTTCTCGTCTAAACAAAACAGCTTGGAAGATGAGAAAGCTAAAGAGATATTCTTTCTTAGATGTTGCCAGAAAATCTCTTTTTCAGTATCTTTGGTCCAAATCAGTCCATATTTTACCTCTGAACCAAAGTCTTGGCCAGTCCATGGGGCTGCAAAGAGTCGGACACTCTTGCCTAGAGACAAGAGTGAAGCCAAGTTCTCAAAAACACACGGGCTGAGTCAAAGGAGCAGATACTCAAATGAAAATCAGGTAACCAAGAGAAGGGGGAATGGATGTTAAGGAGGCAGGCTCAATATCTCCAGTACTTCCTGGACTTTGCTTTTCAGAGCTTCCTTGGTTCCATGCTCTGAAACTCATTGACCGTGTTCAAGCCTCTCCAATATAACTTCAGAGTCTGACCCCAGACAAGAAGCAGGTTTTAGAATAAATAATATCTTGGAAATAAATTCATTTCATGACCTATTTCTCTACAGGGAGCTATGTATATCTGTAATATACTATGTATCATCACTGAGCTGAAAACTTTCATAATATTTATATGAGTGCTTAGTTAATTTATCCTCTCTGTGTCTCACTTTCCTTATTTGCAAAATGAGAGTAATAATTGTACTTATTTACGAAATTTAAGAATAAAATAAGCTTAAATGTATTAGTACACATAAAACATTGAAACATGCCTAAATGTAGGAAACATTCGATAAATGTTCATTACTTGTTATTTTATATTATTATTTTTTCATCGCAGCTATACTATTAGTATGAATATTTGAATACGTGACAATATAAAGGTCCATTCATGATATGACTCAATTATAATTACTCTTCCTATATTTATCCCTTAGGCATATCATCCCTTTATCATTTCAAAGCATATAATAATACTATTCCCAAAGAATGTATATCCATGCCAACTTTGTTTCCCTAGAAATTTATAAGCTAAAATAAATTATGTTGAGACAGGAGGTATATAAAAGGGCCTTTTTGGTTAGACAAAATTGTGAAAATATCTAACAATGTCTTAATCATACAAATGGCCTATAATAGTTACTTAAAATTAATTTTCAGTCAGTCACTCAGTTCAGTCACTCAGTCATGTTGACTTTTTATGACCCCACAGACTGCAGCATCCCAGGCTTCCCTGTCCATCACCAGCTCTCACAGCTTGCTCAAACTCATGTCCCTCGAGTCGGTGATGCCATCCAACCATCTCTATCCTCTGTTGTCCCCTTCTCCTCCTGCTTTCAATCTTTCCCAGCATAAGGGTCTTTTCAAATGAGTCAGTTCTTCACATCGGGTGGCCAAAGCATTAGATTAATTTTAGTGTTATATAAAATAAATAATAAAGCACATAAGTGGCACATCCCAAACAGACCTTGATAATGGGAAATCCCCAACTCATTCCCAGTATTTGAGGCAAAGATTCCTGAGAAGGTGGGTTTCAAAAAACCTGAGATGACAGTAAGAAGGCAGGTTAATAAGTAGAGGAAATCAGATAAGCCAAATTTGGACAAGGTGGTAAGCCTAGGGAAATTTTTTTTTTAAATTTTTGAAAAGGAGGGGAAGTGCTCGCTTCAGCAGCACATATACTAAAATTGGAACGATACAGAGAAGACTAGCATGGCTCCTGTGCAAGGATGACATGCAAATTCATGAAGCGTTCCATATTTTTATCAGTTCTAATGAGGTGGATGAAACTGGAGCCTATCATACAGAGTGAAGTAAGCCAGAAACAAAAACACCAATGCAGTATACTAATGCATATATATGGAATTTAGAAAAATGTTAACAATAACCCTGTATGCGAGACTGCAAAAGAGACACAGATGTATAGAACAGGCTTTTGGACTCTGTGGGAGAGGGAGAGGGTGGGATGATTTGGGAGAATGGCATTGAAACATGTATAATATATATGAAATGAATCGCCAGTCCAGGTTCGATGCATGATACTGGATGCTTGGTGCTGGTGCACTGGGACAACCCAGAGTGATGGTACGGGGAGGGAGGGAGGAAGAGGGTTCAGAATGGGGAACACGTGTATACCTGTGGCAGATTCATGTTGATGTATGGCAAAACAAATACAATACTGTAAAGTAATTAACCTCTAATTAAAATAAATAAATTTATATTTAAAAAAAGAAAAGTAAGGGAAAAGAAGAGAAGGGAAAAGAGAAGGGAGGAATACACAACATCCAGGGGGAAAAGATCTGGATGTGTTTCCTCAATCTGCCACCTACTAGCTATGTACTCTTGGGCAAATAACTTAACCCTTCTGATTCAATTTATGCACTCTTAAAATAATAAAAATAATAGTACCTACATATTGTTGCATTTTATCAGTTCTAACATTTTAACATCTCTGAAATGAGAAAAAGTATGTCTTCTAATCTATGGGATCTTAGACCCAATGAAACGTGGTATGCTATGATGAGCATTGACTAAGACACTGCCTGTAAAGCACCTAGCACAGTATGAAGGCAACCTTCTTATTTAATTTCTTTGTCTACTCCTATAATTTTTTAAATTAGAAAATACAGTTATTCCTCATAAATTAAGCAACTTGTCCAGTGTAAAAACCAAATTCTGAAGAAAGAATATCAAAAAGTCTACTAAACATTAATGAAATTAGATCAACAAGAATTAGGAAAGTAAGCTCTAAAATTGACTGCAAAGAGAATTAAGAATATAACTCCATTGGAAATAAATAATATGACACCCCCCCCAAAAAAAAAGAATGCAGGAACTGGGACTATATGTCCTCAGTTTAAAGGGGAAAAAACGTATTTAAAAAAATTCTAGGTAACTTTAGAATCCAAGTACCTATGCTCCCTGACCAAATCCAGATAACCACCTGCTTTTTGCATGTAAAGTTTTATGGGAACCCCTCCAAGGTTTTTGTTACATGTTGTCTATGGCAGATTTCCTGCTACAATGGCAGAGTTGAGTAGTAGGACAGAGACAATGGGGTCCACAATGCTTAAAATAATTATCTGGCCCTTCATAGAAAATGTTTGCTGACCTCTCCTTTAGAAAACAATTGTGATAGTGATTGTGATAATTTTTCAAGTCAACTTGACTGACCATGACACTGTCAACTTGACAATTATTTCTTATTTCTGAGTATGTTTGTTTATAAGAGGGTTTCTGAATGAGATTAGCATTTGAATCAGTGGACTCAGTAATGCAGGTGCACATCATTCAATCCCTTGAGGGCCTTAAAAGAACAAAAGGTAGAGGAAGGAAGTATTAGTCCCTTTTTTCTTGTTAGTACATCTCATCTCATCTTCCTCAGTCCCTGGACTGGGATTTAAACCTTTAGCTCCCCTGGTTCTTGATCCCTCAGACTCGAGTGAATTACATCATTGGCTTTTCTGGGTCTCCAGTTTGCAGACAGCAATTAAGGTAGTGGAATTTCTTAACTTTCATAACTGCATGAGCCATTTCCTCATTTTTTTGTGCACATATTAAATATCTCCTATTGGTTCCATTTTTCTAAAGAACCTGACTAATACAACAACATTTTGACTATACACCCTCAAGCTGAAGCTACAAAAGGAACTACAAACAAATCCTGAACTCTATTTACTTGAGGTTTTAAATTCTGTTTGTTCATTTTTGGCTATGCTGGGACTTTGTTGCTGTGTGCAGGCTTCCTCTAGTCATAGTGAGAGGGGGCTACTCTCTAGCATGTGGGCTTCTCACTGCAATGGCTTCTATCACTGCAGAGCACAGGCTCCTGGATGTGTGGGCTTCAGCAGTTGTGCCAAATGAACTCAGTAATTGCAGCTGAAGGGCTCTAGAGCATGGGCCCAGCAGTTGTGGCGCATGGGTTTAGTTGCCCTGTAGCATGTGGAATCTTCTTGGACCAGGAATTTAAGCTGTGTTCCCTGCATTAGCAGGTGGATTGTTAACCACGGGACCATCAGGGAAGTCCCTATTTAAATTAAATGAATCAAGACTCTCTGAAGAAATGGCAGATTCCACAGCAGGAGAAGAAAAATATAGTAAGATGAAAGTGGAACATCTTATTGTGCAACAAAGTTTAAATTGCTCAAAAATCAATGAGAAGTTAAAGTAACCAAGAAGCTAGGTCTAAAAGGTTCTCACTAGCCAAATCTTAGAAAAACTGAGACTTAAAAATAACATTTACAGAAAGAACTGATTCGAGGCCTGGAGAAGGAAAATACAACATCAGCCTGGAGCATTTTGTGATGCTAGGAAGTAGGAAATTCTGGGCTGGGGAGGAACATATGAAAAAGACTCAGAAGCCAACCTGAGAGAACCATAAACGGCTAAGACTGGAACAATTTGAGCAAAACATAATAATAATATAGCACTGGATTATAACCCACAGTATCAAATAAATATGAATGAGTCAACACCAACATAAACAAATGATTTAATAAGTAAATGAATGAGAACAAATTGAATGGGACAAATATTCCTTACATAAGAAACAATATCTCAACCGATATATGTGGACATTCCCTCCTTCAAGAAGTGGAGCTTAATTTAAATCCACTTGAGAATGGTCTTCTTTCCAAAGAAGAGTGTTTAGCTTCCAAAGAATAGAGAAAGGAAAGGGAAAAATAGAAATCTGACAAACACTACCTTAAGCAAGTGATCAAAGTTAATGTCATCAGTGATGAGTCAGGTTAATATCAAGTACTACCTAAATACAGTGCAATGAGAAAACCATCTTACCTCTGCAGTATCCTTCCCCTAAACCCATAACTGCAGTCTAATAATGAGAAAACATAACACAAACCCAAAGTGAAGGACTATCTACAAAACATCTGCAATCTTGAGAAAGAAAAATAGAGCAGGAGGAATCAGACTCCCTGACTTAAGATTATATTGCAAAGCTACAGTCATCAAAACAGTATGGTACTGGCACAAAAATAGAAATATGGACCAATGGAACAAGATAGAAATCCCAGAAATAAACCCATGCACCTATGGGTACCTTATTTTTGACAAAGGAGGCAAGAATACACAATGGGGGCAAAGACAGACTCTTCAATAAATGGTGCTGGGAAAACTGGACAGCTACATGTAAAAGAAGGAAATTAAAACACTTCCTAACACCATACACAAAGATAAACTCAAAATGTGTTAAAGACCTAAATGTAAGACCAGAAACTATAAAACTTTTAGAGGGATACATAGGGAGAAAACTCAATGACATAAATCAAAGCAAGATCTTCTATGACCCATCTCCTAGAGTAACAGAAAAAAAAAAAAGTAAAAAGTAGAACCTGATACACTTAAAATCTTTTGCACAGCAAAGGAAACTATAAGCAAGGTGAAAAGACAACCCTCAGAATGGGAGAAAATAATAGCAAATGAAACAACTGATAAAGGATTAATTTCCAAAATATTCAAGCAGCTCATACAACTCAATGCCAGAAAAAAAAAAAAACAATCAAAAAGTGGGGAAAAGACCTAAACAGACATTTCTCCAAAGAAGACATACAGATATCTAACAAACAATGAAAAGATGCTCAACATCGCTCATTAGAGAAATGCAAATCAAAACCAGAATGAGATATCACCTCACACCAGTCAGAATGGCCATCATCAAAAAAATCCACAAACAATAAATGCTGGAGAGGGTGTGGAGAAAAGAGAACATTCTTGCACTGTTGGTGGGAATGTAAATCAATATATTCACTATGGAAGACAATATGGAGATTCCTTAAAAAACTAGGAATAAAACCACCATATGACCCAGCAATCCCAGTCCTAGGCACACACCCTGAGAAGACTAAAATTGAAAAAGACATATATATCCCATTGTTCATTACAGCACTATTTATAATAGCTAGAACATGGAAGCAACCTAGATGTCCATTAACAGATGAATGGATAAAGAAGTTGTGGTACATATATACAATGGAATATTGCTCAGCCATAAAAAGGAATGTATTTGAGTCAGTTCTGACAAGGTGGATGAACCTAGAACCTATTATACAGAGTAAAGTGGGTTAGAAAGAGAAAGTTAAATATCGTATTTGGAACTGAACTGAACACACATATTCGTAATCTAGAAAAATGGTACTGAAGAATTTATTTACAGGTCAGCAATGGAGAAACAGACATAGAGAATAGATTTATGGACATGGGGAGAGGGAAGGAGAGGGTGAGATGTATGGAAAGAGTAACATGGAAACTTACAGTACCATATGTAAAATCGATAGCCAATAGGAATTTGTTGTATGGCTCAGGAAACTCAAACAGGGGCTCTGTATCAACATAAAAGGGTGAGATGGGGAGGGAGACTGGAGGGAGGCTCAAAAGGGAGGGGATATATGTATACCTATGGCTGACTGGAGAAGGCAATGGCACCCCACTCCAGTACTCTTGCCTGGAAAATCCCATGGACAGAGGAGCCTGGTAGGCAGCAGTCCATGGGGTCGCTAAGAGTTGGACACGACTGAGCGACTTCACTTTATGGCTGATTCATGTTGAGGTATGACAGAAAACAATAAAATTCTGTAAAGCAATTATCCTTCAATAAAAAAATAAAAAGAAAAAATAGTGGCTAAATCATGATATAAATTGGAATAATAGTGGCTTACTCATGATATAAATTTCTCCCTTCTTAACATTTTTCTCTATTTGCTACATGAATGAATATTATTTTTATAACAATAAAAGAAATCATTATTTTAAAAAAACTACAATGAGATATCACCTCACACCAGCCAGAATAACTATCATCAAAAAATCCACAAACAATAAATACTGGAGAGGATGTAGAGAGAAGCGAACCCTCCTGCACTGTTGGTGGGAATGTAGATTGGTATGGTCACTATGGACAACAGTATGGAGATTCCTACAGTTCAGTTCAGTTCAGTCACTCAGTCGTGTCTGACTCTTTGCGACCCCATGAATCACAGTACGCCAGGCCTCCCTGTTCATCACCATCTCCCAGACTTCACTCAGACTCACGTCCATCGAGTCCGTGATGCCATCCAGCCATCTCATCCTCAGTCGTCCCCTTCTCCTCCTGCCCCCAGTCCCACCCAGCATCAGAGTCTTTTCCAATGAGTCAACTCTTCGCATGAGGTGGCCAAAGTACTGGAGTTTCAGCTTTAGCATCATTTTTTCCAAAGAAATCCCAGGGCTGATCTCCTTCAGAATGGACTGGTTGGATCTCCTTGCAGTCCAAGGGACTCGCAAGAGTCTTCTCCAACACCACACTTCAAAAGCATCAATTCTTCAGTGCTCAGCCTTCTTCACAGTCCAAATCTCACATCCATACACGACCACTGGAAAAACCATGGCCTTGACTAGACGGACCTTAGTCGGCAAAGTAATGTCTCTGCTTTTGAATATGCTATCTAGGTTGGTCATAACTTTTCTTCCAAGGAGTAAGTGTCTTTTAATTTCATGGCTGCAATCACCATCCGCAGTGATTTTGGAGCCCAAAAAATAAAGTCTGACACTGTTTCTACTGTTTCCCCAGTGATGGGACCAGATGCCATGATCTTTGTTTTCTGAATCTTGAGCTTTAAGCCAACTTTTTCGCTCCCCTCTTTCACTTTCATCAAGAGGCTTTTTAGCTCCTCTTCACTTTCTGCCATAAGGGTAGTGTCATCTGCATATCTGAGGTTATTGGTATTTCTCCCGGCAATCTTGATTCTAGCTTGTGTTTCTTCCAGTCCAGTGTTTCTCATGATATATTCTGCATAGAAGTTAAATAAGCAGGGTAACAATATACAGCCTTGATGTACTCCTTTTTCTAGTGGGAACCAGTCTGTTGTTCCATGTCCAGTTCTAACTGTTGCTTCCTGGCCTGCATACAGGTTTCTCAAGAGGCAGGTCAGGTGGTCTGGTATTCCCATCTCTTTCAGAATTTTCCACAGTTCATTGTGATCCACACAGTCAAAGGCTTTGACATAGTCAATAAAGCAGAAATAGATGTTTTTCTGGAACTCTCTTGCTTTTTCGATGATCCAGTGGATGTTGGCAATTTGATCTCTGGTTCCTCTGCCTTTTCTAAAACCAGCTTGAACATCAGGGAGTTCACGGTTCACATATTGCTGAAGCCTGGCTTGGAGAATTTTGAGCATTACTTTACTAGCGTGTGAGATGAGTGCAATTGTGCGGTAGTTTGAGCATTCTTTGGCATTGCCTTTCTTTGGGATTGGAATGAAAACTGACCTTTTCCAGTCCTGTGGCCACGGCTGAGTTTTCCAAATTTGCTGGCATGTTGAGTGCAGCACTTTCACAGCATCATTTTTCAGGATTTGAAATAGCTCAACTGGAATTCCATCACCTCCACTAGCTTTGTTCATAGTGATGATTTCTAAGGCCCACTTGACTTCACATTCCAAGATGTCTGGCTCTAGATTAGTGATCACATCATCATGATTATCTGGGTCATGAAGATCTTTTTTTGTACAGTTCTTCCATGTATTCTTGCCACCTCTTCTTAATATCTTCTGCTTCTGTTTGGTCCATACCATTTCTGACAGAGCGTAGTCCACTGGAGAAGGGAATGGCAAGCCACTTCAGTATTCTTGCTTGAGAACCCCATGAACAGTATGAAAAGGCAAAATGATAGGATACTGAAAGAGGAACTCCCCAGGTCAGTATGTGCCCAATATGCTACTGGAGATCAGTGGAGAAATAACTCCAGAAAGAATGAAGGGATGAAGCCAAAGCAAAAACAAATCCCAGTTGTGGATGTGACTGGTGATAGAAGCAAGATCCAATGCTGTAAAGAGCTATATTGCATAGGAACCTGGAATGTCAGGTCCATGAATCAAGGCAAATTGGAAGTGGTCAAACAAGAGATGGCAAGAGTGAACGTCAACATTCTAGGAATCAGCGAACTAAAATGGACTGGAATGGGTGAATTTAACTCAGATGACCATTATATCTACTACTGCGGGCAGGAATCCCTCAGAAGAAATGGAGTAGCCATCATGGTCAACAAAAGAGTCCAAAATGCAGTACTTGGATGCAATCTCAAAAACGACAGAATGATTTCTGTTCATCTCCAAGGCAAACCATTCAATATCACATTTATCCAAGTCTATGCCCCAACCAATAACGCTGAAGAAGCTGAAGTTGAACGGTTTTATGAAGACCTACAAGACCTTTTAGAACTAACACCCAAAAAAGATATCCTTTTCATTATAGGGGACTGGAATGCAAAAGTAAGAAGTCAAGAAACACCTGGAGTAACAGGCAAATTTGGCCTTGGAATGTGGAATGAAGCAGGGCAAAGACTAATAGAGTTTTGCCAAGAAAATGCACTGGTCAGAGCAAACACCCTCTTCCAACAACACAAGAGAAGACTCTACACATGGACATCACCAGATGGTCAACACCGAAATCAGACTGATTATATTCTATGGAGCCAAAGATGGAGAAGCTCTATACAGTCAACAAAAACAAGACCAGGAGCTGACTGTGGCTCAGATCATGAACTCCTTATTACCAAATTCAGACTTAAATTGAAGAAAGCAGGGAAAACCACTAGACCATTCAGGTATGACCTAAATCAAATCCCTTATGATTATACAGTGGAAGTGAGAAATAGGTTTAAGGGCCTAGATCTGATAGATAGAGTGCCTGATGAATTATGGAATGAGGTTCGTGACATTGTACAGGAAACAGGGATCAAGACCATCCCCATGGAAAAGAAATGGAGATTCCTTAAAAAACTAAAAATAGAGCTATCAAATCATATGACCCTGCAATTCCACTCCTGAGCATATATCCAGAAAAAAGATCTAAAAGGCTACATGCACCCAATGTATAGCACTGTACTATGCATTGTAACACTGTACAGCGTAGCACTGTTTACAATAGCCAAGACATGGAAGTAACCGAAATGTCCTCCGACAGAGAAATGAATAAAGAAGATGTGATACATATATACTATGGAATATTACTCAGTCATTAAAAAGAATGAAATAATGCCATTTGCAGCAACATGGATGGACCTAGAGATTTTCATACTGAGTGAAGTAAGTCAGAGAAGGAGAAATATCATATGACATCCCTTATATGTGGAATCTGAGAAGAAATTATAAAAGTCAACTTACTTGCAAAGCAGAAAGAGACTCACAGACTTAGAGAACGCACTTATGGTTGCCAGGGTAGGTAGGGGAGGGTAGCGGGAAGGGACAGTTAAAGAGTTTGGTATGGACATGTACACATTGTTATATTTAAAATGGATAACCAACAAGGGCCCACTGGATTAGCACATGGAACTCTGCTCAATGTTATGCGGCTGCCTGAATGGGAGGGGAGTTTGGGGGACAATGGACATATATGTGTGTGTGTGTGTGTGTGTGTGTGTGTGTGTGTGTGTGTGTGTGTATGGCTGACTCCCTTCACTGTTCACCTGAAACTATCGAACTATCGCAACACTGTTTGATAATTGGCTATATCTCAATACAAAATTTAAAGTTTCAAAAATAATTCTAGGAATTAATACTTAAGAATACTCCAAAGAATTAACAATGTGAAGATACTCATTGTGACATCATTTATAACAGACAAAATTTTGAAAATAACTTAAATGCCTGTATTTAGAGTTCTTTAGGTTGCAACTGACCAAGAACTCAACTTATAAGGATTTAAACAAAAAGAAAATGCATTGGCTCTTGTAACTAAAACAGAGAGAGAGAGAGAAGCAGGCTTTAAGGCTGTCTTCAGGTTCCAACAATGTCATCAGAATGAATCTTTTGAGTCTGCTTGTTCTGAGAGTCAGCTTAACCTTCTAACTGGCCCACTTAATGGTCATCATTTGAACACCACAAAATCCAGAGCATGAAAATCTGTTTTCCTAGAAGTCCTAACAAATGTGTTCTTGCATTATGTTAGTTCTAACTTGGTTACATATCCACCCTGATCCTGATTATATGGCTTTACTAGAGCAATCTCACGTAATCCATATGGCTAACAATTGGGTAGTAGGAGTTTACAATAGAAATGTGGGGTACAACTGTCACTAACAGGGAGAATTGATACTATGCAATGGACTGGGATTTGCCATGACTTCTAGTGATAAGCCATTGCTTAAATATATTACGATACATACATTAAAACTATGTTGAAGAAGAATATTTTTACATGGAAAAAATGCCACAATATATTGTTAAGACAGAGAACAAGTACTAACTAAAAGAACGGAAAACAACTACAACAAAATATTAATAGTGGTTATTTCTGAGTAGAGGGAGTTCATAAATCCTCTCAACTCATAAGCAAAATTTTGTGTGTAAAAGCCATTTAGTATAAATAGGTTTCATAGTATTCATCTAACTCTCAAAGAGTTATATAATTCACAGAAAAAGATGATTAAATGATTAGGGCATCCTCGCAGTTCTGAACATAAGAAAACTGGGGTTCATAGAGGCTAAATGCTCTCCTCTTGGTCACAACAGGAATAGGGTATAAGCTTCAGATCCCTGAACAGATGCTCTTCCCATTTTGCCATGATGCCTTAATTTAGCTGGTCAGGTGACATGGGCCAGGTCACAACTTCTTGCAAATTAAAATTCTACTAAAAGTTGTGAACTAGATAAGTGAAAGCGTTAGTCAATCAGTAATGTCCGACTCTTTGTGACCCCATGGACTATAGCCCGCCAGGCTCCTCTGTCCATGGGATTCTCCAGGAAAGAATACTGGAGTGGGTTGCCATTCTCTTCTCCAGGGGATCTTCATCAACCAAGAATCAAACCTGGCAGATTGCAGGCAGATTCTTTGCCCTCTGAGACACCAGGGAACTAGATAAACCATCCTATTTTTAAATGTATTGCAAAAGTTAGAAAGCTTATATGTAAAAGAAAGAAACTAAAGAGAGAAAGCTTTCTCAAATTTGGAACCAAAGATCTCTTAGAAATGTGCTATGGACTTCTTTATAAGGATCAACAAGTCCCTTATGGCAATATTTTTATTTTTGTTTTCATTTTATTATAACATAAAATTAATATTGTAGTTCATCCTGATGATTCCTAGCAGGATATGAGCTCTGCAGAACAGAGCCTTTTTCATTTTTATTCATTGTAGTATTCCTAGTGCACAGAACAGGGCCTGGCACATAAAAGTATCTGGTATATGAATTACTAATGAATAAATAATTAATTTCTGCCACATAACTTCTGTGCTAATGCTTGTGTTACATTTACACTGGCACTAAGTTGTACAGCTTTAATTATTAAAAGCTAAAAAGAAATGGGAAAGGTAGGTTAAGTAAGTAAATGATATGCTTGCACTTCAGTTGAGTTCAGTTCAGTCACTCGGTCGTGTCTGACCCCTTGTGACCCATGGACTACAGCATGCCAGGCTTCCCTGTCCATCACCAACTCCTGCAGCCTACTCAAACTCATGTCCATCGCGTCAGTGATGTCATCCAACTATCTTATCCTCTTGTCTCCTTCCCCTCCCGCCTTCAATCTTTTCCAGCATCCAGGTCTTTTCCAATGAGTCAGCTCTTCGCATCAAGTGACCAAAGTATTGGAGTTTCAGGTTCAGCATCAGTCCTTCCAATGAATATTCAGGACTGATTTCCTTTAGGATTTACTGGTTGGATCCTCGCAGTCCAAGGGACTCTCAAGAGTCTTCTCCAACACCACATTTCAAAATCATCAATTCTTCGGTGCTCAGCTTTCTTTATAGTCCGACTCTCACATCCGCACATGACTACTGGAAAAACCATAGCTTTAATTAGACAGACCTTCATTGGTAAAGAAATGTCTCTGCTTTTTAAAATGCTCTCTAGGTTGGTCATAGCTTTTCTTCCAAGGAACAAGCGTCTTTTAATTTCATGGCTGCAATCACCGCCTGCAGTGATTTTGGAGCCCCCCAAAATAAAATCTCTCACTGTTTCCATTGTTTCTCCATCTATTTACCATGAAATGATGGGACCAGATGCCATGATCTTCGTTTTCTGAATGTTGAGCTTTAAGCCAACTTTTTCACTCTCCTCCTTCACTTTTATCAAGAGGCTTTTTAGCTCTTCTTCGCTTTCTGCCATGAGGGTGGTGTCATCTGTGTATCTGAGGCTATTGATATTTCTCCTGACAATCTTGATTCCAGCTTGTGCTTCATCCAGCCTAGTGTTTCTCATGATGTACTCTGCAATATAAGTTAAATAGCAGTGTGACAATATACAGCCTTGATGTACTCTGTTCCTGATTTGGAACCGGTCTGTTGTTCCATGTCCAGTTCTAACTGTTGCTTGCACTTAGTCGAGGCCAAATAATATCCCCATTTACTGTGCAAATAAAGGAAACTGGCTAAACAGTTGAGTCATGACATGGAATTATTAATCAGGTGAGCCAAATTCAAAGAAACCCATTCTATAACAAACAAAATCAAATGTAACATTCAATAGATGATTTTATTTCAGCAAAACAACATCTTCCAGCTTATTGAGTTCAGTTTCTAGGTTTTTTATGTTTATTGATTTCCTTCAATTTTGTAGAAACTTAAGCATGAGATTATACCTGATTTCATATTCTTAAATATTCACATAATTCCCAATAAACAATTTGTTAACATCAGGAGTCTAAAATATCTTTTCCTCTAAAAATTATCTTTGTATTATTCAAGTTTTAAAGCCAATAAAATAGAACAAATCAAGAATTAGGAATTCAAATCAGTTTTGTAAGACTTACTATATAACCCTGAGTTTCAAATACCATGGTGGTTCCTTTTTAATTCATGAAAGTGGGATTAATTTGAAAAGTATTCAGCAGAATAATTATATTAATCAAAAAGTTAAGAATCTGAAATAACCTGGAAAAATATCGAATCCAACCCCTCCTGAGGCATTAGGATGACTTGCCCAAGGTCACATAATAAGCTGTGTTAAGAGTGGGCTGAGAACCTAGATCTAATCATTGCATCTACTGAAAAAATGCCAAGCATTGTAAAAATACCTCTTAATGATAATGATGCTTTAACTCAACAGCCTATTGTTCTTAAATTGATTCCTGGGCACTGTTCTCGTTACATTCTTTAAGTACAGTGAAAAGCAGCATACTGTTCTGGATTTATACAATCAGATTTGAAGGCTGACATTATTGTAATTACTTGGTACTTGAGTCAACTGGCAGTGCATCAACCATTAAAATGAATAGCATGTAAGGAAGCAGGAAGATCTTGGCAGTGTATAAATGCACTTAGTAAGAAAAGTCAAATTTGAACCTATCAACCTTGGCAGTTTTCCTTTAAGAGAACACAGAAAAGCCTCAGTGACCATGGAAATTAAAATCGTATTCTAAATGAATGAGAGATGCTGTAAAAATGAGGAGCTGAGAATAATAAGCAGTTGAAGCCTCTATATACCAATCAGGGTTTTTAAGATACATTTGGGATTCCATATAATAGATGAAGTACTGGAGTGAATAATAAGACCAAACTATCAGAATAATTCTCTTTTCCTCATCTTAGACCAATCAATATGATAGTGAACAATTTATATTTAAATGTAAATCTCAAAACTAATTATGATTTCCAAATAGCAGATGGTAATTCACTTAGAAATACAATAAAAAAAAAAGATTCATTTAGCTTGCTTAAAATGTTTTAGCAAACAGGTTGAAAAAGAAAGTTCATACCAGTCATGGGATTCAAAGTACACTGGAATCTGTGGACTCCTCATGGATATTCTAATCAGTTAAATTTACTTAAGGTCCCAAATGAACCAGAATCTTCTGGTTTCTTGCTGAAGTTACTCTGAAGACTTACAGACTACCCATGTCAACCCATTCCCACAGTAGTTCCTCTCCAAGAACAGTTCAGCCAGTAAACAATAACCTGGATTCTTTTGCCAAGCATCTGAGGTCTGTCTTTATAGGTACCATATACTATGTCATATAGCCTAGATGTGCTCCTCTGTCCATGGGATTCTCCAGGTAAGAATGCTGGTGTGGGTTGTCATGCCTTCCTCCAGGAGATCTTCCTAACCCAAGGATCAAACCCATGTCTCTTACATCTCCTGCATTGGCACTAGGGCCACCTGGGACTGTGGCCTGCCAGGCTCCTCTGTCCATGAAATTTTCCAGGCAAGAACACTGGAGTGGGTTGCCATTCCCTTCTCCAGGGGATCTTCCCCACCCAGGGATCAAACCCAGGTCTCCAGTAATACAGGTAGATTCTCTATTGTCCGAGCCACTAAGGAAGCCCCCTAGGTTATATATATATATATATATATATATATATATATATATCCCTAAAATTGAAAACAATTATTCAAACAAATACTTGTATATGAATGTCTCTAGCAGCTCTATTCATAGTACCTAAAAGTAGAAACAACTCTAATAGCTACCAGCTGATGAAAGGACAAACAAAATGTGGCTTATTGATATAGTAGAATATTATTCAGACATAAAAACAGAATGAAATACTCATACATGCTCAACATGAGTTAATTTTAAAAACACAATGTTAAGTGAAAAAAGCCAAACATAAAAGGCCACATGATTGTATTATTCATATATTTATATGAAATATCCATGGAGAAAGAATACAGATTAGTGATTTCCAGGGATGAGGGCAGGGAGGGATGGAAAGTGAGTGATCAACTAGTGCTGGTTTTCTTTTGGGATAATGAATACGTTCTGAACAAGATAGTGCTGATAGGGACTTTTCTGAGATAGGGACTTCCCTGAGATAGGGACTTCCCTGAGATAGGGACTTCCCTGAGATAGGGACTTCCCTGACGGTCCAGTGGTTGAGACTTCAGGCTCCTATTGCAGGGGGTGCAGGTTCTATCCCTGGTTGAGGAACTAAGATTGCACATGCCACAGAGCAACTAAGTCTGTACACTGCAACTACTGAGCCCATGTACCACAACTAAAGAGCCCGCACAATGCAACAATGATCCAACGCAGCCAAATAAAAAAAATTATAATAATAAATCAGTTAATTTAGAAAAAAAGACTTTGCGGAAGGCTCAAAAATAGGAAGTTCAACACAGAATGTGGCTTATTCTGAAATAGCTCTTAGAGGTCTTAAGGTACCATCTGACTTTGAATCAATGCCTGGCTCCTGCAAGAACCACTTGTGAAACAAAAACCATTCCACTCACATCAGTGAAATCTCCATGTAATCCTATACCTCTGACTCTGCTCAATACTCCTTTAGTCCTGATAAAAGGAGAAAAGGAAAATTAACAAAAATTGTCCTTTCTCCAGCTCAACTGGAAAAAAATCTATTTCCTTCATGAAAACCCCATCTTACTGCACCAGATCATTTCCATACATTGCAGGCAGATTCTTTACTGTCTGAGGCACCAGGAAGCCCATCATTTCCATAGGTTCAGTTCAGTTCAGTTCAGTCGCTCAGTCGTGTCCGACTCTTTGCGACCCCATGAATCGCAGCACACCAGGCCTCCCTGTTCATCATCATCTCCCGGACTTCACTCCAACTAATGTCCATCAAGTCAGTGATGCCATTCAGCCATCTCATCCTCTGTCATCTCCTTCTCCTCCTGCCCCCAATCCCTCCCAGCATCAGAGTCTTTTCCAATGAGTCAACTCTTCTCATGAGGTGGCCGAAGTACTGGAGTTTCAGCTTTAGCATCATTCCTTCCAAAGAAATCCCAGGGCTGATCTCCTTCAGAATGGACTGGTTGGATCTCCTTGCAGTCCAAGGGTCTCTCAAGAGTCTATCCAACACCACAGTTCAGAAGCATCACTTCTTCGGCGTTCAGCCTTCTTCACAGTCCAACTCTCACACCCATACACAATCACAGGAAAAACCATAGCCTTGACTAGACGGACCTTAGTCGGCAAAGTAATATCTCTGCTTTTGAATATACACCTACTTTTTAAACTAGAATCCATGTCTCCTAACTGCAATCCCAATATTCTCTCCACTGCTGTGTTGAGTGGGTATCATTCAAACACTTGCTCAGAGAACTGTGATTTTTTTCAATACACACAAACACACAGATTGGCCTTGGCAACCAATTAGGAAGCTACTGTGATAATCCAGCCAAATGTTGATGAGAGCCTAAACTAAGGCATTAATTCAAACCTACGGATAGCAAAATGTAATGGTCAATTAAATGTGAAAATTGAGGGGAAAGATAACAAGACAGAGAAGACAAGGAGCTGATAGCACTGAGGCTCTCTTTAGATCGGAGAGACTAGTTATCAAAAGATTATCACCATAAAGTCAAAATAAGGATGAGGTAAAATTACCATGTGTTCAGACGAGAATGCAAAGTTCAAAACTCATGTTAGGTAGGCAGGAATGGACACAGTTCTTATCAAACCACCTAGTCATAGATGTGCCCTTCTGGCAGAGTGGGCAGTAGAAAATCTTAGGTAAAAGAAGACTAACCTAGGTAAACCAGGAGACTATGGAATTAAGCAGGGGTGGAAGCCAGAGTAGCGCCTAAAGAACAATGTCTTCCAGTGACAGATATACGACTAAATGACATACTAAGGAAATGAACTCAACCTAAAGTAAGGGCTACATGAAACAAAGCCCAGTGCTAGACAATGGAGCCTACGGAAACTTAGCAAGGAAGTCAAAGTCCCAGGAGAGCTATCCTGACCAAACACTGGCCATTGACCAGGTGATGTTTTAATTCTAGTAGCTAGTAGGGATGTTCTGAAGAGAGCAGACATGGGGGAAAGAAAGAAACAAAGAGATTTAAATTTCAGTGCCTCAGAAGTTCTTAACCCTCTTTGTACCAAAGACTCTTTTGCCTGTCTGTTGAATCATATGGACTCCTCAGAATAAAGTTTTTAAATATGTAAAATAAAATACATGGAATTACAAATGAAACAAATTACATTGAAATAAAGCCATTGAAAAAATTTTAAATTTGTAGTATGTAATAATAAGTATGCGTTATTAACCCATTAAACAAGAGGAGTCATTTTAAAATATTCTACTTTTAAGTATGTGGTGGTGGTTTAGTCACTCCGTCGTGTCCAACTCTTGCAACCCCATGGACTGCAGCCTGCCAGGCTCCTCTGTCCATGGGATTTCCCAGGCAAGAATACTGGAGTGGATTGCCATTTCCTTCTTCAAGGGATCTTCCCAACCCAGGAATTGAATCTGGGTCTCCTGCATTGCAGGTGGATTCTTTACTGACTGAGATACGAGGGAAGCCCCAACTTTAAGTATGGTAAGTGTAAATGACATTTTAAGATTTATTATAAATTGAGTGTGCTATAAAAAATATGATTTCTACTGATGACAAAGTTACAGGTACTACTAATATTATGATGTGGTGTTTCACTGCCTACATTCACAATTGAAGGAAATGATAAATTTCAATAAGAAGTTAGTGAAGATTAAAATGTAAGTTTTCTTCCATTCAAGTTCACAGGCCCTTTGCCTGCTGAGAACTCCTGATTAAGGATACTTGTACGGTTAAAAACAGATCACAGTCTGCTTGATGGAACATAGATCTAATGCAGGAGCCAGGGAATGCAGAAGGTAAGAAAAATGTTCTGGAACATCAGCAAAGTATAGGCCCAATCCTACCTGTTGTGGGGCCTGGGGCAAAAGTGCAAATGGAGGCTCCCAGCTGTGCATGATGCACCCACCCACTTCCATCTTCTCTTCCACCATTGCAAATGCTTCTCTAGAGTCCTCAGTTTGAGTGTTCCCAGCGTGTGATCTAGAAAGGGAAACACAGTCTCGAAGCAAGCATATCTCCTGGGTCCCACAAACTCATCACCAATCAGGAGAGGCACAGCCAAAGAAGGGCCAGATTAGAACACTCCAAAGCACAGGACTTAAGGCTGAATCCTGGATGCCAGGGTGGAAGGGCATTCCTGAGCAGATTTATCTTTAAAGAAAGCAGGTATGAAATGAATGGGCATCATTAAACACTTAAAGGGTCAAGGAGCTGCAAACTTCTGAAATTTTGTCTTTGCTCTTATTCTCATATTCTCCAGGAACCTAAATGGAATTGTTTTCCCATTTCCTCATTTTTCATTATATTCTTCACCTTTCACCGAAAATACTGGCTTGCCACTTTTATTTGTGTCAAATTCTCTATTTCAACTCTGCATATCTCTATACCCTCTCCTTCAGGGACTACACCTAGCTCTGAAAATCTTAAAACAGCATTAGAAACATTTAAAAGTCTTACCTAATACATGGCCATTTCTTGACTACTTTTACCTCCACATAGAGAGTATATATCTTCACCATTCATGTATTTAGACAGGCCTGGATTCTCTGTCCCCTTCCTACCTTTGTCCCACCTCATCTTCACCAGGAGGGTGGAACAGGGTTCACTTCCCTTTCTCTCTTTCATCCTGCCCCATGCTCACACCAGGAGGAAAAGGAGATAATTCACCACAAAAATACATTAACTGTGCACCAGGAGAGGTTTGTGCATCTGATAGGTCTTCACTGTGGAGAGTGTGAAGATCTAGAGCAAGCTAGGAGCCTACTAGGAGGATTGTGTAGAATGACGGCGAACAGAAGGGAAGCAGAATTCCTGTTCTACAGGAAGTGAACTCCCACTTTCTGAAAGGGGACCTGAGGAGAGAAAGAAAATGAAGTCTACAGAAATCATTCAAGGCCAAGTTCATCCTGATTCATTTGGTGAATGCATTCTGGTATTGAGACTAAGCCCATATCTAACTACTGCAATGACTTTACTGTAAACCACATTCCAGCATGCAAAGGGTAACTGAAAGAAAATTGGTATAGGTATACATACTAAGATTCGAAAATAAAACTTTAAAGCAAGAATTACTACTGGAAATAAAATATATTTCATAAGTATAAAAGATCAATTCAACAGGAAGATATAATAATTCTGAATCTTTGCATACTAACATAGCCTCTAAACACATAAGGTAAAAATAAAAAAAAAATTAAAAGCTGAAATGGAGAAATCCACAGTTAACAGTAGAATATTTTTTTCTACCTCTTTCAGAAAGTGATAGAACAGACAAATAATCAATAAGATATATGATTTGAACATTAATCTTGTTCAAATGAATGATATATATTGAGCAATGGCAGAGTAGATATCTCTCTCAAATACACATAAAATACTTATTAAAAGTGACCATATCTTGGGCCATAAAGCAAGTCTCATGAAAGTTCAAACAGATGAATAATATAGAATATTTTCTGACCCACTGCAATTAAGCAAGAAGTCAATGTTTTAAAGTAACTTAAGACCCCGTAAGTTTGAAAATGAATAAATTCACTTCTGTACAACCAATGGATCAAAGACAAAATCTCAATAGAAATTAGGAAAATTTGGAACTGAATGATAATAAAAATACTACATATCAAATTTGTGGGATATAGCTAAAGCATTGCTTAGAGGGGAATTTATAGTCTAAATGCATGCATTAAGAGGAAAAGATGCATGCATTACAAAAGAGGAAAGGCTGAAAATTAATAATTTAAGCAAACAAATTTAAATTGTTTTCTCTTCACAGAGAAAAATAAACTCAAATAAAAGAAAGGAAATAGAAAAGTATTTCTATTTCATATTCTATAAAAATATGAGCAGAAATTGGCAAAATCAAAACCAAAAATAAAATTCAGTTCAGTTCAGTCAGTTTTGTCTGACTCTTTTCGACCCCATGAATCACAGCATGCCAGGCCTCCTTGTCCATCACCAACTCCCGGAGTTCACTCAAACTCATGTCCATCGAGTTAGCCATGCCATCCAGCCATCTCATCCTCTGTTGTCCCTTTTCCTCCTGCCCCCAATCCCTCCCAGCATCAGAGTCTTTTCCAGTAAGTCAACTCTTCGCATGAGGTGGCCAAAGTACCGGAGTTTCAGCTTTAGCATCAGTCCTTCCAAAGAAATCCCAGGGCTGATCTCCTTCAGAATGGACTGGTTGGATCTCCTTGCAGTCCAAGGGATTCTCAAGAGTCTTCTTCAACACCACAGTTCAAAAGCATCAATTCTTTGGCGCTCAGCTTTCTTCACAGTCCAACTCTCACATTCATACAAAGTTCACCTGAAATTCCATCACCTCCATTAGTTTTGTTCATAGTAATGCTTCCTAAGGCCCATTTGACTTCTCATTTCAGGATGTCTGGTTCTAGGTGACCGACATAGCATCAAACCATAGATAAAATATTAGCAAACCAAATCCAACAATACATGAAAAGCATAAATATACAGGACCTAGTTGAGGAATGCAAAGTATCTTAACATTAAGAAATCAGCAGCTTATGCATGCAGCTCAATTCCAGAAAAATAAACGACCCAATCAAAAAATGGGCCAAAGAACTAGATAGACATTTCTCCAAAGAAGACATACGGATGGCTAACAAACACATGAAAAGATGCTCAACATCACTCATTATCAGAGAAATGCAAATCAAAACCACAATGAGGTACCACTTCACACCAGTCAGAATGGCTGCGATCCAAAAATCTGCAAGCAATAAATGCTGGAGAGGGTGTGGAGAAAAGGGAACCCTCCTACACTGTTGGTGGGAATGCAAACTAGTACAGCCACTATGGAGAACAGTGTGGAGATTCCTTAAAAAAATTGCAAATAGAACTACCTTATGACCCAGCAATCCCACTGCTGGGCATACACACCGAGGAAACCAGAATTGAAAGAGACACATGTTCCCCAGTGTTCATTGCAGCACTGTTTATAATAGCCAGGACATGGAAACAACCTAGATGTCCATCAGCAGATGAATGGATAAGAAAGCTGTGGTACATATACACAATGGAGTATTACTCAGCCATTAAAAAGAATTCATTTGAATCAGTTCTGATGAGATGGATGAAACTGGAGCCGATTATACAGAGTGAAGTAAGCCAGAAAGAAAAACACCAATACAGTATACTAACACATATATATGGAATTTAGAAAGATGGCAATGACGACCCTGTATGCAAGACAGCAAAAAAGACACAGCTGTGTATAACGGACTTTTGGACTCAGAGGGAGAGGGAGAGGGTGGGATGATTTGGGAGAATGGCATTCTAACATGTATACTATCATGTAAGAATCGAATCGCCAGTCTATGTCTGACGCAGGATACAGCATGCTTGGGGCTGGTGCATGGGGATGACCCACAGAGATGTTATGGGGAGGGAGGTGGGAGGGGGGTTCATGTTTGGGAACACATGTAAGAATTAAAGATTTTAAAATAAAAAAAATAAAAAACAAACAAACAAAAAATCAGTGTAATTCTCCACATGAACACTGACAGAAAAGAAGAGGAAAAATAGGGAGAAACACACCCCTTTAATCTTCGATGAGAAAGAAGAGTTGTTAGATGTTGCCTTAATCTACAATGTTTTCCCTGAACAAACTGAATGAAAGGAGCCATAATGCCTTCACCACTTTCCCAGGCACCTCTGTCCAATAGGAGACCACTGTGTTTGTGAATGCTTGCAGGTATCCCCCCTACTGTCTACCTGTAATTACCGAGAGAGCCACAATAACTTTCTTGGGAGTTCAGAACTGATTTGATCATTGAAGAATCTTTTCTTTAGGTAGGGGGCAGGAGAAAGACAGATAATATCTAGGTAACATCTAGTACTGAGTTTTATTACAAAGAGGGAGCATGTGAAAATATTCACTGGCTTCTGACTTTTGATGATGTAAAATTTCCAGCTCATTGAAATCAAATAAAGTCAGTGTGTGATCTAGTCCAGATATGGGTAGCAGACAGAACCAGTTTTAGCAGTCCTTAAACCATTATATAGTGCAGGAGTTCTCAACCCAAAGCATTTTCCCGGCCACAAAGGGACTTTGACAAACTACACAAGCTTTAACCCCACCCTTGGAGTTTTCTTGGTATAGGGAGCCACTATTCTGATGGAGAGATATCACATTCTTCAGGTGTATTGTTCATGGAGATATAGTGGGGGGAAAGGGTTAGAATCATTGGAAGGATAATGTAACAAAGATAAAAATATAAATGCATGAAGCATAAATATATAAATACACTAATTTCCCTTTCCCCTGATATTTTTAGACTTTATCACACAAATCAAAGTACATGTATTTGTTTTGTATTGTTGTATTAATATAATAAGTTACCACAAATGTATTGGATTATTACAACATGTATTATCTCACTAGGTCAGAAGTCTAGGTGTATTGTATTTAAATTCTAGTCCCAGGGTCTTGCAAGACTGAAATCAAGGTGTCAGGCAGGGCTGCAATCTCATCTGAGGGTTCAGGGTCTCTTCCAATCTCACTGAAGTTGGGAGAATTCCGTTCTTGCAGTCATAGAACCAAATCTATCAGCTCTCTGCTGTCAGCTCCTAGAGGCCACCTTTAGGTCCTAGCCATAAGGCCTTCTAAAATATGACAGCTTACTTCCTCAAAGCAAGCAGGAGACTCTCATTCCAGTCTGCTACGATGGCGTCTTACATAAAGTAATGTAACGACAGATGTGAACTATCACATCACCTTTGCCACTTTGATGTAATCAACTGAGAGGGCCATATTCCCACCATATTCACAGGTCCAGCCCATACTTGAGGGGACAAAATCATACAGGGAGTGTACACTAGTGATTGGGAATCTTGGCAGCTATCTAAGCATCTGACCTACCACAGTGTACACTGCAGAAAGGGAGAGAATATAAAAGAATGGGAAAACCTTGAATGGGCAGAGAGTAACTGGACAAGAGGATCGAACTAACTGAGGAGTGGTGGAAAGAGGAGAAAGAGCTGCGCAAACAGTACTGAGGGAGAATTGGAGAGTAAAGAGTTTGTCTGGCAATGGACTTGATGTGAGACAGAGAAAGATACAATAAAGAAAGGAGGCTTTAAGGAATTTCTTCTGACTATTAAAAACTTACTCGGCTTGTTGATATTTTCTTTAGAGACTGCCATAAAATATCTTAATTTCTTTCAGTTAGTTGTATGTGTAAGTTGTTTTTCTTATTTATTTTTAATTTGCTTTGCTGTCATTCAGTTCAAAGCAAATTCATGCTCAGAATGAAACTCAATGTGATCCAACAATACTTTGATTATATTGTAAAGATGAGGCTTAAGATACAAACAAAACTTAAGTCAAATCTACACACCTTTATTTACTAAGTCAGTTATTTTTTTAAACCATGACCAATTATTGGCAGCTTCCCTCGTGGCTCAGATGGTAAAGAATCTGCCTACAATGCAGGAGACCCAGGTTTGATCCCTGGATCAGGAAGATCCCCTGGAGAAGGGCATGGCAACCCACTCCAGTATTCTTGCCTAGAGAATTCCACGGATAGAGGAATCTGGAGGGCTACAATCCATGGGGTCATAAAGAGTTGGGCATGACTGACTCAGCACCTGTAAGAAAACAATTATTCAGCATTATATGCCTATTCTAAATGATATTGCTTACTTTAACTTGTGATCAAGATATTGCCTCTAGTTGACTGACTTATGTCCTTTTATCTGGTTAGGTGACAGCTGTGATCACCAGTTTATCCAGATTAACAACAAAATAAATAACTGCAGTTAGTTACTTTATTAATTTCCTTAAGTGGTTGTACATATTAAAATGGATACCTATAACTATCTAAGGTAAACAATCAATGTTGGCTTTTGCTATTATAATTTTATTGTTTCTTGCACCCTGGCAAACCAAGTAGCAAAATAATATTATAATTAAGTAAATGATCCCCTGTTGCCTCCTTCTCCTCCCACCTTCAGTCTTTCCCAGCATCAGGGTCTTTTCCAATGAGTCAGTTCTTTGCATCAGGTGGCCAAAGTATCGGAGTTTCAGCTTCTGTTTCAGTCCTTCCAATGAATATTCAGGACTGATTTCCTTTAGGATTGACTGGTTGGATCCTCACAGTCCAAGGGACTCTCAAGAGTCTTCTCCAACATCACAGTACAAAAGCATCAATTCTTCGGTGCTCAGCTTTCTTTATAGTCCAGCTCTCACATCCACACATGACTACTGGAAAAACCACGGCTTTGACTAGATGGACCTTTGTTGGTAAAGAAATGTCTCTGCTTTCTAATGTGCTGTCTAGGTTGGTCATAGTGTTGCTTCCAAGGAGCAAGCGTCTTTTAAGTTCATGGCTGCAGAGACCATCTGCACTGATTTTGGAGCCCAAGAAAATAAAGTCTCTCATTGTTTCCATTGTTTCCCATCTATTTGCCATGAAGTGATGGGACTGGATGCCATGATCTTAGTTTTCTGAATGTTGAATTTTAAGCCAACTTTTTCACCCTTCCTTTTCACTTTCATCAAGAGGCTCTTCAGTCTTTCTTTGCTTTCTGCCATAAGTGTGGTGTCATCTGCGTATCTGAGGTTATTGACATTTCTCCCAGCTACAATGTTTAATAAATGAAAACAATATTGTCTAATTACCAGTTCCTCTTATGGTGCTCATGGCCATATTAATGGTCCAGGATCTGAGTAGAGGTAGAAGACCTACCTATCAGAAAATTAAGGGCTTGGAGGAGTTGTTGGGAAATAAATTATGTTCTTGCTGGGAGATAATTTAAATAACTTATGCATTCATTTAATGAACACCATTTGAGTACTTTCTGTGTTCAGATACCATAATAGATGTCGCAAGGGATAAAGTATACAAGATATGATTTATACTCTCAAGAATCTTTAGTTCAGTAGAGAAGATATTTGTATACCAACAATTTATATACAAGGCTAGGTATGGTAAGTGGTATATATAACACAAATGAAATTGTACAGAACTTTAGAGAGAGTAGACACCACTCCAGACCATGGATTGGCTAACTATGGTCCATGAAACAAATTTACCCTGAGGCCTATTTTTAAATGAACAATGAGCTGAGGATAGTTTTCACATTTCAATAAAACAGGAAAGAATACAGAGGCTGTCTGTGACAAAGCCTAGAATTCTACTGTTACTTTACATAAAAAGTTTGTGGATGCCTATTGCAGACAAATGAACAAAGACTTCACAGAAGGCACATTTAGTCTGGGCTTTCAACTGACAGACAAAGCTGAGATGAGGGAAGGGCACTTGGAATGGAGGGAATTACTTTTACTCAAGGCCAGGGGCAGTGGACTGTAGGACATATCTAGAGAATAATGGTGACAAGTCCATTTGGCAGGACTGTGAGTTTTATAAATGAAGAAGTGGAGGAGGCTGGAAGGGTTGTTTGTGATGAGTGGACTTTGGTACTTGAATATTCATTTACTGAGGACATCACAGTAGCCAGAAAGAATTTTATGCAGTTTTTGCAATGGCCTCTCTTGAAGAATTTTAATGATGGAAATGAAGATTATTTTTCATAGTAGAGCACTACCATAAGGTAACTTCTATGACAATTAACCAGAGAGGAATCCCATGTTTCACTCCAGCTACCAAAGAACTCATGACAGCAATGGATATTCTCTGAACTATAGCCACGGTCACACTGAAACTCCCAACCAGTTGCTTAAAGACAACTTGCTTTATTATTTCTCATCTCCTCCACCAGCTAGCTCCCTGAAAGTGTAATTTAAAATGGGATTTCAGAAAGACCTTCTAGTATAGCTTTGTTTCACATGACACTATGCTATTAACGCATGACACTATATTATTAATAATATTCACCAACAAGTCTCAGACCCACTATTTCACCCTCATTTAGTGGCAATCTCCAGCAATCAAATAATTGCACTTGTATGTCTGGCCCAAGCACAAGACGCACTTACACAGACTGTTCTGTTGGACAGTTCCATTTGCTGACAGCTCAGCAGGAAGGGTTCGCTTTATTCAACACATAAAGTTGCTGCATACAAGTGGAACTCTGGATAGGGAAAGGAGTAAAGAACTGAGAAAGGCAATGGAAAAAGATGTGCAACAATGGAATGAAATAAAGGGTTGGCTGGGAAATCTCCACTGGGAAAAGCCATCTAGTCTTTACCCCAATTTCCAACTTTCCCCTGAAATCCTAAGTGCCTCAATTTTCTTCCCTACAGCCTGAGAAGATAGCAGTCTTTATCCAGAAACACATGCCATTACTCGAGTCAAACACATGGCAATTCTTTGGTCCTCCCCTCCACTCACATGCTCTGGACTTTATTAATTAGGACAATGGTTCTTGTAATTAGAAAGGAAAGTAGGAAGTCAGACTAAAACAGAGGCAGTGAGGAAAAAATTAAATAAGGTAAAGAAAAAGGAAAGAAAATCCCAGGAGAAATAGTTATAAATTATTTTATAACAGGCACAAGGGAGGGTGGGATCACCTGACTTGGATGCAGATGAATCCAACAGGAGGAAAGGGTGGCTGGACTTCAGCCTTCTGATTTTCCAGCCTCCCCTCCGCTTCCCACTGCCCTAGGCCCTCACATTCCTACCCAGACCTGTCCTCCATCTCACTTGCTCTAAATATCTCCTTTCTTCCATCCATTCTATACCAGCATTAGAACATTCCTTTTACTACCTATAATAGCAAAAGAGACTCTTAAAACACTTCACGAAGGAGTCTGTTGATCACAGCTCAGTATGATAATTATACTAAGAATACTGACTTCCAAACAGGGGAAAACAGGATGAATTCCCAGTGGTAGATTGTTGGGTCATGGTAGGATCACTGGGGATAAACAGGAAGAGGATAAAAAGGGATGGAATGAAGGAGAAGGGGAAGGAACTAAATATTTACTGAGTGCTATTTAGTTTTACATACAGCATTGTACGAGCAGCTGTCTACAAGAGAAAGTGAAAGTGAGTTGCTCAGTCGTATCCTACTCTTTGTGACCCTATGGACTATACCATACATGGAATCCTCCAGGCCAGAATACTGGAGTGGGTAGCCTTTCCCTTCTCCAGGAGATCTTCCCAACCCAGGGATCGAATCCAGGTCTCCCACATTGCAGGTGGATTCTTTACCAGCTGGGCCACGAGGGAAGCCCATCTACAAGAGAATCATGGGTTAAATGGCTGCTGGTCAGGAACTTGGACTCCATTGACCCAGATGTGAGTAAACTCCTAAAGGGTGGTAAGGAAATACAGGGAAAGGCAATTCTATGACCCTCTTATGACCACAATATTATATACATCTGGAAAGTGGACAATAAGGGTATGCAATTACTGGACACTATCAGGGCTTTGGAAAAGTTAGTCTACCATTTTGAAGCTCAGTTTCTTCATTTATAAAACAAAGCTGTTGTGGAGAAAATGATTTCTATATTTTCTTCTCATTCTTAAATTAGATGATTCAATGAATTTGGTCCAATTTTTTCCCTCTGTAAGATCATTTCTATAGCAGGTAAACATGCTTTTATTTCTTCCATCTGAAAAAAAAAGCAGAAAAACTATTCTTAAACTGTTTCTTTCTCTGAATACTGTCATATTTCTCTAATTCCCTTTTCAGCAAAAATCCTTGAAAGAGATGTCTTATGATCCATATCTCCACTCTTTTTCTTTCCATTCTCTCTTGAATCCACTCCAGTCAGACTTTTGTCTCCATCATGTTGCAGAAACTTTTCTCATAAGTATCACCAATGATGTCTAGTAGTCAATTCTCTGTTGTTTTTTATTGTGACTATTAGCAGCATTTTATACAGTTCCTCCACTGAATAATGTCTTCACTAGGCTTCCAGGACACCACACTCATCTGGTTTCTGGTTAACTGTTTTCAGTCTAATTTTCTGGCTTTTCCTTATCTCCCAAAATTTCAAATATGAAAGATATCAAAACTGCTTATCCCTCTTCTCTTCTCTCCACTCATTCAATGGATGATTTCATCTGTTTCATGGTCTTGAAGGTCATCTATGGACTGATGACTCTCAGATCTCTCTCCTGACACAGGACTTGCATATCCAAATGCCTACCTAAAACTTTTTGAATATCTAGTTGATATTTCAAAGTTAACACAACAAAATCTCCCACCCCCTACTAGCTGTTCCTGAAGTGTCTCCAGTCCCATTAAGTGGCAACTTCAGCCTTCCAACAACCCAAGCCTACTGCTTGGGAATCACTCTTGAATCCTTTCTTTCTCTCACATACTACATCTCATTCATCAGAAAATCCTATCAATTCTTCCTTCAAAATAGTGGCAGGAGTCCAGCCACTTCCTTCCACTTCCACTGCTACTATCATCTCCTGCTTGACTGCAGCAATCTCTTATAACAGTCAACATTCATGCTGGAAAGAGATGGCATTCCCCCAATGGAGTAACTAAAGAAATTTTAATTAGGGACTGTTAACAAGGATACAGACAGGATTAAGGGAAATCAGCAAATAACGATCAAGTGCTTAGTGTCCAGCATGGCTCTGGGGGCCAATGGAATCATTATTACCCTTAGACATACCTGAAAGAACAAGGAGTGGGAGTAATTACCTGAAGACACACACAACAGGAACTGTACTCTTCAGTGGACAAACTCAGCCAGCCTTTGGCAACCACCAGAAAGGAAGATGGAGAAATGAAGACCATGAACTCACTCTCCTCCTGCTTTCTGATTTGCTCATCAGACATAACTAAACACCAAGCTAGAAGACAAGGGAGTCCATTGATGTAGTCCATTAACTTCAGCCTCCTAGCCTCCTGTGCTCCTCTGGGAAACAGAGCAGAATGGAAAACAATAGAGAGGGATCTTGGGGGGCGGGGAACAAATGTATTTGGCAAAATATCCTCATCTGCAAAACAGAAATAAATATTACTGTTATGAACTGAAATAATCAACATGAAACATTTAGCACAATGTCTGACACATGGTTTTTGGGAAAGAACAAATTCTATACGCCTGGCATTAATTTCCAAAGGTGGATTTTCATGGAGTGATGCTTTCCAAACTTCAGATTGTGATCAATTAGTGATTCAATCAGTTACCAAGAAAGTTGGAGATAAATTTCTTCTCCCAGAATATGGAGGCACTGAAGTATTTCTAGTCGACAAAGACTGTTTTTCATTTAGAGGTGGTGACATTCTTTAAAAGTGTGTGCTAAGTCACGTCTGACTCTCTGCGACCCTTTGGACCATGGTCCACCAGGTTCCTCTGTCCATGGGATTCTCCAGGCAAGAATACTGAAGTGGGTTGCCATGTCCTCCTCCAGGGGATCTTTCCAACTCGGGGACTGAACCCGTGTCTCTTGTGCCTCCAGCATTGGCAGACGGGTTCTTTATCACTAGTGCCACCTGGGAAGCCTGTAGACTGAAATAAATCACTATTGAATTGGCATCTGCCTATTCCACTGAAATATTTCATCATGTAAATAATTTCCAAGTCTCTCCTTTATAATAAACTGATGATGGCACCCCGAGCATGTGGAGAGCATCTCCAAGACCACCCCAGGTTCAATGATTTGTGGGGGCTCACAGGATTCAGCACATAGCTGTACTCATGGCTGTAACTTATTATAGCTGGAGGATACAAGCCAGACAGCAAAGGGGAAAGGCACGGGGTGATAGTTGGAGGAGACCAGGTCCTGGCTTCCAAGAATCATCTCCTAGTGGAGTCACATAGGATGCACTTGGTTTCTCCAATGACACATAGTGAGAGCACATGTGAAATGTTGTCCATCAGGGAAGCTCATTAGAGACGCGCAGTTTTTATTGAGGGCCTGGTCAGCAGTGGCCACAGGACTGGAAAAGGTCAGTTTTCATTCCAATTCCAAAGAAAGGCAATGCCAAAGAATGCTCAAACTACCACACAACTGCACTCATCTCACACGCTAGTAAAGTAATGCTCAAAATTCTCCAAGCCAGGCTTCAGCAATACGTGAACCATGAACTTCCTGATATTCAAGCTGGTTTTAGAAAAGGCAGAGGAACCAGAGATCAAATTGCCAACATCCGCTGGATCATGGAAGAAGCAAAAAGTTCCAGAAAAATATCTATTTCTGCTTTATTGACTATGTCAAAGCCTTTGACTGTGTGGGTCACAATAAACTGTGGAAAATTCTGAAAGAGATGGGAATACCAGACCACCTAACCTCTTGAGAAATCTGTATGCACGCCAGGAAGCAACAGTTAGAACTGGACATGGAACAACAGACTGGTTCCAAATAGGAAAAGGAGTACGTCAAGGCTGTATATTGTCACCCTGCTTATTTAACTTCTATGCAGGGTACATCATGAGAAACGCTGGACTGGAAGAAACGCAAGCTGGAATCAAGATTGCCGGGAGAAATATCAATAACCTCAGATATGAAGATGACACCACCCTTATGGCAGAAAGTGAAGAGGAACTAAAAAGCCTCTTGATGAAAGTGAAAGAGGAGAGTGAAAAAGTTGGCTTAAAGCTCAACATTCAGAAAACGAAGATCATGGCATCTGGTCCCATCACTTCATGGGAAATAGATGGGGAAACAGTGGAAACAGTGTCAGACTTTATTTTGGGGGGCTCCAAAATCACTGCAGATGGTGACTGCAGCCATGAAATTAAAAGACGCTTACTCCTTGGAAGAAAAGTTATAACCAACCTAGATAGTATATTCAAAAGCAGAGACATTACTTTGCCGACTAAGGTCCGTCTAGTCAAGGCCATGGTTTTTCCTGTGGTCATGTATGGATGTGAGAGTTGGACTGTGAAGAAGGCTGAGCACTGAAGAATTGATGCTTTTGAAGTGTGGTGTTGGAGAAGACTCTTGAGAGTCCCTTGGACTGCAAGGAGATCCAACCAGTCCATTCTGAAGGAGATCAGCCCTGGGATTTCTTTGGAAGGAATGATGCTAAAGCTGAAACTCCAGTACGCTGGCCACCTCATGCAAAGAGTTGACTCATTGGAAAAGACTGTGATGCTGGAACGGATTGGGGGCAGGAGGAGAAGGGGACGACCGAGGATGAGATGGCTGGATGGCATCACGGACTCGATGGACGTGAGTCTGGGTGAACTCCGGGAGTTGGTGATGGACAGGGAGGCCTGGCGTGCTGCGATCCATGGGGTCGCCAAGAGTCGGACACGACTGAGCAACTGAACTGAACTGAACTGAACTGAGTGGACTGCAAACTTAATGGGTTTTCTGGATTTTTTTTTTTTAATAGGAAAGATGAGCATACATTTTAGGAAGCAAATGCAAGTACTATCTCAAAAACATCAATTTCCATTAAGTTCAATTTAAATTCACATTAAATTCAATGTGTGTGTGTGTGCACATGCACATTCAAGTATGTATTTGTTTCCTAGAGTCACAAGATAAAATGCATTTCTTACTATTAATAAGAGTCATGGTCAAAAAGTGTTTGAAAGTCACAGTTCAGGACTACTTCTAGATACTCCCTCTAAACTCTCACTTATTCCTCCCCGAAAAGTGACTTACTTGGTTGACAAATTTGAGAGGAGAAATTGAGTAGATGTGCTTGAGACTTTTCTCATTATCTGGTCATTCCAAGTCCCCTCAACTGTCTTCTCTTATTCTCTACGGTAGCCTAAATAATAACCCCCAAAGATACCAAGTCCTAAAACCTGGAACCTGTGAATATTACCTTATATGACAAAATATTTGCAGCTATGATTAACTTAAGGATCTTAAAATGGGGATGTTATCCTGGATTTATACAGGTGGGCCCTACATGCAATTATATGTACCCTTTAATAGGGAGGCTGTGAAGATTCTACACACAGAGGAGAAAGGCAACATGAAGACAGAGCAGGAAGGGATTTCAAGATACAGACCTTTCTTGAAGATTGAAGTTATGCAGTTACAAGTCAAGGTATGCTAGCAGATACCACAGGCTAGAAGAAACAAACAGTGATTACTCATTTATCAGTCAGTAGACTTTTTTAAAAATTGCTTTTAAGGGTTCTTCCCATGCCCTTAGTGTGCTTGCACTCATGAGTGACGTGTCATGAGAAGTAGGAAGAACTTTGCACTCTGACTTCCCTCTGATCTTCTTTAGTAATAATAACAGCTACACACTGAGCGATAAGTATGTATACAATAGACAATATACATCTCTATCGTTACAGAAATTTGGCAAGATAGCTATCATACTCCTGCTTTACAAATGAGAAAATGAAGAATTAGGAATAACTTGCCCAAATGCACATAAATAGTAAGTGACAAAGACAGATTGTGCATCTAGTTTGATTTGCATCCAAAAACAGCTATCTACACTTCAAGTGTCTCCCTATGTTGTCCACCCCTGGTTTCCTAAGTCTAGGCTTGTGTTCCTCAAGCAAGCTACATATCATAGCTTGTATACACCAAAACCATATGTAACAGGAAGTTTTAAACATAGGAACTTTAAACTTTTTTCAGGCCAATTTGATCCCAAGGTCTTATGTCTTACTTATCTTTTGTAGTTGTTGGGTTAAGAACTAGATTTTAAAAAGGCAAAAAAGGAAGATGTACACTTAACACTAGGATCTCAGTTTTGGATAGTTTGTTAACAATAAATTTCATTACAGCTCAGGGCTGCCTTGGAGATCCAAATACAGAATCTTTTTACAGAGGAGGAAACCAAAGCCAACGAATTCACATATTTGTCTAAAAAACAAAGAGCTCATCAAAGCAGAATTTTATTGCAATGTAAACAGACTTCTGATACTTTCTAAGTGGGAATTAATTCCAAATTTATTTTCATTATACAAACAACACACTGCAAAATTTTCATTATTGTCTCCGTTGTTTTTCTCTTCCCCTTTTATGTATAGATACATGATACCCTGTAAGGCAAAACCAAACATTACTTTTTATTTTGAAAAAGGGAGTAATCTTAAATAGCATTTTTCAGGTGAGGTGATTCTGAGATCCCATGATCAGAATATTAACTGTCCTTAAGTGGTAATTCCATTCCACAAAACCAAACCCCAAACATTCACACAAGTTCCCGTCAAGTCACGTATTTAAATAAAATTATTAAAAAAAAAAAAAAAGAATCCCACAGAACAACCCCGAAACAATACGGCTTGCTCCTTTGATTTTCTAGAACATCTTTTTGCTATACTGTATCGCCACATTTATTTGGCTTTATGGTGGAATCGTAACGGCAGGTATATGGATATTAATTACTCTTGACAGTTGCAAACAAAATAAATTCCAAGTGAAGGTGCTAACATGTAAAGAAAGAAAAACGTTCAGAGCGAAGCTACACAGTATTTGCTCATGCTCTTCTATACCAAAATCCCTCCCGTAGGAATTCCCAAATACTCTAGGTCCAGGAGCAAAGAACAAAACGGGGCCAGACTTGGAAGGACAAAACGCCAAGAAGCCCTACCTTTGAACCCGATAAGGAGGTGACCCGCCCACCCACCAACCAATCCAAAGTCGCGTTCTCCACCGCCCACTGCATGAGCAACCTTTTCCTTCCCGTCCGCTGGCCCACTTTTACGACAGTTTTCCGACCTAGTTTACGGCCGCCACTGCCGTATTTCCTGGGGCGCCCTTGCCTAGGTGGTTTGTAAGTGCTGGTGGTGGCCGAATCGCTTCGTGAGAGAGGCATAAACTTGGTGGGCTGGGATGAACCACGCTCCTGGTGGAGGCACGGGAACCGAGCAGGTGCCATGGTGAGTTTGGCCTTCCGGCCTCTTGGGCGATCTCAGGCCCAGTTCTCAACCTCTGCTCAAGGCCTGGTAGAGGAGCCGATGTCTCCCTAATGCGACTCTGAGCTGGGGGTGTAGCGCCTGGGGGAGTCGCCCTCTCTAGGACACAAAGCTGTTGGCTCACGGCTCTCGGGCCTTTGTGCCTGCAGTCCCTAGGGCTCGGAGATAAATGGGAACGCATTTGATTATACCTGCCGTTCCCCTCCATCTCCTCGCAGTCTTATCTACATTGCACTGTCTTCCCCCTTTTTTCTTGCTGACACACTTCTCGATTCCTATACATATTTGGCCGAAGGCGCTATGGAAGGTTAATCTTTGTTAAGCTCACGTTTAACGTTGAATCAGAATTTACAGGAACCCTCTGTAAAGTTCTCTGGCAGAAACTTTATTTCCACTCCTCTCGATTGAATTTAAATGTGACTTCACTTTCAAGGGGCAGGAAATCATCCATTGTTGTAAAAGTAAATAAGTAAATCGACTTGCTTTGTTTCCTCCCGTAGTGAAAGCCCCATACCTTTACAACGCATTGGATGTAAAATTTGCAGGATCCTTGGGCGCAGTATTTTCATCCTCAAAGTTGTTTCTCCCGTTGAAATAAAACTTGTAGTGAGTTGAAATGCAAGAATGGGCATGATAAGGGTAGGGGGAGAATGAAAGAAATAAATACTTACTCTGCTTCCCTTTACCAGGCCAGTACAGTGGTAGCAGTTGGACTGACCATTGCTGCTGCAGGATTTGCAGGTTTGTTTATGGTTTGGGGATAGAATTGAAGTAGGAGACGTTGAGGACTTTTAAATTATTTTAATTATTTTGTTGCTTTTGTGTTTAGGTCGTTATGCCTTGCAAGCCATGAAGCATATGGAGCCTCAAGTAAAACAAGTTTTTCAAAGTCTACCAAAATCTGTAAGACTTATTTAGCACTTTTGCTAATTCTTTGCTGTGTATGAAGCCTAGAGCCAGACATCCGTGGCATTCTGATTGCTTTAGACCCCTTCTCTTGCTTCCTACAGGAAAGGTTTAGAAGTTCTGAGCTTTGTAATGGGGCTACTCTAAAGAATCAAATGTTACATATGATGAATTTGGGGAAGAGATGTTAACAGTTCTAGTATCATGAAAGGTAATGTCACTTTATTGTTCATATGTGATTACCTTCAGCATCATCTGCTCTGATCACAAACAGAAGGATCTAGGGATCTGAAGTGACCCATGGTTACTGTGTGGCCGTGGCACTCCATAACAGCTTACTTGGATAACACAGCAGTTAATTGGGCTCTGGGGTATGACTGAATGTGATAATACCCTCTGCGGTCAAAATTCAGAGTGAATATGATTTTGACAGTCTGTAGAGAATTGCCTTTTATTGCTGTGATTGAGTTACATAATGGGTAATGGTAGGCTTTACCAATAGGATTTCTGACACATGGAGGTCAATGGACCTAGTAGCCTGATTTTCTTAGTACTATCTTTAGTCTTGTTTGCCTTGAACCTCAAAATATCCTTGAGCAACTTGCTCAAAAGATCTCCAGATCCTATAAAGCACTTGTTCTAAAACATTTAGTCATAGTCTGAGATCAAGTTTTTACTTGAACATGGCTAGCTTGGAATACCTATATGCAGGTCAGGAAGCAACAGTTAGAACTGGATGTGGAACAACAGACTGGTTCCAATAGGAAAAGGAGTACATCAAGGCTGTATATTGTCACCCTGCTTATTTAACTTCTATGCAGAGTACATCATGAGAGACGCTGGGCTGGAAGAAGCACAAGCTGGAATCAAGATTGCCGGGAGAAATATCAATAACCTCAGATATGCAGATGACACCACCCTTATGGCAGAAAGTGAAGAGGAACTAAGCCTCTTGATGAAAGTGAGAGGAGAGTGAAAAAGTTGGTTTAAAGCTCAACATTCACAAAACTAAGATCATGGCATCCAGTCCCATCACTTCATGGCAAATAGATGGGGGAACAGTGGAAATAGTGGCTGACTTTATTTTGGGGGGCTCCAAAATCATTGCAGATGGTGACTGCAGCCATGAAATTAAGACGCTTACTCCTTTGAAGAAAAGTTATGACCAACTTAGCATATTAAAAAGCAGAGACATTACTTTGCCAACAACGGTCCATCTAGTCAAGGCTATGGTTGGTTTTTCCACGTATGGATGTGAGAGTTGGACTGTGAAGAAAGCTGAGCACCGAAGAATTGCTTTTGAACTGTGGTGTTGGAGAAGACTCTTGAGAATCCCTTGGACTGCAAGGAGATCCAACCAGTCCATCCTAAAAATCAGTCCTGGGTGTTCATTGGAAGGACTGATGGTGAAGCTCAAACTCCAATACTTTGGCCACCTCATGCAAAGAGTTGACTCACTGGAAAAGACTGATGCTGGGAGGGATTACTGGCAGGAGGAGAAGGGGACAACAGGGGATGAGATGGCTGAATGGTATCACTGACTCTATGGACAGGAGTTTGGGTGAACTCTGGGAGTTGGTGATGGACAGGGAGGCCTGGTGTGCTGTGATTCATGGGGTCACAGTCAGACATGACTCAGCAACTGAACTGAGCTTGGAATAATCTTCCCTTCACCCCCAGAACTGGCTTTGCGGCACTGTTATTTTGTCTTATCTTTGACAGTTTAGGTTGTCTGGTGCAGTGGGAGGTTGGAAATGGATATTTAATGATCATTAAAATACCTGTTGCTACTTATAAGCTAAAATACCATAGGAATTACTCTTTAAAGTTTTCTGCTGGTTCTGTGAACATTTATAGACATTTTTTAACAACTTTCATTTTGATAATCTTTTCCTACAAATGCATTTCCTCTTTCAGGCCTTCAGTGGTGGCTATTACAGAGGTGGGTTTGAACCCAAAATGACAAAACGGGAAGCGGCATTAATACTAGGTGTAAGGTAAAATAATTTCTTACATTTTTAATATTTTTCTTTCAAATTTAGAGCTGTAAGCAACTGTAAGAGAGACCTTTTATTAGTAGTTCATTTTTGGCCACACTGTGTGGCATGTGGGATCTTAAGTTTCCCAACTAGGGATCAAACCCATACTCCCTGCAGTGGAAGCAGGGAGTTAACACTGGACTGCCAGGGACTCCCATCTATTACATACATTTTTTTAAACCTTCACATTCCCTACAAAAGTCCAAAGAGAAGGCCCACTGACACAGAACTACGTTTTAACTCACTGGAGGTAGGGTTTTCAACAGATCATCAGTACTCATTGTTGTTCTCTATAATTGAGTGACAAATTTTGTGGTGAAAATTCTTTCATTTCCAGATACTTAAAGATGCTTTCCAATAACAGGATTGTTGTAATATAGTTTCAAGTTCAACTCAATTTTTGAGAATACCTTTTTTTTCTAAGCTCTTGTTTAGTTCTGTGATTCAGAATAGTCATCTTCCTTGTGATAAAGAGGCTCCTAAGTAGCTTTTCATAGTTTTATTGACTTACTCCAGTTTCACAATTTTCAACTTACCTTTATAGTTTTTTAATGTGATCCAGAACTAGTCTGAAGTAAACCAATACCTTTTCCTTTTTAAAATTAGCCCTACTGCCAATAAAGCCAAAATAAGAGACGCTCATCGACGAATTATGCTTTTAAATCACCCAGACAAGGGTATGTATCATTAGAGTTGTTAACACTTTTTGTTGGGGTGACTAATTGTTATTAATGGGATAATTTTATAGCTAAATCTTGGTTGTTGTAAGGAAAATGCTTCGATTTGTTTGTGAGCATTGTCTCCCAAGCTGGGTCTACTTGCTGTTTTGGTATCTTAAAAGAATAAATACTGAGTGGAAAATTTACTTATAGACTAATAAGCAGATCTAGTAACTACTGTCATTTGGAAGTAGTGATAAGCATTAACCATGTTTTCAGGCCAGCAGTTGTGATGTATCTTAAATACTGCTAATTACTTTTTGGGGTGGGGCGTGAAGGGTGTCTACATTCTTAAGGAAAATGTTGAATTTCAGTTAATGAAACAAAAACTCCCCCCCCGCCCCCCCCCCCGAATCCATTTAGACTTTTTAAACTAGTGGTTACCTAGTTAGAGATAGGATATATTTATTAGTTTCTGATGCACTTCTAAGCAGCCTAGGCTCTGTTGAAAGATCAAATGGAATATCAAAATATAGACCACAAAATCCATGAATCAGTGTTTAAGTCCTTTTACTTTCATGTGAGAGGTCTCTCATTAAGAGTTTTGGCTTCAATGGCGTGGTAAATATTTGGTATTTGACTGCATAACATCTTCTACAAAACTTAGCTGGTATTAACTGTATTCTTGCCTGTATCCCCATGAAGAGGGCTACAGTCCATGGTATCAGAGAGTCAGACATGACTGAGTGACTAAGCACACACCAGAGAACTTCTGATTCCTTAGGTCTAGGATGGAACCCATATATTTGCATCTTAACTAAGCTGACTGACTGCTTGATAATTTGGGGCCACACTTATAAGACTCACTCAAATCACAGCTCCAGTTTAGTAGGAAAGCAACTGTAGGTGATACCACGAAGGGACTGTTGATAACTGGAAAAGGAACTAGACTGAGGTCTTCCAACAAAGCTCAGACCCCTCTGACAATTTCTGATTTTATAATAACACAGTACAATAAATAAGTGTTCATTTATGAAAAAGGTAACTTACACTATTTCAAAGTCACATGAGTATTTTTTAAAATCTCATTTGTTTAAGCTTTTTCAAAAGGTGCCATTGTGTGTGTGTATAAATCTCATCATTTCCCATTGATCAAATATATTAACTGTGTTTTTAGTCATCCAGTTCCAGTGTCAGCTATTTTTTTTAAAAAATCAAAACTTCATTTCTGCTCATTTCATCTTAAACGGGAGTTCTTGAAACAAGGTAATAGCTTTTCACCAGGCAGAAATTGGAAAATCCAATATAATAACTATTCTTTTTCTTTCTTTCTATAGGAGGATCTCCTTATATAGCAGCCAAAATCAATGAAGCTAAAGATTTACTAGAAGGTCAAGCTAAAAAATGAAGTGAATGTATTATGACTTCAAGTTCTTATTCTCTTATGCGTACCAGTTTTTTATAATAAAATGCCTCAAACCTACAAATTTTAGAAGTTATTTAGCACAAGCTAAATCAAAGCCTTGGTATAAATGTTTGAGGATTTTAAATCAGATCATAGGTTAGTGTTGTTCACTACTCATTTGACAAATAATTTGGTACCTATTTCAAGACAAAGTGAACAGTCTCTGCCCTAAAGGAATCCCCAATCCAATGGAAGACTGATAATTAAAATGTGATAAATATGATATTAGCACAGGTTTAGTAGGGACTCATCTCACTGGGAAGGAAGGCTCTTCAAGGTACGGAGGACTCCCTAGTCACTTAGAACCCTGAATTTTAAAGTGAGTTCAGCCACAACTTTAACCCAAGAAATTGATGTATTTACCTCTGTCAGTGATAAATCTGAATTGTTTCAGATTTCATACATTAAAAACTGTAACAGCATGATAAAAGATTTGAGAGAACATGTTTTGTTTTTAATGAAGTATGTGCATTTTATTTAGGTAGCCCCTTAAAGAGACTATTTATAAATTAATTGGTTATTTACATAATCAAGTTAAACATTTGTTAAAACACAGTAGGCAGAGCACTACTTTGTAGATACCAGGTGACTCATTTTCACAGCCTACTGGGAAATCACAGGTGATTTTGGAGGTATGAACTTGAAAATAAGAAATCTGCTAATAATGAGATTACTAGCCTTTTATTTCAATCTTCGGGACTAATCAAAAATTGCTTATGAACAAGAGTTTAATATCAACTAAAAAGCAAATTTTTCAAATACAGAAAATATGCCCAAAGGCAATCACGCATTAAGTTTAAAAAGGAAAAGTTCATATGGTAGGTATACTTGAGTGTTTAATGCAAAAATAGCATACCTGTTTTAAGAGAGGTATTAAGACAATGGAATCCACTTTAAAATAATACTAAGGAGCACAACAGCACATTTTTCTTTCACAATGACCAGTTTTTCTCTAGGCTTAACTTTTAAGAATCTATTATTTCATTGAAAGCTATTAGACTTACCATTTTTCATGGGTAAAAAAGTCATGAATTCCAGGGCTCTAGGTCATGATAATTTTTACAAAATACTTGTGTATTGTTACCATTTATTGACTATGATGTGCTAGCACTGTGCTAAGCATTTCCCCTCTATCTCCGCAGTAGTTACTATTCATGTACATTTTACAGGTTCAGCGAGGTTAAGAAATTTGCCCAAAGCAACATGCTGGGTCAAGAAAGCTGATCTTTTGCAAACCCAAAGATCTACGCTGTTAACCTCTACACTGTGGTAACTTTCACATATACGATAACCCAGGGATGTTTTCCTTGGTGGTCTGGTACTTGTCATTACCCTTACACCTTGGGACCTTTTATCGGTTGCTCCTTTCAGATGTAGACACTTAAAAGGGAGGAAGATTATGGTTGAATATAGTACTAGGGAATAGGAGATACAGGTTTCAAGTAAAACCTTCTGCTATCAATAGCCAGGCAGCTTTGAGCAAGGAATCTATATGCTTAGAGCTCCGCTTCCTTATCTGTTGACAGCTGGCGGGGGAGGGGGGTGGGGGGATGACAAATTGTGACGATTTTTTCACACTTTGTGGAAGGAAAAATGAGAAACTATGCTGAGTTGCACAGCTACCGAAACTACAAGCCCAGAATATGTTCTCCAGTTTACTATGTTCACTTATAATTTGATTCTCTATGTATTAGTCATTAAAAGATGCCTATTTACAGCCATAATATTTAGAACTAGCATACCCGAGGTTTAGTTTTCCTACTGAGCCCCTTTCCTTTTGCCTTCACTGGGCCTCTAGGTTGTATTAAGATGAGTCCTAAATGCTTCATAAGCTTTATAAACCTGCTTTGCTGGTGATGAAGGTAGGCTATAACGGGTGGTCTTGAAGTTAAATCTGTTCCAACCCATCAGAGTTTTAAACGAATTCTCTTGCTTTCAAGTGTTTTACAAATGATGGGAATTCCTATGGAAGCATTTAATACAAGTCATGCAGACCAAAACCTTTCAAGAATTGATAACCTGTGGGAAAATACATGGGAACACAAGACTGTATCTATATATTGTGATGTTTGGTTTTACAGTTTTCTCTGCAGTTCTTAATTTCTTCTCTAAATTACAACAAGAAGGGTAAAAGGCAACTAGATGTAAAATGAGAAGTGGAAGAAACTACCAACTTAACACAAGGGTAAAAACCTAAACATGTTGGACTACTACACATTATAAAACTTTATAATACTCAGCACACTAGAAATTTTATGTCCTAAAGACCTTGTATCAGAAGTCATTTAAATTAATCCAGACAGAATGCCTTCATTTAAGAGATAAACAAGTTTAAACACTTTAGGCTAAAATACTGAGTTTAACTGTTTCAATGAGAATTTATAAGGAATCTTTCTGTTGATAACAACCTGTTAACAGTTTTTTTGCACTTCAGAAGTGTGTCTTGCAGTCATATTTTACTCAGCATAAATGATTCCCCCCAAACATATTAATTCCAAAGAAAATTAAGCAACTGGCTCCAAAACTTCAAAGGATAGAACATGATAGAAAAAAAAAAAAAATCTATAAATCTGAGGTTAAAATTAAAATGCTAGAATATGTTTTTAGTTAAAGAATCCTGGACTGAGAGAACCTTCAGTACCGGGAAACTTAAATAACCTTAAGCTCTGCTATTTGTTGTTGGCACTGTTGTTCAGTGCTGTGTATCTGCTTAGAGTCAGCTGTTGCCTTAGCAACAGGATATAGGAAGAGCTTCTCTCCAATGTTAACCTATTATTCTCGACCCGATGACAAGGTCACATAGTCCAGTGTTAAGATATAATCTTGAAAATGTTAACACTTGCTGTGGCCTTAGTGGTGTTTTAGTTAATGGAATTTCAAGTGAAGTGTTTACGTGACTTTCTTTACAGCCTGAAAACAGCAAGGTGAAAAATGAAGCTCAAAGAGGTTGCAGTACGAGCTCCAGGCAACAATGAAGCATAAATTAGTTCATCTAGAAAAACTATGGAATAATTTTTATAATGAAAATTGTCTCTAACCTAGAAAATGAGTAGCTACATTTGACAATCCAAGTAAAATAAGGTACAAAATACCAAAACATCCAGAAAATACCCCTGTAATTTCACTCTCCACCCCCCGTAAAATACCACTCATTAAAACACAAACTTGAGAAACTGCTAACTAGTATACTTAATAGTGGAGCTTTGACATTAAGAATATTGGTAAAAAATAATTTTGCCCTTTATTTTTAGATTGTATACAACATAGCTGGAAATGCCTGGGATACATATATAAAACCAAACACATTTTAATTCAGCATACTCTTTTAGAGTACATAGGACTATAGTTAAGTGTCACACAGTATCTGACATATGACTAGAACCAAGTTATATTAGAAAGGCCCTTATAGGAGCTAGTTGAATAAAACAGAATATAGGAAAGGGTAGTACAACTAAGATAGTCACTCCCAATTCTGTACTTCAGTACCTGAAACATTAATATAGAAGATACAGATGAATCTGAATCTAAACTGATCCACTGATACACCGTTTTTTACAAAATTCTATCTCCCTTACAGAGTATGCACCTCCCTCATCCAGTAATTAGGGGTTTTCTGGATGATTAGACTCAGAAAAGATTCACTGCTTGAATGTCCAGAGTAAATGATTATACCTTAAAATGTATTATTATTAGGCTGAACCATAAGAAACTGTCACTTTTGTGGGTTAGAAGAGATCAGCTCTTGGCAATTTCCTATGTTTCAGCATAACCAAAATTTTCAACTAGCAGCTGAATACAGTTTCAAATTACCACCACTTGCAAAAAGTTTTACTATAGCAGACTGCAGTTATTGTTTTATTCCAACAGTCCTCTGAAATTAAACCCAAATGTTATCATAGGTTAATCATGGGTTATAATGACTATTACACATTCAAGCATCCTTAATAAACTAAAACTTAAAAATAAGGGGTCAGCAAATTCACTATATCAGATATCCTTATAAAGGGTACAAGGGATCCAAACTGTAAATAGCAAAGATAGGAAGACTGAATGAGACTTTACAATGAACACTTTACTTGCTACCTTCTGGAATATTGCTAAACGCATAGATCCAGTTCAAATCAAAGTTCCTGGAAACTTAGAAAACAAGGAATTTTCCTTTACTCGTTTCCAATAACCATCAATCATCTGATGTAGGATTTACTGCATTATATAACTAATTTTCCATCCACCTGTCTTTAGTTAACTAAGCTCACTATAGACACAGCCTATAAGAATACTATTTGGTTTCAACCTCAAATCAATCTGTTTACAGCAATATTAAATTAACATACCAACTCTGCAGACCATTCTCAGGTTAAACACCAAACTTAGAGCAAGCAGTAGCTACAAAAATACTTCCAAGGTGATGGATCCTAGCCATGAAAGAATGGCTGACCAGAAAAAGAGAGTAAAACACCAGCTTTAGTGTTTCCCTGTTTAATTTTTTTTGCTTACCTGTATATATCTATACTTGCTTTTTAAAGAGTATTTACTTAAGCAATCTCCCTCAGCCTTGTCCTAAGCAGTGTCTCAGTGGTTTGAACTCACTACTTTGATATTCTTTCTCTCACCTTCACATCAAAATATAGTAACTACTTTAGAGTTTTATGTATCCCTACTATAATTTTACCAACAATGACTGACCTGTCAACAGATTCCAATACCATTTTGCAGAACAGTTTTAGGCCTAAGGCATCCCAAGTTTCAGGAAATGATCATTTTTACCCCCATGTAATCTCACCTCTTAATTTGTATTTTAGTTCAGATATCATATATAATTTTGTATATATATGCTAAAACAGTATTTAACCTGCAGAGAACCTTTAGAATTGGAGGGGGATGGGATGAGGTCATGGCAGCTGGCAAGTTCTCCCATAGCAACATTTTATGTAACTAATAGCCAAAAAAGATGCACCTCTCTCAAAATTTGGAAGGCTACCTCTATAAAGAATAGTTACCTTTGGGGACTGGGCTTTTCACTTCTAAATCTGAGCATATGCTATTTAAAAAAAGCCTATCATGAAGCTATAGTATGTATTCTTAAAGGATATTGGGATTAGTCATTTGTAAAAAATGAAATCTTAATATTTATATCCTAGAATATGGCTGTCAGTTCTAAAAACTCCTTGGGCTAACCCCACTTTTAAAATGATTTTGTGTTTCTTCCTTTCTCATTGAACCAGTCTTTACAGAACAAGGAGGATTTTCATGAATATATTCTACTACCTGGAAGAAAATGAAAAATCATTTTCTTTTTGCCATATTTACCAATTTGGAGATTACTGAAAATTCCCATACCTTATAGTTAATTTATAATTCTACTATTAAAGAGAATAATAATAAAGCCAAAAATGTGGTTTTTAAAGTCCAAAGACTGCACTGTTAACACTACACCTTACTTTAAAATTTTCCATTATTAGGGTTTTAGGAAAAAGTATTTGATATTATCACAGCTTAACCTCACCAGTAATAAATTTGAGGGCTAAGGTTTATATACACTGACCTAGCAAATATTTTTAGCTACGCCCTGAATTATCCTTCAGCTGTAAAATCACTGAAGTTTTTTTTTATGCACATAAATTAACACAAGTTATGCACATAAAAATACTTCTCAGATCCCAAGTGAACAAAAAGGGCTCCCTCTTCTTGCTCAGTAGTCTTTATATAATATTGTGGAGCAAAACCCTCCCACAAATTCACAATTATTATCAGCTTGCAAACTTTTACTTTGTGTAAAAGTTTGTATAGTCCTAACATTATGCCATCTGGACAAAATATTTACAAAAAATCCAATCATTAATATGAGAACCTTTAAAATTATTACCTTGAAAACCAAAAATCAGTGACATTCCTTATTTAAAAACTGTTCATTATACTTTATAAAAATAACGAAGACTCAAAGGCAAAAGTAAAATTCTGGATTTTACCCGAATGCCTTCCAAAAGTTGCCTATGACTAGAATTTTGTTACAAAGACTTTCCTAATATCAAATCTCTGAGACCAATTCCCTAAACCATTCTATTCTAACATACTAAATTTTTAAGTACTAAGACTTCAGAGGATTCATTACAAAATGACCAACTAATATTTTAATACTATTTATGGACAAGTATAAATGCATCTTAAAAAGCAATCAGAATACTACTCTAGGCCTTTAGGTAGGTCCAACTACTTTTCAACAGTTGGTTTAAAAAGTAGAAAGTTAAAAATCAGCAAATGGAAGATCAAAAGTTTATTTACTACCTGCATACAAAAACATATTGCACATCAAACAATCAAAACCAAAAAGAAAAAAAAAAAAAGAAAAAGAAAAAAGGGAGGAAAAAGAAAAGATACTCTACTGAAGACTAACATGTAGTTTATACAGAATAAACCTTCTGGAAATTGATCTTTTCAGTAGTTCAGGTTATGTCTGAATGGACACGACTAATTCAGCTTAGTGTTTTAACTAAAGCTATGTTTGATTTTTTAAATACTGTACACTTTAATAAATAAACCAAACAAAGCCTCAATGTAGAACAGTCACTGCCAATAACACCCAGTGTCCCTGCAGATGAGTGTTTAACAAATGTATTCCAGTGGTCTGCAGATTTTCCTCTACAATACAGCATTTTAAAAACACATTAAAACAGACCAGTTTCCAGACTAAAACTAATGAAGAAATTACAATTCAGTGCAAAATATCTTAGACTGCATTTCATTCTAGTTTTCCTCAGGTGAAGAAGTGGTTGCATATTATTAAAAATGTAACAAAAGCAGCTAATGCTTTCATAAAGAATATTAGCTTAGGGATCCCACCCCACCCACCTCCCCCCCATCTCTGCCATATTTTGAAAACAAAATAACATTTCCTATAGCCAGCAACTTTTTTTAATGTTACATATACTATTCTCAAGGCACATCTGATGATATATAACACAGTAGGTGTCAAAGTATGTTTAACATATGATTTCTTCAGGATCCCTCCCCTTTCTGAATTCCAAATGGAGGAACTGAAAGTGCGATGGAAAGACTGGCGATCCATATTCTATCTTTGGCAAGCTTGTACAAGCACTATTGTAAAATGTAATGTAAAGAACTGTAAACTAGGAACTTCTTCAGTTTATGAAACACCATTCAGGACTGCTGCATCTTGAGTATTTTCTTCTTTTAAGGTATTAATCTTTTCTTCTCCTGGAGTACGCTGTAGCTTAGAAATTTCATCGCCAGAAGCACTAGTTGGGCCATTTATTGCCTTTTCTGAAGGACCATGCTCTTCAATCACATCTTTTGCCTGCCAAAGGGAGACAACTTTTTCAACTTCTTTATAAATAAAATCTATAACTGAGGAGGAAAATAACTACATAAACATCAATTAGCTAATAAATAATTTTAGTTTCACATACCACAATGATCTGAATTAAAACATTCTTAAAATTAAAAAAAAAAAAAAACCCAATGTATTCCACCTCTCTGGGTCTTTCAACTCTTTATCTCTAGTAGCTAGCAGTATATAAGCCACAGGAAGAATCTGTACCTGTTTATTGAAAACTTGCACCTAATTTCATTTTAACCACTGGAAAACTCACCATACAAAAAGACATAAACAGTTAATACCCTAAGTAAGGCAAACAACCACCTATTTACTCACCTTTTTTGGAAACTCAAATTTACGTATCAAATCCCTTAAAATATTTCAAAGAATTCAAACAAAGGTCTTTATCCACCACTTGAAGAGGGTCTATTCAGCCTATTGCTCCCCAAATTAAGGTTAACAGTCTCTATGCCCAATATCTTTTATAAATACTATTTCTAGTTCTAACTGAAAAATATTTCAGGCTCAAGCATGCATATCTTCAGTTACCTGGGGCCAAAAACAAAATCAAGAGTAGTCTTTAACCAAAATATTTCTGGTCTAGTTGGGTAAACAAGTGATCATACACGTTAAGAAGTAAAAAATAAAACTAAACCATAACAAAACAAAACCAAAAAAGCCAAAACCTACAGGTTAAATTCTCCTTACCATTTCTTTCTTGTTTTTAGCCAAAGTTTCCCTTGGGAGGTTTCTTTGTCTGCTCTGAGACTCAGCTCTAGAAATATAATCTGCAACTGTGACTGTTGAAGATGAGAAAAAAATTACAGGTGTTGAAAAAATATTTCTAAAGTTTATTTATGGATAAAGAGTAATTTTACTTTTAAAATAGACTAATGGGGGGGTTACCCAATTTCAAAATTTTCTTAAGATGGGTACCACCTCCAACCAAAAATGAAGTTTGGAAAATATGCCTGTGGTTTGGTGCTGACTATAGAATATTTCAAGCTGGATATAGAGGACGCCTAGATTAAAGTCCTCTTTCACAAGAATCCAGCTATTTGCTTCTGGTTAGTCTACAGTTGTGGGATAAGTCTGATATAAAAATCCACAACTAAGAATAGGAAATGCCACATTCTAAGCCCAGTGTTTGCATTTATCAGTGGGGGCGGGGGGTGGGGGAGGGAAAGGGTAAATTGGGTGCAGATCATGGTGTAGCATGCATCAATATGAAATTTTCATCAAACATATTACTCAAGTATTATTTAATAGTTCTTTTTTTTTTTTAAGCATAGTAAGATTTCCAAGTGTGTGTTTTATGGTTCCTTTTTTAATATTTCACACTAGAAACTGTTCTGAGTAATATAAAAAAATTCAATCAAACTAAAGATTTGTCCACCATCTTAAAATGTGGACAATGATCATGGTGGAAAATGTCCACTACTAATTCAGTAACTATCCCCTTTTCACATTTTGCCAGTCTTTCAAGGGACTGACCTATTTGCAATGGTGGTAGGGATTGGGGAAAAGAAGGGAAAAGACTAACCAAAACTAATACTCTACCAGCAACCCAATGGCAACAAACTACCTCTGGTCTGCTGGGACTGGCCTCATTTTAAACCTCAGAACTTTCTCTTCAAGGACTTACAACTTAGAATTCACTGATTTGAAGAAATATCAAAATAATCAGTCTCTTCCTTTCAAAGAATTTTTTTCTCAGAAACTGATGAAGAAACATCCCTGATTATGTAAAATATGGTATAAATTATGGGAGCAAGTAAATTATGTAAGAATTAAAACTTTGATAAACTTAATGTAAGTCACTACATACATGGGAGAACTAATCCATCAAGTTCAAATTACATAAGTCATTTTAATATAAGACTGGACTATATTTATATTTCTCCTAGTTATGCATTAAAATGCTAACACCTTTGTAAGATTCATTATTATATGAATCTTTTTAAATCTCAAGAAAACAACTTAATTCAGAACTCATTAACATCTTTAGAAACACCACTAAAAGATGTTTCATGTCTTAGACTGTTTCCCTCTGTAAGAAACTCAATATTCTCACTTTGGAGCTTTATAAATCATCATTTAAATTCACTGTAAATGAATCTATGAATAAATTTAATAGCTTCCAAAACTGGGGAGAGGGATCAAACCCACTTCTTTATTATGTCTCCATATATGGAAGCCCAAGCATCCTAGGAAGTACTGTAGTTTGGAGAGCACCATAATGAATTCACTCTGTTTCCATGGTTCAGCCTTCAGTGACACCAGGAAGAACTCCGCTACCTGGAAACCTTGATGTACAGGCGCACACATTGCTAAATCTGAACTTACGGTAATTCTTAGAACGTTCGCCCACTATGCAGACATAGAACTTTGATACAGTTTATCAATTAATAGGCACTTAGCTGGAAAGGTAAAAACCAGTGCCCATCCTCCACCAAACAGAGGTAAAATTACAAACAACCTCAGTTGATTCAGAGAAAAACCTGTTTATAGCCAGATAATAGTCTGTTTATAGTCCTCATAATGCAAGCCACTTAAAAGTTCAAAACAGATAAGCACTTATATAGGAAAAAAAAATGAAGCAATTTGTGTGGTATAATTTGGACTCCAGAATTTCCTCTAAGGGATCCAAAATTAATCAGTTGTACACCAGTACACTGTTGCACTTTGCTAAGTATAGTAAATACTCACTGCTTAATACTAAAGGCAACAAGAAATTTTAAGCAAATAAGAACAAATTAAATAACTATTTATTTCAGAGAATGCTGACATTAACTTTTAGATAGACACTTCCTTCCTAGAACTGCTGCTAGAGAGAGCCAAAGGAGAAAATGATGTGTTTGTTCCACCTATCCTATCTTCTGGGTGTGTGGGTATGTGCGTGTGTTGAAGGCAGGCTGAGAAAGGCAATGAGTTCTAAAGAGGAAATCAGTACTTCCAAAGAACAGAGTAAAAACAGGAATAAATGCAGTAGAGAACACAAATCATTGTCAAATTATTTAAAACTCCAATTACTCAAGTTCTGAATTAATACCATGAAGAAATCTCTTCCTCTTCTTTATCAAAGCCTTTTATGTTATTCCCTTCATGTCCTTTGACTTAGTAATGAACCACCATCCACCTAGTTACTAAATTATGTTTTAATTTATCCTATCTCAAGCCCATACTAGTAACTTAAATTTCCTTATTTATAAAGTATGGCCAGAAACTGGTATTCACTGCTATGCCAGCTTCAAAAACACAAACTAAATACAATCTCTTCATCCCAAAGATATTTCTAACACTAGAGAGAGAGAAAAGAAGATAAAAAAAGACAGTATTTAATTTCTTTTAAATTTACAACTATTGCTAAAACATGAACTTTTTTTCCCCCTAAGAATGGGAACTATTCCCCTTAATGAGTTTTCTCACGTCTCGACAACCACTAAATTTAAAATACTAAATAAAGATACTAGAATTTATATTCTTTATTTGGGGGAAAACACAAGAATTTGCTTTGGAAAGAATGCAAAATTGATTAGTTTAACAAAAGGGATTTATTTCTGGTGCACACAATTTCTCCACTGTGAATATACATGTGATTCTCTGTACACAAGAAATGGAATTATGTTCAAGATAGTATAGACACAGCAAACATGTTTAAGTTACTAAAAACTGTATCTACTTAAATTAACATTCTAAAACTAAGTAAGTACTATTAATTTGAATAGTTAGTAGGTGTAAGGGAAAAGGCATCACACTACAATAAACAAAAACATAACATGCATTCCTCTTATTAGGAAAAAGACACTTTCAAGTATTTTTCTCATTTATACTTTTTAAACTGTGGGTACTAGAACCCCCACAAAAATGAGGTGCTGAATCCAGATACAGTAGCAGGCACCATGCAAAAGCTGTCCAGTTTTGCCAATCATCCAAAATCACAAGCTACAACATAGTCCCTGGGATGGCAGGTCCCAACTCAAATGTGCAGAATCTGCCAAGTGGACAAAATAATGGTCTTTTCAACAGTATTTTCATGTAAAAAAATTGAGACACAACATTAGTTCAATTAGACAGGTTACATTACGGTGTGAAGGAAGAATGCATTTTCTTAATAGTAGTCTTATTAGTTGAGAAAACAATTTATGCAATGCACATCTTGAATGTATATACACACGTGTACATGTAAGTATAATATATTTAGAAAGCAGACACAGGACATTTTTTTTTCATGCTTATGACCTGGTGTTGTCAACAGGTCCACTCAAGTTACCTGGCTGTCTATCTTCTGCCTGACCCCTGAAACGACGCCTGCGGCTACGATTGCGTCGCTGGGGTTTTTTTTCACTATCATCTGTAATTGCAAAGTTCACCATGAAACTATTCTGACAAAAACAATGCAAAAAAAAAACAAAGAAAAACAAAAAATTTCTTGCCTTCAAAGATTTAAGGGGAAAGAACCTTTTAATTAAACAGGAAAGATAAAACAATACATGCTATTCACAGGAAAAACACTTTTGCAGTTTTAAACATTCCTACTAGATTAACAGATGGAATTATCATCCAGAAATTAAGAGGGTTTTTAACTCTTGATTAAACAAACTCTAAGACTTAATTTATCATTCAGGAATAAAATTTTCCTCTCCAACAGAGTTTAGTTTTTACCAAAGTTAATGACATTTTAGTGCTTTGGAAATCAATGCCTACAAAGTATACACACTTTCATCAGTGTCATTTATAATAACACATAAAGAGGCAAGATGAAAGCCCAATTTTGGCTTAGAAGATTGAGAGTATTAAGTGCCCTGCAGTTTGAATATCTGTATTGTTTTAATGGCATCAAAGGGCACTTTTAATAAACCCTCCCAGTTTCAAACAGTTTGGCTATACAAATCTGAAAACTAGACATTTAAGACAGACACAAAGCCATCTACCTACTTGAACACTAGGAAAAATTCAATTTGTGAATTGCATATTTTTTTAAAGGCATCATATATTAACAATAGTATACAGTAATATAAATCTTTTCCCTAAATGCTTACATACCTAGCCCATTTTCATTAACTGAAGCTGTATCGGATTCAGTCATCCCATCCATCAGAACAGCATCTTCATCAGTCCTTCGTCTACGAGACCGCCTACGACGGTTAGTACTGTGATGAGATTCGCTGGCATCAGTGTCTGCAGTCTGATCTGATTCTGTATTATCAAGTAAGCTGTATGGATTGCTGTCTGGATCTTTGAGCACTAAATGCATGTCAGAGGCAAGAAATATTTGTTTAAGAGAGCTGCAGTTATTAGGAATGTTTTGACCTATATTGAACTATATCAATTAATAATAAACTTCAATTTCCCCCAATAAAAATACATCCTCTGTCTTCAGACAAAATGTTTTCTGTATCACTATTTTACCTGAAAAATAACAAATATGAAAAAACTTTAAATGGTGATGTAAAATTAAAACAGAAAATGAGTGAACACCTTGGCTTTCTATCATTTCTTTGACTTGTCTTAAAAACATATTAGGAACTAGTATACATGTTACTTTTTACATTTACATTCCTAGCTAATTCTGTACAGAGGCTAAAGAAATAAAATGAAAACAAATATTCAGCTAATATATTTCCAAATAATACTCAACACTTGCACTCTATGACATAACAAATTTATTATTACAAACTGAAGCAAGCAAAAGTCTACACAAAAAAAAGGCAAACTAAAAAGTTTGAAATTCTAACTGGTTGTAGAAAAATGTGGGAATGAATGCTGACTAGTACTCCCATCTCCAGAAAGAAGAATATAGGTGGGATATGGTAGGGTAAGAGTGGGAAAGGAAAGATTTGTAAGACATAAATTATAGGGGAAAAAAAATACCCATCTTACCTATGTGCATTATTGCTTCCAGCAATCAAATTATAGAAGAAATTCACCTAATCACGATTTTTCCTAAGTTTCCTTTGGTAACAGCTAGCAAGCTAGCATCTTTGCAAAAGACACTAAGTTTATCCATTAATCATAAACACTAGGTAAAGTACATTTACTCTGAAATTCAGCAAACTGTAATATTAAACCGTGGTAAAAGTGAGCAATGTTCTAAAATATAAAAACGATTTCCCTAGAAGTCTATAAAATGAACTTAGGACTTGAAGGTTATCACTAGAACTAGAGAGTACTTTTTAAAAAGTTCTTTAAAAAATGTGATTTGATTCACTTTTTAAAAAAAATTAAGAGTGGTTTTCCTACAGATGCCATACAATAACTGTTATGGTTATATCCCTAATAAAATCTAATCCCTGACAATCTTTCCCCAACTCATTATGCTAAGCAAGAACATTCTGTCAACTCCTACACCACCACTTAAGTTATAGCATTTAAATTTTCAAAACAACAATGAGTAAAATGTTTCTTATAGTATCTCAAATCTCAGTCTTCTAGACACTCCTCTTTACAGGTGAATTCCTCAAACAATAAAAGATTTTTTAAAAAGGTGATTTCACAGTTTTTCCCTGTTCCCAAGTGGTGGAGTAGCAATAAATGCTTTTCGGTTGTATACAAAGGTATTTAGATCTCTCTATACACTAGAATTATCTGGGTCTCTCTGGGAAACAGAAATATATAACCCAAAAAATTCTAGAGGGGAAAAAAATTCTAATTACCTAAGCGTCCAAAGTCTGAACATCTGACCAATGAAGCAGAGAAATCAGCTCCAACTAAAACTACTCTGATCTGAAAATTTTGGCTAAACTTTCACTGAGAGACACTCTGTAGTGCCTTTCCTTATGTTGTTGTTGCGTGTGTGTGTGCGCGTGCATATATATATATTTTACTGTTTTCCTGAGACAGTTAAGCAAAAAGAGAAACTTCCAAAAACAGAGGGCGGGGGTCCTAGGAAATGAATCAACTTTTATAAAGTTATACTGTTTACAAAGAAAATATTCTGACAGAGTATATAAAAGACTACCAGAACTGATGGAAGATTTGCCACCACGTGGTCCACCACGACCTCGACCCCCTGAAACACTTCTGCCTCTTCCTCCTGGGCGTCTCCTGCTGTCACGCTGGTGCCGACTCTCTCGGTCATCTTCTCCCGCCAGTGACCAATCACTCAGCTCATCTTTACGCTCAGATTCAGTTTCAGATGGGTTAGACAGCTCAGAGTTTGTACCTTGGGAAAGAAGAGAACATAAGCCTACTATATTTCTATTTTTAAAAAGGAGTGAAAGTTTTCAATTTCTTGCAAATCATTGTTTAAATAACACTGATATATGAAAATGAATATGGAAAATATTTTTTAAAAAATTTTGCCCACTTTTAGGTCTTTAACAAATTGCTAGTATTAAAAAAAAAAAAAAACCACTATCCAAGTATTTAAAAGCCAATTTAATGATATTTAGAAAAATGAGTGACAATTGTATTGTGTATTCTATCACTTGATTCTAAGAAGCATTTTTTTCCCCACATTTAACAGCTCTGAAATCAGGATATTTCTTATGATTGATTGTCTCATAAACTGGGAGTGCATTTTTAGTGACTGTACATAAAATTTATCTCTTTTGCACAATAATGTCTTAAGTCAGAACAACACAATGTTTGAAATCACTGAACAAATCTTAGGTTGCTCTGGAAAAAGAAAACTTCAACATGACAATAAGAGATGAAGCCATTACCAGTGAGACAAAAATTCAGCATAACTTTGAAAGTTAACTACAGACTATTTCTAACATCCCAATGACTGAATTTAATACTTTTTAAAAATGTAGACACCACAAAGATTCTATAAAAGCCTACAATATCATACAGTATCACAATTTCTGTGTCAGATTTATATGACCCAATCACTAACATACTCATTTCCACTTCTCTGTTAGCTCTGGGATGGCACTTTTTTATCCTTTCATCATAGAGATATCCTATGCTTTTCAGAAGTTCATTTTACACCACTTGGCTTTTACAAAAGACTTTCACTAGTATTTGTTTTCACAAACCAAAAGAAATCCAAAGAGGATTTTCACTTTTAAGGGAAAAAAAGGGCACGAAGAGAAAATAGCCTTCAGTATTCGCTTTGCAGCAAGCCACTGCAATTAAAAGAGGCAGCAAGCAGAGCAAGCAGTGAGAGCAGCATCCCCCAGCTCCTGCCTCAGGAACGAAACTCAGCATCTCAGCATCAAGCCAACATATCTTTGAACTGTACTGGTGAGCATCTGTGCTTTATTTTATTTCCTGCATCTATTAGCAAGATGTGTCCTAAAGTAATTGCTTCTTCACTTTATGCCATTTCAGCTTACAAAAGGTCTCCCAGGAAAACTACTTCCTGATAATGTGGGAAACTATATGTGCAAATCTATCTCCTTAAAATTAAAAGCCCAGTTCAATGTCTGTAGCTTCAGACCAATTTAACTGAAAACAGATCTCCTCTCATTTCCTTAAAATTAATGTAAAATTAATACAGTATTGCCATGTGTTGTTTTCTTTTTCCAATGTGGATTTACCTCCACATTGGTTTACAGTAAAGGGGAGCTCTCTTATACCTTTAAATGCCCACGGAAGCCTAGCAATGCACATATCAATTTTCTCTTGATAAATTAATTTACTGCATGTTTATGAAGTTCTTATGCTAAACTCGCAAATAAGAACAATTTTAAGATAAACTAAAAATACCCTATATTAACTCCATAGTCATTTAATGATAAAAGCAAAATACAAGAGCTCTTCAAGGACTAAAATGTAAAGCTGAACAAAGCCTACCAACTTCCTTTCTCCTTTAAAGATGACTCTTCTATCAGTCTTTTTTCTCCATATACCATATAGATGTAGCTAGTAATGAATGGATTAATTTAAGAAAAATGTAGCAAGTTTCTAGTACTGACATTTGCATCTTTGTTAACATGAGTCTCATACTAGAAAATGAATCAAAACACTTATTTTTCCAAAGGATAAGAAAGAATTTTGTTAACTGATGTCATGGTTTGGTGGAATAAGGATAATGTATCATTTCATGAGTAGTTTAAAACAAAACAAAGAAGCCTTGGGAATTATAAAAACTTCTGTTGGATTTATTTACAAACCTACATACCCTGACTGAAAACATTACCAAATTTTAAGGTTAGATGAGTATCTCATTTTAAAAGGTTTTAACAAAAGTTCCTATCAAATTATCTTTTAAAAATACAGTGTAGTATTTAACTCAATATCATGAGCAAAAAAATTTTCATAGTTTTAATTTAAATCTAGCATTCAAGATACTTATAGACGGTATCTAAAATCATAAATAGGTTTCAGGACATAAAGACAACTATTAATGTCAAAAACAACAAAAAAGGCTAATGAACTGGTAAGCTCTCCATTTTCTTCATATTAAACATTTCTGAGATGGCAAAAGTAACTCTGCAAATGCAATTAAGGTTAAGGAAACAGGTTTGGGAATTATTCTAGACTATTCAGGTAAGGCCAATTTAATCACATGAATAGAATATTTAAAAAAATAGAGAACCATTCTCAACTATGGAAAACCAGAGAGGTGGCTGAATAAGGACTCTCTATAATCTGTTGTTGTTTAGTCATTAAGCCAAGTCCGGTTCTTTGGTGACCCCATGGACTGTAGCCCACCAGGCTCCTCTGTCCATGGGATTTCCTAGGCAAGAACACTGGAGTGGGTTGCCACTTCCTTCTCCAGGGGATCTTCCTGACCGAGGGACTGAACTCATGTTTCCTGCATTGGCAGGAGAATTCTTCACCACTGAGCCACCAGGAAAGCCCATCCACCTGTAATTACTGGTTTTTTTAAGATGGAGGAAGGAGGACCTAAGCAGAGGAATAAAGGTTGTCTCTAGAAGCTGGAAGTATCAAGGGAACAGATTTTTTCCTAGAGCCTCCAAAAGGGAATACAGACACGCCAACACTTAAGATTTTAGCCCAGTGACATTCACATCAGATTTCTGACCTATAGAACCATAAGACAGTAGTACTGTTAAATGCTTTGAATTTTTAATTTGCTGTATAATCAACAGAAAACTAATAAATCTATTGAAGTCATCACAATCATTCCAATCTCAATTTTGTAAAATATAAATTCATGAATCCAGAAATTAGGGAGGGGGCTACAAGAAATAATGATCCATAAAACCAATCTAATTTGTAATGGCTCCAACAAATAAAAATTGTTTTCAACAGAATTTTAAACCAGATTTCCCTAAAAACTTCTAAAATCACCTTACGAAGATGGTTCACATTCTTTTAAATGAACATGTATGCTGAACTGAACATTAACAGCTAAAGCACCACATTTTATCAAATCCACCATGCCATCCATTGTAAGTCACAATATTTTTTTGTGCCACTTTAGAAAATCCTGCCAATTACAGTTCTAAGACAGCATCCACTGTAAAGCACACTGTAAGTTCAGAGATGTTAAATTCAGAAAATGTTTCTTATATAGATTATATATATATTCATCACCTTAAAAATCTTCTGCCATTAAGCAGACAGGAACATCTATAACCAAATTCAAATAATTTTTATTTCTCTGGAGCCCATTTGAGTTCAACAGCTATTTCAGAAAATACAATGTTACTAGTTCAAAGACTCAGAGGTAAGAGTGCCATCTACTGAACAATTTGCATATCGTTCTTCAATCCAAATGTTATTCCTCTACCTTCTTATTTAAATTTATTATCTACTATCAACAAAAGCATTTTGCCAAAGAGGGACCTCTCATCAATAAGCTGACTTCCCAGAGGCTTATAAAATTCTTGGATGAATTCATCAACCAAAAAGACAAATCTGATTATTTGCACTAAGTAATTTATACCTCTAAAATCATTCAGTATGTACTTAATCTCTATCTAATTACTGTCTTTTGTATTAAATGTGTTTTCAGGACTGCAATTCTCAATCCTTCACATACCAAACACATTAACTGGAATTTTTCTTTTCAGGTTTCAATATACGGTTAACTTTAAAATAATGAGAAAGCAGGAAGGGAAAATTACCATTCAACTCTACAACAAATCAAATATAGTACCAAACTGACTCTGACATTGTGAGATGATCCTTCAAACATGAAATATGGATGTGGAATCTGTACACTATAAGCATTCATGTATTCGGTTTTCCCTAAATGCCTTCTATTCTGGAAAAGGCTTATGAAATATTTTCCCAAAGCAGTTTGGATGAACATAGGGGAGTAGAGAAGAGAGAAGAGGAGAGGGAAGAGAACAGAAAAATCAGGTCACTGTTAAGATCCAAGTCCAAATGTGGAAAAATGGAACAACTCCAAAGCTGAAGAAGAAGTAAGAAATTTAGGATTAGAAAATTGTTGACCATCACCATCCACTGGCCCCTTCCTACATGGGTTAAGTCTGATCTTCAAAATGAAATGTATTTTAGAAAAATGTTCATTTATGTTAATTAAGTTCTAACTTTTAAAGCCATATTACTGAAATCCTGTATTTCACAAAATAATTGCAGATGTGAGATATTAATATTCAAAACTACCAAGTGAACCAATATAGTGTATTTTAAAAACTAGTACAGACTTGCTATATATAAACACAGCACAGTGACTAGCGTAGTTTTTACTTTTACTTTTCCTAAAGGATAAGCAAAAGGTAAATCCTAGTAGTATCACGATCACCACTAGGTTTTTATTGGAAAATGTATATAACTGTACAAGGTAACTATCTGAGAAAACCAGTTGTATATATATTTAAATATTTAGAATAAACATGATCATGAGCTATAAATTTAACAAAAACATGTTTCATTTCATTACATAGCTACTTGAACACTACAAATCTTGTACAGTCATTAATATAAAATACAGTCACTACTATTAAAACGTGTACCTCAGAACTATCTCCTACCCTCAAAACCAAGATAAAGTGATGAACTGAACAATAATAACCAAAATGTACTGGAGCACCTAAACTACAACTACTACCAAAAAGAAAAATTTTTTTTACCATAACCGGAGGTGTAATTAGGGCCCCGACGACCTCTGCCTCTTCCACTATAAGACCTAGAACCTTGTACAGAAGAGACGGTACTTTCATCAGTGGCATATCCTTTCTCTTTTTCAGGCCCTCTGGTGGAAGAAGGTCTGAAACCCATACCAATCTGTCGAAGCTGTTCATCAATCTGTAGTCGTTCCATTCTTAGCTGTTCTACTTCCTATAATGAAAATGAAAAAGGATAAATCTTACATGTCTTTTTTTTTTCTTAAAGCCTAGAGTTGAGCTATAGTCTGGTCCTACCAGTGAAAGCACCTGTGATCTTGGGCAGTTATTTGGCAATGTAGACTGTATTCCTAGTAAACATAATTTACAAGGTCAATTCACCAAGCATTTACTAAATGCCTTAGCATCATGTGCCAACCATGCTAAGTACTACAGGTATACAATATAAAAAAGACAAGGACACTTCTCCTTCAGGGGAATGTTTACAGATGAGCATTAAAAAAACCCAGGGGAAGGTTAACAGACAACTGTTGCAATAACCTACTTTAATAGCCAATTATCAGACCTAGTCTTTAAGGAGTATCAAACTCTGCTAAATGAGGTAAAGTATCACCAATGACAGGTATTACTAATTAACTACTTTCCTATCAAAATAGTGACAACTGAGTTGTGGTCTAGCTGAACTGGTAGACTTGGTCATTCAGAGATTGAGGTCATTACAGAATGTGAAAGTAAGGTGTCTATAGAGACAGCTCTTGGCTAAAAAGCAGTAGAGTACTGGAAAGACAAGTTTTTCAAAGAAAGGAAGGACTTAAGGGTGCTTTGAAAATATTAACATAACCAATGATCTGAGTGACTAAAAGGAAAACATAACTAGAGACAGCAGTTCAAGTACCATAAAACAAACAAAACAAAAACCACAGCAGGAATAAGAAGAATAAAAAATTACAATTGCAACTTAATTTATAGGGCATTTCTTTTCCAAAACCTTTTCTCTTTATTAACCCAGACAGACTAAACAACAATGGTTGCTGCTGCTGCTGCTAAGTCCCTTCAGTCATGTCCGACTCTGTGCGACCCCATAGACGGCAGCCCACCAGGCTCCCCGTCCCTGGGAGTCTCCAGGCAAGAACACTGTAGTGGGCTGCCATTTCCTTCTCCAATGCATGACAGTGAAAAGTGAAAGTAAAGTTGCTCAGTCATGTCTGACTCTTAGCGACCCCATGGACTGCAGCCTACCAGGCCCCTCAATTCATGGGATTTTCCAGGCAAGAGTACTGGACAACAATGCTTAAGAGTTATCAAATGATATATAAGGAGGTAGTTCATGTGATTCACAGTACCAGTAACCATCAGGTGCCAACTCTGCTAAGTGCTACAGGTATACAATGTAAAAAAGACATGGACTCATCTCCTTCAAGGGAACGTTTACAGATGAGCATTAGTAACCAATAGAGTCCACATCATTCCCGGTTCTATCTCCTATTTGCAACAAATTTAAGAGTGGGCATGTCTTAAACAGAAGGAAAGAAATATAAACGTTCAGAGGGAAAGAGAAAAATGTACATGAGGCCAATTATTTTACTATGGCCAATTATTTTACTATTAAAAGGATCTTTTAATATTTTCACACAGAAAGGAAAAAAAAGGGAAATATGAAGCTGAATTAACAAAAATTAAGATTTAAAAGTTTACTACAAATACTAATATAAAATTAAAGTTTAATGTGTGGAGGAACATGATATAAATATGAATACTATACAAACCTTTAGATAAGCAATATGATACTCTAAAAGCACTTGCACATTTCCAATGCTTTCTTTAGTGCCAACAAATACAAATGGAACCATTCCCTGTAAGAAAACACAACATCCCAGTATTTAGTATTTATGTCCTCTAATTCAAGCACAGCTTTTAAGTAAATTAACCAACTTTCAGAGAAATTTTCCATCAAACTGGAATGAATGTACAGATTAGTGCTTGCCTTAAAAACATAATAAAACACAATGGGCAGGTTATCCCTGTAATATAGCTCATATAGCAAAACTTTCAACATCTGTAGGTTGGAAGTACTTCATGACCATTAACAGAAGTATCATGTACAAACTTTCAATATTTACAGTGTAAAATAAAGAAATTACTGATATGGGCAAATAGTCACCTTAAGTTATTAAACCAAATGAAAGGATTAACCCTGACCTGTTTTACTTAGTTGAATTTCAAAAGACGGTTTTAAAAAGTGAGAAGGGAAGTAAGATACCTAAATGATATTTGGTTTCTTTTCTTTAAAGAAATAAATTTTCAGCTTCCTATTGGCTAAAGAAAATGAACAGTCTAAGGAAACTCACCCAATCATTTTCAATGTCCTTCACTTTCTTGATTTTATAGAATCATTCCTAACAGTTATTTAAATAACCTGGCTTAAGAATTTTGGGTTCTAAAGACAGAATTAAGTGTGGCTTAACTTTTTATTCTATATAGGAAACCACTATGTGACTTATTTTCAAAATAATTTTTAAAAATTTTAATTAGTGAATTTTAGTATGGGAAATTAAAAAGAAGAAAGGCACCAGGGCAGGTGCTAAAGCTATAGTACAGACTACAGCTATTATGGAGCTTAAAGTTGCAGTGACTCTAAAAGAAGTAATTCCAACTAGGAAGGTATGAACAAGGGACTCTAACTTAAGCTTAGGAAGTGAGACTGCCTTGAGCTATCCTCAAGAATTCACATGCAGAAAACAGAGGATGCAAAGTGAACGAAAGATAGGAGGAGAAAAAAAGGAGGTAGAAAGTTTTAATCTATAATGTAACTCTGGGACTATATTATTTATGGTTGTTTTAAAGAAATATCCCAATTCTACAGATGGGAAAAAAAGGTGCTCAAAGTCATAAAATCAGCAATTAACCCAACCAATTTCGTATCCAGTTACCTAATTCCAAATAATACCCACTTGTTAACTGCCATAATCTATGTTAAAGAAAAAGGTAAAGAGAATCACAATCTCAGAAAAGGTACTAAACATTCCTGTAATAATCTTATCGTAAAGTATTTGTGGAGGTGATGGAATTCCAGCTGAGCTATTTCAAATCCTAAAAGATGATGCTTTTAAGTATGCGAGCAAAATTTGGAAAACTCAGCAGTAGCCACAGGACTGGCCAAATGTCAGTTCTCATTTCAATCCCAAAGAAAGGCAATGCCAAAGAATGTTCAAACTATCGCACCACTACATTCATTTAACACATTAGCAAAGTAATGCTCGAAATCCTCCAAGCAAGGCTTAAGCAGTATGTGAACCAAATAGATGTTCAAGCCGGATTTAGAAAAAGGCAGAAGAACCAGAGATCAAATTGCCAACATCCCTTGGGTCACTGAAGAAGCAAGAGAATTCCAGAAAAACATCTACTTCTGCTTCCTTGACTACTCTAAAGCCTTTGACTGTGTGGATCACAGTAAACCATGGAAAATTCTTCAAGAGATGGGAATACCAGGCCACCTGACCTGTCTCCTGAGAAATCTGTATGCAGGTCAAAAAGCACAGTTAGAACCAGACATGGAACAATGGACTGGTTCAAAATTGGTAAAGGAATACATCAAGGCTGTATACTGTCACTCTGCAGTACATCATGTGAAATGCCAGGCTAGATGAAGCACAAGGTGGAATCAAGATTGCCAGGAGAAATATCAATAACCTCATATATGCAGACAACACCACTCTTATGGCAGAAAACTGAAGAGGAACTTTCAGAAAGTGAAGAGCCTTCCTGATGAAAGTGAAAGAGGAGAGTGAAAAAGCTGGCTTAAAACTCAATATTAAAAAAATGAAGATCATGGCATCTGGTCCCATCACTTCATGGGAAATAGATGGGGAAACGATTTTAACAGCAAGAGACTTTATTTTCTTGGGCTCCAAAATCACTGCAGATGGTGACTGCAGCCATGAAATGAAAAGATGCTTGCTTCTTGGAAGAAAAGCTATGACCAACCTAGACAGCATATTAAAAAGCAGAGACATTATTTTGTCAACAAAGGTCTGTCTAGTCAAAGCTATGGTTTTTCCAGTAATCATGTATGGATTTGAGAGTTGGACTATAAAGAAAGCTGAGAACTGAAGAATGGATGCTTTTGAACTGTGGTGTTGGAGAAGACTCTTGACAGTCCCTCAGACTGCAAGGAGATCCAATCTGAAACTCCCAATATTTTGGCCACCCAATATTTGGCCATGAAGAACTGACTCATCGGAAAAGATGCTGATGCTGGGAAAGACTGAAGGCAGGAGAAGGGGAGGAATAGAGGATGAGATGGTTGGATGGCATCACCAACTCAGTGGACATAAGTCTGAGCAAGCTCCAGGAGCTGGTGATGGACAGGGAAGCCTGGCATGCTGCAGTCCATGGAGTCGCAAAGAGTCAGACGTGACTAGTCGAACTGACCCCACATAAGCCAATATCAACTTCCAGATTTATTTTCACGTTAAAAGGTTTTGGTTATTTAGGCTTTTGGCCTTTCTTTAAAATATTAAAAGATATAGCAAAACAGAATACATACATACCTACACAGCAACCAGATTAAAACTAAACAGCATTGGTTTCTTTTATAGAAAGGCACAGTGTGCCCTCCCCTTCCTTTTTTATCCCAATCTGTTTGATAATTTACATAATCTACTTGGTATCTTTTAGCACTTAAATTTTTTAATTCTGGCACAGAGATGGGAGGTAAAAATGACCAAAACTACAAAGTAAAGTGTACTAATTTATGAAGGACATCCTAAAACAATCAGCTTGCAACAAGGTGGTAACCACTGGAAAGCAGCTAGAATATGTCAAGCTAAGGGAAGACTAGATGTTAGTATGAAGCTAAGATATTTATAATTGAGTCATTTAATGACCCTGCCCAGTAAACACCTTCATCTTCAGACCAATTTTAGCCGGCAGTTATAAGCCAAACTGTTATTATTGTTTAGTTGTTAAGTCATGTCCAACTGTTCTGCAACTCCATGGGCTGTAGTCCATCAGGCTCCTCTGTCCATAGGATTTCCCAGGCAAAACTACTGGAGTTGGCAGTCATTTCCTCCTCTGAGGCTCTTCCCAACCCAGGAATCAAACCTGCATATCCTGCATTGGCAGGCAGGTTCTTTACGACTGAATCACCAGGGAAGCCTGGTATGCCAAATGGGTCACCATTATTTTACACATTAAATATATAAACAGAGATGGTGTCAATTATAATAGTATGACACCCTTGATTTTAATGGGGTCATCACCCACCCTCCAGGTGGGGTATGGTGTTTGCTTAATATGAAGTTAAAATTACTTAAGGTTTACATCAATTTTTAAAGCTGTGTAAGATGTAATCAATCTACAAGTACTCATTTGCATAAGTCATTTATTTTTCCTCATTCGTTTTTATCACCACATTCTAATTAATTAAAAGAATCAAGGAAATGGTATCCTTCACTGGGATCTTTACAACATCCAATATATGGTGTGAGGCTGTTTATCTCAGCAAATATCTTCAGTTTCCTCCATGTGTCTCTTTAAAAAAAAAAACAAAAAAACTTACTTTGTCCAATAAGCAAATGAACTCCTCAGTTACCCACTGTGCAAAACTGAAGAAGTTGTGAATGTACTGCTTTCTGGGAGATAATTTTGGGGGTGGGGAAGGGGGAAGTCTTTGCCTTATATTCAGACATATAACTATATAGAGTTGACCACTAGAGCCACAAAGGCTAGTGATGCTTAAAGTGGTGGATAAGAAGTTTAAAAAAAAAAAAAAACAAGGTGGACAAGACATTAACATGTAACAAAGAGACTGAAAAAAAATTTCAGAAAGTTGGCATCAGCTGCTGCTGCTGCTAAGCCGCTTCAGTTGTGTCCAACTCTGTGTGACCCCACAGACAGCAGCCCACCAAGATCCTCTGTCCCTGGCATTCTCCAGGCAAGACTACTGGAGTAGGTTCCCATTTCCTTCTCCAATGCATGCATGCATGCTAAGTCACTTCAGTCGTGTCCAATTCTGTGCGACCCTATGGACAGCAGCCTACCAGGCTCCTCAGGGGGTTGCCATTTCCTTCTCCAATGGCATCAGAATGACCAACAATGTTAGAGCTTAAAGATTTCATTTAAGAAATGGTCAGAGCTTACCAAAAAAAAAAAAAGTCAAAGAACCGTTATTAAGAATTCCTTCACAGCCAACTGTTTTGTTTAGAGTACCAAAATCTTTATACTCTAAGTACAAAAAAAAAAAGAACTGATAAGATTATCAATCTTAATAAAAAATTGGCCTTTTTACTGAAGCACTGAGAAACTTAAAAAGAAAATTTTCACTGCAGAGGGAGAGTAGTTCACTGGATATAACTTTCTTAAAACAATTTTTAAAATATAAAAGAATGGGTGGGGGGCTGGGGGGGAACACAGGCAAATTATGTTTTAAATACTTACATCTTCTCTAGGTAGTTTATTTTCATTGTCTCCTTCAATTCTCACCCGAACCACACCAGATTTGTCTACTATTTCTTGAATAACTTTGCCATTTTTCCCAATTACTTTTCCTTTAATAAGAGAAAACATATATAATAATAAATTTAAAACCAACACTGTTATCATTTCAACATCAGCCCAAATAATTTATGACTTGCTATCAAACTATGAAAACCAAGCAAAACTGCATCTTTTTATTCTCAATTAACTCACCCTAACGACTGAGAAACATATCCTTGGTATGAAACCTCCTTCTCTTCAGTATGGCTAAGGTTGCTACTGTTAACCGAGATTAATAACTCTACTCATGTGTAAGATATTTTCAAAGTTCAACTATTTTTCAATATGTCCTATACCATTTTTATATTTTTAAAATATCAAGTCCAACCCACTTATTCTAAAAGCTTGAATTATATAAATGAAGGCAAAAAGAAAACTTTTATTTTGGTATTAATTACATCAATTTGTTTACATTTATGACACATTACATATATTATTATTCAAACAACTAACAATGTCATCAACTTGGCTTTTATTTTCAAAGTCCTACTTAAAAGACAACTGTGACTTGAAGATTCTTTTAAAATGAATATTCTCTTCACCGAAATAAAATGTTTACATTTAACAAGTATTACATTTTACACCTATAAGTGTTTAAAGTACTTTAGAACTACACAACTACATACAAAATGTATATGGGTTGCGTCTTCCTAGATATGAAATACTGTGAAATGACACAGAATTCAAATTATTTACCTTCTCCACACTTAACTTGTTAAGTCTGTCAAATAACAGAGTATCTGACAATTAGAGGAGAAACTAAAAGGAGGATATGAAGATGCTCTTCACTTAGGGAACTCACTTTTTATAAAGCTAATATACATCCATAAAATAACAAAGCAATACTGGGTAGTGTTACCTGGTAACAGAAGTAAATGTTCCAGTAACCATTACTATAAATAGATGTATACTAAATTAACAGTAACATCTTACTTGTTATTAAGTTCAAATCCTCAGTTAAAATGTTACACTATACCAGCAATCTATTTCCACAATAAATTAATTTTGGCTGACACAGGCTATAATGTAAGTTTCTCCTACTGCATGTCCGACAGAACAGCTTCCAATAAAGAATAAATAAGCGGGCAGGGGGACAAACAAGGGAATAATGGCAACCGTAAGCCAGTCAATACAACAGACACTATTACAGGATTTTCAAACCTCCTTGCCCAATAACCCTAAATTTAAAAGCAGCAGCAACTGAACAAGAGAAAAAACAAAATAGAGTAGGACAGGGAATTCACATGATGCATGTCTTCTCAGAGCAGCCCTAGCAGCAGCATATAAAAGCAACCTTCATGTTAACACAGTGAAGCTCAAGCAGCAACTCCATCCTTGACCCTGCTAAAAATAAGCAAATATCTTTTCGAAAAAACAAAAATCAGATTGTTACATCATACCCCCTTCCCCAAAATCTCTGCCCCTTACTTCTTGTGAACTATACCAGTGGTGAGTGAATATCCATCACCCTTCTGGGGTCTGTGGCAAGGACCTACCTGCAAGTTTTATTTAGTCCCACCAGAGACCGTCAATATTTTAACTGATCATTTCCACAGTTTAAATTCCAAAGCATATTGACAAACTGAAGCAGACCTGTGGTATAATTTGAGCACTGAGCATAAATGCTGAAGGGACAGAGTAGAGAAGTGATTAAGGAAGGCTTCCAGGAGCTGAAGTTTCAATTCATTTTCAAATCACTGTTCACATAATACTTCTGATTTGGGAGGGGTGGGAATGGTCAACAAGTCTAGAACTCTTGGAACCTGAATAATATGTGAGAATTCTCTCTGAAACTTACCCACCAAGTAGTCCTCATTTCCTTTTACTTCTTAGTCCTCTTTTTCTCTTTCACTTTGACTAAGAATGTACTATTTTTCAAAAGACTGCTTCACCCAGAAAACATTTTAGAGAAAGATGTAGTACTACTATAAATAGACAGCACTCAACTCAGGTCTTAGTATTACTTCTGAGTATTTAACCAATGTATAACAGTTGCTGCTAATATTTATTTTCTAAATAATAAACAAATAACCCAAATAAACAAAGCCAAACAAGCCAGGGTAGAGGAAAACAAGAGACATGTTAGGTTCTCACATCACTGAACAGATAAACAAAGAGAAGAATCTGAGAACTATAAATATATCCAATTTCCTATTTCTCAAATATGAGAAATTTTTATTTAAGGTTAACACTACCACAAATTCTGTAAGACCAATGCTATCTTCTACAGAACTACCAGGTTGGAAAGAACCAGGACTCCCTTGGACTCACTCACCTCCAAATCATTTTTACAAGTGAAGAAATCTAAGTTAAATTACGTTCTGTGAAAGCAGCAACCAAAATGTTAGTACTGATAGCTGTCAATAATGGGAGCATTATATAAACAATCAAGGGGATCATTTTCAAAAGCATCATTCTTGTCAAAGGTGATTTCCCTTGACAGCAATGAATATTTGGTAACATTTTGTATCTTACTATTTATTTAAATTATATAAAATTCATAAGACTTATATTTAATTTTAACCTCTCAACTCATCATCTCCAGCCACTCAGTACACAGTGATTGCTAATAATAGATTAAGTGGAGCTAAATTAACTGGTAGTATATCATAGACAGCCAAATGTTTAGGCAGAAGTGGAAAGCTTTTTCTATAGTTGAATACCAACAGATTGTCCAAATTCTTGTAGTGTATGCTATTATCCCAAATACACTACTTGTTATTGGCCAAAACAAACATTTTTAATAGCACAAGTGTGCTGTTGTTTTTTAATTTTCACCTATTAATGTTTCAGACTCTGACAAGTAAAATGTGTACAGAATCTTTTCCTAAAGGTAGACAAGGTGTACTTATATATAAATGGAGCCCAAGGGCCTCAATTTCATTATAGTCAAAAAACTAAGGAGACTCAACAGATGACCAAAGAGTCATTAAAAAAATCATTCCCCTAGAAAATGTCATTACTTTGTGTTGATGCTTATATTAAATATAGAATCACTAAGTATAATTTAACATGTGACCAAGATTTCTCTGTTTCAGACTGCATCTTAAAGGATAGATCACACAGATATAGAGAATATTATTAACAAAGCTATTAAACAATTGATCTCTCAAATTATAATGCTCATTAACTGCAGCTTCAAAAGCAAAACCTGTTGTCACTTAACTTACAACCCACAGGCACAGCAGTTTTCATCAAAAGTGTCAAATTTAATAGTAAAACCTTCCCTAATATCATCACCATCCTTCTCTTCTTATGACTTCTTATCCTTACTTGAGGTTTTTGCAACGACTATCACTTTCTCATACCCTACTCTGTAGAAGTTTATTACCCTATTGTTAGTCCACTCAAACTTTTTCTTCTGCATCAAACAAAAGAAAACAATTATCACAAATACCTTCTCAAAAAAGTACTACAATTTTGATGGATGTATGAAAGATAAAAAGACATCAAGCAAATGAAAATATTAAGGAAGAAGTGAAGGGGATGAAAAAGCTTAAGAAAAACTGTAATGCCAAACCATTATTAAAAAAAAAAATTCCACATAACTTAGAAGGTAAATGTTATCAGAAAAAGCTAATTTTTAATTAAGTCATCATATGTAATTAAATAACATTTAACTTAACATTTAGTAGAAGTACTTACCAACAAGATTCCTAGGAACCTGAATAAAATCCTCCACAAATTCCAAGAAACCTCTAGCTTTTTTTACAGCATCAGCACTCTGCAGGGTAGGGTGGGGGAACAAACATGAAATTCAATCTTGAAGAAACCCACAATCCACAACAAAAACACAAGAAAGAAAAAAGAAACTGAACTGTCATGCTCCAGTACAAGATTCTGCTCAGATGACCAAAGTGCTATTTCAAGTCAAGTATTCATAGAGTACTTTTCCAAAAAAAAGAGGAATCATTAAAGAGCTAGGGGAAAAAGGCTTTTACAATCAAAATGTTAGACATCTTTACAGTCCCTAAGACATCTAAAACTGTCTAAACAGACATCTTTAAGCTCCTGAGAAAACTAAGAGAGTTTTACTTATGTTAGAGAAATTTTAACCCCATCCTAAATACATCTGGCCCACACTTGTATGTTGGATTCTCCAGGTCAATTAAAAAAAAAAAAACTGTTCCTACTGTATGTGCTGTCTGCATTGTTTTCTCCTTCTCAATGTAAGAAATGATTTAAAAGGCTGTTTTTGTAGAGATTCATTTTTAAAATTACCTACTAATATGACCATTAAAATTCCTAAGCTCTAACAGTTAAAATTTAAAGAAACTAGAAGATGGGGGGAAGGTCAGGTTGTGTTCTCTAAAAGGAATTTATAGTTCTCAGTAACAATTAACTTCCACTTTTAATGTTTGTCCTTTAATAACCATAAATCAAGTATGTTGTGTGCTCACCATATCATACACAGCAAAAATTTAAAATCCATATTCAATCTTCATAAACTGTTATGGTAAGCACTATTATTATTTTCATTTTACAATGTGGAAACTATGCAGGGGAACTGCCTAACTTTCTCCAAGTCCTCTCAAAGTGGTAGAGACAAAATTCCAATTCTGATAATATGGCTCTAAAGCCTTTCATCTTAATCACTATCGTATATTGCCTACTTCTAAAGGTTTAAGAAATAAAAATCAGACCTCCAGTCAGATTCACTATATGACTTAAATGAAAAGTCAAGACTTAAATTATCACACCCCAAAACTTATCCATTTACTCTAATGTGAAGGATGGTCTTAATGAAAGAAAGCTTGTTTTATTTTTCAGATTATTTTCATGCCCACACAGCTGTCACAATTAACCAGTGACAAAACATTTAAAATTCAAGGTCTACAAAAGGTATTATATACTATTTACAGCTGCCAGTGCCTGACATAATAAGCACTCAAAAAATACTTGAATAAATTATTTGTAATGCACATAAAGCTGAGAAATTCAGAAGCAGTTGATTAAGGAACTCTGGAAAACAGTACACATTAAATATCCAGTAATCTTTCAAGGCCCCATAATTATATATATTAGCATATTATAATACTATAATATATATACTAATATAGTATCTTTAATCAACTTACACGTAATGATACTAGACTTGCAATTTTAAACTATTCCACACAGAAACTAAAATTCCAGACAACAGTTAATATGCTACAGTAAAATTACCCAAGGTGGGGGACAAGCAGCATACCTCTCCGTAGATTCTAAATGTTCCAGTATCTTCATCTAGCTCAATAGCTGTAACTCCAGGAACCTTTCTAGCTTGCTGTATATTACTACCATGTGTTCCTATCGCCAGGCCCATCAAATCTTCTCTCACAACAAATTCCTCATGAAAAGCCGCTGCAAGTTGCTTTGTGCACTAGTAAAAGAGGCAAATTAGTATTATAAAAGACAAAAAAAAATTTTTGTACACCCATGTTCATAGCATTATTTACAATAGTCAAGAGGAGGAAGCAACCCAAAGGTCCACTGAATGATGAATGGATAAGCAAAATGTGATATATGCACACAATCAGAATTATTCAGCCCTAAAAAGAAAATTTTGATACATGCTACAACATGGACAAACTGAGAATATTATACTTAGTGAAATAAGCCAGTCACAAAAAGATAAATACTATATGATTCCACTTACAAAAAGGTTATCTAGAGTAGTCAAATTTGTAAACACAAAGTAGAATGGTGGTGGTGTGGAGCTGGGGGAAAGGGAAATAGGAAGTTGTTTAAATGGAGAGAGAGATTCAGTTTTGCAAGATGAAAATGTTCTGAAGATTGACTGATCAACAGTGTGAATATATTTCTCAATACTATGAACTGTACACTTAAAAATGGTTAGGATGGTAAATGTTATGTTTATTCTACTACAATTAAGAAAAAGAAAAGGGAAAAAAGAAAAAAGGTAGTTCACTTGGTCATGTAATGGAAGGGGGAAGTCTGATCATTCTATTTAATCATGGTCACAGAAAACAGTAATTCTAAAACAATTTTCCAGAACTACTCACACACAGAGCTCTCCAACTCAAATGATTCTTATTTCAAAACTCATTCACGTATCACTTGTTTGGAAATTTGAAATTAGTTAAGGGCACTCATGTACTTGTCCTAAAGATAAACAAACCTCAAATTCCCTAAGACTATGCGTGGGAGCACATATATGTGTGGGAGGGAGTAGGGGCAACAAATCACCTAACAATGTGGCAGTAAAAAGTAGAAGAAAACAGGAGTACCTCAGGACAGAACAGAGAAAAGCAATGACAGGCTCTTTTTTAAAACTACAAGCCATGTGACCTCCTCTCTTCTTACCCAAGAGTTGTTATACTAATGAACTAGTTACTAATAAAGTGCATTGACTGATAGCTCACAGGACAATTAAAAAACAGAGTAAAGAACTAGCAATAAAGTTCTACTGGAAATCCCTACTGAGTTTCTAAGCTTTGGCACCATTCAGGTATTTAGCAGCTAAGAGGCTATGTTTGATAAAAGTAATAGAGAAAAGTAACTCTAAGGACACAATAATTCCAGTTATTAGCCATAAAATAGTTCCCAAGTAGCCTTACCTAACAGTCATATAGTTTCAGCCATAGAACTTGAATAATATACTCGGGAAACTAAATGAGAAGCACAAAAAATCTTTTACATGTAAACCCACTTACTTCTAAATGCTTAGTGGCCTCTTCATTTCTGGACATAAGCATCAATTTTGTACGAATACTTCGCAAATGCATGTCACTCAAAATATTTACTCTCTTCACAGTTGCTTCACTGGCAGACTATAAACAAATAAGTTACTAATTCAAAAACTTAAACCCTTTTTTTTAATACAAACACAACCTTCCAAATAAAGCCTCCATTGATTTTCATCTACTGTACTCTCCTTACCTAACATGCACCCCCTCCCACAAATAATCTTACTTGTTTTTTTAATTTCCGTATTACTTAGATCTGCTCTTCAAATTATGATGGGGGGAGGAGGGATATAGAATCCCGGATCCCATACGTTAAGAATTTTATGACGTAAAGAAAGCTGTATTCCGATTTTTCCTCCTTTCTCCAGGAAAGATTTAAAATTAACAATTTTATAACTGCAAAAACTTTTTTCTCCCACATTGTATTCTAATAAAGTCACCATAAAACAAGTTATCCTTTATCTTTGAAATAATTATAAAATATGTACAATGTACAGTTTAATAAAGTGAAAAGTGTTAGTCCCTCAGTCCTGTCTGACTCTTTGCAAACCCCATAGACTGTAGCCTGCCAGGTGCCTCTGTCCATGGAATTCTCCAGGCAAGAATACTAGAGTGGGTTGCCATCCCTTCTCCAGTGGATCTTCCCCACCCAGGGATTGAACCTGGGTCTCCTGCATTGCAGGCAGATTCACAATATTCACTATATACCTCAAAATATGGAGTCATCTTACCAGTATCATTAGCTGTGTTGTTTCTGGATGGTAAAAAATTCTGCATGCTCCTACTGCTTTCTTAAAATCTTTATGTGCATTTTCATTAGCACACCTAAGGAGAGAGTAATTCACGTTTAAGACCGAAACAACAGGTTAAATTTAGAGGGCAATTGTAATGAAAACTCTTGTATTTCATACTGACACCACCCACTGAAAACTTTTGTCTGTTTAAAAACATTTTCTGTCAAAGTTTTAATTGGGTGTTTGGGGTAAAAAAGATTTTTGTTGCACTGAAAAATCCCCTTAATTCACAAAGCAATTCAACAGTAAACAAAATTACTCACGCCTCTCTCAAATCCTCAGGAACATCCACTGTGCATTTAAAGAAGGTATTTTTTTTGACAGTTTTATTTTGATTGACAGGCCGAAGTCGTTCAAATGTGACTATTTCATTGTAAGTGGCATCACAAGCAGCATATTCAATGACATAAAACTAAAAGACATCAAAACACTTTTAAAATCCCATCCAAAAAAAAATAATGACCTTTAAATGAAGTTCTAATTACTTTGCTTGGATTAAGCAGTAGACCCTCCCCCTTGTGGCACAAGTACTAAGCACAGCTTAGTTACATCAACCTGATTTGCCTAAACTAGATTGGAGGTTCTTACAAGCAAGAACTCTGGTGGTCCTCACATGCTTGCAAAATACCTCTGGAGAGCAGCTTTGGTATTTGCAAATCCAGAACACAAACAGAAATGAATGATCTGATGAATTTTTGAAATACATGATTATTTCTGAAATAGGCTTTTTAACAACAAAACTAAGAGTTGGAGTAACAGTTACAGAAACCAAGAGTCAACTTATTTCCTTGAAAATTAATCACAAAGCAAGTTTTAACATAACTTACTTCTCCTTTCATCATTCGAACTTTAGCCAACCACCATCCACATGGTTCTTGATCATTTGCTCTTGAATATACCTGACAGAAAAAAAAAGTGCCCTTATTCATTTATCCCAAAAGATTAACACTGTAAATAATGACTTTTTATAAGTGCAAAATTATGTTAAATTCAAGAATCAAAAAATGTTACTGTGAACAAGATGAAACTGCTACACAAGCGTAATGTAACAAGAACTATATATGCCTAAGGCAGAGGAATCAGAGATCAAATTGCCAACATCCACTGGATCATAGAAGAAGCAAGGAAATTCCAGAAAAACATCTACCTCTGTTTCATTGACTATGCTGAAGCCTTTGACTGTGTGGATCTTAACAAACTGTGGAAAACACTTGAAGAGATGGGAATACCACACCATCTTATCTGTCTCCTGAGAAACCTGTATGTAGGTCAAGAAGCAACAAGTAGAACCTTCTATAGAACTGACTGGTTCAAAATTGGGAAAGGAGTACAACAAGGCTGTTTACTGTCACCCTGTTTGTTTAATTTATATGCAGAGCACATCATGCAAAATGCCGGGCTGGATGAGTTACAAGCTGAAATCAAGATTGCCAGGAGAAATATCAACAACCTCAGATATGCAGATGATACCACTTAGTGGGAGAAAACAAAGAGGAACTAAAGAGCCTCTTGATGAGGGTCAAAGAGAGTGAAAAAGGCAGCTTAAAATTCAATATTAAAGAAACTAAGTCAAGGCATCCAGTCCCATCACTTCATGGCAAATAGAAGGGAAAAGGTGGAAGCAGAGACAGATTTCCTCTTCTTGGGCTCTAAAATCACTGCAGATGGTGAGTGCAACCATGAAATTACAAGACAATTGCGTCTCGGTAGGAAAGCTATGGGAGAAGGCAATGGCACCCCACTCCAGTACTCTTGCCTGGAAAATCCCATGGACACAGAAGCCTGGTAGGCTGCAGTCCATAGGGTTGCAAAGAGTTGGAACACGACTGAGTGACTTCACTTCCCCTCTTCACTTTCAAGCACTGGAGAAGGAAATGGCGACCCACTCCAGTGTTCTTTCTTGCTGGGAGAACCTCAGGGACGGCAGAGCCTGGTGGGCTGCCGTCTATGGGGTCGCACAGAGTCGGACACGACTGAAGTGACTTAGCAGCAGCTGCAGGAAAAAGCTATGACAAATCTAGACAGCCTATTAAAAAAGTAGAGACATCACTTTGCTGACAAAGGTCCGTTTAGTCAAGGCCATGGTTTTTACAGTCATCTATGAATGTGAGAGCTGGACCGAAGGCTGAGCACTGAAGAACTGATACTTTCAAACTGTGGTGTTGGAGAAGATGTTCTTGAGAGTCCCGTGGACAGCAAAGAGATCAAACCAGTCAATCTTAAAGGAAACCAGACCTGAATACTCATTGGAAAGACTGATGCTGAAGTTCCAATATTTTGGCTACCTGTTGCAAAGAGCCAACTTATTGGAAAAGACCCTGATACTGGGAAAAATTGAAGGCAGAAGGAGAAGAAGGCAACAGAGGATGAGATGATTGGATGGCATCATTGATTCAGTGGACACGAGTTTAAGCAAATTCTGGGAGATGGGGAGGGACAGGGAAGCCTGGCATGCTGCAACCTATGGGGTCGCACAACTTGGCGACTGAATAACAATGTATATGCTTAAATTTTACTACTGAAAATAGAATTGAACCTGTTTGGGCAATTTGGTGCCCTGAAAATTGAACTTCAAATTCATGAAAGTCTAGCCTAGTCAAAGTGTCAGTCACTCAGTTGTGTCCAACTCTTTGTGACACCATGGACTGTAGTCCAACAGGCTCCTCTGTCCACAGAATTCTCCAGGCAAGAATACTGGAGTGGGTAGCCATTCCCTTTTCCAGTGGATCTTCCCAACCCAAGGATTATACCCAGGTCTCCTATATTGCAGACAGATACTTTACCATCTGAGCCACCAGGGAAGCCCCAAATTTATGAGTGTCTAATAAACATAAATAAGTATTATTATAAAGAAATGTTTCTTACAGGACAGTTTCACATAGTGTAAAGCACACATCTTTAAGTTTACGTCAACACGGTTCACCTCTGAATACAGCATTCTGATGATTTACGTATCAGAAGTGAGGATAAGCTAGAACTTTAATAAGATGTATTTTAAAACTGGTATTAGTGTTGAGAAAATGCTGAATTAAGAATTGTTTTTAGAAAGTATATAAGACAAGGCTGTATATTATCACCCTGATTTTTAACTTCAATGCAGAGTACATCATGAGAAATGCTGGGCTGGAGGAAGTACAAGCTGGAATCAGGATTGTCAGGAAAAATATCAATAACCTCAGATATGCAGATGACACCACCCTTATGGCACAAAGTGAAGAAAAAAGCTTCTTGATGAAAGTGAAAAAGGCGAGTGAAAAAGTTGGCTTAAAGCTCAACATTCAGAAAACGAAGATCATGGCATCTGGTCCCATCATTTCATGGCAAATAGATGGGCTAACAGTGGAAACAGTGAGAGACTATTTTTCTGGGCTCCAAATCACTGCAGATGGTGATTGCAGCCATGAGATTAAAAGATGCTTGCTCCTTGGAAGAAAAGTTATGACCAACCTAGATAGCATATTAAAAAGCAGAGACATTACTTTGCCAACAAAGGTCCATCTAGTCAAGGCTATGGTTTTTCCAGTAGTCATGTACGGATGTGAGAATCAAACTATAAAGAAATCTGAGCGCCGAAGAATTGATGCTTCTGAACTGTGGCGTTGGATAGACTCTTGAGAGTCCCTTGGACTGCAAGGAGATCCAACCAGTCCATCCTAAAGGAGATCAGTCCTGGGTGTTCACTGGAAGGACTGATGCTAAAGCTGAAACTCTCAATACTTTGGCCACCTGATGCGGAGAGCTGACTCATTTGAAAAGACCCTGATGCTGGGAAAGATTGAGGGCCAGAGAAGAAGGGGACGACAGAGAATGAGATGGTTGGATGGCATCACTGACACAATGGACATGGGTTTGGGTGGACTCCAGGAGTTGGTGATGGACAGGGAGGCGTGGCATGCTGCGGTTCATGGGGTCGCAAAGAGTCGGACACGACTAAGCGACTGAACTGAACTGAAACCCTATTTTAAAATTCCTTCAAGGTATCACATTTAAATCCCTTGCTAAGGAACTTAGATGTACTAGAAGTCTATAATTAGTCACTCAGTTGTGTCTGACTCTTTGTGACCCCATGAACTGTAGCCCATCAGGCTCCTCCCTTCATGGGAATTCTCCAGCCAAGAATACTACAGTGGGTTGCCAAGCCCTCCTCCAGGGGATCTTCCCAACCCAGCTCTCCCACATTGCAGATTCTTTACCATCTGAGCCACCAAGGTCTAGCTAACAAAAACATTATGAATGGCATCACAGTCCAGTATTCTTGCCTGGAAAATCCCATGGACAGAGGAGCCTGGTAGGCTGCAGTTCATGGGGTAGCCAAGAGTGCGACACAACTGAGCGACTTCACTTTCACTTTCATGCATTGGAGAAGGAAATGGCAACCCACTCCAGTGTTCTTGCCTGGAGAATCCCAGGGACAGGAGAGCCTGGTGGGCTGCCGGCTATAGGGTCGCACAGAGTCGGACACGACTGAAACAACTTGGCGGCAGCACCAGAGTAAGTTATCTTACAAAACCATCTATCCAAAAAAAAAAAAAACCAAAAAACCCTGCTATCTTATATACTCTACAATTATCAAATGTTTCAAAATATAATAGATGAGAAAAGTTTCTACTGAGGATTAGAGCTGTTTCTTACGACACAGCAGTGTGATATATTTTCAATACATGGAAAATGAGGTGCAGAAAGGAAGGCTAGGAAAAGATGACCAAGAAACACCTACAAAATATTGATTAAACTAAGGCTGCCCCTACACAGCTGGGCAGAGATATCTACCCATCAATACATGTTAACAGCCGTTTGTGAAATAATGCAAACTACTACTGATAGGCAAATAGTTTTGGAAAAGTCTGAAGCTTCTATCAAGATGATGTGAAAGGAACCTTGGAAGTGGTGGAATTACTGGAACTAAAAATAAATAAGCCAAAATTTCATGTTCAACTTTAATGTATACCATGGTTAGAGAAAAGCTATGAGCAGAAAAAAAGCATATTTACCACAAAGCTTCAGTGAATTCAATTTAAGCTTTTGCATTTCTTATATATCTGTTTCATGACTCTATCCTTTCTTAACGATCTTCCAAAAAGATAAGACACTTCACCTTTTTCTAGAATAGAATAACTCATTGCAGTTACTGTATGTATTCAGGGAAAAAAATGGAACTGTTACTCAAGTCATCTCCAACTCTTTATGACTCCGTGGTCTGTAGCCTGCCAGGCTCCTCTCTCGGAATTCTCAAGGCAGCAAGAAAATTTCCTTCTCCAGGGGATCTTCCCAACCCAGGGATTGAATCCAGGTCTCCTGCATTGCAGGCAGATTTTTTACCACTAGCGCCACCTGGGAAGTCCCTTCTTACAGCTCTTCCAAAAAAATAAGACTTTATCCTTTTTTAGAATGGAATAAAACTCACTGCAGTTATTATATGTATCCATGAAACCTTTACATAAATCTAACCTAGAGTCCAGGAACCTTATTTTTCCTGTATCCTAAATATTCAATACTTTGCTATCTTGACTAGAAAGGAAAAGATGATAAAGAAATGCACAAAATGCAATGGATTAGTCAATCCAATTGGTTATATGAAGTGGTGTAATTATAGCACAAAGATGACAATACTCGGGCTTCCCTGGTGGCTCAGCAGTAAAGAATCTGCCTGCCAATGCACGAGACAACAGTTTGATCCCTGGTCTGGGAAGATCGCCCACACGCCATGGAGCAACTAAGCCTGTGTGTTTCAACAACTACTGAGCATACCTGCTGCAACTGCTGAGGCCTGTGTGCCTGGAGCCTGTGCTCCACATCGAGAGAAGCCACTGCAATGAGAAGCCCATGCACCACAACTAGAGTAGCCCCCTGCTCCCAAAAACTAGAGAAAAGCCCAAGCAGCAATAAATAAGTAATTTTTTAAAATGGCAATACTCAATTCCAGTGATCCCCAACCTTTTGGCACCAGGGATGGGTCTCGTAGAAGACAATTTTTCCACAGACTGGGGGTAAGGGGAAAGGTTTTGGATGATTCAAGTGCATTACATTTATTGTGCACTCTATTATTATTACATCAACTCCACCTCAGATTACCAGGCATTAAATCCCAGAGGCTGGGGACCCCCGTGCTCTAGTCAGTAAAATTAGAAGCCATCAAAAATTCCAAAATACAACTGACCCTTGAACAACAAAAGGGTTAGGGGCTCATTCATCCTCTATGAATCCAGGGGTTGAAAATCAAGTGTTAACATAGCCAGCCCTCTATATACAGTTCCACATCTGCAAACTCAACCAACCACTGATCATGTAGTACTATCATATTTTCTATGAAAATATGAAAACAATCTGAGTGGGAATTCCCTGATGGTCCAGGAGTTAGGACTTTACACTTTCAGTGTCAAGGGCCCAGGGAGTTCCATCTCTGGTCAGGGAACTAAGATCACACAAGATGTTGAGGGTAGGGTGGGCAGGGGGTGGAGTGGATGTGTGTAGGGTGTGTGTGTGGCAGTGGTGGGGGGGGAGTGTCTGTAGAATCTGAGTTTAAACAGACTCATGCAGATCAAACCCATGTTGTTTAAGTGTCAACTGCATTCTAACCTAAAAGCATTGATGCATTCTGATAATTCCAGGGAAAGATGAAACAGAAGATAAACTAGAACTTACAGAAAGAGACTTTAAATTTGCTATCAGTATTTATTACAAGATGTGTATGTTCTGAGTTTATACATGATAGCTGATGAGCAGTATATAATACACAGAAAACTTTGCTCCTTTTACGTATGTGTGTGCTAAGTCACTTCAGTCACATCTGACACATCCGACCCTATAGACTGTAGCCTACCAGGCTCCTCTGTCCAAGGGATTCTCCAGACAATATTACTGGAGTGGGTTGCCATGCCCTCCGTCAGAGGATCTTCCCGACCCAGGAATCGAACCCAAGTCTCTTGAGTCTCCTGCATTGGCAGGCTGGTCCTTTACCAATACAGCCACCAGGGAAGACCCACTGTCTTAAAGCCTATGTTTAAATGCTTATTAAAATATCTAATAATGCTGATCTTCACCACCCTTTTATTCTTACTTCTGTAAATTTATATGTAAAATGACTTTAAAATACAAAAAAATTGTAAAAATGGTCCATTAGACCCAAATGGTAAATTATGACTATTTCCCCTAGTATGAGAATTAAAAAAAAACAACAAAAACAAAAAACCTTGAGAACAAGTGCCATTTCCAACTGCTACCTTAGAAAGGCAGTTCGACTAATGTATCTCTTGTTGATCTATAGTGGATGGCTGCCTCAAGCTTGAATGCTGAAAAATGGGTCTTAAAAACATCTGTTCTATTTTCACCAAAGAATAACTGTCTAGAATGACTACCTATGTTATTTTGCCTAAAAAAAAAAGAAGATAAATCATTGTGGACTGCCTTGTAGCTTTCTCATTACATTTTATTCATCTCTGTAAACTTCAATAATAACTGTATCCCTGAAAGACAAAGCCACTCTCATAAAGCCAAATGAAACTAAGTTCCCGGGGTTTGAATCAAGGTGCTATGAATTTGCCTCCATTTTAGTGCTATGAGTCAAATCACATCCTTCACAAAACGAACAGTGTACTCAACACAATAAAAACTCATTTTAAAAACTCAGCATTAAAAACATGTCCTAGTGTACTATGCCCAAAATGCTGATTACTGGATTTATGACTATGCTGTTGGAGTAAGAACACCTCATAGAAATTCCCTTACTTCAGATTTCAATTCACTTACATCTCCAAACTATCCCAAAGAAGCATTTCACACTCTAAGGGAATGGCCCTCATTTCTCTAATATTTTAAGTTTCTTCAAATCTAAGAAAGAGCTTTAGAAAAGCCGACGACTAAGGGGTGCCCATGAGACACCTAAAAACACAATAGTAACCACACTGAAGAAGGTTATAGTTTCATGGAATAATAAAATTCCAAAATCTATACTATACAGTTCAGTACTCTTTCTACCAAATTAATTCAAGTCAAACCTTATTGGCCTCCAAATTCTAGCACATAAGCAAATTATGACTTAAATAGCATACCATTCCAGATCCTAATGTGATCAACTTTTCATTCAAGTTAATAATGTTCAACAAGGTCTTTCAAAGTTATAACCAAACAGAAATAATGTGAAAACTGAAGTAGAGAATATTTTTTTACCAGTTTTCATCAAGTTCTAAATGATGTCAAGCATTAAACTGAATACCTAATCATAATGCCCTATTTTACAACTACATGAAAAACATCTGTTGACTACTGTTCACAACTATTTCATCTCATTACAATCTATGAATAGAAAATGTACATTAGGAAAGCAAGCTTAACATCTAGAAAACACTAAGGTGCTTTATCTACTTACACAACAGTATTATCTCATTAGCATTTGTGGCTGATACTTTAACAAATCATTCCCCCCAAAGAAAAAGATGTAAATAATAAAGAATATATTCATTCATCCTTTAACATATGAGCATTTCCAACCACAAGGACTAACACTGCTGACTTGGTATTATGAGAAAGACTGACTCTAACTACACACAGCTATAATTTTCAAAGTGGTTCCAAGAACCAAACTGACACATTTTTAAAAGTAAGATGCAGGACTTCTCCTGGTGGTCTAGTGGTTAAGAATCAACCTGCCAATCAAGGGGACAGGTTTGATTTCTGGTCCGGGAAGACTCCACATGCCTTGGGAGCCTGTGTGCCAAAACAACGGAGTCCTGCACTCCAGAGCCCTCAGAGTGCAACTACAGAAGCCCGCCTGCCCTAGAGCCAGTGCACCTCAATAAGAGAAACCACTGCAATGAGAAGCTCGAACACTGCAACTACAAAGTAGCCCTTGCTTACTTCAACTAGAAGTCTACGTGATGCAATGATGACCCAGCACAGACAAAAATAAAAAAGAGAAATACATTTAAAAACTTTTAGAAAGGCAAAATGTAAATTATACATGTATACTGTACTTTTTTATATAATTATAATATTAACTTAAAAAAACTGTACAGTAAAGGGACTTCCCTGGAAATCCAGCGGTTTATGACTCATTGCTTATACTATAGCAGTGCAGGCTGGATCCCTGGTTAGGGATGTAAGACTCCGCATGCCACATGGTAAGGTAAGGGAGTATCCTATCAAATTATTCTTATTCCTTTTACCAAATCTTTCAAGGGACTTATCACAAGATTACAACTAATTATAAAGATGTAGAACCATAATGTCTATCTGCCATAAAAGATGGAAGAAAATGTATATGTCACAAGAATAAAAACCTGTTAATCTGTATTTCAACCAGATTTCACAATTCCAAAAGAAAAAAGTTTTAAAATATTAAATATGTTAAACCCAAGAGGAAAAACTTAAGCCTTAAAAAATTACAGATTAGCTTGAAATGTCAGGCTTCCTATGTAACATGTTTATGTGTCATTAACTTGCTAAATAAAACAATAAAAACAAAGCATCTTACATGTGAACTCACTGGGAAAACATTTTTTCTATTGGCTTTTCAATATGTCAGAACATTATACTATATATCCAGCTTAAGAGAACCTAAGGAACTCCTCATTTTTCCATCATCTCCAACTTTACCAGCTGAGAATTACATTTTTGGCAATCTTTTTTTTTTTTTTTTTCCATGCCACATGGCTTACAGGGTATCTCAGCTCCCTGATCAGGTATCAAACCCAGGTCCTCAGCAGTGAAAGTGCGGAGTCTTAATCACTGGACCACCAAGGAATTACCAATTTTCCTAGCAATCTTTAGTTAGCAAAATCAACTATTTAAGCAAATACTTAATCAAAAAAAATTAATTATGAGACTAGAAAGATTTTAAAATATACACCATTACTGTTTAAGAAATCAAATACAAAGCCACTAATTAGGTTTAAAAAAGAAACTTTGAATCTTAAGACTTTTCAAAACCAACTTTCTAGTTTAGGCCATATAGTGTCTTCTTGAGGCCATTTATAGACACGCTAACTTATGTTTTATAATTTCATGTAAATCTCACAGGCTGGCTGAAAAGGCAAATCTGAAGGAACCAAACCTGTTTGTAAAGTGGTAAAACTTTAGAGTGAGCCAGGTGAAATTGTGACCTGACCAACAAGAACAGAAAGTTCAGATGGCTGAATTTTTTTAATTATAATTTTTAAACAAAAGTATAGCTGATTTACAATACTGTGTTTCAGATGCACAGCAGTGATTCAGTTTATATATATATACAGTGTATATATATATATATATATATACACACACACACAGAGACACTTTTCAGATTCTTTGTCATCATAGGTTATTATAAGATATTGAATATAGTTTCCTGTACTATACACTAAGTCCTAGTTGTTTATTTTATAGATAGTAGTGTGTATATGTTAATCCCAAATTCCTAATTTATCCCTTTTCCCCTTCCCAATTGGTAACCCTAAGTTTTGTATGTCTGTGAGTCTGTTTCGTAAATAAGTTCATTTATGGCTTCATTATAAGTTCATGAACTTCATAAGTTCATTCATTTTAGATTCTACATACAAGTGATATCAAATGTGGATTTCCCTGGTGGTCTAGTCTAAGACTCTGCACTTCCAAATCAGATGGCATGGGTTCAATCCCTGGTTGGGAAACTAAGATCCCACATGCTGTGCAGCAGAGCCAAAAAATTAAAAAACAAAAAATTTTTAAGTGATATAAAACATTTGTCTTTGTCTTACTTCACTAAGTACAATAACGTCTAAGTTCATCTATGTTGCTGCAAATAGCATTATTTCATTCCTTTTTATAACTAATACCCCACTGTATGTACATATACACACGTATATATATAATTCCATTATCTTCTTTATCTACTCACCTATCAACAGACACTTGCTTCCACGTCATGGCTGTAATAGTGTTGCTATGAACAATGAAGTGCCTATATCTTCTCAAATTAGTTTTCTCCAAATATAAGTCCAGGAGTGGGACTGCTGTATCATATGGCAGTTCTATTTTCAGTTTTTAAAAGAGCCTCCATAGGGACTGCACCAATGTGAATTCCCACCAACATGCAGTAAGGTCCCCTTTTCTCCATACCCTCTATTTCTTCTTGATGTGTGCTCAGTCATGCTAGACTGGAATGCTAGACCGTTTGCAATCCCATGGACTACACCAGCCAGGCTCCTCTGTCCATAGGATTCTCCAGGCAAGAATACTGGAGTGCATTGCCATTTCCTTCTCCAGGAAATCATCCCAACCCAGGGATCAAACCCAAGGCTCTTATGTCTCCTGAATTGGCAGGCAGGTTAACACTAGTGCCACCTGGGAAGCCCATTCCCTCTTCAGTATTTATTTGTAAACTTTTTGATGATGGTCATTCTGACCAGTGTGAGGTGATATCTCATTGTAATTGTGATTTGCATTTCTCTAATAATTAGCCACACATGATGGTGTGGGAACTCACCTAGAGCCAAATACCCTGGAACGTGAAGTCGAATGGGCCTTAGGAAGTATTACTATGATCAGTTAGTGGAGGTGATGGACCACCAGCTGAGCTATTTCAAATCTTAAAAGGTGATGCTGTTAAAAGTGATACACTCAATGTGCCAGCAAATTTGGAAAACTCAGCAGTGGCCATAGAACTGGAAGAGGTCACTTTTCATTTCAATCCCAAAGAAAGGAAATGTCAAAGAACGTTCAAACTACTGTACAATTGTGCTCATTTAACATGCTAACAAGGTATTGCTCAATTCCTTCAAGCGAGGCTTCAGAATGACATTAAATGAGAACTTCCAGATGTACTGGAGAACTTTCAGATGGATTTGGAAAAGGCAGAGGAACAAGAAATCAAATTGCCAACATCTGCTGGATCATAGAAAAAGCAAGCAAATTCCAGAAAAACATCTACTTCTACTTCACTGATTATGCTAAACTCTTTGACTGTGCAGATCACAACAAACTGTGGAAAATTCTTAAAAGAGATAGGAATGCCAGAACACCTTATCTGCCTCCTGAGAAACCTGTATGCAGAAGCAACAGTTAGAAGTGGACATGGAATAGACTGGTTCAAAACTGGGAAAGGAGTATGTCAAGGCTGTACATATACTGTCACCCTGGTTATTTAAATTCTATGCCAAATAAATCATGTGAAACACTGGGCTACATGAATCACAAGCTAGAATCAAGACTGCCAGGAGAAATATCAACAAGCTCAGATATGCACAAAGCATAGAGGAACTAAAGAGCCTCTTAATGAGGGTGAAGGAGGAGAGGAAAAACTGGCTTAAAACTCAACATTCAAAAAACTAAGATCATGAATCCAGTCCCACCACTCCATGGCAAACAGGGACAGACTTTATTTTCTTGGACTCCAAAATCACTGTGGATGGCAACTGCAGCCATGAAATTAAAAGTCACTTGCTCTATGGAAGAAATGCTATGACAAACCTAGACAGAGTATTAGAAAGCAGAAACATCACTTTGCTGACAAAGGGCCATCTAGTCAAAGCTATGGCTTTTCCAGCAGTCATGTATGGATATGAGAGTTGGACCATTAAGAAGGCTGAGTGCCTAAGAAATGATGCTTTCGAATTGTGGTGCTGGAGAATGAGAGGGTAACAAGCAGGAAGGCCAGGGGTCTCCAAACGGAGAAAATAGGTTGCAAGTGTCAGACATTTTTTTATCGGAGAAGGCGATGGCACCCTACTCCAGTACTCTTGCCTGGAAAATCCCATGGATGGAGGAGCCTGGTGGGCCGCAGTCCATGGGATCTCGAAGAGTCGGACACGACTGAGTGACTTCACTTTCACTTTTCACTTTCATGCATTGGAGAAGGAAATGGCAACCCACTCCACTGTTCTTGCCTGGAGAACCCCAGGGACAGGGGAGCCTGGTGGGCTGCTGTCTATGGGGTCGCAGAGTTGGACATGACTGAAGCGACTTAGCAGTAGCAGCAAGCAGCAGGAAGAAACAAACTAGTGTTACATTTTTTTTCCCCTTCTCTATACAAATTTAAAAAGAGGTTTCTCTTAAAACTCTTGTGTTGCCATAATGACAACTGGTTCCACCTGAACTTATCTCAAACCTTGAGCTAACCAATGCATTTTTCTTATGGCAATGTTTTGCCTTAAACTGTGTTAATGTACCATGCATTTACCTCAGACTCTGCTTTCAAGTCGGTTCCAACTAAAGGCTCAGAACCATCATGACAAACCAGTATGTTATACGCATACATTGTTCTCCTAATCTATGTTAACGAAACTATATATTTGTATGGTGATCTGCCTTTCTTCAAGATTCATGTCAATCATTTTATGGCATGGCATGACTCACCTGGTGCCAAGATTATCTCAAAATGGATCTTGTGGGTGAGGGGCCTGGTGCCATTCTGAGTTTTAAGACATTTCCTTTCTTTAATTAGCAGACTGCTAATAGCATTCCAATCCCAAAGAAAGGCAATGCCAAAGAATGCTCAAACTACCGCACAACTGCACTCATCTCACACACCAGTAAAGTAATGCTCAAAATTCTCCAAGCCAGGCTTCAGCAATACGTGAACCGCGAACTTCCTGATATTCAAGCTGGTTTTAGAAAAGGCAGAGGAACCAGAGATCAACTTGCCAACATCCACTGGATCATTGAAAAAGCAAGAGAGTACCAGAAAAACATCTAATTCTGCTTTATTGACTATGCCAAAGCCTTTGACTGTGTGGATCACAATAAACTGTGGAAAATTCTGAAAGAGATGGGAATACCAGACCACCTAAACCTGCCTCTTGAGAAACCTATAGGCAGGTCAGGAAACAACAATTAGAACTGGACATGGAACAACGGACTGGTTCCAAATAGGAAAAGGCATACGTCAAGGCTGTATATTGTCACCCTGCTTATTTAACTGATATGCAGAGTACATCATGAGAAACGCTGGGCTGGAAGAAGCTCAAGGTGGAATCAAGATTGCCGGGAGAAATATCAATAACCTCAGATATGCAGATGACACCACCCTTATGGCACAAAGTGAAGAGGAACAAAAAAGCCTCTTGATGAAAGTGAAAGAGGAGAGTGAAAAAGTTGGCTTAAAGCTCAACATTCAGAAAACGAAGATCATGACATCTGGTCCCATCACTTCATGGGAAATAGATGGGGAAACAGTGGAAAGAGTGTCAGGCTTTATTTTGGGGGGCTCCAAAATCACTGCAGATGGTGACTGCAGCCATGAAATTAAAAGATGCTTACTCCTTGGAAGAAAAGTTATGACCAACCTAGATAGCATATTGGAAAGTAGAGACATTACTTTGCCAACAAAGGTCCGTCTAGTCAAGGCTATGGTTTTCCCAGTGGTCATGTGTGGATGTGAGAGTTAGACTGTGAAGAAAGCTGAGCACCGAAGAATGGATGCTTTTGAACTGTGGTGTTAGAGAAGACTCTTGAGAGTCCCTTGGACTGCAAGGAGATCGAACCAGTCCATTCTGAAGGAAATCAGCCCTGGGATTTCTTTGGAAGGAATGATGCTAAAGCTGAAACTCCAGTACTTTGGCCACCTCATGCGAAGAGTTGACTCACTGGAAGACTCTGATGCTGGGAGGGACTGGGGGCAGGAGAAGAAGGAGACGACCGAGGATGAGATGGCTGGATGGCGTCACTGACTCGATGGACATGAGTCTGAGTGAACTCCGGGAGTTGGTGATGGATAGGGAGGCGTGGCGTGCTGGGGTTCATGGGGTCGCAAAGAGTTGAACACAACTCAGTGACTGAACTGAACTGAATAGCTATATAACATCCAGCTAAAGACTATCAGGGGGGTAGTCTTTCTACCCGTTCTGATGTCTCTGTCAGAAGCTTTCTCTCTTCTGTACTTTAATAAAACTTTATTACACAAAAGCTCAGAGAGATTAAGCCTCATCTCTCGCCCCAGACTGGGGCAAGAATCCTGGCGTCTTTCATGGTTTAGCAATAACCTTTCAAGAAAACTCTTGAGAGTCCCTTGCACAGCAACACAAGCAAACCAGTCAATCCTAAAGGAAATCAACTCTGAATATTCACTGGAAGGACTGATGCTGAAGCTGAACCTCCTATACTTTGGTCACCTGATGTGAAGGGCTGACTCACTGGGAAAGACCTTTGATGCTTGGAAAGACTGAAGGCAGCAGGAGAAGGAAACAACAGAGGATGAGATGGTGGCATCACTGACTCAATGGACATGAGTTTAAGCAAACTCTGGGAGACGGTGAGGGACAGGGAAGCCTGGTGTGCTGCAGTCCACGGGGTCGCAAAGAGTCGGACACGACTTAGTGACTGAACCACCAACACCATTCCAGTGGCAGAAAATGAAAAGGAAATAAAGAGCCTCTTGATGAGGTGAAAGATGAGTGGAAAAGCTGGCTTAAAACTCAACATTCAAAAAACTACGATCATGGCATCTGGTCCCATCGCTTCAATGGCAAATAGATGGGGAAAAAGCAGAAACAGTGACAGATTGTATTTTCTTGGACTCCAAAATCACTGCAGATGGTGACTGCAGCCATGAAATTAAAAGATGCTTGCACCTTGAAAAAAAGTATGACAAACCTACACAGTGTATTAAAAAGCAGAGACATCACTTTGCAGACAAAGGTCAGTATAGTCAAAGCTATGGTTTTTCCAGTAGTCACATATGGATATGCTAGTTGGACCAAAGGCTGAGCACTGAAGAATTGAGCCTTTCAAATTGTGGTGCTGGAGAAGACCCTTGAGTGTCCCTTGCAAAGCAAATAGATCAAGCCCAGTCAATCCTAAAGGAAATTAACCCTGAATATTCACTGGAAGGACTGATGTTGAACTTGAAGCTCTAATACTTTGGCTACCTGATGCAAAGAGGCAACTCACTGGAGAAGACCCTGATGCTGGGAAAGACTGAAGGCAAGAGGAGAAGAGGGTGATCGAGGATGAAATGGTTTGATGGCATCACAAACTCAATGTACATGAGTTTGAGCAAACTCTGCAAGATAGGACAGGGAAGCCTGGCGTGCTGCAGTCCTCAAGTTCACAAAGAGTCAGACACAACTTAGCAACTGAACAACAATAATAATAATTAGCTCACGTGACTATCTGTATGTTGCCCATCGGTATGTCTTTTGGAGAAATGTCTTTTTAGGTCTCTGTCATACAGCTAGACTTTAGATAAATGCCTGAATAGCTAATGAAAAACTCCCTCCTGTATCATTTCTGTTCTAAGTCAATTAATAATGGCCAAATCAAAGTCATCTTTCCGTTCTTCAAAAAGAAATGGTTCCTACAGCTGTAAAAGTAAGAGTTGGTAATCTGGCAAAAACTGACAATACCCTGCGAATATAGCACGATATATTAGAGTAATATATAGGACAAAAACTTAACCTGGTTATCAACTTCCTAACCATCAGGCTATAGGAAACTTGGAAAGGTTCGTAAAGATATTCATAGAATTTCAAAGAGGCCCTCAAGAAACTTATTTTAAACTGAGATAGGTGTTTAAAAAGTCAGTTAATTATATATTTCATGGTTAGTGTCAGATGTTTGGTCACTAAGTCGTGTCCGACTCTTTTGAGACCCCATGCACTGTGGTCCACCAGAGGGTCCTCTGTCCACAGGACTTCCCAGGCAAGAATACTGGAGTAGGTTGCTGTCTCCTTTTCCAGGGGCTCTGCCCCACCCAGAGATTGAACTTACATCTCTTGCATTATCAGGAAGATTCTTTACCACAGAGACAGCAAGGAAGCCCAGCGTCAGCTGTTTTCACTGCTACTATAGTACTGACAACTAGCAGGAAGAATAGTGGCCAAAAGAAATGATACAAATCAGCTTATTTATAAAACAGAAACACAGACTTAGAAAAGGAAGATGGGTGGAAGGGGTAGTTTCAGAATTTGGGATAGACAGGCATACACCAGTATATTTAAAATGGATAACCAACAAGAACCTACTGGATAGCATGGGGAACTCTGCTTAATGTTTATAGCAGTCTGGATAGGAGGGGAGTTTGGGGGAGAATGGATACATGCATATATATGTATGGCTGAGCTGCTCTTCTGTACACCTGAAACTATCACAACAGTGTTAATCGGTTATATTCCAATATAAAATAAAAAGTTAAAAAAAAAAACCTAAATGCTCTTTAAAAAATTTTTTAAAAGGGGGCCCACATCTGTGGAACTAGTAAAATGTGTTATCTTGGAGGCCACACGGGAAACTGGCAGACCTGAATAAGTGAAGAAATAAGTTATTAATGGCAAAAGTCACTAAGCACAGACTGCCTGGGAGAAAACACATATACAACAGATAGAAGCTTACCCATAAAATAAACAGATTTGACATAAAAAACTACATGGATCAAGAATAGAAACACAGTAAACAGAACAAGCAGCTAACAGTCATAAAAAAGACACTGTGTATCACTAGCATTCAAGGTTCACAAAATATAAAAGACAACAACTTCTTTCTACCATATTTATGAAATCTTACAGATTAGATTAATAGTAATCCAGTCAGTCGATCTATGAGGAGCAAACATCTTGAGCATTAGCAAACTTATGAAGTGGTCATTCAAGGATCATTTCTGAAGGACAAAATGGTACATTTTGGTATCAATCACCAAGATTTAATACTACCATATGATGATGATTTACATAAGAACACTAAATCTGGATTTGAGGTGGGGGCGGGAGGGGGAAATAAAAACAAAAAAAAACAGTAATTTCAGTGTTTTCTAATTATAATACATCTGTACCACCCAATACCATGGTGTGATAAGGAAAATAAGGTTAAATCTGTATGTGCAGACAGGAAAATGTCTATGATATATTAATTAACTGAACACAAAAATTTATAAATAAGGTGTATTCCCAATTTGTTTAACTTAAAAAGAACACATATTCTTTATAAATACAAAGAAAAAATTTGAAGAGACTCAACTTTGGTAAATGAGATTTAAGCTGGGATTGGCAGATAAGCACACCAACATGCCTACACTAGAGGGAAGTTCACTTGTTACCGTAGGGAATTTTGTATCATTTCACTTTTTATATGAAGCTTTGTGACTCTGAATTTAAAAGAGGCAGAGCTTACATAAAGTTATATGGCTAAAAATATAAAGTACTAATAACCATAGTTCTTAAACATTTCACAACCTAAGGATAAATTCCTAAATTCATGGTGGCAAAAACTAAAACTAAATAAATAAATAAATCCATCCACAGGTGGCAAGATTAATTTTAAACTTTTTCCTTATATGAATTTTCAAAAATTAAAGTAATAGTAACATCTTAATTCCAAACCACCAGTCTCATATTTTTAAGGAACAAAATTTCCCAAGACTGAACCATAAAACAGAGTGAAAGAAAACACCCTGCAATCATTAATTTTCAAATCATTCAATAAAGTTTTGTATACAATTGGCTGGGAGGTAGGGGAGCCCAAGCCATAAAGATGGTCCAGCAACTGGACAGGATCTTCCAAGACTGAGGAAAGCACACTGTAACAACAATACCCTCAGCATTCCGCCAAGTCTTCCCTTTAACCTGAACCTTTACACTACCAATAACTCTCTGAACAACAATTTTTTAAAATATGAAAAGCACTACTCACAGAACTGATCGCCACACATGTGGCACCCTGACACAATGAAGTTATAACCTGCTTTGAAAAAAGTGTTAGTTGCTCAATTGTGTCCAACTCCATGGATTGTAGTCCGCCAGGCTCCTTTGTCCGTGGGGTTTTTCAAGCAAGAATACTAGAGTGGGTTGCCATTTCCTTCTCTAGGGATCTCCCTGACCCAGGGACTGAACCCAGGTCTTCCACATTGCAGGAAGTTCTTTACCATCTAAGCCACCGAGGGAAGCCTATAATATGCTTTGCTTTTAGCAAAAGCAGAAGAATGCATGCTTAGTCGCTCAGTTGTGTCCAGCTCTTTACAATCCCATGGGCAGTAATCTGCCAGCTCCTCTGGCCATGGGATTCTCCAGGCAAGAATACTGAAGTGGGTTGCTATTTCCTACTCCAGGGGAGCAGAAGAATTAGATCAAGTAATTAAAATCTAGGCAGAATTTTAGAATGTGAGTTAGCGGTTAAAGTCCTACAATCTGACTTTCCAACATAACATCTACAATTAACTCAAAAGAAAATTTACCATTTAAAAAATTATGAAGCATAAAAGTGGCAAGTAACTAAATTAGCTCATATGCAAAGCACTCAGAACAATGTGTGGCACAAAGTACGTACTGTTAAGTGTTTATAAAAACATTTAAACAGCTGTTTCATCACTAAAGATTAACCTGTGTCCCCAGTTCTCCCACCCTAGCCTACACTAGGCACAAATGACATTTGAAAATCTTTCAACACTATCAAGACAACTGTTTGTGATATTTGAGTTAGCATATTTGAGCTCCTTGAGGTACCAATGTCTTGAAAACTCAAAAATCAAATTTTCTCTCTCCAACAAATTCATACTTCTATTTCATAATTATTTCAAAATTCCTGTCACATAAGAGCACACATCTTAATCAAAAATAAATATATACTGAAGACATTCAGGAGCTACTAACTGTGACAAAAACAAGATACAAAGAAATACAATTCTTATTTTTTTAAAAGAGAGAAAAGGAAGAGCCTGGGAATATGTGAACCATGAAATATAGGATTTTAAATCTAGGAAGTGATTTTTGCTTTTTTCCGTTTTAAATCTTTCTGAATATTAGAATATTCAAAAAGGCAGTATGCTTATTACAACATGTCACGTTGTTACATATGAACTATATTAATGATCACTATAATAAAGGATAAATACTAAAATTTTACAAAAATACTGAGGAAAACGCTGAAGACAAAATAACTAGCAAAAGAAAAGGAAAATAATGACCAACATCATATAGTTCTCTCCCACCAGATTCTGTGGAAAACAATTCAAATGCACTATCATCTTTAATTCTCAAATTATTTTTATTCTAGTGGTTAAAAAAAACAAACTTGACCAGGTCTATAAAGCTAAAAACAGTAGCACTGAAATATTAATCCCAGTTCTGTCTCCAAAACTCAAGTACTGCTACATTACACAGCCATTACCAATAGGAAGAATAGAGAAAAGGAGTTTAGACTTATTCTCTATTAGCTAACAGATTTTCCTACAAGAATATCTATTTGAAACAAAAAAATAGGTACACAAGAAAATAAACTTATAAATACATACCTCTACTTCATCTCCTTCACTAATTTCTTTTTTTATATCAGGTGGTGGTGGTAATCTAACTTCATTGAATGGAACCTGACGTTCTGGCTGCCAACTGAAGGATTAGAAAATAAATGAACTTTAATATATACTATTCTAATACTCCTTAATACAGAAGCTATATAGTCTATGGTTGGCACTGTAAATTTTTCAAATCAATCATTTAGCTTTCCCCTCAAAAAAACAACCTCTGCTTGAAAACTTTTTCTAAGCAGAATGTTGAGCTAGAACAGATTTTGCATAGCTCTTGATGAAGTTCATAGGTAATTAACGTCATTGATAATAATTACATACTACCTTCCTAATCATTCATCCTAAGGTGACAGCACATACATCATTCTGCAAATGAAAAAGGCTAAGCTCATAGTAATGACTCAGATTTAAAATAATGTCATTCATCACTGCTACACAGTGATCAACTTGCTGCAAACATTTTTACAACTAAATGACCTGTCAAAGGAACACAATTCCAAAGATTATAAAATATAAACTGCATAATTCCTTTTTAGTGTACATGTTCACAGAAATATAGAAAACTAGTCAATATTATTCTGAACAGTAAATTACAAAAAGATTTATTTTTCTTACAATTTCTTTTCTACAATGAACACATATAATTAAAACCTAGAAAAAAATATTTTAATCTTTGTAGTAAATACAAATGTATTAAAACTACTGCTTTAGCTGTGCTTTTTGTGTGCTATATTTTATAACTAAGTTGATAAAATTAAAATGCTTTCCTATTTTAGGTCCTAATAAATCATTCATATGCCTGGGAGGTACAACAGCACATAATATATTCCTATGGCTTCTAAGAGTCGGACACGACTGAGCAATTGAACTGAACTGAACCGATGGGCTTTTATATGCCAACGATGGGCAAAAAAGAGACAAGTAAAAGATATTGGAGTGCTTTCTTTTCATCTTTACTGTCTAAATAACAGGTGCTCAAAGACAGGAATCATCTCAACACTTGTTTCTACATGAAACAGCTGTTGGGCAGATAGCTCTTCAGGTAGTTCCAGAAACAGCTTAAAAGGGAAAGCTGCCCAATTCTTTTCTGACCTTCAATTATACAGTGCTTCTTTATAATCCTTCCTAACCAAGCTTAGCACACATCTTTGACATTTTTAGTCCTTTACCTAACCTCTGCAATATCTATGAAACTGTTTATTATTCCTTAAGACTAATCAAGCAATTTAAGGCAGCCTAATATACTTATTTCGCTAAAATGGCATTTGGAAGGCCTTATATAGTATCATTTAACAATTCTGGGTTTTAAGAAGTATGCATGTTATAATTACATCCATGCCATCTTTTTTGCAAAAACTGATTCATGTTCACATGTGATTTGGCAAAGAAAGGAGTCTTGGAAAAAGTGACAAGTGAATGGTGAGCAAAAAACCAAGTGAAGTCATCAAGAACTAAAAATCATTTTAACTCAAAAAGATAATCAAACCAAAGAACCCCCCACCCAAAAGCACCTTCATTTTCCGATCGCAAAAGGAATATCCAAAAGCAGCAGTTTGGCACTACCAATCATCAAAATTAGGATCTCTATCAATAAAAAATAACTTACTTGTTCTCAAAAACAACTGTAAGGGAGTCTTCATGAACATCTTTGATAAATCCCTGTAAAAAAATTAAAAGGAAATAAATATTCAATTAAATGTTCCCTTAACTCTAAACCACTATATTAGAGATACAAAGACAATATGGAATACTGATAACTCAGAGCTTGGAATAGGCTGATCAGGTTTTGCTTTCCATGTCCATCATTTATGAGTTGTATTGACCCTGCAAATTACCTAACCTCTCTTTCATGATTACAACAGATATTAAATGACACTATATTACTGTCAATCAGAATTGCAATATTCTCAACCTTTGCCAAATGCTCACACACTCGTGAACCACTAGGCACTTAAATTCTTTTCTAAAATATCTTTATCACACTACTATTACTACTACTACTAAGTCGCTTCAGTCGTGTGCGACTCTATGCGACCCCAAAGTGGGCAGCCCACCAGGCTCCCCCGTCCCTGGGATTCTCGAGGCAAGAACACTGGAGTGGGTTGCCATTTCCTTCTCCAATGCATGAAAGTGAAGAGTGAAAGTGAAGTCGCTCAGTCATGTCCGACTAGTAGCAACTCCATGGACTGCAGCCTACCAAGCTTCTCCATCCGTGGGATTTCCCAGGCAAGAGTACTAGACCCCATAATATACAGTATCAACTAGCTAAATAAATACACACACAAACTTGTAGTACTTCTTTAAAACATGTCCTCATCAATTTCCAAAAATATTTAAATACTATGTGTCAGATATTATTTTAAGCAAATTAGCAAACTGAAGACTGAGAAACAAACTGACAGTGGAGAAACCGAAAGTAAATAGATCAGCACTGCCACCTCGGAAAATCGCTTAACTAAAGAAAGTCTTAACAGAGGAGAAGGTAACAGATGAGGCTGAAAAATCATTTTACTTTCTTTAATAATGCAGGATGATCAATCACAAAATATGTAAGTCATGTATCTAGTCTCTCAATGCCCTCCTCCCACATTTGCTACTCAACTGTATGATTCCGTAATTTTGCCTGGATCGCCCTTCAGCTCCAAACGCCTGTGATCGATTTAATTGCGTGCTATGGGGCATTTCAACGCATATATCTTCATGCAAGGCCTAAAACGCAAAGATACTTCCCAGAGTGCAGTAGTAGCTCCTGACTTGCAATTCTGAAGACTGTTCTCCTCTCAAAGGTAGAGATGCTATTCAGTTGAAGCTGTGATTTTTCTAATCACACTACAACAATGACTTCTCAGCCAGTCTCTACTTCTACTAGTTTATCTGCACATCTACTTTCAGCAATCATTTTGCTCACCAGCAAATCTCTCTTTATTATACTCTTGCCATTTGTAAGGTAAAGAATTTGTAAGGTAAGTAATATTTTCTCAAAAACTGAGAATTACCAAATTCATAAATACTAGAGTAAGACATATCTTTCCATAGGAGATCAGCCAAACTTTCACTAATGCCTTCTAGTACTTAACAAACAAAAATAAAAGTGTTTGAAATGTTCCATTAATCTTTATCATTTCTATATAATTTGTATATTGGGTAAGTTCAACCAGAGCTCCAAAGCATTAGAAAATTCTACTGTTATAATAAAAATCTTTTCCTATCTAAAAATCAGTGCTTATACCTCTCCCCACTCCTACTTTACATACACCACAAACATCAGCATCAGCTTTGGGCGCACACATTTTTAACATTTATAGGAAAAAAGATAACTCTGGTATGAGATTAAATAAAGTAAAAACTTGATACCCAAGTAAAGTGTATTTGGACTGTAGTAAACAATTAAAGGACATGTTCTAATCCCCATACCCTAGATTCCTGTGATAAAGAACTTCTAATGGTCAAATCTCTATAAAATTGACACACTGATACAGAACACAGTAAACACTTCTCAATTCACGAGAATAATGGTGTTTCCTAGATACTCAAAGAGATGGCAGGGTTAGGTCTCTGCCAAAATGAGAGTCAGGAAATGCCAAATAACAATGGCAACATTTTCCTGCACACGATTTTATGACTAAGTATCCCTAACTCTCTTCCTTTTTAGTCCAACCTTTGGGGATTTGGTCTCTTCCTATTCATACTCATCTGGCCCAAAAACCTATTTCTCAGAATACTCTGACGTTTCCTTTTCTTCTCTTCATGTATATACAAACGCAGAAGATTTCAAGCCATCATAAAATGGTCCCTTAACTTGTTCATTCATGCAGCTGGGTATATGTTTACAGTTGAATCTCTTAACTACAATTTAAAATAATCATGGATAAGTGACAAGGCACTTTAACATATTTAAAGTACAATCAAAACGTTTTAGGAAGCCATCCCTGATGAAAAAAAGCATTATACAGTCAAAACTCAGGAATGCCAAAAATTATATGTAAACCAGGAGTAAGAGAGGGATGAAGGGAATAGGAGGAAAATCTGAGCACTTGAACTAATTGAAGAACTGTTTTTTTCAAAAGCAATTCAAAATAAAATAACCTAAAATAAAAATTTAAAAGACAACTCAAAGATTCAGTAAGGTCCCAGGTTAACCAAAATTAATTTTCCTTTCTAGCTAAAAATAAACAGCTGAAAAATAAAACAAATCAAAAAAATAGTCTACTAACAACAGCAAAGTCCTAGAAATACCCTCAACAACACAAAAACTGCACACAACCTATGTGCTGACATGTGTAAAACTTAATTAATGAATTAGAATATTTAGAAAAATGTAAACCACATCTCATTTTTACATCTTGATATTTTAAACTTGTCAATATACATTTAAATAGAATTCCACTGAAACACTAAGGACTGTAATTCTGTTGAGGGAATAAGAAGTTGCACTTTAGTAACAAGAAAGCATTCAAAATGACAACTTTTAAATGATGGTAGGGAAAAACAAGAAAACACTATCCATACCAAATACTAGAATTTGTTTTAAAGCTACAGTAAAAAAGACCAAAAAAAGACAAGGTATTTGGTAATTTTTAGGTGGGAGCTTAAATAGCCAATAGAAAGAACAAAGTGCGGGCTCCAAATATCTGCCTAACTGAAACACACATTTTTCAAGTTACAGAACACTACAGCTGAAAAACAGGTTTTTCAATTCGATTAGGGTAATCATAAGGGTGACACCACCCTTATGGCAGAAAGCAAAGAGGAAATAAAGAGCCCTCTTGATGAAAGTTTAAGAGGAGAGTGAAAAAGCTGGCTTAAAACGCAATATTTAGAAAACAAAGATCATGGCACCCAGTCTCATCACTTCATGGCAAATAGATGGGGAAACAATGGAAACCATGAGAGACTTCTATTTTCTTGGGCTCCAAAATAACTACATATGGTGACTATAGCCATGAAATTAAAAGACGCTTGCTCCTTGGAAGAAAAGCTATGACCAACCTAGACAGCATCTTAAAAAAGGCAGAGTTTGCCAACAAAGGTCCATCTAGTCAAAGCTATGGTTTTTCCAATAGTCACATATGGATGTGAGAGTCATAAAGAAAGCTGAGTGCTGAAGAACAGATGCTTTTGAACTGTGGTGTTCGAGAAGACTCTTGCCAGTCCCTTGGACTGCAAGGACATCAAACCAGTCAATCCTAAAGGAAATCAGTCCTGAATATTCACTGGAAGGACTGATGCTGAAGCTGAAACTCTAATATTTTGGCCATGTGATGTGAAGAACTGACTCATTGGAAAAGACCCTGATGCTGGGAAAGACTGAAGGCACGGGGAGAAGGGGACAACAGAGGATGAGATGGTTGGATGGCATTACTGACTCAACAGACATGAGTTTGACAAGCACCGGGAGTTGGTGATGGACAGGGAAGCCTGGTGTGCTGTGGACCATGGGGTCGCAAACAGTCAGACACGAGTGACTGAACTGAATCATAGGGGGGAAAATCCTATAGTTTAAGTAACAATAAACATGATATGAATGAATTTCAGGAATTGAAAGGTTGAGGTTATACAGTCAAAAGTCAGAACAGAAGAATTACGGACCCTGGCTATGGGAAAGCCACTCAGAAAATAAGCAGACCTTCCAGATTCCACAATTTCTTTTAAAGACCTTCCAGATGCCTCATTCTCACTGTAGAGAAAGAGAAGCTGAAAAACTATACACATATATACAGCCCCCAAGTTTTACTCCCTAGATTATAAATGTTGAACCTAAAATTTCATCTTGGGACTTCCTGGTGGTCCAGTGGCTAAGACTCTGCTCTCCCAATGGAGGGGGCCCAAATTAAATCCCTGGTCAGGAAACTAGATCCCATATACTGAAACTAAAGACTCCACAAAATATTTATTTTTTAAAATAAATATTAAAAAACCTCATCTTCTGTCTGGAACACTTTCCATTAAATCCTTATAAATTAAATAATAGAATGCTTTTGCTAATTCATGTTTTTAAACTCCAAAAAGTCAAGTCTGATAACAATACTATTTTGAAGAAATAAGGCACCTTTCCTAAAAAGCCTATTTAAGATAAAGTCCCAGAACAAAACATCAAAATCTAATTTACCTACCTTGTTTAAAATACTGATCAATTTATCAGAGGCTCTGCTTGAGTGATGGCTTAGAAATCTACAGAGATCCATAAATCCCTTTGAAAACATTCCCACTAAATTCATTAGGAACACATGATACTAGCCTAAAAAAATTTCTTGGCCTGCAAAGTGTCATTTCAAATTCACTTGCTACTTAGGTTTCTCAAAATCCTGTAATGACCTCCTATTATTGCAATTCATTACAACACAAAATTTACTTATCCTATAAAGAGGGAAAAAGAAACTTAAAAAAACATTCAGGGTCTTCCCTGGTGGCTCTGTGGTAAAGAATCCACCTGCCAATACAGGAGACACTGGTTCGATCCCTGGTCCAGGAAGAGCCCAAGTGCCATGGAGCAACTAAGCCCGTGTGCCACAACTACTGAGCCTGTGCTATAAAGCTGGGGAGCCGAAACTAGTGAAGCCCAAGTATCCCAGAGTCCACAAGAGAAGCCACCACCACAATCAAAAGCCCAACTATAGAGTAGCCCCCACTTGCCACAACTAGATAAAGCATGTGCTGCAATGAAGACTCAGCAGAGCCTCCCCCTAAAATAAGTAAATCAATAAATTTTAAAAAATCTTAATACTCAGCAAACTACTAACAGAAGTCTTACAGCTTAAATCCTTAAAACAAGATGTAAGTGGAAGCCCATACCCCAAAACCCTAAAGCTGTTAAGTCTTAAACTTCAAAATTCTTGTTAGAAGCATTTACTGATTATCAATAGACTGAACAAAAAGGGCCATCAAGAAACAGAATAATCTTCCTAATTGGAAACTATATTTTTTCCTTAATATTTACTTGGCAGGGTCAGGTCTTTGAGGCAGCACGCAAGATCTTCACTGTAGCATTCGGAATCTTTAGCTGTGGCGTGTGGAATCTGGTTCCCTGACCAAGGACAGAACCCCAAGTGCAGAGTCTTAAGCCACTGGACCATCACAGAAGACCACCAAAGAAGTCTATGTTTTTAATGACTCTAATCCCAAGTGGTAAAAGCAAAGCACCATCATTTTATTCTCCTAAGCAAGCAAAGAAACTCTCACAGTCACATGACTGCCTCCTTCAAATCTGATCAAGTATTCCTATAAAATTTAAGATCTATTCCAGTTTCTCTTCTTTAAAGACTTTCTCAGGATCAGTGGCATGAAATTAAAAAAAAAAAAAAGGTTATATTTATTTAGCACAACAGTCAAATTAACTACATTTCAGTCATCTTTTCCAATGTGTTAGGACATTACCACCCTTATGGCAAAAAGTGAAGAACTAAAGAGCCTCTTGATGAAAGTGAAAGAGGAGAGTGAAAAAGTTGACTTAAAGCTCAACATCCAGAAAACTAAGATCATGGCATCCGGTCCCATCACTTAATCGCAGACAGATGGGGAAACAGTGGAGACAGTGGCTAACTTTATTTTTCTGGGCTCTAAAATCACTACAGATGGTGATTGCAGCCATGAAATTAAAAGACACTTACTCCTTGGAATGAAAGTTATGACCAACCTAGACAGTGTATTAAAAAGCAGGGACATTACTTCGTCAACAAAGGTCCATCTAGTCAAGGCTATGGTTTTTCCAGTGGTCATGTATGGATCTGAGAGATTATTAAAAAAGCTGAGCACCGAAGAATTGATGCTTTTGAACTGTGGTGTTGGAGAAGACTCTTCAGAGTCCCTTGGACCACAAGGAGATCCAACCAGTCCATCCTAAAGGAGATCAGTCCTGGGTGTTCATTGGAAGGACTGATGTTGAAGCTGAAATTCCAATACTTTTGCCACCTGATGCGAAGAGCTGACTCACTGGAAAAGACCCTGATGTTGGGAAAGATTGAGGGCAGGAGGAAAAGGGGACAACAGAGGATGAGATGGTTGGATGGCATCATCAATTCGATGGATATGGGTTTGGGTGGACTCCTGGAGTCGGTGATGGACAGAGAGGCGTGGCATGCTGCGGTTCATGGGGTCACAGATAGTCGGACACAACTGAGGGAACTGAACTAGGACATTACAACTGATGGCTCAATTACTGAAGCAAATTTACGATAAAATATTGCATTTCTAAATAAATAAATAATAATGTATTTCTGAACATAAACTGACAAAGAACAGACCTGTGGTTGCCAAGGGGGAGTAGAGTGGAGGAGGGATGGATCGGGAGTTTGACACTAGCTGATGCACACTATTATATACAGGACAGAAAAACAACAAGGTCTTACAGTATAACACAGGGAACTATAGTCTATATCCTGTAACAAATTATAAGGGGAAAGAATATGAAAATATATATATATGCAAACCAAATCACTTACACTTAGCTGTACAACAGAAACACAACAATTGTAAATCACCTATACTTCAATAAAATATTTTAATAAACTAAAATAAATTCTCAATATATTAAGAGGGACAGGCTTCAGTTTGTTAGATCCTATAGGGCCTTTCCTCTGACTGGGTACACTCTCCATTTTCCCCACCTCCACAGTTAAAGTTCACTGCTGCAGGTAAATGTAATTACAAAAACATTAACCCCTGAGAAAGGAAAAGGTTAATAAGCATAATTTACGAAAAATCTGACCTCTGGTTTTTGTTTTTAAAAAATTGACAAAATGGATGTTCACTTGTTATTCTTTGATCAATTATCAGTTTAGTGATTCTCTGGCCCCAGTCTACCTTCCCAGCTCATCAATTCTAACATTCTGAGTCCCTAAAATCAGGATGCTTCCTAGAATTGATGGCATCTTAAAATAGCAAACAGCTGAATGGCTGCCAGGATATAAATGTCACTGTTAAGCATGCTCAAACTTGGTTTGCTTGCAATTTTCTGTGGCACTTGACTGCAACCCCTTGATAATTCAATCTGCAAACCAATGAAGTACCATTTTAGGAAGGATTTAGGTTTCTTACCAGAAGGTTGTTATGTTGACACCTTCTGATAAAATCAAGAAAGCACCAGCATCAAAACTTGCAGAGTGAGTGAAAATTCTTGGAAGAAAATCCTGGAGATAACAGAGGAGAGCTCTTTTAATGTATGCTTGCAACATCAATGCTCTCCATGGCACTGAGGAAAATATTGTAAGAAGAAACACGATCATCTGAACATAAAGATGTCACAGCCAATTTATTTCGCTTGTACTTTCCATTTTATGAATCTTAAGTGTTCAAAGATAATCTTTCACTAAGCATACACCAAGAGTTCTAAAAAATAAAACTATGACTACTCAGATCAATTGGCAACATTTGTTCTTAGTGCTTCTTACAACTGATGCCATTCTAAAAAAATTGTATAACTCTTCCACTGATTTCCCAAATCTACTTACAGAAAAAGAATCCATTCTCTGGACTCTAAGACCCAAATTTCAACTATACACACATCTTCACCCATCACTTACTTTTGTACCTAAAAACATTATCAATAATTAGAATTGTCTGCTGTCCTGTTTTTGCACTTTACACCTGTATGATCCATTTTACAGGATTAAAAAAAGAAAAAAGTGAATACAGCAAACTATTTCTTAATCAGGGTTCTAAGAGAATATAATATAGTTCAATCACTAAGGCATTCATTGTGTGTAATGAACTAACTCCTCACCCAGGCATAAAGAAAAGTATTAGCTATGCACAATCCTTGGAAAAACTGAAAATAACAGTTTCTCTGTTTTATAATTCAGATGAGAAACTCTATTAGGTTGAGAAAATTGACTTAGGGACTCCCGGAGCTAGGTGGTGATATTTACCTAAACAATTTTACACATAAGGGTCCCAATTCAATCTGCAAACTGAAGGAGCTGAAGCTTCTTCAATTAAGGTTATTTCCAGGCACTCAAAGACATGCCAGAAGTACTTAAAACTACTCCTCTCCCCAACAAAATACCAGATATTCTTTCTGGAACTTTTATGTCAAGTAATTTATAAAGAATTTACAATAAACACCTTCATGTTTCTGGACTGTGTATATGGTTAACAGATACAGAGAGAACTCCGTATTAGAGAAAGGAAAAAAAAACTTAAGTGTGCAGTATTACTGGTTTTACTGTTAAGACTGGTCTCAGATCCATTACTTATTATGTGGTAGGTAAAACTAGGGAGGGAACAAACCGGTAAGGTAAGGAAAATAAGACTCCTAACTAGCTTTATCTCCCCAGAAGCAAGTCACAATAGCCTCCTTTATGGACTTTTATGGTATTCCCAGAGCACCCTAGAGACTTTTGGGAGCAATTTTCAGAAGGTTCTATCAACAGTGAATGGGACCCATCTCTCCCACATGCTGGACATCTTCCTTTCCTCCCATCCCAGACAGTACCTAATTTGAGCATGTGCAAAAATAGAAAAAAATCTTTTTAAAACAGAGACTATGTAATACATGGTGCTAGCACAACTGCCTATGAACAATCAAAATAAGTTTTAATGTAGTAAACATGACAAAAACGAATACAACACTACCAGCAAATCTAAGGAATTATATGTATAACCTGGACACTGGCTGTCTTAACCAGGCTGGACACCCGGAAGTCTGTTTAACAGGGAAATAATAGTTCAGCACATAAAAAATAGAACTTCTCTGTGGACAGGGATACCATAAAGTTAACAGATTACAGACAAAGAACGGTTACTCTTACAATGAGTCCTCAGTTCAGTTGCTCAGTTGTATCCAACTGTTTGCAACCCCCATGGACTGCAGCACCACCAACTCCCAGTTACTCAAACTCATGTCCATTGAGTCTGTGATGCCATCCAGCCATCTCATCCTCTGTCGTCCCCTTCTACTGTCTTCAATCTTTCCCAGAGTCAGGGTCTTTTCGAATGAGTCAGCTCTTCACATTAGGTGGCCAAAGTATTGGAGTTTCAGCTTCAACATCAGTCCTTCCAATGAATATTCAGGACCCATTTCCTTTAGGATGGACTAGTTGGATCTCCTTGCAGTCCAAGGGACTCTCATGAGTCTTCTTTAACACCACAATTCAAAAGCATCAATTCTTTGCCTCTCAGCTTTCTTTACAGTCCAACTCTCACATCCACACATGACTACTGGAAAAACTATAGCCTTGACTAGATAGACCTTTGTTGGCAAAGTAATGTCTCTGCTTTTTAATACGCTGTCTAGGTTGGTCATAACTTTCCTTCCAAGGGGTAAGCGTCTTTTAATTTCATGGCTGCAATCACCATCTGTAGTGCTTTTTGAGCCCAAAAAAATACAGTCTGCCACTGTTCCCCCATCAATTTGCCATGAAGTTATGGGACAGGATGCCATGATCTTAGTTTTCTGAATGTTGAGTTTTAAGCCAACTTTTTCACTCTCCGCTTTCACTTTCATCAAGAGGCTCTTCAGTTCTTCTTCACTTTCTGCCGTAAGGGTGATGTTATCCGCATATCTGAAGTTATTGATATTTCTCCTGGCAATCTTGATTCCAGCTTGTGCTTCCTCCTGCCCAACGTTTCTCACGATGTATTATGCATACAAGTTAAAGAAGCAGGGTGACAATACACAACCTTGGCGTACTTCCTTTTCCTATTTGGAATCAGTCTGTTGTTCTATGTCCAGTTCTAACTGTTGCTTCCTAACCTGCATACAGAATTCTCAAGAGGCAGGTCAGTGAATATTGGCAATTTGATCTCTGCTTCCTCTGTCTTTTCTAAACCCAGTTTGAACATCTGGAAGTTCATGGTTCACGTACTGCTGAAGCCTGGCTTGGAGAATTTTGAGCATTACTTTGCTAGACTGTGAGATGAGTGCAATTGTGTGGTAGTTTGAGCATTCTTTGGCATTGCCTTTCTTAGGGACTGGAATAAAAACTGACCTTTCCCAGTACTGTGGCCACTGCTGAGTTTCCCAAATTTGCTGGCATATTGAGTGCAGCACTTTCACAGCATCATCTTTCAGGATTTCAAATAGATCAACTGGAATTCCATCACCTCCACTAGCTTTGTTCGTAGTGATGCTTCCTAAGGCCCCTTTGACTTCACATTCCAGGATGTCTGGCCATTATCTGGGTCGTGAAGATCTTTTTTGTACAGTTCTTCTGTGTATTCTTGCCACCTCTTAATATCTTCTGCTTCTGTTAGGTCCATACCATTTCTGTCCTATACTAAGCCCATCTTTGCATGAAATGTTCCCTTGGTATCTCTAATTTTCTTGAAGTAATCTCTAGTCTTTCCCTCTATTTCTTTGCACTGATCACTGAGGAAGGCTTTCTCTCTCCTTGCTATTCTTTGGAACTCTGCATTCAAATGGGTATTTCTTTCCTTTTCTCCCTTGCTTTTCGCTTCTCTTCTCTTTCACAGCTATTTGTAAGGCCTCCTCAGACAGTCATTTTGCTTTTTTGCATTTTTTTCTTGGGGACAATGAATCCTAGGAATCTCAAAAAGTGAAAAAGGATATCCCAGAAGTAAAAGGGAGAAAAACAAGCAATTTATGGAAAAGCAAATCCAAATGGCCAGCATACATTAAAATTCACAAGCAGGGATTTGCAAATCAAAGTTGCAATCAAATAACCCTTTACACCCAATAAACTGGCAAAAATGAAAGATTATAATAAAGTCTATTTCTGGCAAGGATGTAAAAAGGCTGGGATTCACTGACTGAGAAAATACTAAAAAAAAAAAAAAAAAAGCCTTTTGGAGTGTAATCTGTTAACATTTATTATAGTTAACTGATAAATCTCCCTTCCATCAAGCTATCTTATTACTCTTTGAAACCTATCCAATGAAAGCATACACGGGGTGGCATGTATGTTTGAAACAAAGTGTTTATTAACTATGGATGGCTAAATTTCATGGTAATTATGTGAAACATGTAACCATTAAAAAATAAACTACATTCCCAGAGAAAGTGGTCAAGACATTAGATTATCCTATTTTTATAGAGCAGTGCTGAGAAACAGCTACAATTTTATCTGAATTTGTATCTATTACATTCTAGGAGTATGAAAAAAAATCTGGCATGATGTCTACTTGGCTACCTAAATGATGGATTGTGGATGGACAGATAGAGGGAAGGGAATCCAAATGTGCAGGGCAGGGGTGGGAGGGGGGAATTTAATTATAATAAAACAAGTCTGTATATGCTCAATGAAACTACATATTTGCATATGCATATATAAATCTCTTTAAAGAGTTGAGATATAGCTTTAATACTGTCAGTCAGCACTTTTTCCAGACAGCACATATATATACATAACCACACCCCACATCTTTTCAATTATTCCATCTCTAGAGACCTCAAATCCACATTCTACGTAATAAACGTGTTTAATGTTTACATACAACACCTAAAAGATCTGAGTTGTAATTTGATCCCAGTAACAAGCACATTCAAGAGTGCAATTGCAATCAAAATTTTCTTAACTTCAAACAATATACTTTTCTTTACAGGATCTACAAGCTTTGACAAACAGTGTATTAAAAAGCAGAGACATCACTTTGCCAATAACGATCAGTACTGTTAAAACTATGGTTTTTCCAGTAGTCCTGTACGGATGTGTGACTTGGACCACAAACAAGGCTGAGAGCAGAAGAATTGATGCTTTCAAATTGGTGCTGGAGAAGACTCTTGAGAGTCCTCTGGACTTCAAGGAGATCAAACCAGTCAATCCTAAAAGACATCAACCCTGAATATTCACTGCAAGGACTGATGTTGAAGCTGAACCTGCAGTACTTTGGCCACCTGCCACAAACAGCTCACTGGAAAAGACCCTGATGCTGGGAAAGATTGAAGGCAACATGAGAAGGGAGCAGCAGATGATGAGATGGCTAGACAGCATCGCCAACTAAATGGACATAAATCTGAGCAAACTCCAGGAGATAGCAGAGGACAAAGCCTGACATACTATAATCCATGGGTTTGCAAAGAGTTAGACACAACTTTGCTACCGAACATGAACAATATCTACAAATCAATGGACACATGCACTATAAATAAAGTTCACAAATTTACTAATTACATTATGCATTACAGAAATTATTGCATCATTATGCATCAGGTTCTATTAAGGAAAAAAATTATGCAAAGCAAGCCTTCAGCATCCATTAGAACTGTTTAACTGTTAATTTAACTGTTCCGAATGAAAAATGGCAATGAAAATGTGAGGATTTCATAAAAATACATAAATATCTACTAATACTCACATACTAGTAATGTTCTAGGCTTATTAATTTCACAAGTTTATAATATCCAACAGTTTCTGAAACAGAAAGACTTGCAGATTTCAAATGGCCACACTAAACTATAATGACTTTCTTTTTGCCAAGAGTTGAAGTTCACTTTAGTCCTATATTTTCCCTGTTGGCTCACACAGTAAAGTCTGCCTGCAACGCAGGAGACCAGGGTTCAATCCCTTGGTTGGGAAGATCTCCTGGAGAAGGAAATGGCAACCCACTTCCACAGACAGAAAAGCCTGGTGAGCCCTAGTCCATGCGGTTGCAAAGACTTTGACACAACTGAGCAACTAACACTTCACTTCATAAGTTCTGAGACAGTATCTTAACTTGAATCAATGCATTAAAAAAAATTTTTTTTAAGTTTAGTTTGAAACAAAACTCAGAAATAATGAAGTTAGTTTTGTATATATTTTGTTTATGGACTTCCCTGGTGGCTCAAACGGTAAAGCGTTTGCCTACAATGCGGGAGACCCAGGTTCAATCCCTGGGTCGGGAAGATCTCCTGGAGAAGGAAATGGCAACCCACTCCAGTATTCTTGCCTGAAAAATCCCATGGACAGAGAAGCCTGGTAGGCTACAGTCCATGAGGTTGCAAAGAGTCAGACACGACTTCACTTTCACTTTCTTTTCATTGTATTTATATAAAGATTAACAAGTCAGTGTCCAGAAACCAAGAACGACTGATTGATTCATTTGTTCATTCAACAAATACTTACTGACAGTTTACTAACATACTATTTATATATATATCAAGTCACTAGAAAACATGGCTTGAAAATAACCTAAAAAACTATTAAGGCAAAAAGCAATGAATCAAGAAAGAAGTTTTATTCTGGGGGAGGTGGCGGGCAGCGCTGTGCAGCCTATGGGAATCTTAGTTTCTGGTCCAGGAATCAAACCCCTGCCCCTTGCACTGGGAGAGCGGCATCTTAACCACTGGACTGCCAAGAAGTTGTTTTACTACTATTAATTAACAGAATAGGAAAGGCACAAAGACAAGAATCTGAAAGATGAAATTTCTGATTCTTAAGAAATACTGACAGGAAATGTCATGTAGCTTTGTCAACAATAACTATAACTATCAGTTATCAGTGGGGGAGACCTCTATTTACGCTCCCCAGAAACCTAAGCAAAAAGTGCTGAGGCCAGAATATGGAAGACAAGTTATAACAACTGATATTTAACGTAGATTTAATTTTGGTTCAATTTGTCATGGCTTCTCAGCCTCTTTAATGTCAGGAAAAATAAACTGAAGAGACTACTGTACATATAAATATAAATGTTCAGGTTAACAGAAATAATGCTTTGCATTGCTTAATTCTGTTTTGTTCAAGCTATTCTTTATGAAGATTTGGTTCAAGAAAACTTCATACAAACATCACAACAGAACTTACTACTATTAGCTAAACATTTGCCGAAGAATTTTTTCAAGCCTTTGATAACTACCATGTGAATATTACCAAAAGGTGCCACATCTTCACAAAATTTGAACAGGAAGTTTCATTAAATATATATATATATATATATATATATATATAAGCATTTCAAACATTTCCCCCAATACCTAACATAACCAATAATATAAAGCTAACAACTGAGGATGTATAAATCATAACTATCCAGCATAAATTATAATCTGAGCCATCATCTAGTTTTCAAACTAAGTACATTTAAGTAAAATGGTTATTTAAAATGTAATCAGTATTTTAAAACTATGGAGTTCCAGGTGGTGCAAGCGGTAAAGAATCTGCCTGCCAATACAGGAGAGAAAAGAGATGCAGGTTCAATCCTTGGGTCGGGATAATCCCCTGGAGGAGGACATGGCAACCCACTCCAGCACTCTTGCCTGGAGAATCCCATGGACAGAAGAGCCTGGCAGGCTGTAGTCCATGGGGTCACAGTGTCAGACAAGACTGAAGCAACTCAGCACACACACACACGGGAGTCTTGCATTCCTTTTTTTCATATTAGTATGACTTTTCCAATTAAAGCACATCTCAATTCAGACTACATTTTGGCCCCATGGATAGTGGTTACTAGATTGGAAAGGGCAGATTTTTGTAATATTAAGACATAGTTCAAATCATTTCTCCAAGAATCCTCCCAATTCAGTCCTCTTGACTCCCACTGTATTCACCAGAAAAATTTATAATTTAACAATAATTTGGTAAGCCATATATTCAATACTTAAAAATCGTATAATGGCTAAAGACATCAGGCTCTCCGGGAGTCAGAAACATCAATCTGAATCTTGAATCAGCCTATTCATTTTATGGATAGATTCACTTAGCCTCAGTTTCCTTAACTGGGGTAACACCATCTCTTTCACTGTGATTGAGAGTAAATAAGATAAATTCAGGTGAAGTACCTGCACAGAATGACAGTCCGAAAAAAGCTCAGTCTTGCCAGACTCTTTACAACCCCATGAACTGTAGCCTGCCAGGCTCTTCTATCCATGAAATTCTCTAGGCAAGAATACTGGAGTGTGTTGCCATGCCCTCCTCCAGGGGCTTTTCCCAACCCAGGGACTGAACCTGGGTCTCCAGCACTGCAGGCACATTCTTTACTGTCTGAGCCACAAGTGCTCAATAAATTGCTGCTGTTGTTAGACCTAGATAGAACCTCAGTGAACTAAGGACCTAGTAGATTCCACCACTTGATGAACTGTCAGAAAAAAAAAAAAAAAAAAAAAAAATCCAAGTGCCTCATACTGCTGATGGAAAATCTAAGGCCTCACAACTAGCCAGTACAAGATTTAGGGGTCAGTCATAGAAAGCATACTGCAGTTCAACTACAAAAAAGCAACTTTGCTACATCCTTAACACTGTGGTAGAGAACTCAGTTGCTGAATTATTATCCAGTCAAAACGTATAGGCCTCAAAGAATACACAGTAAGTAACGGACATTACTTTGTTCGTATAGTCAAAGCTATGGTTTTTCCCGTAGCCATGTACAGATGTGAGAGCTGGGAAATAAAAAAGGCAGAGTGCAGGAGACTCTTGAGAGTCCCTTGGACAGCAAAGAGATCAAACCAGCCAATCCTAAAAGAAATCAACACTGAATATTCATGGGAAGGACTGATGCTGAAGCTAAAGCTCTAATACTCTGGCCACCTGATTCAAAGAGCCAACTCACTGTAAAAAGACCCTGATGGGAAAAGATAGAAGGCAGGAAAAAAGGATGACAGAGGACGAGATGGTTGGATGGCAGTGCAGACTCAATGGATGCGAGTTTGAGCAAACTCCTTGAAATACAGGGAAACTCCTTGAAGGATGGGAAGGCTGGCATGCTGCAGTCCATGGGGTCACAAAGATTGGACACGATTAAGCAGACTGAACAACAACAAAGAACAATAGCGCTTCCCTAATGGCTCAGACTGTAAAGACTGCAATGCAGGAGACCAGGGTTCAATCCCTGGGTAGGGAATGGCTACCCATTCCAGTATTCTTGCCTGGGAAATCCCTGGAGACAGAGGAGCCTGGTGGACTAGTTCATGGGGTCAAAAAGAGTTGGACACGACTGAGCAACATTACTACTACTACTCAGTTCAGTTGCTCAGTCGTCTGACTCTTTGCGACCCCATGAACTGCAGCACACCAGGCCTCCCTGTCCTTCACCAACTCCCGGAGTTCATCCAAGTTCATGTCCATCGAGTCGGTGATGCCATCCAGCCATCTCATCCTCTGTCGTCCCCTTCTCCTCCTGTCCTCAATCACTCCCAGCATCAGCATCAGAGTCTTTTCCAATGAGTCAACTCTTCACATAAGGAGGCCAAAATACTGGAGTTTCAGCTTTAGCATCAGTCCTTCCAAAGAACACCCAGGACTGATCTCCTTTAGAATGGACTGGTTGGATCTCCTTGCAATCCAAGGGTTAATGGACAATAGTAATAAGCAATAGTAAATTATTATTTTACTTACACAATACCCACAAATATATCATGACGTATAGAAAAAAATATGAAAAAATATGTTTTCTGTAAGTAAAGCCAAGGTCTTGACATTGTCTCTAGATACAGAAGATCAAGGCTTTCTTTTTTGCTTTTGTGTTTTCAGATTTTTCATTAATTACACATTGTTCTTGTAATACAAAAACAAAACTTCATGGGAAAATTAATTTTTAAAAATTAAGTGGTCTTTTCACTTAATTAAATGCTAGTTCTTTTATATTTAAAAAACTTCATTTTAAAACATGTACAACTAAAAATACCTTCAAAATATCTTAAACTATGTTGTTAACCTAATAGTGTCCATAACATAACACAGCAACCTTCTTCTCAATTACTAATCTCTACAAAGAAATCAACCATCTTCTATATAACTTTGAAAAGTAAGCACATTTTCAAAATACAACTCTTTAAAGTCTATTGGCCATCATCCTTAGCAATAATAAATCCGTTGTATAATTTAATTACTCTCAAATTTCAATATTAAGCTAAAACAAAAAGCAAATTTTGGAAATATCATGGTACTTTAAAATGTTTTGTAGTTGATCAATTAACATAGTCAAAAGCCGAAATTACAGAGCTTTAAAAGTAATTCTTTCTTCTAAAGAGAAGAACTGAAAATTCCTTCAGCCATCTTAGAGACCACACATTTCCATGGAATACCATGGAAACTCCTCTCCAAGTGCCAGAAACTGAGTGACTTACTTTCAACTTCTATTTAAAATTATATTCTGCCCACGGCTATGCAAGTTGCAGTGCTATTACAAAGCTTAAAATCATATACATCAGTTAAAAAGCATTTTAATGACTCCAAATGGGTACAAGGCTTTTTGAGGGGTTAAGGAAAATGTTCTAAAAAGAGACTGTGGTAATGGTTACACAATTCCGTAAATATACTATCAATACTATCAGAGAATGTAAATTCTATCTGAAAACTTTAAAAAGATAAATAATAATAAATGCATCTTAAATGGCACAGCAGTATAAACCCTATGATGCTGCACTCCAGATAAAGGCTATAAAAACAAGTTTGTAAATAAAATTACATCCCCTATCAAGTAATTAATTACCGTATTTCCCATTTTTCCAATCCCTATAGTTACCTAGCTTCAAACAAGAGTTAAGTTTTTATCTGACAACCACAGATCTACTGTTCTTAAGTAAAAAGGGCAGGATGCAAAACAAAGTATTTGTGTAAATATTTAGGGGAGAGAAAAAAACTATCCTATTTTAGACTCCATCTTCAGCTTTTCACTGGTTCCAACTAATTTATGAAATAAAATTTCAGTTCCAGTAAAAACCTTTAATCAATCTCTACAGAGCACTGCCTCCAAGCATGATGATACTGGCCACTAACCCCATGACTCTGAAACTCTTGAATGGTAATTCACATTCACAGTCAAGTGTGTGGTGGGAGGGCAGGGCAAAGGGGGAAAAATGAGAGGAAAATCAGAACCACCAGTATATTGAAAACCACCGCTGAAAGAAAAAAACACCAAAATGTTAACTATTATTCTAGCTTTTTCTGATAGTTTCTAAAATCCCTCACTGACCATGTATTACTTTTTAAATTTGAAAAAATTGCTTAAAATTACTTCCACGTTAAATTAAAGAACCCAAACTCAAAATAGTATTCTGTATGATTCTATGTAGGGAAAACTATGGGGACAGAAACCACACTAGGTTCCAGGGGTGAGGAGAGAGGATGACTACAAGGGGACAAGATAGAAATTTGGGGGATGTGGAATTATTCTATCGCTTTACCCTATTGGTAGTGATTACACAACCGTTAGCATTTATCAAAACTTACATAATCGTCAAAGATGTTTTTAAAAAGATGCATTTTACTATAGGCAAATTAATCTAAAAAAATTCATGAATCTACAATTAATAATGTGCTTATGCAGTAAGCCAGTTTTTTCCAAGTGGACAGTTTCATGGGATAAAAATATTACAAACTACTGAACTACTTCAAACATCTTATTTTACGCAAAACAATATAGGACCAGGAATATTTGGTCAACAGTGCACTGCTAGATGACCTTAAATAAGCTGAAGTATGTAGAGACGCAGAATTCCTATTTGTTTAACTTCAAATGTAGGGCTCCTTCCACTTCATCATCTTTACTCTTCCAGAGTTCTGAGGACCATAGCTTCCACAAAGTACAAGTCGATTATTGCAGGACATAAAATTCAAAACATTTAAGTGCTACCTCAGCAGATTCAAATGTGGCTAGGGTCCTTCCCAACCTCTGCCAAAGAACCACCTTACTACACTCTGTAAACAAAATAGGTGTAATGGACTCAAAAAGTCTAAGAATCAAGCAGATTTTGTAGAGTATGGATAAGTCTCATCGATAAACTACAGTTCCAAAACAAGGACAAAAGCAAAAAAAAAAAACAAACTATGCAAAACCAACGTAAGATGGTAAACAATCTTTACTAAAACTTGCAAACTGACGATATTATTGAACCTTTAAAATGTTTTTAAAAACGTAAACGTTTAGCAGATGAACATCAAATATACTTGCATAAAAAGAAATGGTGTTGTATCATCTATCATCGACATGCTGAAAATTGTTAAAGCAAAACAATCTTTCCTGTGTTTCGATATGCCAGGAAAAAATGCGTTATCTCCACTACACAAGAATTCAACAGCCGAATAGTGAGAATAAAGCAAAAATGATGAACCTTATCTACCTTTGACAGTAAAGTATGATAAGCCCACTCTTTGTGCAGTGCCACAAATGTTATCTGCAGTCTTTCAAAGACGGCAACCATTAGAACAGGCTAATGATATACCTACTCAAATTTTACTCAGGGCTTTTGTATGACAAAAAGTTGTTAACCTAGACTGATAATGGAACTATTCACTAATTAGGACTCCTTTCCACTAGTCACTTTTCACTTTACGTTAACCACCTAAGGAGATTTAAACTTGTAAAAAGCTTAACGAGATCCTTTAGACGCCAACAGTGATTCTCTACTACGCTATAACCACGTGACAGCTAAACCAATTTCACACAGCTAATTAGTAAACTAGAAAAGGAAAACGCTAAAAATAGGAATTACGACCACCAAGTAAGAGAAAATTCCGTGGGAGATACGAGGTACGCTGAAACTAAACTCAGAATACATTCTGCGTACTCACAATACTACTCCTGTATTAGGAGAAGGCCCTTCATAAAAATAGCCAGGACTCTCAAACATTTGAGATGCTGGCTTAGTAAGACTGACTGACAGACAACAGCTGGGGAGATTTTTGTATTGATCTTGTAACATCGCGGCATTACTTTGGGAGAAAGGGAGAATCGGGAAAAGGGACTGTTATAATGGCAAGACTAAACTTGTAAGGATTTCATTTTCAATTAAGTGACCCCTACACTGGAAGCCCCTAATAAATTCCTCTACTCTCGAATTCCTCTTCCGTTTTCCAGACTCGATCCCACAATAATGCACCTTCAAAATACGCGTGTGTGTGTGTGTGTTGCGGGGGGGGGGGGTCAACACCCTCCAAAAACACTGGATAACTGAAACACAAACTAGTTACCTCCCCAGCTGTGTCTTCTTAATCTATCTCACATTTTAAATCTTAAAGCCTAGAACTCTCTCGCCTTTTCTTCCGTAATAGAGGGGCTAAGGCGCCGCCCAATTTCCCAGGCAAAAAACAAAATAAAATATTTCTACCCGCCACATTTCAAGGTTTTCTAGTTTTCTCTTCGGTCCTAATCTTCAATTCTGCACTCGCTCTCTTCAGACACTGAAGTTTATAAGCCCAAAACCCTAGTACAAAGGTGAATTCCTAAGATTCCGCAAGGCACCCCTCAAGGGGGTGGGGAGGGGTCGTAGCCGCGGGCCGAGGCGCTCTCGCTCGGCCCAGTTCGAGGGGCGGGGGAGTGGCTGTGACCAAACAATCCCACCACCTCCTTTTCACGACTCCCCCCACCTCTCGGCGCTCGGGCCTGCTCCCAGGAAGCTTCCTGCGGCCACTCGGCTTCTCCTCACCGGCCCGCGAACGGCCACACTAGCATCCAAGAAAAAGGTTCGTAAGTAGGAATACGCAAGAACTGTCCGACGTGTTGTTTCAAAATATAACGGAGCCCGGGCCCCCGAGACCGTTAAACCGCGGGTGGAGGGGGGAGAAGCGATGAACCCAGTGGCCTCAGGCTTTGTCCTGGCTGCCTTTTTCGACCCCAAACGCCACTATGTTGAACCACCAACCCTCCCCCAAACCGGCCCGAGCCCCCAGAAGAGCCAACAAAGCAGCAAAAGGGTCGGTACCTTGTAGAAAGCCCCGTTGGAGCCGCGAACCTCCACCGTCAGCTCCGCCATGTTGGAACCGCAAAGGCCGCTGGGAAGAGATTCTAGAAACTTTCCAACCAGAGGGGAGGAGGGGGGAGGGGCGTGAAGGAGGCGGGGGGAGGGGCGGGGAAAACAGGGCGGGACTGGGATCCCCCGCCCCACACCCCTGGGGTCTCACGGTTCCGCCCCGGCTCTTCCAGTGGGATCCCTCCGCTCCTTACATCACTCCCCCCCAGCTCCGCCCGCCGTCGCCAACGCCCCGTTCGCCTCCCGACACAATCGCCCGACCTTTGGTGACCCGCCCTACGTCTCCGCCCCTAAGCGCCGGGTGCTTGCCAGCCCCAGCCGGTCGGGGCCTCCTGCTGCCCGGGAGTGAATTGCCCCGGCACAGCTTCCCCCACGCATCTGCGTTCCGGCAGGCTCGGCACCTTGCCCTGAAACTTCCTTGAGATGCTGGAAGCCCTGGAGTAGCTTCCTTATCTGGTGAAAAGCAACTTTGGTGGCTTCAGTTGCACACTGGCACAAACTTTAGGGGAAAGAGGGAAGCTAAAAATGTACATACTATGTGCTGTAAATTTTGTAGCCTCGCTTTCTTAGGAAAAAAAAAAGAAAGTGTTATATTGGTGGCTTCTTCCTGACTCCCAGTCCAGCCCTCTCCCCACCTGTTAACCACTTTCAGTTCAGTTCAGTCCGACTCTACGACCCCATGGACTGCAGCACGCCGGACTTCTCTGTCCATCACCAATTCCACTGTTTAAAAAGTTGAACTAAGTATTTCCAGTTCAAGTTAGATGTATTCATAACCCGGGAGGTAATACCATTGTTAGAAGTAATCATGAAAACAATAAAGCTGTAGAGCACGTTTTTCCCCTACTGCAGTGCGTAGGAACTTCCACACACAGGATCAAAGCAGAACCAATTTGTATGGCTTTTCTACCAGAACCTACACCAATACCATTAAGTGTTCAAAGTGGAGATACTTTGAATATTTAACAATACTGAAACATTTTCCGAAAGCAAGGACTTTGGAAACAGTACTGGAAGTATTCTTTTCTGTGTGTTGTTTTACCGTTTTGACAGGAAAACCCTAGAAAAGGATGCTTTGCTGGCACACTAGCTCTTAAGGAAATGCTCATGGGCCTAGCCCTGGCCTTTATGAGCAAGGGGGTCCTTTAAAATGTACGTAAAATTCCATCTGAATTACTAAGGGCTCCATATTGCTATGGATGGAATGTTCTTTTTAAAATGTTCATCATTGTGAGGAAAACACAAGCACGCTAATACATCAATGAGTAACAGCCACCATTTATTAAGGGCTTCATGTGTGTATGACACTTTCTATAATCATCTTGCAATGATCCTTCAGAATTAAAATACCCTAATTTCCTTTTTCCCTCACAGCTGTATTGAAGTGTAATTCACCTACCGTACAATTCATCCATTTAAGGTGTACAATTCAATGGTCTTTAGTACATTTACATAATTGTGTAATCATCTCCACAATCAATTTTAGAACATTTTCACCATCCCCCCACAAAACCCTCGTATCTGTTGACATTCCCCATTTAACCCTACTGTAGCCATGCGTTCCAGGAAACAAACTCAGAAGGACAGTGCAGATAGTGGAGTGCAGTTTATTACATCGGCAGGCGAAAGCCAGAGTCTCTTAGCCAAGGACCCCGACCAGTCTTTGTGAAAACCTTTTATACCCTAAGTGTGTAAGGTTCCCTGAAACTAGTATGAACAAAGGAAAAATAAAGATACAATCAAAGTTAACCCGTGATTCATATGCCTTAAGCCTAGGTAGTTAACAGTGGACAATTATCAATAGGCTTATGGTCATACCCCAATAAGCATAATAGAATGTATGATTCTATTCGTTACACAGATAATTAGGGTATTCTTTTAGGCAAGGAGAGCCCTGGGGCTCTGCCTTCTGGGGGCCTGGTTTTCCAGTTGGTAGGTCGTTTTTCGTAGGTACTGGGCATATAGCTCAAAGTCCACAGTCCGGCCCAAGATGGAGTCCTGCTTTCAGACAGAGCCTGTTCTGTTTCCTCCTTCAACCCCAATCCCTAAAACCCTAAGCAACCACTAATCTACTTTCTTCCTTTTTTCTTCCTTCTTCTTTCCTTGGCCTTCACATTTGTTCCTGAAGGTCAATCACTTTGGGTAGGGCTATGAAATTTCCATTTGGACTAAAGTCAAGTTATTTGAACTTTGAAGAATAAAGATTGTTCCTCTTCAGGCCTTGTATGCTAAAAACATTTTGAGGTTGGACACCCCCAACCTGTCTCCACTAACTCCTGCTATTAATAGATAGAACTATGACTTCCCATTAAACAACAGAGATTTATAGCAATCAGTCATATATCTAAGATCACATAAGATCTAAATTAGCAGAACTGGAATTTAAGTCACACCTCTTTCCATTTCCAGAACTCATTTCATGACTCTGTTGTCGGCATGTTATGTTCATAGTGGAATAGTACACAAGCTTTAAAATTTTGATATAGATCTGTATTCATCATTTTGAAAAGACAATCATTATTAAAAGGAAAAGAGTTACATCTCAATAAAACTGGGAAATAAGTAAAATTTTTAAAAAGGGAAAAGTCACAAAACAGCAAGCATAATCACCTTTAAATAATGAATGTGCTCATGTGTGTATGTGTATATATATATGGTGATGGTGCTGGTGAAGACCCTTGAGAATCCCTTGGACTGCAAGGAGATCAAACCAGGCAATCCTAAAGGAAATCAACCCTGAATATTCTTTGGAAGGACTGAAGGTGAAGTTCCACTATATGGCCACCTGATGCAAAGAGCTAACTCATTGGAAAAGATCCCGATGCTGGAAAAGATTGAGGGCAGGAGGAAAAGGGAGAGATACAGAATAATATAGTTGGATGGCATCATTGACTCAATAGACGTGAATTTGAGCAAACTCCAAGAGCTAGTGCAGGACAGGGAAGTCTGGTGTGCTGCAGTCCATGAGGTTGCAAAGAGTCAGATACAACTTAGCAACTGAACAACAACAAATGCACTGTTGTGTTGTTTAGTCCATAAGTCATCTTCAACTCTTTTGCAACCCCATGTACTGTAGCCCATGAGACTCCTCTGTCTAAAACCATGTCTCCTGCGTTGGCAGATGGGTTCTTTACCACTGAGCCACCAGGGAAGGCCCCTGTATGTGTATACATATGTGTGTGTGTGTGTGTGTGTGTCTGTATGTGTGTGTGTATATATATAAATATATAAATATATATACATACATATATATATGGGAGACTTGGGTTCAATCCCTGGGTTGGGAAGATCCCCTGGAGAAGAACATGGCAACCCACGACACAACTGAGCGACAAAGCATGGCACAGAACATATACAAACACATATCAGTTCAGTTCAGTCACTCAGTCGTGTCCAACTTTTTGCAGCCCCATGAATTGCAGCACGCCAGGCTTCCCTGTCCATCACCAACTCCCGGAGTCCACCCAAACCCATGTCCATTGAGTGGGTGATGCCATCCAACCATCTCATCCTCTGTCGTCCCCTTCTCCTCCTGCCTTCAGTCTCTCCCAGAGTCAGGGTCTTTTCAAATGAGTCAGCTCTTCGTATCAGGTGGCCAAAGTATTGGAGTTTCAGCTTCAACATCAGTCCTTCCAGTGAATATTCAGGACTGATCTCCTTTAGGATGGACTGGTTGGATCTCCTTGCAGTCCAAGGGACTCAGGAGTCTTCTCCAACACCACAGTTCAAAAGCATCAATTCTTTGGCTCTCAGCTTTCTTTATGGTCCAACTCTCACATCCACACATGACTACTGGAAAAACCATAGCCTTGACTAGATGAACCTTTGTTGACAAAGTAATGTCTCTGCTTTTCAATATGCTGTCTAGGTTGGTCATAACTTTCCTTCCAACGAGTAAGTGTCTTTTAATTTCATGGCTGCAGTCACCATCTGCAGTGATTTTGGAGCCCCCCAAAATACAGTCTGCCACTGTTTCCCCATCTATTTGCCAGGAATGATGGGACCGGATGCCATGATTTTAGTTTTCTGAATGTTGAGCTTTAAGCCAACTTTTTCACTCTTGTCTTTCATGTTCATCAAGAGGCTCTTTAGTTCTTCTTCACTTTCTGCCATAAGGGTGGTGTCATCTGCATATCTGAGGTCATTGATATTTCTCCTGGCAGTCTTGATTCCAGCTTGTGCTTCATCCAGCCCAGCGTTTCTCATGATGTACTCTGCATATCAGTTAAATAAGCAGGGTGACAATATACAGCCTTGACATACTTCTTTTCCTATTTGGAACCAGTCTGTTGTTCCATGCCCAGTTCTAACTGTTGCTTCCTGACCTGCATACAGATTTCTCAAAGGCAGGTCAGGTGGTCTAATATTCCCATCTCTTTCCATTTTCCACAGTTTATTGTGATCCACACAGTCAAAGGCTTTGGCATAGTCAATAAAGCAGAAATAGATGTTTTTCTGGAACTCTCTTGCTTTTTCAATGATCCAGCGAATGTTGGCAATTTGATCTTTGGGACCTCTGCCTTTTCTAAAACCAGCTTGAACATCTGGAAGTTCTCAGTTCACATATTGCTGAAGCCTGGCTTAGAGAATTTTGAGCATTACTTTACTAGCGTGTGAGATGAGGGCAATTTTGCAGTAGTTTGAGCATTCTTTGGCATTGCCTTTCTTTGGGATTGGAATGAAAACTAACCTTTTCCAGTCCTATATACATATATATATATATATATATATATATAATACAACCACATACACATATACACATATATGGTTTAGAAGTTGATATTAATTGTTGCATATTTCCTGAAGAGGACTTATGGTTGACATAAATTTTGCAATTTTTGTTTTCTTTTGCATTTTCTGAATTTTTTTGAATGAGCGTGTCACTTGATTCTCAGAAAAAAAAAGTATTTTCAGTTTTTAAACACTATACATGAATATTCCACAACCATTAGAGATAAAATTTTAGAGAAATATTATTGATACGAGTAAAGGTCTACAATGTAACTATGAAAAGAAGACTATCAAATACTGTATATGGAGTCAATTTTGTACAGAAAATATATACACATATTGCATAAAAGTATATAGATGTTTACCAAAATGTTAGCAGTGGTATCTTCAGGCAATTGCATTATAGATGATTATTTTTCTTCATGCTTTCTACGTTTTACAAGTTTTCTATATTGAAAAGTGGTACTATTTCTAACTTTTAAAAAAATATAAATTAAATAGGAAAATGTTCCTCAAAAATAAACTTTGTATACACAGCTACTGGAACACAAAGAACTTAAGATTTTGATCAATTTTGTGGCACTATATTTAGTTTGAGTTGTCAGTGAAATGTGATAAGGAAACATGCTATCATCATTTAACATCTTCTCAAAGTAGTTCATTTGAAGATAATTTTAACTTGACTAAATTGAGATTATAGGAGTTTTTCTTCCTTGGGATATAGAAATCTAGAGGGTCTAAAATATTGATATTTTAACCAACAGTTTCCAAAACAAATTGTGCCCTATTTTATAAACAGCTAATGAAAGACTCCGGAGAAGGCAATGGCACCCCACTCCAGTACTCTTGCCTGGAAAATCCCCTGGATGGAGGAGCCTGGTGGGCTGCAGTCCATGGGGTCACTAAGAGTCGGGCATGGCTGAGCGACTTCACTTTCACTTTTCATTTTCATGCATTGGAGAAGGAAATGGCAACCCACTCCAGTGTTCTTGCCTGGAGAATCCCAGGGACGGGAGAGCCTGGTGGGCTGCTGTCTCTGGGGTCGCACAGAGTTGGACACGACTGAAGTGACTTAGCAGCAGCAGCAATGAATGACTCAGGAATCATAATCTAAAATGTTTTAACCTTTTTTTCATAGGTATCTTTGATTTTTTTAATCACAATATACTAACATACATTGAGTATAAGAATTAATATTTTAAAAATTATGTTAAACCAAACTGTTGAGTTTAGTTGTCTTGATATTGTGAAGAATCCATATGATATAGACAATTCCAGATAAAGGAAGAAAGGAACAATACCAGTCTCATTTTGCAAGTCAGAAACAGAGCTTCACTCTACCCTAGACCCTAATCTAATGTGAAGTTGAACTTAAAGCAAAAAACTATATTGCAAGACCACTAAAAAGTAATAAGTAAGAGTAAAGATCATGAGCTCTGCATATGGATTGCCCTTTTGAAGTTCAAATAAAATTTGTTATTTCCTAGTTCGGACTCTCTATGAGCAAAAAAAAATTTAATGTTATGCCACAGAGATTTTAGGTTATTTAAGATAGCAGTTAGCAATTAATCTGACAAATGCATATCCCTACTTTATTACTTAATTAAAAATTAATTCCATTTGGAATAAAGATTTAAGTGCAAACAAAATCATGAAAATAGTACAAGTAAACATGGATAAACTTTAAACTATTGTTTAATTGTCTCTGCCATTACAAAATGCCCAGAAGCCAATGAAGAAAGATTGTAAGTTTGAATACATAAACACTTAAAACTTCTCAAGCGGAAAAAAAAAAAATTACCTTAAGCGAAGTTAAAGGCAGCAAGGAGTAAAAATCGCTAAGTATGTTAGTCTGTTAGTTTCTCAGTCGTGTCTGACTCTCTGCTACCCCATGGACTGTAGCTCACCTGGTTCCCCTGTCTGTGGAATTATCCAGGCAAGAATAATGGAGTGGGTATCCATTCCCTTCTCCATTGGTATCTTCTCCACCCAAGAATCAAACCTGGGTCTCCTGCACTACAGGCAGATTCTTTACCATCTGAGCCACCAAGAAAGCCCTAAAAAACAACTAAGCTCTTTACTAAACAAAGATTTTTATTTTTTATTTTTTGCCTTTTCTTAGGGGATCCTAGTTCCCTACCCAGATTGAACCTGGGCCCCCACCGGTGAAAGTTCAGCATCTTAACTACTAGAGAGCCAACGAATTCCCAGTTATCTCCTGTAAGTCATATGGAAATACAAATAATCCCAAAGAAAAATGGACAAAAAACAATTTTTAATTGACATAAAACTAAATATAAATAAGAACATAGTAAAAATGCTCAGAACTAGAACTATAAACAAAGAAATATATATTAAAACATTATTCACTGCTGAGGTTCCAGTCTGATCCCTTCTCCTGAAACTAAAATCCAAGCCCTGTGGGGTGGCCAAGGAGAAAAGAAATGTGAGAAATTTTTAAAAATAATAAAAAAAACAACACTTAGATACCACTTTCCCCCTCTCTGAATGATAAAGGTTTAAAAGTTTCATGAAATTAGTATTAAAAACAATTTGGAAAATGGCCATGATGATACACAAATATGTAAATTGATGAAACCTTTTTGGAGACATATTTTTTAATAGTATGAACATTTAAATTAATGATACCATTTAAGCCAGCAGTTCAATTTGTAAGAATTTATCCTGCAGATATACTCAATAAGGTTGCAATATTGTTCATAAGGAATTTTCACAAGTGGAAGCAACACACAAAAACAATTAAAAGAATAAATGAAAGAGGAAAAGAAATAAAATCCAGCAAAACCTATGCTTACCCTTACAGAGTAGTAATTAAAACAACTTTATCCATACAATTGATTAATATGCACCCATTAAAAGGAATGGGATAGAGTTACAGTTCCCAAATTGTGCAACAACAGATACCAGGACATGACAGTGAATTCACAGAGGTGCCTGAAGATACGTTACATTTTTGGGTAAACATAGTAATGTTTAACACCTGTTGGACTTTGTGCACACTGCTATCTCAAGGTAGTTCAATTTCAGTATTAAGTCATGCTACATTCCATTTGGTGATTCTATATCTTTCAAACATGAGTTTTTAGCAATTCCTGTAACAATAAAGCAAAAATCAATTTAGAACAGGAAATGAGGGTGGCAATGTCCACTGTGATTCCAGGAGAGGTGTGTAGTGACCAGTGTGGATGCATATCCCATTAGCAAGAAATTGGATTATTCAAGAGTGAGGTTAAAGTATTTTTTCTAGTAGTTTACACTTTATTTTCCACCTATGTATTGAATTGTTATGACATAAATGCTTCCTAAGTTTTGACATCTTATTACTTAATAACATAATCATTAGGTATTTATTTAGGCAGTGTAGTGAGTACTGAGTTACTGAGAATGCTATGAACCAAGAATGCTTGGGAAGTTTTGAGGAAAAGAGTACATCTATATTTGCAAAGATGGAAAGATCTTTTACCTATATTGTTAAGAGAAATAAGCTGCACAATAGTGTGTTTGTGGGGAGAATTGGTTTATTATGTTTTACTTTTATGTGCATATACTACCTTTTGTAATTTCTTAAAATTGTTATTTTTAAAATAAAGTAACATCCTCCCCCACAAAAAAATGATCAAATTATCAATCACCAAGATCCTTACTTGGATATGGTAAGGTATTTCAAATTTGTATATTTCTCTTGCTTCATAAAAAACAAATTACCGCAGATTTAGAGTTTTAAAGCAGCAGAATTTCTCCTGTCAGAATATGTATTCTACCATACCCTCCCTCCTGTGTGTAGATCTTCTCCATCACTGAGGCCTTAACTCATCTCACATGCTAGTAAAGTAATGCTCAAAATTCTCCAAGCCAGGCTTCAGCAATACGTGAACCGTGAACTCCCTGATGTTCAACCTGGTTTTAGAAAAGGCAGAGGAACCAGAGATCAAATTGCCAATGTTATACTCCGAGCCCGTATCTCTGATCCAACCACGAGAGTGAACAAGTTCACCACAGTAATGCAAAAGCAAGAAGGGAAGTTTATTTCTAGCGCGCTAGGGCTCAAGCCTCATCCGACATAGCGGAATCAGTCTAGAGCCCCGAACAAAGGAGTATGGCAGCTTATATACAGGCAGTTCTTTGTCTCAGTTACAGGAGTAGCTGGCGTTACATGATTGGCTAGGCAGGATGAGCGCATACATTGCCTCCTTTATGTTATTGCATATAGGAATTTTTCCCTATATGGTGAAGGAATGCTGTGTTTTTCCAGCTAACGGGAAACATGACTCAGGTCCCTGGTGCTATGCACCTCACTGAGCCGTCCGGCCTGCCTGACATTCCCCCCTGTTCTTAGATCATACAGAGGAATCTTCCTCTGGTTCTTGAGACACAGTCTGATATTGTTGCCAAAGCATGAACAGCTGTACTGTATTTATGCAAAGTACATATACAAAGGCTACAAGTCTGTTGATAATGCATGGGCCAAAGGTAAGCATTAATAGAAGTACTAATAGGGGTCCCAGCAATGTGGAGATTAGGGTGGTCAACCAAGGGGACTGTTGAAACCAAGACTCAAACCACCCTTGTTGAGCCTCATGTATTTCCCGGAGCAGTTTCCAGACGCGAGAATGCACTTTGCCCAAAGCCATCAAAGCCTCCTGGAATTGTCCCAAAGTAGGAGGTGGAAGTTTTTTTCCTTCAAATATTGGACATACAGGGGGAGGTCACCCATACAGAATTTCAAATGGGGTAAGATTAAGCTGATAAGGAGTATTACATGCACGAAAGAGGGCGAAGGGAAGGAGAGTCACCCAGTCCCCGCCAGTCTCTATAGCCAATTTAGTTAAAGTTTTTTTTAGGGTCCGATTCATTTTTTTTTTTAACTTGCCCCGAGCTCTGTGGGCTGTATTTACAATGTAATTTTCATTTGGTCCCCAGAGCTAGGGCAAGGCTCTGAACTATTTGGCTCACAAAAGCAGGTCCATTATCAGAGCTAACAGTCACCGGCAGGCCAAACCTGGGAACTATTTCTTCTAAAATCTTTTTAGCCACTACCACTGCAGTTTTTCCCTTAGTAGGAAAAGCTTCTACCCACCCTGAGAAGGTATCTACCAACACTAACAAGTACCGGTAACCATACTTGCCTGGCCTTACCTCGGTGAAATCTATTTCCCAGTGCTGCCCTGGCCCTTTTTCCTCAGTCCTGCGTGTTGCCTCTTTCCTGGCCTCATCTGTTGACATGCCTTACAAGCATGTACTATGTTCTTCAGTTGTTTGGTGCCGGGGGGATCGCAGGCGCACAGTTTGAGAAAGCATCAGAGTCTTTTTCTCTCTCAGATGAGTAGGCGAGTGTAGATACTCACACAGTTGCCGTCCCAACTGAGCAGGGAGTATCAAGTAACCATCGGAGTCTCAGTACCATCCATCCTCTCCTTTTTGGAGGTTGGGACGTTCCTGGATCCAGGCAAGGTCTGTGGATGAATACTCAGGGGTTGGGGGCAAAGTTCCCATACCTGGGGGTGGAAGTCGGATCGCCAACACCGGAGTAATAAAATCTTCATCAGCCGCTTTTCGAGCTGCCAGATCTGTGGCACAATTTCCTCGTGCCGTGGGGCTGTCCCCTTTTTGATGTCCAGGTACATGTACTATTGACACAGCCCGAGGCAACTGCACAGCCTCCAGAAGTCAGCGGATCTCTGGCAAGTTTTTAATCTCTTTTCCTTTAGCTGTCAAAAACCCCCGTTCCCGATATATTGGGCTCTGGATGTGTACCGTGCCAAAAGCATAGCGACTGTCAGTAAAGATAGTTATTTTTTTTTTCTTTAGCTCTCTCTAAAGCTTGAATCAGGGCAATTAACTCTGCTCTTTGTGCTGAGGTGTCTGAGGAAAGAGTCTCCGCCCATATCGTCCGTCCAGAATCATCTACCACTGCAGCCCCCGCCCGTCTCTGTCCATCTTTTACATAACTGCTTCCATCTGTAAACCATATTAGCTCACTGTTATCCAGTGGCGTATCTGCTAAGTCCTTCTGTATTGCCGTTACTCCGGCCAGTATCTCATCGCAATCGTGGAGGGGGCTATCCCCCTCCGGATTGGGCAAAAGAGTAGCCGGGTTTAGAGTGCAGGGCGTTTGAAAATGAATCCGTGAGGTGTCAAGTAGCAATGCCTGATAGTGAGTCAAGCGGGCATTGGAAATCCATTTACCTGGGGTTGTTTCAGAACTTTCTCTACAGCATGAGGAGTGTAGACCAAGAGTCTCTGTCCGTCAGTTTATCAGCATCATGGACTAGGAGTGCGGTGGCCGCGATGATTCGGAGGCAAGGTGGCCATCCGGCTGCCACTGGGTCCAATTTCTTGGAAAGGTAAGCTATGGTATGCTTCCAAGGTCCCCACTTCTGTGTTAGTACCCCTTTTCCTATCCCTCGCTTTTCATCTATAAATAATTGGAAAGGCTTAGGCGGGTCAGGAAGGGCAAGGGCAGGAGCTTCCAGCAAGGCACGCCTGAGCTCCTGAAAGGTCGTTTTCATTGACTCAGTCCATTTCCAGTCTTTGTTTTCTTTGGTCCCTTCATACAGGGGCCTGGCCTTTTCTGCAAACCCCAAGATCCATAATCGGCAATATCCCACAGTTCCCAGAAATTCTCTCACTTGTCTAGGGTTGGCCGGCTCAGGGATCTGGAGGATGGTTTCTTTTATAGCCTGTGTTAGCCACCTCTGGCCCTGTTTTATCTTATAACCGAGGTATGTAAACTCTTGCTTGGCAATATGGGCCTTTTTGGCACTGGCCCTGTAACCTAAAGTCCCCAGGGTTTGGGGAAGGTCACCTGTTGCCTCTTGGCTCTCTTCTTCCGTAGTCGCTGCCAGCATAAGGTCATCAACATATTGTAATAAAACAATGGTAGGGTGTTCAACCCGATACTCATGGAGGTCTTCATCCAAGGCCTCGTGGGTGAGTTTTTGAAACCCTGTGGTAAGCGAGTCCACGTCAGCTGCGCAGGAGTCTGACCACCGCCTTCCTGCCATTCAAAGGCGAAGATCTCTTGGCTTGCAAGGGCAAGACTGAAAAAGGCATCTTTTAAATCTAAAACAGTATACCAAACGTAGCTTGGTGGCAAGCTGCTTAGCAATGTATAAGGGTTAGGAACCGTAGGATGAATATCACTCACCCGTTTGTTGACTTCTCGCAGGTCTTGAACCGATCTAAAATCAGTTCCCCCAGGCTTCTTTACGGGAAGCAGGGGAGTGTTCCATGGGGACCGGCACTTTCTCAAGACCCCAGCGTCTATGAGGCGTTGTATGTGAGGAGTAATTCCTTGCTGAGCCTCTTGACTCATGGGATACTGCCGCACTCTCACCGGTGTGGCACTGGCTTTCAGTTCCACAATAATAGGGGGCCTCTGTTTGGCCAGTTCCATTCCTGCTGTTTCAGCCCAGGCCTGAGGGTATCTCTGAACCCATGGCTGTACTTCGGGACTTATTGTCGCTGGGGCCTCTGGCAAGTGCAGTCTGTATTCATCCTTTAATGCCAGAGACAAGACCTGAAGAGGATGCCCGGTTCGGTCTAAAACTAACACTTGCCCGTGGTTGAAATGAATTTGGGCATTTACTTTAGACAGTAAATCTCTTCCCAGCAAGGGCGCTGGACACTCAGGTATCACCAGAAAGGAATGGGTCACTGGGTGGGCCCACAAGTTTACATGCCGTTTTGTAGTCCATCCATATCACTTAGTCCCGGTTGCTCCCTGCACCCAGCTACTTTTCTTAGACATGGGTCCATCTCTTTGGTTTAAGACTGAGTATTAAGCTCCCATATCCACCATGAAGCCAACCGGTTTCCCCTCCACATTTATAGTTACCCAGGACTCGGGGAGGGGCATCGAGCCCTGACCCCCCTAGTCACTATCCTCACCCGCGTAGAGGTTATGACTGTCTGGAGAGGGAGTCTCGTTCTTGGGATTTTTGGGCCCCTCTTTTAGGTTTTTCTTGGGGCATTTATCTTTTCAATGTCTAATCTCTTTACAAAACGCACATTGGTTCTTTTCAAGCTTACGCCTTGCAGGTTTTTCTTCAGTCTTTGAGTCTAGCTTTTTTCCTTTTTGGAACCTATTTTTGTTTTTAACTCCAGCGAAAAATATCTGAGCCAGCTCTTTTTGGTTCTTACAGTTTTCTTCAGCTCTAAATTTTTTTTTTCTTCCCTTCTAATGCGGTCCTCTCTCTCCTCTGGGGTCTCTCTATGATTGAAAACTCTCTCTGCTGCCCTCACTAGATCTTGCAGGGACTGTTAACCCAGCCTCTCTATCTTTTGTAACTTTTTCCTAATATCAGGGGCTGCCTGATTCACAAATGCAAGCATAACTGCTGCTCGAGACTCATCTGCCTGTGGGTCCATAGGAGTATACTGTCTAAAAGCTTCCATTATCCTTTCAAGGAAGGCTGCCGGGCTCTCATTTGGCTCTTGCCTCACTGAATTTACCTTGGCCAAATTAGTTGGCTTTCTGGCGGCCGCTCGAAGGCCAGCCACGAGAGTCTGACGGTGCACTCAGAGACGCTCCCTACCTTCAGCGCATTCGAAGTCCCAGTGGGGTCGCACCAAGGGGAACCCCTCCTCATGAGGTTAGGCTGTATTGTGGGCCTCCCATCTACCCCCAGCACGTTCTTCCGAGCTTCTAACAGGATTCGCTCGTGCTCCTCTACAGTGAAAAGCACCTGTAACAGTTGCTGACAATCATCCCAAGTGGGTTTGTGAGTAAAGAGGATAGATTCTAAAAGATCAATAAGACCCTGCGGTTTTTCAGAGAAAGAGGGAGTCTGAGTTTTCCAATTGTACAAATCACTAGTGGAAAAGGGCCAATACTGATATGTCCGTTCCCCGCCCTCTCTGGCTGGCCCCACCCGGACCAGAAACGCGTGAACAGTGGAGGAGGAAATTTCCGGGCCGCCTTCTTCCGCTGCGCTGGCCACTTCCCTTGTTCTTCCCCGAGTTCCCTGGGTGGGGCCCCTTTCCCTGGGAGGAGCTGAGGGTTCGGCTCTCCTCCGGGCGTCTCCCGATGAAACCTGTGGAATCTGTGGAAGCAAGGGCGGATGTGGATCCGCATACAGGGGTGGGAACAATTCGGTTTCCAGATCTATCAGATTAGGATACAGAGAAGAAGATTCCTGGAACACCGGCTTAGGTCATTTTTCATCCTGTTTTTCTTCTTTTTCTTCAGAAGCTTTCATGACTAGCACCTGTGGGTTTAGCGAGGTTGGAGTCAGGGAAGAGGGACGGGGAGGTTTAGGAGGTTTAGAAGGAGTGACAACAAAGGGTTTAAGCCATTCTGGCGGGTTTCTCACTAGATCCTGCCAGACCAGAATGTAGGGAGTCTGATCTGGGTGCCCGGCAGGACTAGGGGTAAGCACCCTCTCTTTAACTGCCTGGATAATTTGGGGATTGAAGGTTCCCTCTTGCGGCCATCTGACGTCAAAGGTGGGCCACTGGGCAGAACAGAAAGTCACCAATTTGCTCTTCTTCACCAGTAACGAAAGATTCTGAGCTCTAGACTTAAACTCAGAAAAGTGGTCAGTCATCAGAGACAGCGGAGTAGAAGTAGATTGCCCCATGGGTACAGAGAACACAGACAATGACAACAAGACTCACACAGACAGTGCCGGCACACAGAGTCACAAAAATGACACAACAAACAGATTCCAACTCTCAATATTACTTTCAGTCTCCTTTATAGCACTAGAGACCCCTTCTCTACTTGCAAGTGTCTTACCGTCAGGACGTCCTCAGTGCCAGCTGCCCTCCCAGTTCGCTACTAGGGACCCGGCCTTACGCTGGATTTGCCTTTTCACTTTACACCTAGATGCCTCCTCAGTACGATACTGGGCCCCGGACTTAATCTAGGCCTCTGCACTGCTAGCACCGGTGCTCAGAGCTCTCAACTCCTAACGAGATTATTCCCTTCTAGCAGGAGAGTTGTCCTCCCCGGGAGGCTGGAGATCCCGGAGGAGCCCCCAAATGTTATGCTCCGAGCCCGTATCTCCGATCCAACCATGAGAGTGAACAAGTCCACCACAGTAATGCAAAAGCAAGAAGGGAAGTTTATTTCTAGCGCGCTAGGGCTCAAGCCTCATCCGACATAGCGGAATCAGTCTAGAGCCCCGAACAAAGGAGTATGGCAGCTTATATACAGGCAGTTCTTTGTCTCAGTTACAGGAGTAGCTGGCGTTACATGATTGGCTAGGCAGGATGAGCGCATACATTGCCTCCCTTATGTTATTGCATATAGAAATTTTTCCCTATATGGTGAAGGAATGCTGTGTTTTTCCAGCTAACGGGAAACATGACTCAGGTCCCTGGTGCTATGCACCTTACTGAGCTGTCTGGCCTGCCTGACAGCCAACATCCGCTGGGTCATCGAAAAAGCAAGAGAGTACCAGAAAACATCTATTTCTGCCTTATTGACTATGCCAAAGCCTTTGACTGTGTGGATCACAATAAACTGTGGAAAATTCTGAAAGAGATGGGAATCATTCCTTTCAAAGAAATCCCAGGGCTGATCTCCTTCAGAATGGACTGGTTGGATCTCCTTGAAGTCCAAGGGACTCTCAAGAGTCTTCTCCAACACCACACTTCAAAAGCGTCAATTCTTCGGTGCTCAGCTTTCTTCACAGTCCAACTCTCACATCCATACATGACCACAGGAAAAACCGTAGCCTTGACTAGACAGACCTTAGTAGGCAAAGTAATGTCTCTGCTTTTTAATATGCTATCTAGGTTGGTCATAACTTTTCTTCTAAGGAGTAAGCGTCTTTTAATTTCATGGCTGCAGTCATCATCTGCAGTGATTTTGGAGCCCAGAAAAATAAAGTCTGACACTGTTTCCACTGTTTCCCATCTATTTCCCATGAACTGATGGGACCAGATGCCATGATCTTAGTTTTCTGAGTGTTGAGCTTTAAGCCAACTTTTTCACTCTCTTCTTTCACTTTCATCAAGAGGCTTTTAGTTCCTCTTCACTTTCTGCCATAAGGGTGGTGTCATCTGCCTATCTGAGGTCATTGATATTTCTCCCGGCAATCTTGATTCCAGCTTGTGCATCTTCCAGCCCAGCGTTTCTCAGGATGTACTCTGCATACGAGTTAAAAAAGCAGGGTGACAATACACAGCCTTGACATACTCCTTTTCCTATTTGCAACCAGTCTTTTGTTCCATGTCCAGTTCTAAAAGGACATTTGATGATTATTCTGCTTGGTGAACACATACCATCTGTTGGAAGCGTGGAGCATCTTATTTCCCTAAGAACTTTCTACCTCTTCATGTGGATATTCATCAGTAATATCCTTTATAAGAAACTAGTTGTAGTTCAGTTGTTCAGTCATGTCTGACTCTTTGCAACACCATGGAATGCAGCACACCAGGCTTCCCTCCGTGTCCTTCACCATCTCCCGGTGCTTGCTCAAACTCATGTCCATTGAGTTGGTGATGCCATCCCACCATCTTGTCCTTTGTCATCCTCTTTTTCTCCTGCCTTCAGTCTTTTCCGGAATTGGGGTCTTTTCTGATGAGTCAGCTTTTTGCATCAGGTGGCCAAAGTATCAGAGCTTTGGCTTTAGCATCAGTCGTTCCAATGAATGTTAAGGATTGAGTTCCTTTAGGATGGACTGGTTTGATCTTCTTGCAGTCCAAGGGACTCTCAAGGGTCTTCTCCAACACCACAGTTCAAAAGCATCCATTCTTCAGTGCTCAGCCTTCCTCATGGTCCAACTCTCACATTGGTACATGACTACTGGAAAAACTATAGCTTTGACTAGACGGACCTTTGTCAGCAATGTAATGTCTCTGCTTTCTAATACACTGTCTACGTTGGCCATAGCTTTCTTCCAAGGAGCAAGCATCTTTTAATTTCGTGGCTGCAGTCACCATCTGCAGTGATTTTGGAGCCCAAGAAAATAAAGTCTCTCACTGTTTCCACTGTTTCCCCAGCTATTTGCCATGAAGTGATGGGACCAGATGCGATGATCTTTGTTTTTTGAATGTTGAGTTTTAAGCCAGCCTTTTCACTCTTTTCTTTGACCTTCATCAAGAGGCTCTTTAGTTCCTCTTCACTTTCTGCCATTAGGGTGGTGTCATCTGCATATCTGAGGTTATTAATATTTCTCCAGACAATCTTGATTCCAGCTTGTTCTTCATACAGTCTGGCATCTCACATGATGTACTTTGCACATAAGTTAAATAAGCAGGGTGACAATATATAGCCTTGATGTACACTTTTCCCAATATTGAACCAGTTCGTTGTTCCATGTCTGGTTCTAACTGTTGCTTCTTGACCTGAATACAGGCTTCGCAAACTGGTAAACATAAGTAAATGTTTCTGTGAGCTGCTCTAGTGAATTAATCAAACTTGAGGAAGAGGTTGTTGGAATCTCCAATTTACAGGCTGATCTGAAGCACAGCTGTACTTGGAGACTGGCATCTGAAGTGAGAGCAGACTTATGGAACTGAGTCTTTAACCTATGGGATCTGATGCTATCTCCAGGTAGTGTCAGCATTGAGTTAAATTTGCAGGATATGCAGTCTCTGTTCACTTAGAATTGGAGAATAGTTGGTGTTGGAAAAAACATCTGAGAGAGTAACCTGTTTTACTCAAAAATCTATTGGCATTTAAATGTCAGTCATATCTTTAAATGAATAAATCACGTCCATTGGGTTGCACAAGTGAAAGTGAAGTTGCTCAGTCATGTCCAACTCTTTGTGACCCCATGGATTATAGCCTACCAGGCTCCTCCATCCATGGGATTTTCCAGGCAAGAATACTGGAGTGAGTTGCCATTTCCTTCTCCAGAAGATCTTCCCAACCCAGCGATTGAACCTGGGTCTCCTGCATTGTAGGCAGACGCTTTACCGTCTGAGCCACCAGGGAATTCCATGGGGTTGCAAAGACTTGGACAAAATTTAGAGACTGAACAACAGCAACACATCTTTAAAATACTTTCAGTCACATCTATACTTGTGTTTGATTAAACAACTGGGCACAAGAGCTTAGCCAACTTGACAATAAAATTAACCATTATAGTCTCTGACCTTTAGACTCCCTTTTAAAGGGCTCACCTGATTAGGTTAGGCCCACCCAGGATAATCTTTTTTAACTTAATTTTGATGTCAGTTTCTTCAAAACCTTAACTGCATCTTCAAAACTTTACCTTTGCCAAATTCTATTGGTTAGCAGCAAGTTATTGGTTCAACCCACAGAAAAACATGGAAACCAGGGAACAAGAATTATGAAGCCCATCTTAGTGCCTGTGTATGTGTGTGTGTGTGTGTGTGTGTGTATGCTCAGTCGTGTCTGACTCTTTTGACCCTATGGACTGTGGCCTGCCTGGCTTCTCTGTCCTTGGGATTTCCCAGGCAAGAATACTGAAGTGGATTGTCATTTCCTTCTCCAGGGGATCTTCCCAACCCAGAGATTGAACCCACATCTGTTGCATCTTCTGCATTGGCAGGTGGATTCTTTACCACTAGCACCACCTGGGAAGCTCCTAATTCTGCCTACTACAAAGTAAAGAGAGCAGAACCTAGTGGTGACTCTCAGAATCTATGAAGCACAGTTTTTACAAGCCAACCTCTCTCCAGACTATTTCTCTCATTTATTCATTCATTTGTTTATCCATTCATTCGTGTGGAAGAAAACCAAGCACATAGTAAACAGTATTGACTCATTTTTATTTTTTATGGTTTAAACAATTATTGATAGTATATGCCCAGTGCTAGGTCTAATATATACCAGGTACTCATCAAATGATTGTGATGGTGTCAGACAATCAACAAACCATTGCAAGTTTAGAAGTAGGGACATCACTTGATCACCTTTGGGTTTTAGAAAGAGAATTTTTATCAGTAAAGAGAAAGATTTAAAAATCACAGTAGAGAAGGCAGAAACCAGTTAAGTCTATTGCAGGCATAGAGGAGAGATAAGTAGAGCCTGAACTAAAGCAATGAAAGTGGAGAAAAAGAGATAGAACTGAGATATTTAAAATGTTGAAGAAATGGAAACTAGTTGCTAGAGATGATGAGCAATGAGCAGAAACTCAGGATAAATTTACTTAGATAATTGGATATGTAATTATGCCATTAATTTAAAACATAAGGGAAGATCCGTGGAGGGAGATAAGAAGTTCTGTTGGAGAAATAATTGCTTTGGAGGGGTCTTCAAACATTCAGTGAAGATTTTAGTAGAAGGCTACAGTAGAGATTAAGTTTCAGGAGACTCCAGTGAATATTTAGCATTTAAGGAAAGCTGATGAGATTTCCTAAGTAAGGTTTTTAAGACAAATTAGAATAAGAATAAATGCAATTTATCAATGAGACTATTTGGGAAAAGAGGCTACAGACCATAGGAGAATATATTTTCCTATTAATATAGACTAAACAATGCAATGCAGGAGACACAGGAGACGAGGGTTCAACCCCTGGGTCAGGAAGATCCCCTGGAGGAGGAAAATGGCTACCCTTTCCGGTATTCTTGCCAAAAATATCCCATGGACAGAGGAGCCTGGTGGGTTATAGTCCATGGGGTCGCAAAGAGTCAGACACAACTGAGCGACCAAGCAACAGCAAGTATTTAATAATAATATCAATAAAATAGGAAACGAAGTGTCTGACTAATATAAACTAGACATAGATTCCCCTACAGCAATGATTTATTTCTGCTTATGCACATTAGCAGGCTTAGCATTCAAAATATTGTGGGTGGGCTCTAAATATGAATGAATGCATTTGACAGGACAGGGCTTCCCCAGTGGCTGAAGCAGTAAAGAATCCACCTGCAATGCAGGAGACACAGGTTTGATCCCTGGATCTGGGAAGATCCCCTGGAGAAGGAAGTGGCAACCCACTCCGGTATTCTTAATTGGGAAATCCCGTGGACAGAGGAGCCTGGCGGGCCAGAGTCCATAGGGTTGCAGAGTGGGACAAGACTGAGCATGCGCACACACAGGCCATGCAAGAGGAATAATAACAATAAATACCTAATCTATGTAACAACATGGGAAATGCTTAACAAGATATGAATAAAAACTAAAGTAGGATGTAAAGGTTGATCTGCACAGTGATTACAACTATGTAAAACATACACAAATAGATAAGAGTAAAATGAGCTTAAACAAATGAAAAAAGTTTAATTTGTTAGGGTGATTGGAATGTTGCTTTTTTCTCTGCATTTAATTGGAGTTAGATTCATTCCCTGGTGGCTCAGATGGTAAAGAATTCGCCTACAGTGTGGGAGACCTGGGTTCAATTCCTGGGTTGGGAAGATCCTCTAGAGAAGGGAACTGGCTACCCACTCCAGTATTCCGGCCTGAAGGATTCCATGGACAGAGGAGCCTGACAGGCTACAGTTAATGGGGTCGCAAGGAGTAGGACACAACGAGTGACTTTAACTTTCACTTTACATACTATAAGTAACTGTGAAAGGATATAGGACCAGAAGGCAAGAGAACTCTCCATGCAGGCCCAATTCTATTGTGATGTCAGTTCACCTTTCTGAGGGAGTGCTGCTGTGCTGAAACCCAAAAAAGTTGATTCCAGATTTAATCAGGTAGAAAGAAGACAGTAGTAAAGGGGGACAACATACTTGTCAGAGAAAAAATGATTGTGTGAAGGCCCCAAGGGTAGAATGACTGGAGCATAGAGTACAGGGAAGATGTGGCAAGACATGAACTTTGCTAGAGATCCCAAGCAAACAACCAAGGGCTTTAAATTTTATATGAAGGATAATGGGAACCTATTAAAGGTAGAATAAACAAGCATGTGGCTTGCACAAGACTAGAAGCTCAGGCTAGAGAGCACGCAGTTTCATCAAAATGTATTACTATGTGATGCTCCACATTCATTTTATATTTTTCTATAGCCTTGTCTAAGAATAACAATATTTTTCCAAGATGTTTTTTGATTCATTGTTTGTCCCCAGATTTAGCCAATGACAACCTCTTCAAGTGGGCTTGTGAGTTCTTTTAGTATGGCTCATCAATGTTTGAGCAAAATGTACTTTCTTGCACAAGTTGTTCTAGGTTCACTTTATGCTTTCCAGTGGTGGTGGAGTCAGCTATTTCTCCAAGGAACCCTGGCTCCTTTTATTAGGGAATTGCATTTAAAAATTGAGGTCTGGGTCATAAAAATATATCTTATCATTTTATTTATTTTAGTTCAGTTCAGTTGCTCAGTCGTATCCAACTCTTTCCGACCCCATGGGCTGCAGCATGCCAGGCTTCCCTGTCCATTGCCAACTCCCAGAGCTTTCTCAAACTCATGTCCATTGAGTAGGCGATGCCATCCAACCATCTCATCCTCTGTCGTCCACTTATCCTCCTGCCTTCAGTCTTCCCCAGAGTCAGGCTCTTTTTCAATGAGTCAGTTCTTCGCATCAGGTGGCTAAAGTATTGGAGTTTTAGCTTCAGCGTCAGTCCTTCCAGTGAATATTCAGGATTATTTCCTTTAGGATTGACTGGTTTGATCTCCTTGCAGTCCAAGGGACTCTCAAGAATCTTCTCCAACACCAGAGTTCAAAAACATCAATTCTTTGGCACATAGCTTTCTTTCCTTTTTATTAAAAAACAAAACAAACAAACAAAAAAACTGTGTTTGGAGCCATTGCATGGTTTGTGGGATCTTATTTCCACAACCAGGGGTTGAACTCATACCTCTTGCAGTGAAAGCACAGAGTCTTTAACACTAGGCTGCCACAGAATTTCCAAATTCTTTTAAAACATGAAATGTCATCAAAGACAATTTTAGAGACTAAACTTGTTTTTAATACTGCAGAACTTTATTCTTAGGTATGAAAGATGAGCTAGGATGCTATGGACTCCAAAAAGTTTCTTTTTGGACTTTGGTAGTTCTGAAAACTAGAAGTTAGCTTGTTGCAAACATGGACTTGACCATTGTAGTTTAGTATTGTAGCAAAGAATTTGAGAAACACATGCAATTATCTGTATCAACTTTAACCTATTTTCCCATAACTATTAAAGAAGAAAAACACAACTACCTTCTAATAGTGTGCTTCCCTCCCATCAACCCTTAGGCCACAGCTTCTTAACATTTAAATAAATCCTTCTTAGTACAAAGTACTTTAGTCTTTTCCTTATTACTTTGTTTTACAGTTTTTAAAATGTTCATAATGATCTGGTGAATTGACTCTATGATCTGACAATGAATCAGACACTGAGCAATTTTTTAAAAGTACAAAGTGCCCATGATGATTTCAGATAATTGAGTTTCATATTTAAAATATTGATTCTAACAGTAATACTCTTCTCGAGTTTATTAATAATGGCTGAGCACTCATTACATGCCAGACACTATACTCAGCATCTTTATGTATATTGCTTCATTCAATCCTCTCATTAGCCCTTAGAGGTGGCAGTTATTATTTTTCATTTTAAAAAAGCAGAAAACTACAGCTCAGAGATGTTAATTAAAACCATCTAACAAAATGAAGGATCAAGTTAGCCTTTAAAATCAGTCTTTCTGATTCTAAAGTTTATGCCTTTAACTGCTGTATTACAACATCTTAGTAGTATTAGCAAGCTAATTAAGGTAGAATGTGCATAAGAGTTAGATGATAAGAGTTGCCTAAAGAAGGTGGTGATGGAAGTCGGCTTATGAGTAGAAAAAATGATGTGATAACTTGAGGTTAAAATAGGAATCTAAACTTGAGAACCACATCTTGTCTATTGACCTTCTGAACATTCTTCCACTTTTCTTAGTCACCACTGGTGCTACCAGACCTCAGACTTTCAGTCCTGGACTCTCCTAAGAACACATAGGATACCCTCTCTTTCTCCTTTAAAAATTATATAGCCCCTCGTTTTAAAAAATGAATTAATTTTATTTTTGGCTCTACTGGTCTTTGTTGCTGCTCTCGGGCTTTCTCTAGTTGTGGTGAGTGGGGGCTACCCTTCATTGTGGTGCACAGGCTTCTCATTGCTGTGGCTTCTTTTGTTGAGGAGCATGGGCTCTAGTGTGCACGGGCTTCAGCAATTGTGGCACATGGTCTTAGTTGCCCTGCAGCATGTTAAATCTTCCCGGACCAGGGATCAAAACCATGTGTCTTGCTTTGGCAGGCAGATTCTTAACCACTGGACCTCAAAGGAAGCCCAGATATCTCCTCTTAAACTTTTCTTTTTGCCAAGATTTTATCTAATTTGAAGAGTCAATTAGTTCTCAAGGAATTTTAGAAAACTGCTGTGCTCCACTCCACCTATAGTCATTTCCCCTTTCCCATGGACAACCACTTTTAACTTTTTAGCTTATTATTTTGCCATCTTTTATATTTCTAAATCATATGTGGGCATTATCTATTGACTTCTCTCTGTTGAAGAGGAGGCCTTGGGTCTCTTCTTTTTCCTGCCTCACCTATAACATGCATCCTTTCTGTTGCTTTTCCTTCAGTTTAATCTTGTTGAAATTTAGCTTATATCAATTATCTATTTATCTACTCACATATTCACAGCTGAGGCATAAGATAACGAGGATTTAAGGATGATTTTATACTTTCCCTAGAGTTTCATTTTTTTAATTTAATATTCTGCTACTTATCAGCAATTCAATTCCAAAGTCTCTCCCAGAGATGCTTTTACCTTCTCTAAACTAGACTGGTTATACCCTTCACCAGATACACAGCTATCATCCTGAGATCTCCCTTTGTCAACATCCTGGGGATTTATTTCACCTCTCTTCTGTATTAGTGTTCCTTGTTTATCTCAGTTGCTTCCTCAGAAAGGATGCAAGGAAGTAAATATTTCTGTTTTAAAGTATTTTTATTCTACATCATGCTGCTGCTGCTGCTGCTGCTGCTAAGTCACTTCAGTCGTGTCCGACTCTGTGCGACCCCATAGATGGCAGTCCACCAGGCTCCCCCATCCCTGGGATTCTCCAGGCAAGAACACTGGAGTGGGTTGCCATTTCCTTCTCCAATGCATGAAAGTGGAAAGTGAAAGTGAAGTCGCTCAGTCGTATCTGACTCTTAGCGACCCCATGGACTGCAGCCCACCAGGCTCCTCCATCCATGGGATTTTCCAAGCAAGAGTACTGGAGTGGGGTGCCATTGTCTTCTCCGATTCTATATCATAGCTGATGACAATTTGGCTGGCTATAAAATTCTAAACAGGAAATCATTTGCTTTCAGACATTTGAAGTGCATTGTTCAAGTATCTATTTGTTTCCAATGTTGCTACTGAAAAATCTAAAGGAACCCTAACCCCCTATCTTTTGTGTGGGGTCATTCTTTTAACTGGAAAAGGGAATGGCAAACCACTTCAGTGTTCTTGCCTTGAGAATCCCATCAACAGTATGAAAAGGCAAAAAGATAGGACACTGAAAGATGAACTCCCTAGGTTGGTAGGTGCCCAATATGCTACTGGAGATCAGTGGAGAAATAACTCCAGAAAGAATGAAGGGATGGAGCCAAAGCAAAAACAACACCCAGTTGTGGATGTGACTGGTGACAGAAGCAAGGTCCGGTGCTCTAAGAGCAATATTGCATAGGAACCTGGAATGTTAGGTCCATGAATCAGAGAAAATTGGAAGTGATCAAACAGGAGATGGCAAGAGTGAATGTTGACATTCTAGGAATCAGTGAACTAAGATGGACTGGAATGGGTGAATTTAACTCAGATGACCATTATATCTACTACTGTGGGCAGGAATCCCTTAGAAGAAATGGAGTAGCCATCATGGTCATTAAGAGTCCAAAGTGCAGTGAAGTGAAGTGAAGTCGCTCAGTTGTGTCTGACTCTGCGACCCCGTGGACTGTAGCCCACCAGGCTCCTCTGTCCATGGGATTCTCCAGGCAAGAATACTGGAGTGGGTTGCCATTTCCTTCTCCAGAGGATCTTCCTGACCCAGGGATCGAACCCAGGTCTCCCGCATTGCAGGCAGACACTTTAACCTCTGAGCCACCAGGGAAGCAATGCAGTACTTGGATGCAATCTCAAAAATGATAGAATAATCTCTGTTTGTTTGCAAGGCAAACCATTCAATATCAAAGTAATCCAAGTCTATACCCCGACCAGTAATGCTGAAGAAGCTGAAGTTGAACAGTTCTATGAAGACCTACAAGACCTTTTACAACTAATATCCAAAAAAGATGTCCTTTTCATTATGGGGGACTGGAATGCAAAAGTAGGAAGTCAAGAAATACCTGGAGTAACAGGCAAATTTGACCTTAGATACAGAATGAAACAGGGCAAAGGCTAATAGAGTTTTGCCAAGAGAACGCACTGGTCATAGCAAACACCCTCTTCCAACAACACAAGACACGACTCTACACATGGACATCACCAGATGGTCAACACCGAAATCAGATTGATTATATTCTTTGCAGCCAAAGATGGAGAAGCTCTATACAGTCAGCAAAAATAAGACCGGGAGCTGACTGTAGCTCAGATCATGAACTCCTTATTGCCAAATTTAGACTTAAATTGAAGAAGTGGGGGAAACCACCAGACCCTTCAGGTATGACCTAAATCAAATTCCTTATGATTATACAATGGAAGTGAGAAATAGATTTAAGGGACTAGATGTGATAGACAGAGTGCCTGATGAACTATGGACGGAGATTCGTGACATAGTACAGGAGACAAGGATCAAACCATCCCCAAGAAAAAGAAATGCAAAAAAACAAAATACCTGTCTGAGGAGGCCTTACAAATAGCTGTGAAAAGAAGAGAAGCAAAACGCAAAGGAAAAAAGGAAAGATATGCCCATTTGAATGAAGAGTTCCGAAGAATAGCAAGGAGAGATAAGAAAGCCTTCCTCAGTGATCAATACAAAGAAATAGAGGAAAAGAATACAATGGGAAAGACTAGAGATCTCTTTAAGAAAATTAGCGATACCAAGGGAACATTTCATGCAAAGATGGGCTCAATAAAGAAAAGAAATGGTATGGACCTAATAGAAGCAGAAGATATTAAGAAGAGGTGGCAAGAATACACAGAACTATACAAAAAAGATCTTCACGACCCATATAATCATGATGGTGTGATCCCTCACCTATAGCCAGACATCCTGGAATGTGAAGTCAAGTGGACTTTAGGAAGTATCACTACGAACAAAGCTAAGTGGAGGTGATGGGATTCCAGTTGAGCTATTTGAAATCCTAAAAGATGATGCTGTGAAAGTGCTGAACTCAATATGTCAGTAAATTTGGAAAACTCAGCAGTGGCCACAGGACTGGAAAAGGTCAGTTTTCATTCCAATCCCAAAGAAAGGCAATGCCAAAGAATGCTCAAACTACCACACAATTGCACTCATCTCACATGCTAGCAAAGTAATGCTCAAAACTCTCCAAGCCAGGCTTCAGCAATACGTGAACCGTGAACTTCCTGATGTTTTAAAAAAGGCAGAGGAACCAGAGATCAAATTACCAACATCCGGTGGATCATGGAAAAAGCAAGAGAGTTCCAGAAAAACATCTATTTCTGCTTTATTGACTATGCCAAAGCCTTTGAGTGTGTGGATCACAATAAACTGTGGAAAATTCTAAAAGAGATGGGAATACAGGCCACCTGACCTGCCTTTGAGAAATCTGTATGCAGGTCAGGAAGCTGCAGTTAGAACTGGACATGGAACAACAGACTGGTTCCAAATAGGAAAAGGAGTATGTCAAGGCTGTATATTGTCACCCTGCTTATTTAACTTATATGTAGAATACATCATGAGAAACGCTGGGCTGGATGAAGCACAAGCTGGAATCAAGATTGCCAGGAGAAATATCAATGACCTCAGATATGCAGATGACACCACCCTTATGGCAGAAAGTGAAAGAGCCTCTCGATGAAAGTGAAAGACGAGAGTGACAAAGTTGGCTTAAAGCTCAACATTCAGAAAACTAAAATCATAGCATCCAGTCCCATCACTTCATGACGGATACATGGGGAAACAGTGAAAACAGTGTCAGACTTTATTTTTCTGGGCTCCAAAATCAACAGAGATGGTGATTGCAGCCATGAAATTAAAAGACACTTACTCCTTGGAAGGAAACTTATGACCAACCTAGATAGCATATTCAAAAGCAGAGACATTACTTTGTCAACAAAGGTCCATCTAGTCAAGGCTATGGTTTTTCCAGTATTTACTTGTGGATGCGAGATTGGACTATAAAGAAAGCTGAGCGCCGAAGAATTGATGCTTTTGAACTGTGGTGTTGGAGAAGACTCTTGAGAGTCCCTTGGACTGCAAGGAGATCCAACCAGTCCATCCTAAAGGAGATCAGTCCTGGGTGTTCATTGGAAGAACTGATGTTGAAGCTGAAACTCCAATACCTTGGCCACCTGTTGCGAAGAGCTAACTCATTTGAAAAGACCCTGATATTGGGAAATATTGAGGGCAGGAGGAGAAGGGGACAATGGAGGATGAGATTGTTAGAAGCATCACTGACTCAATGGATATGAGTTTGGGTAAACTCCAGGAGTTGGTGATGGACAGAGAGGCCTGGTCTCCTGTGGTTCATGGGGTTGCAAACAGTCAGACACAACTGAGTGACTGAGCTGAACTGATTCTTTTAACTATTTTTGTCTCAAATATTCTGGAATTTTACAATGATGTACTTTGGTGTGATTTTATTTATATCTATGGATGCACACAAGGTATTGTGTGTCTTTCTTTTTAGGTCATGTTCCTGAATTAATTCATTGACTCTTTCTCCTCTCCCTTTTCTCTGTTCTTGTTCTTAGAATTAATAGAATGCTTACTATTTGGATGTGGTATCTCCTAAACTGATATTCTAATTTTCTTATCTTTTCTCTCCTAGTGCACATATCTTAACATTTTTGCTCTACTTTCTGGAAGATTTCTCCAGCTTCTCTATTGTGTTTTTCATTTTTGCTATCATACTTTTCAATTCCAGAGGCTCTTTCTAATTTTCTAAAATAAATAAATTATATAATTGCCTTAGCCCATTTGTGGTATAATAAAATATTACAGACTGAGTGGCTTATAAGAAATAAATTTATTTCTCACTGTTCTGGAAGCTAGTATGTCCAGGACCATGGTGCTGATGAATTCGATGTCTGGTGAGGGCCCACTTTCTCATAGACAACTGTTTCTTCACTGTAACCTCTTGTGGTGGGAAGGGCATGGAATCTCTCTGGGACCTCTTTTATAAGGGCATTAATCCCATTCATGAGGGCTTAGTTCTCAGGATCTACTCATTCCCCGATGCATATATGCAATGTATGTAATATAGTATATATATGTTTTTACATTCTTCAGATAAATATACATATATATGCAAACAAACATTTCTGTTATGTTTGGCAATGTTAATATATTATTAAGTAATGATCGTTTGTAAGATTTTGTAAGTTTGTCCACCTTGTATTGTCTCTGTGTCTTTCAAGTTAACCTACATTATTGTTCCAACAGATGTTTTACCTATTTGCTTATGGTCTTGGTCACTGACTTCTTTAAAAAGGGCTCGTTTACACTCTCAGTGAAGCTGAAGCAAGATCATATCATAAAATTCCTGTTCAGTTTCTGTTTTCCTTGGAAGGTATATGTAACAGAGGCAATACAGCCTTTTCTGTATACATCTAGGTTCAGGGTTTTCAAAACTAAACAAGAAACAGGAAATTGCTTAGAGATGGGTGATGTAAAGAAAAGCAAGGGAATATTAGCAGAGACATCAGGATAGCAGTTCTTTGGATGGGTGAAAGAAAGATTTTCAACCTGGGAGGGATGAGAAAAGAGCTTCTAAAACACTAATGATGTTTTATATTTTGGGTTAATGGCCTTCTCAGTGTTCATTCTATTGTTACTTTTATTCTCTAGATTGATTTATTTTTACATACTTTATGAATGTATGACACATCTGAAATTTTTAAAGATGATGTGCAAACTTAAAACATGATAGGCATTTTCAGTTTTACTGTAAAATTCCTTGTATTTTGAATTTAACCACTTTTGTTAATATTGACTATACTATTTATAATAAGGCATTTTGAAAGACAACTGCAGATGATGTATGCTTTGAATTAGTTTTGAAAAGGTTTTGGATATAACTACTTTGTAACACATGTGAAATTTAATAATATTTTTCCAATTTCCAATATAAAGGAAATTTCAAAACCCAAAAGATGGAAATACATACCTTTTAAACATTTTACTGTCCAATACTCTCAAGAGTTAGTAAGACAGGAGAGAGAATTGGTTTTATAAAATATTTTTAAAACAGGCCATATCATTTCTAATGATATGAAATGTGCATCAAAGAAAATTATTCTAAAACTCTATAAAGCATGACAGTATCAGAGTTCTGGTCAATTATGATAAGAGGAATTGGCTAGAACCCATATAATCTGCATGTGAATTTGATTAAAATTGTTTTGCTTCAAATCTATCCTTGGTGATGTTAAGAGGAAGATATTCCTAAATAAACATGTAGATGCAGTTGAATCAAAATAGGAATGAAGATATATACTTTAACTGAGGGTAGATAAGAAAATTTTGGTTTTCTTAGGTTCAATGAATTTTTTATCTGGTTTAACTGTTCTCGTTTTTTGCTTTTCTTATGAACTCACTTATTCATTCTGCTCCCTGTGAATAAGTTAACAACTTTTAAAAAGGAGTTGCAGTAATACTAATGGTACCTTGCTATTAAGAAGCCTTAAAATCAGGGTATGTCCAGGGTATAATGGATTCTGTGCACTGAATAAAGCTTGATTTTTATTCATAAGTAGGTTTTTTTTCCCCCCTCTGCCAGGCTTTATTAGATATACTGGTTAATATAATCTAACCAAATATAAATTTGTATAGAGTAAAAGATAGGATTTTTGAAAATTCTAGTGTGACATTAAGAGTAACTGATACTTATAATTTTTTGTTCACTCATCAATTAAACATTTTTGGAATATATACAACATGTCAACTATATGCTAAGTGCTAGCTATGTAAAGAGCAAGAAAAGACATGGTCAGTTTCTTTCAATGTCATATTCTTTTTTTCCCCCATTTTTATTTCAATAAATATTTTAAAATGTTTACAGTGTTGTATTGTTTCTGCCATACAACAATGCAAATCAGCCATAATTACACATATGGGCATATGTTGAGTAAAACTTTAAAATTATATGGATTCTCCATCCTCTCCTTAAGAAGTAAAGGATGGGAGAAAAGTGAAAAAGGATATAATTCTTGAATCTTCAATTTCCATTGAATTCTCCAACTTACTAACTACATTGTACATAGCTTTAATATGAAAATAGTAACCATGATACTCTTATTCATAGATCATATTATTGCTGAGTGGCTCAGCATTCATTATGAGAAAGAACAAATAATATATAACTTCACTTAGGAAATGGCTTGAGAAATTATTATTAATATACCCATGCAGTCTTGATATTTTATTATAATTTTGTTTCCTGAAAGTCACTTTCAGATGTATTTTATTTCTTTTTCTGATCTTGCTTTGCAAATTATTCTTCTACCATGACAGGAAAATAGAAACATTTTTTCCTTCTCTACTAAGAATTATCTTCTTGGGGAAAAGGTTGTCCTTGGTAAGATGACATTTTGGGGGAATAATACATAATTAATTCATAGCAATGCAACAAGTGTACTAACTCTGAATTTCATCTTTATATCGGTTTTCTAGGTAAATATACTTGGAAGGCATTTTAATGATACTGTTTTGTTATTATTATTATTATTGCATCTTCCATGCAAAAAATTTTTGTCCCATATCACACAGCTTGCAGGATCTTAAGTTCCCCCACTAAGGATGGAATCTATGCCCTGTGCAATGGAAGCGTAGACTCCTAACTACTTCATGAGAACGTTGTGAGACAAAAACACCTTAATACTTAATAGTTATAATTCAATCCTATCTCATGAAGATACATATTCTTTGTACATCATGAACTCTTTGGGAGAAGAATTTTATATTAATCAAATGTCTAATTTAAACACCTAGGGAAATGCCTGGCCTGGCATATAGTGTATAGCCAATTTTTTTCATTTGATTGAATGGTGCTAACAATGGTAATGGGTCTCATAAATAACAAGACAAGTTGGAGACCTATTATAACTGGATATTTCATTTAAATGTTCTTTTTAGTTATCATTACTTTCATTTTTCTTTAGTTGTGTAGATGTCAAGATGGTCAGTATATATTGGATATTAGTGTACGGTCTGTTTTGAGGCTTTCAATTATGTTGGTTCAATTGAATTGTGAAGCTGTTATGCAAAAGATAAATGAGTACCTTCCTTCAAGAAATTACAATCTAATTGAAAATGTACAAATGCCTTTACAAAAAGGACTAAGAGAATTTTGAAAACAACAAATAAATGTGATGTATTAGAGGGCTTCCAAACCTTTTATATCTTGATTAAAATGTAAGATATACATTTTAGATGGTGATCAAGCATGTGTACATATAAATAACTAAAAAAAAAGCTTCATAAAACAATAAGTACTTTTATAGTTGCATTCTGGTTTTTTATTTTATCATATTTCATTGTACTTTGTTTAATTTTTAAAATTCTGGAATCTGCCAACTAAACTTTAGCTTAGTTTATGACCCATAATTAAGCCATGGCCTACTTTTGGAAAACACTGAGTTTGCTAGATTACTACTAAATCATTTTTCATTTATCTATGATAGCATGCCTTCTGTGCTTTCAGTGTTTCGATCCACAAAAGTTACGAAGAAGATATAAAATGATGACACAATGGCAATCATTTTGTATGAGGCAAAAATTGTTTGACAAGAACATAGTTGATAAAGCTACAGGTTTCTAGAGAGAATAATCCAGGGCAATAAGTGTGAACCAGGCAAAGTTAACTAGAGAACTGTGAAAACAAGAATGGTGACAAAAGCATTGTCCCTAGGAGCAGAGAAAATACTGAATAAAATGGCATTAAGTGAAACAAGAGCAGAGCTGGAGACAGAGTGGGAACATGGCTGATGCAGGATATTTGAAACATGAGATCAGCTAAAAGAAGCCAAGAGAAATACAATTTGACTTGCTTGTGGTCACTTGGAATGACCCCAAAATTAATACTTGCTAAAATATTTTAGAATGAAGGAAATATAATAGTCAACCTAAACATTAAGCATATTAAATACAAGACCCCATACTACAAATTTGATTTCTGAGATTATGATGTTTGACTGCAAAGTAGTCATTTACATGTGTTTTTTGCTCTGATGTTTCTTTGTGTGATCTCAAAGTCACTGTGAGTTGCTTTTTTTAATTGTAATTCATTTTAAACTATCTTTACACATAATATTCTTGTAATCAACCAGATTGTGTCACACCAGAAACATTAATTTTTGAGATAATAAAAGTGAGCATTTGTTCTGTGCTTACTGTATGTCAGACATTACTATAATCACTTTGCACATATTCACTTGTCCAAACCTTGGAACACCATTTTGAAATAGAAGGTATTATTACTCCTTATTTTATAAAAAGGTTAACATAAACAGAAATAATCTGCCCAATCTCATACAGTTAACCAGTAGCAGAATTTGGCCTCCGGTCCCTTCTTCTTTTTTTATATTAAACTTAAAATTTTGTATTGGGGTATAGCTGATTATTATTGCCAATTCAGACTTAAATTGAAGAAAGTAGGGAAAACCAATGGGCCATTCAGGTATGACCTAAATCAACTCCCTTAATATTATACAGTGGGAGTGAGAAATAGATTGAAAGGATTAGATCTCATAGAGTGCCTGAAGAAATATGGACAGAGGTTCATGACATTGTACAGGAGACAGGGATCAAGACCATCCCCAAGAAAAAGAAATGCAAAAAAGCAAAATACCATCTGTGGAGGTCTTACAAATAGCTGTGAAAAGAAGAGACGTGAAAAGCAATGGAGAAAAGGACAGATACATCCATTTGAATGCAGAGTTCCAAAGAAAGACAAGTAAAAATAAGAAAGCCTTCCTCAGTGATCAGGGCAAAGAAATAGAGGAAAACGATAGAATGGGAAAGACGAGGTCTCTTCAAGAAAATTAGAGATACCAAGGGAATATTTCATGGAAAGATGGGCTCAATAAAGAAAATAAATGATATGGACTTAACAGAAGTAGAAGATATTAAGAAGAGTCGGCAAGAATACATAGAAGAACTATACAAAAAAGATCTTCATGACCCAAATTATCATGATGGTATGATCACTCACCTAGAGCCAGACATCCTGGAATGCGAAGCCAAATGGGCCTTAGGAAGTTTCACTACGAACAAAGCTGGTGGAGGTGACGGAATTCCAGTTGAGCTATTTCAAATCCTAAAAAATGATGCTGTGGAAGTGCTGCACTCAATATGCCAGCAAGTTTGGGAAACTCAGCAATGGCCACAGGACTGGAAAAGGTCAGTTTTCATTCCAATCCTTAAGAAGTTCAGTTCGGTTCAGTTGCTCAGTCGTGTCCGACTCTTTGTGACCCCATGAATTGCAGGCCTCCCTGTCCATCACCAACTCCGAGATTTCATTCAGACTCACAGTCCATCAAATCAGTGATGCCATCCAGCCATCTCATCCTCTGTCATCCAGTTCTCCTCCTGCCCCCAATTCCTCCCAGCATCAGAGTCTTTTCCAATGAGTCAACTCTTTGCATGAGATGGCCAAAGTACTGGAGTTTCAGCTTCAGTATCATTCCCTCCAAAGAACACCCAGGACTGATCTCCTTTAGAATGGACTGGTTGGATCTCCTTGCAGTCCAAGGGACTCTCAAGAGTCTTCTCCAACATCACAGTTCAAAAGCATCAATTCTTCAGCACTCAGCTTTATTCCCATTCCAACTATCACATCCATACATGACCACTGGAAAACCATAGCCTTGACTAGATGGACCTTTGTTGGCAAAGTAATGTCTCTGCTTTTGAATATGCTATCTAGGTTGGTCATAACTTTCCTTCCAAGGAGTAAGCGTCTTTTAATTTCATGGCTGCAGTCACCATCTGCAGTGATTTTGGAGCCCAGAAAAATAAAGTCTGATACTGTTTCCACTGTTTCCCCATCTATTTCCCATGAACTGATGGGACCAGATGTCATGATCTTCGTTTTCTGAGTGTTAAGCTTTAAACCAACTTTTTCACTCTCGTCTTTCACTTTCATCGAGAGGATTTTTAGTTCCTCTTCACTTTCTGCCATAAGGGTGGTGTCATCTGCATATCTGAGATGATTGATATTTCTCCTGGCAATCTTGATTCCAGCTTGTGCTTCATCCAGCCCAGCGTTTCTCATGATGTACTCTGCATATCAGTTAAATAAGGGTGACAATATACAGCCTTGACACACTCCTTTTCCTATTTGGAACCAGTCTGTTGTTCCATATCCAATTCTAACTGTTGCTTCCTGACCTGCCTATAGGTTTCTCAAAGGCAGATCAGGTGGTCTGGTATTCCCATCTCTTTTAGAATTTTCCACAGTTTATTGTGATCCACACACTCAAAGGCTTTGGCATAGTCAATAAAGCAGAAATATATGTTTTTCTGGAACTCTCTTGCTTTTTTGATGATCCAGCGGATGTTGGCAATTTGATCTCTGGTTCCTCTGCCTTTTCTAAAATCAGCTTGAACATCAGGAAGTTCACGGTTCACGTATTGTTAAAGCCTGGCTTGGAGAATTTTGAGCATTACTTTACTAGCATGTGAGATGAGTGCAATTGTGTGGTAGTTTGAGCATTCTTTGGCATTGCCTTTCTTTGGGATTGGAATGAAAACTGACCTTTTCCAGTCCTGTGGCCACTGCTGAGTTTTCCAAATTTACTGACATATTGAGTTCAGCACTTTCACAGCATCATCTTTTAGGATTTCAAATAGCTCAACTGAATTCCATCACCTCCACTAGCTTTGTTCATAGTGATGCTTTCTAAGGCCCACTTGACTTCACATTCCAGGATGTCTGGCTCTAGGTGAATGATCACAGCATCATGATTATCTTGGTTGTGAAGATCTTTTTTGTACAGTTCTTCTGTGTATTCTTGGAATGTTAGGTCCATGAATCAAGGCAAATTGGAAGTGGTCAAAGAGGAGATGGCAAGAGTGAATGTCGACATTCTAGGAATCAGCGAACTAAAATGGACTGGAATGGGTGAATTTAACTCAGATGACCATTATATCTACTACTGCGGGCAGTAATCCCTTAGAAGAAATGGAGTAGTCATCATGGTCAACAGAAGAGTCCGAAATGCAGTACTTGGACACAATCTCGAAAACGACAGTATGATCTCTGTTCATTTCCAAGGCAAACCATTCAATATGACAGTAATCTCTAAGAAAGGCAAAAATGAATGCTCAAACTACCGCACAATTGCACTCATCTCACACGCTAGTAAAGTAATGCTCAAAATTCTCCAAGCCAGGCTTCAACAGTATGTGAACCCTGAACTTACAGATGTTCAAGCTGATTTTAGAAAAGGCAGAGGAACCAGAGAACAAATTGCCAACATTCGCTGGATCATTGAAAAACCAAGAGAATTCCAGAAAAACATCTATTTCTGCTTTGTTGACTATGCCAAAGCCTTTGTGTGGATCACAACAAACTGTGGAAAATTCTGGAAGAGATGAGAATACCAGACTGCCTGACCTGTCTCTTGAGAAATCTGTATTCAGGTCAGGAAGCAACAGTTAGAACTGGACATGGAACAATAGACTGGTTCCAAATAGGAAAAGGAGTACATCAAGGTTGTATATTGTCACCCTGCTTATTTAACTGATATGCAGAGTACATCATGAGAAATGCTGGGCTGGAAAAAGCACAAGCTAGAATCAAGATTGCCGGGAGAAATATCAATCATCTCAGATATGCAGATGACACCACCCTTATGGCAGAAAGTGAAGAGGAACTAAAAAGCCTCTTGATGAAAGTAAGAGAAGAGAGTGAAAAAATTTGCTTAAAGCTCAACACTCAGAAAACTAAGATCATGACATCTGGTCCCATCAGTTCATGGCAAATAGGTGGGAAAATAGTGGCAACAGTGACAGACTTTCTTTGGGGGCTCCAAAATCATCGAAGATAGTGACAGCAGCTATGAAATTAAAGATGCTTACCCCTTGGAAGAAAAGTTATGACCAACCTAGACAGCACATTAGAAAGCAGAGATATTACACTGCCGACAAAGGTCTGTCTAGTCAAGGCTATGGTTTTTCCAGTAGTCATGTATGGATGTAAGAGTTGGACTATAAAGAAAGCTGAGTGCCAAAGAATTGATGCTTTTGAACTATGTTATTGGAGAAGATTTTTGAGAGTCCCTTGGACTGCAAGGAAATCCACCCAGTCCGTCCTAAAGGAAATTAGTCCTGAATATTCATTGGAAGGACTGATGTTGAAGCTGAAATTCTGGTAGTTTGGTCACCTGATATGAAGAACTGACTCATTTGAAAAGACCCTGATGCTGGGAAAGATTGAAGGCAGGAGGAGAAGGGGACAACAGAGGATGAGATGGTTGGATGGCATCATTGACTCAATGGACATGAATTTGGGTGAACTCTGGGTGTTGGTGATGGACAGGGAGGCATGGCGTCCATGGGGTCACAAAGAGTTGGACATGACTGAGTGACTGAACTGAGCTGAACTCTACTAAGAGCCGATTAACAATGTTGTGGTAATTTCAGGTAAACAGAAAGGATTCAGCCATACATATACATATATCCATTCTCCCTCAAACTCCCCTCCCATCCAGGCTGCCACACTGAGTTCCATGTGCTGTACAGGAAGTCCTTGTTGGTTATCCAGCTTATATAGAGCAGTGTGTAGAAATCCATTCCAAACTCCCTGACTACCCCTTCCTACAGCAACCATAAGTTCATTCTCTAAGTCTGTAAGTCTCTTTCATTTGATCAAGTGGGATTCATCACAGGGATTCAGCACCTTTTTTTAAATATATTTTTTAATTGGAGGAACATTGCCTTGCAGTATTGTGCTGGTTTCCTCTGTACAACACCACAAAGTTGCTATATAACATAGGGGGCTCAGTGCCCTTATTCTTAAGCTCTGTGTGATACAGTCTGCCTGAGGCTAGTGTAGTCTGGGGACCATAGCTACTCTCAACATTGTGTTTTATAGTACCAAGGCCTAGCCATCTGACCTAAGAGGCTCCAGTCTGCCCCTTTTTGACTCAGTAGTAGCATATATAGCATATACACACTGCATAAACTTAGAAATGATATGCATGTAAGAAATGATAAATTAATCACACACAGATAAAATATTTAATGTAATTGCAATTTGTGCAAAGGAATTACATGAATACTGACAGGATAATACAGGGAACGCTATTTCTTATATTAGCAAAAATGAAAGGTTTTGGAAGACAAAGAAATACCACTTAGCTCCAGTAGGTGCACTGCTTCTTTTCACCACAATTTGAACCTTGTGCTGGATATCTTCTGCTTGCCTCTCTAGGCTTTCTCCACTCTTCTTTAGCTAGCTCTATGCCTTAGGAGGCTGACTTACACTGACTGCATCACAGGCTTTTTTGTCTTTCAGCTTTGGGTGAGGGCTGGGCTTCTCAGGTGGCACTAGTGTTACAAGAACCTGCCTGCTAATGCAGGAGAAGTGACAAATGCGGGCTTGATCCCTGGGTTGGGAAGATCCCCTGAAGGAGGAAATGGCAACCCACTCCAGTATTCATGCCTGGAGAATCCCACAGACAGTGGAGCCTGGCAGGCTACAGTCCACTGGGTCTCAAAGAGTCAGATGTGAGCGACTAAGCACAGCACACAGTAGGAGATGGTGAGAGGGCAGAGAGCTATGTGACCTGGGTCCACCATCCTACCTCTTCTGTTTGCATCCATTGACTAAAGACCAGAGTACCTTTCAGATGGTCCTCTTCACAGAGCTTTCTGCGTCTCTAGGAAAAGGAAGCCACAAATCCACCCCCAGCCCAAACCTTCCACCCTTAGCAGCTCAACTCCTATTGTACTATCTCACATAGTTTCCCTATATCTTGATAATACTTCTGAAATAGTCTCTTTTTAAAAAGTCTCCCCAAGTTATCCAGTTTGAGAATGCCATCTATTTCCTTCCAGTACCTAAATGATAAAACCTTTTAGGATGGCTGTTATTCACCGTTACTATAAGGAATTGAAAATAAATAAGGCAAAATATCTAGGATGTCCTTGATATATTTTTCCCAATACAATGAAGCAGTATTTATTGTTTACTTGTCTTTCTCAATCATATTGAAAAAGGAAAGGAAGAAGGGAAATGGGGTAAAAAAAACCAAAAGCATGAAAATAGGAAATTAACAGTAGAAACAAAAGCAAATTAAGCCCAATCAGATGGGCAGCAGAGTACAGTAAGCACTGAGTTCTAAAGTCGCCACCGCACAGCCACTCACCAACTGTGTGACTTTGAGAGAGTTACTTTCTCTTATCTCTAAGCAATTGAATAACATTTCCTACATGATATTACTGCTCTGAGGATTTAATTACTGCTCTGAGGATTGAGGGAAAACATTTGTATCAATTCTTGGAAAATTTATGTCTTCACTAATTCTTACTTATTTCTTATTTCCTTTCCCTTAGGCTTTATTGAAGGCTACTAAACAACAGGTGACTACTTTGGGTGTATTTTCACTGACATGGAATTAATTTAGTACTGAAATAGAATCAACACCTACTCTTCCTGATTCCTAACACCTCAGCAAAAATAAGGTGGCTCAGAGGTTAAAGCGTCTGCCTTCGATCCGGGTTCGATCCCTGGGTCAGGAAGATCCCCTGGAGAAGAAAATGGCAATCCACTCCAGTATTCTTGCCTGGAGAATCCCATGGACAGAGAAGCCTAGTAGGTTACAGTTCATGGGGTCGCAAAGAGTCGGACACGACTGAGCGACTTCCCCTTCCTTCCAATTAATTTGTGCTTCATAAATTCAGAATTCTAGGCAGGAGTTCATGATATTCAATATCAGTTTAGTTCATATTTCATAAAACTGAACTTCTGTATTTAGGAGGTAAAAACAAAAATGTAATTTAATAAAAGATCATAGTGATTTTTAAAAATATCTACCATTTCTTAGATGATTATTTGATTTCACCAAGAAACTTTTAGAAGAATCATGTATAAAAGAATCAAGAATATTTTGATTCATTTAATAATATATAATTCATCTCATTCCCAGGAAAATGTGATTTTAAAATGTGGGAAGCTTAATTGATAAGCATTAACATTTGAAAATAACAATATTAAATACATTAAGAATATTAATAAGAAATCATTCTCCACTGGTGTTATTTTGTTTGTTTCCTTATTCACTAGTTAAATTAAGAAAAAGTATGTACATACAATATGTAAAGAACATATGTGGTGTATAGTATATGCAATATAGTATATATGAATGTAATATATACATGTAATATTTCAGAATCTAAAATTAACAGAATGAAAGTTGAATGACTATATGATATAGAATTTACCTTCATAAGTACAGTAGCTCTTCATAACATAATTTACTGTATTCAGTAGGGCTATAGCTATGATTGCTTCTGGTGAGTACTTGGAAACTAGTGTTTTTTTTGGTATGATGTATATATAGCTTTTGAAAGCTTTGTTGTAACATCCAAGGTCAAATTTTTAAAAAATGTATAATGTAGCAAAGAAAATCTTCAAGTATAAACTCAAGAACATTTAAAAATTAAACCTGAATTAAACCACATCATGAATAGTGTAGTGTTCACATATATGTCTGAAAGATATTTGAAACATTTAAAAAAATTAGTACCTTTTAAATACAGAACAATATAAGTTATCTTTTTAATAATGGATTATATTAAGTCAGAAATATGAGTCACCCTTGAAAGAACTGAATCAGTTTTTATAATTAAAGGGAGATTCTGAAGCAGTCATGTGACCTCCTGGTTTATTCAGCTGCAGTGCAGTAAATTCCCCTACTCTGGAATATTTATAATACCTTTTCAACACTAGCTGACCATTAGGCATAAGATTCAAAGCCCTGATTCAGACTGTTTTTTGTTACACTCTAATTTCCTTTAAAGGTTTCTTCCTCTTTCTGTCCTCTGTATCCTCAAGTTATAAAAACTAAAAAGTCTCTCAAAAATGCTACAAAAACCATATCCTAATACAAATATAAACACTAACTCTTATTCTTGGTTTACTTTGTTTTGTGATTCATGCTTTAGATACTTTTTGAAATCATAAGACATGGCTGGTATTGAAGTTAAATATAGTTTACATGTTGTAATATTATCTGTCCCCAAGGTCTGTTTTATTTTTTGTTTCGTTCCTTTTTCCACCTTCACATGAGTCTTTTGTTTTCATAGTCATTAAGAACAAACAGGCAAATCCACCTCAATGTAACTTAACGTTGCTTGAGAAAGCAGTTCCCTCTAATTTTTTCGGCTGCAGTTATTTGAATGAAACTTAAAGATTCCTCAGCTGTTTTTTGAACTATAAGGTAACAGAAGCTGAATATAAGTTTCACGGCAACAGGAATTTTTATTTTGTTTACTAGTATATTCCAAATACCTTGCTGTAGAACTTCAAGAAATATTTGTTGACTATCATATGTTTTGGATATAACTCATATAAACAATACAAAAATGTTTAAATGAAAAAATGTCTTTCCTTCCACAATCCTGATTCCCAAAGGTAACTACTATTAAGTGTATTAAGTGATGTGTGTTCTGGTAGACTTTTTCCATGTATATCTACTTTTTTCAGAGCTTAGTGATGGTGTCTATTTTTTTATGTTAATTGGCTATTTGTATTTCTTATTCTGTTTATATACTTTGCTCTTTCTTTTCCTCTTAGGAAAAATGATAAAAATAACAAGACTGCACTACTGCTGTACGGCATCAGCTACAGTGCATTTCTATTTTCAGTCACTGCATCGGTATTTTAAGATCATTTGGTGGATTAAGTCACATCCCAGAAATTTCCAGAAAGCTAATTCTGATTTGTTACTAAAATGTTATGCGAGCTTAGGAAAGTTATTCAACATCTCTCTGCCTTTTACTTTTGTCTACAAAATGGAAGCAGGCAAGAGGTTCATGGTGAAATTTGGCAAATTGTGGTCAAAGAAAATGAATAATGAATGGAACCTCCATCTCTCACAGTCCCAATCTCATGCCAAAAATGAGCAGGAATCAATAAGTTGCATATGCTGCAAAATTAAGAGCCAATAATAGCACTCACTTATTTTTTTCCTTTGTCATTAATAAAACCATGTTAAACTCATACTTCAAAAATTTGGTAACACTGATAAAATTATCGATAACACTGTCATCATACAATCAAAATTTGAGAAAGCATTTATGATTTATAAATGATATGAAATGCTTGTGACAACTACCTAAGATTACTTAGAGTGGAATCAGAATTAGAATGAAATTCTTTTCTGGATTGAAAATTCTTCCTAATTTAAAGCACCTTTGCAGATACAAATGCAAACCTTAATCTAACTCATTACATTTTAAAAAATCTTTGGTCAGAGTTCGAAGAGATTGCTCTGGATATTAGTACAAAAATGCTAAAAGAGTATATTTAAGATTTCTAAAAAGACTCAACAAGAGAGACTTAATCCAGATTTATAGCCTTCTAAGAACTGAACTGAAGAAATCTATTTACAAAGTCTCCAAACGTTTTTGTCCTTTACTATGGTTAAAGTCAAGTCAACATGACTGGATGTTTTGTTTAGCAAAGTTCCTTACTTACACAAGGAATGTTATCTAAATCTGCACTTATGTGTTCAAAGTCACTTCAGTAGTATTGGACTCTTTGTGACGCTATGGATTAGAGCCCACCAATCTCTTCTGTCCATAGGATTCTCCAAGCAAGAATACTGGAATGGGTTGCCATGCCCTGCTCCAGGGAATCTTCTCCACCTAAGGATGGAACCTGAGTCTCGTCTCCTGCCTTGGCAGGCGGGTTCTTTACCACTAGTGCTGCCTGGGAAGTCCTAACTGCACTTGATTGACTAACCAGGCCTTTGTGCTAATTGGAATAACTTCGCGTGGGGCTCTTGCACTACCAAATCACAGGTTTTTACAACCGACTGCCTGGAAAGACTTAGGACACAGCAGTAAACAAGCTGAAGAACTGCTGAAAAGAATGTTGGAATTAAAATTAAAATGTATCTTTTTTAACTGTTAGGACCCCAAGGAATTTTGCATCATGCATTTTGTCTTAAGGGCTTTACGAAGTTGGGAAAACTAGTTATTGAATTTTAATACCTGAAATCCACACCTAAAAAGAGCAGATCATGACCCCACAGAAGTCTAAAAATACCTTCTGATGCCTTCAGACCTTGATTCTGTTACAATATTCTTCTTAGGTTGCTAAACTAAGAATTACTGCTAATGCAGACAGCAATATGTGAGGGACATTTGGTGTTGGTTTGTTGACCCATGAACCTCAGGAATATTTAATACCTTATGTAAAACTTATCAAATTTCTGCTTCCTTTCTGCTGAATGAGAAAAATCTATTTATAGACTACATGATAACATGAAAAGCATGGCACAGGTTTCCTTCAGGCAATAAAAATATAATGCAATTCTTTCCTTATAATGAAAAACAAATAGCTTTACAAGTGTAATTCTGTAGCTGCTTAAAAGAGGATCGCTTTTTAAAAACTGATCTTTTAGTCTTCTAATGGTGAAAATTAGAAACACCTCTTAGTATTAATAGTTGTCTGTATGTAATAATTATTACACAAATATACCTCAGTGGGTAGTGGAAATACCAAGACATGGAAGGTGTATTCTAACATATTTAATAAATGGTTAGTGATATTGACAAGTATGAGAAGGAGAGGGAGGGAGGCAAGAAAAGAAGGAGAAAAGAAATTTGGTCTATTAGGCCATGCCCAAAGTCAGCTTGCATTCTCAGTTAGGTTAGCCAGCTCATGAACTTGTCTGTTGCAGTTCCATTTTGAGACATGAGACATTTATTAAGCATACTATTTTAGGTAGTGTCCATACAGGCAGTAACCTATTTGTTCAAATGATATATCATTACACCCTGTTTTAGATAATTCTTTACATGCAGTTGAAGCAAGAACTTTATATGGGAATGAGTTAAAGGATATTTTATTGTTCCTGGTATATACTGTCTCCATTTTTTTAAATGTTACAGAAAAATATGAATAAAGAAATGTTTGTGGTTCACTGAAATATAGTAACAACTGAAAATTGGAAGGAATCTAAATATCAGTTACTGCTGCTGCTGCTGCAAAAAAGTCGCTTCAGTCGTGTCCGACTCTGTGCTACCCCATAGACAGCAACTCCATAGACCCCATAGACGGCTCCCCGTCCCTGGGATTCTCCAGGCAAGAACATTGGAGTGGGTTGCCATTTCCTTCTCCAATGAATGAAAGTGAAAAGTGAAAGTGAAGTCACTCAGTCATGTCTGACTCTTCACGACCCCATGGACTGCAACCCACCAGGCTCCTCCGTCTATGGGGTTTTCCAGGCAAGAGTACTGGAATGGGGTGCCATTACCTCCTCCATATCAGTTACTAGATATGGTTAAATAAATTATATGTACTCCATTATTGACTATTATGTTGTTGTTAACATGAGCTCTGTATTGTTTAGTCAAGTTGTGTCCAACTCTTTTGCGATTCCATGGACTGCAGCCTGCCAGGCTCCTCTGTCTATGGGATTCTCTGCAAGAATACTGGAGTGCGGTGCCATTTCCTTCTCCAGGGAATCTTCTTAATCCAGGGTTCGAACCGCGTCTTCTTCACTGCAGGCAGATGCTTTACCACTGAGCCACCTGGGAAGCCCAAGCCCTGTATATTGACTTGGAAATTTTTTCAAAATAAATTATTAAGTAAAAATGCAAACCGCAGAATAGTATATTCATGATGACTACATTTATATAAAATATTTAAAGTTATATGTGTGTATGTATGCAAATAGTTATAAAAAGAAAGGAACTTGGAGATTGTTTGAATTTTTCATAATAGAATACATTCATGTGTTACTTATGAAATTAAACAGACATCTGAAAATAGCAGTTATATTTGGGTTCAAATTGGCTCATTGTGTGTTTAGCATGCAGCTGGGTACAAAATTAGTGCTCTTTGTTCTAGTTCTTTTCGTTTCTTGTCAGTTTTTAAGGCAAATATATTACAGTTACTGCTTAAAACACATGGGCATTACATCTAATTTTCAAAATACAGTGAAAATAAAATCTGTCAATCTCAGAAAAAACTCATTTAGGAAGGTTTGAGAAGAAAAATCTGGGAACTCTGCCCTTAGTTTATTTTTGGATAAGGTTCTCAAGGCTTTAAAAAATAATTCATTACTATAATTTTTATTCATAATCACAATCAACTTATTAGTTTTCTCAATATTCTCTGAGGCCTTGAAGGCAATAAGCTTAGAGTTTCCAAAACAGGACCACTGAAATTTCCTGAAGAGAAATCAAACATAGAATCAGCCACTCCCTGTCCATAAATGAACCGTACCAGGAAGAGAAAAAAGTTAACATATCAATATTATCAGTAAAAGTGCCTTTGGTTCCAGATAACCTAAACAAAAACTCAATTAACTTAAATAATAAGGAAAATTCATAATTTCACAAAGCAAGACATCTGTCAGAGAAGATTGCCTGGGAAGGTAATTGGTCTCCTGCAGAGAATCTGACAAGCGGACTGTTGTTTCTAGTCGCAGTTAAGGGTGGATCAGTAGCTGTAAATACAGAAAGAAAGGTCCATGTCATGGTTGCTGCCGTTGGAAGGGTCTATCAGGTTAGTCACCAAAGGACTCATAAAGCCATCTTTATGAACAGGGAGTTCCCTGGTGATCCAACGGTTAGGATTCTGTGCTGTCACTGCTGTGGCCTGGATTCTACCCCTGGTTGGGGACCTGAGATCCTGCAAGCTGCATCGTGCTGTAAAGTGTGGCCAAATTTTAAAAAACAAGCAAACAAAAGACTCAGTTTTAAGTATCTGCCAAACCAGAGAATGCAGACTTCTTTTTTCTTTTATTCTGGCCACACCATATGGCTTGCAGGATCTTAGTTCCCTGACCAAGGATTTAAACCTCACCCTCAGTAGTGAAAGTGCAGAGTCCTGACCACTGGACCACCAGGGAATTCTCTTCAGTATTTTATTACTTTTGATGTTACTATAAATGGAAATTTTAAAATTAATTTTGCTTTGGGTTTTCATTGCTGGTGCATATAATTGAATTTTGTATGTTGATCTTGAATCCTGCAAACTTGTAGAGTTTGTTTAATGGTTCTTGTAGTTTTTTGGTGTATTTCTTAAAGTTTTTTTACATATAAGAGTATATCAACTTCAAATGCAGAGTTTTGCCCTTCCTTTCTTATCTGGATGTCTTTTATTACTTTTCCTTTTTTCCCAATTGTCATGGCTAGATCCTACAGAAAGAATGAGGTTGAATAGAAATGAAAGAGCAGATACATTGCTTATTCCTGATCTTAGGGAAACGAATCTAGTCTTCAGTCTTTCACCATCTAGTTGATATTGTGTGTGTGCTCACTCACTCAGTCTTGTCCGACCCTCTATGACCCCATGGGCTATATCCCACCAGGCTCCTCTGTCCATGGGATTCTCCAGGCAAGAATACTGGAGTGGGTTGCCATTTCCTACTGCAGGGGATCTTCCTCACCCAGGGATCAAATCTGCATCTCTAGTTGTACTTTATCTGATTGAGGAAGTTCTCATCTGTTTCTAGTTTGTTGAGCATTTTTGCCACAGAGGTTGGCAAAACTCAAACGCTGTTTCTGCATCACTGAAGTACATCCTTGCTTCATCATATATGCATTTTAAACTTTGCTAGATGATGTTAAACTACTCTTCTCAAGCTATAGCAATTTATATCCTTAAAAGAAAATTTGAAACTTCCCATTTCTTCATTAAGAGCAATGATTATTATCATGGTCCTTTATTTAGTGTCAATCTAATGGATGAAAAATGCTATCTCCTTATTTTACTTTGCGTGTTTCTGATAACTAGTAAAGTTGAAGATGCTTTAATAATTTGAAATTTATGGATGTCTATAATGTTTCTTATGAATTATCATAATATCAATATCCTTTGGTCATTTTTATATAGCGTCATGTTAATTTGTGGAAGCCCCTTATACTCATTTAATATCATTTATGAATATTATAGATATTTTTCCAAGTTCATAAAAAGATAATTCTGGGGCATATAGGAATTATTAGTCCTATCTTAATCACTGCATTAACATTACTTTTTACATAAGATCTTATATTTACAGTATGTAAAACAGTGATTCCCTTTAGGTCTTAAAAGACATGCTTTCCATCACATCTTTGACACATTTAAAATTATATTCTCAGATTCTACTGATGCTTTTTGCTAGAGAACTGATCATAAAGAAACTAAAAATTTCTGTATGTTAAAAACTATCATTGTAACTATGCCTTATAATTTTCCATAATTACTTCTGTCCTCTTTCAATTCTATACTACCCTGCTTTTGCCTGAGTATAATTGAAATTTCCAAAGGAAATTGGTAGTTTGTATCTTTCAAGGAGTTTTAATATTTCATTTATATTGTTGAATTTCATGGCATAAAGTTGTTCATAATATTCCCTTATCATACTTTTAGTATCTGCTTTTAGTAGTATCTGAAGTTTATTCACCTCTCATTCTGGATCTTTCATTTGTGTCTTTCTCATTTTTCCTGATCATTCTTACTATATGTTTGTCAATTTTATAGATATTCACACATAGCCAGCTTTTGTTTTTATTGATTATTCTCTAATGTTTTTTTGTTTCCTATATCATCAATTTCTGCTGTGGTCTTATTATTTCCTTTACTTTTATTACTATCAGTTTCATTTGATCTTGTTTTCCCAGTTCCTAATGGTTGAAGCTAAGATCATTTATTTGAGAGCTCTCATCCATGGTAGGTGTTTAATGCTATAAATTCTCCTCTAAAAACTGCTTAAGGTGTATTTCATAAATTTTGCAGTACTCCACTCATATTATGTCAGTTGCAAAGACTTTATAATTTCCCTATTGATTTCTTTGACCCATTGGTTATTTAGAAGCATGTTTTTTAGTTTCCAAATTTTAGGCTGTTCTCCAGAAATCTTTGTTATTGATATCTGAAGTAATTATATTCAGAAAACATACTTGAAATGATTTTAATTCATTCAAAATTTTAAATTTTGTTTTATGACCCAGGATATACAGTCTAGCTTTGTTAATGTTCCAGATTCACTAAAGAAAATGTGCATTCTGCTGTTGTGTTTGTTCAATAAATGTCAATTAGGTCAAACTGGTTAATAGTGTTGTTCAAGTTCTCTATACCTTTGCTGATTTCTTGTCTACTTGTCAATTATTGAGAGAGGGTAATTGAAATCTCTGAGATCTAATGGCAAGCTTTTTTCACCTTGAAGTTCAACATTTTAGCTTCATGTATTTTAATGTGCTGGCACTAGGCATACACATATTTAGAATTATTCTGTCTTCTTAATGAATTGATCCCTTTATAGTTACAAAATGACCCTCTTTATTCTTGGAAACTTTATTTGCTCTGAAATTTGCTTTGTCTGATATTAATATAGTCTTTACAGCTTTTTCATTAGTGTTAGCATGGCATATCTTTCCTTTTCTTTAATATGAAACCTATTTGTAATTTTGCTTTTAAGTGAGTGTACAATATTGTTGAGTCTTCTTATTTTATCCAGTCTGACAATCTCTGTCTTTTAGTTGGGATGTTTAAATTATCTACATTAAATGTGAGTATTGAAATGTTTGTGTTTAAATCTGTAATCTTGCTATTTGTTTTCTATTTGTGCCAACTGTTCATTGTTTACTTTTTCTGTTTTTCTGCCTTATTTTAGATTAACTGAACATCTTTATTTTATTTATTTAACATTTATTTCTTTGTTGGTTTATTAGCTGTAACTCTTTGATAGTTATATAGTGATTGTTTTAGAGTGTACATGTTTACAGCATACATCTTTAAGACATCATACTCTGTCTTCAAGTGATATTAAATTACCTCTCATAGTATAACAACTTTGTAATAATATGCTTCCATGCGTTTCAAGTGTTTGTACTATTATTGTCATACATTTTACTTCTACATATTTTATGAAACCCAAGACATTATTATTTTGCTTTAAACAGTCAAGTACCTTTCAAAGGGATTTAAATAATAAGAGACAATATCTTTCTAATTATCTATATATTTACTATTTCTGGCATTTTTCATTCCTTTGTGTAGTTCTAGATTTCAGTCTGTTATTTTCCTTCTGATTGAAGGACTTGCAGTCTTGCTAGCTTGTAATGAATTCTTTCAGCCTTTCTATAACTGAAATAGTTTTTATCTTACCTTCATTTTTGTGACTTAGCAGCAGCAGAATTTTTGTCAGATGTTTTTGCTGAGTGTAGAAATCTAGGTAAACAGTTTTAGTTCTTTCAGTATTTTAAACGTGTTCCTATCTTCCAGCTTCCATTGTTTTCAGTGAGAAATCTGTAGTCTTTGTTCCTGTGTACATAATGTGTCTTTTTCCTCTGGTTGTTTTTAAGGTTTTCTTTTTATCAATGATTTTAAGAAATTTGTTTATAATATAATATGTCTTGCTATAGTTTTCATTGTGTCTCTTGTTCTTATAGTTTACTGGGAATCTTAGTTTCATGGGTTTGCAATATTTATCAAATTTGGGAAATTTTTAGCCATTATTTCTTCTAAAGTTTTTTCTGTTCTCCTATCTATCTTTTCCTTTGGGGACTTCAGTTACACTTGGGTTAGGCTGCTTGAAATTCTTCTGCAGACTGGATGTTCTGTTACTTTTTTTTTACGTCCTCCCCCTTATCCTTTGTATTTTTCATTTGGCTAGTTTCTATTTCCACATTATTTCATTAACTAACTTTTTCTTCTGCAATGTATTCCTCTAGTTAATTCCATCAAATGTATTTTTTTATTTCAGATGTCATTTTTCGTCTTTAGAAATTAAATTTGTGTCTTAAAAAATCTTTCATATCTCTATATGTTCAGTCTTTCCTCTAACTTACTGAAATTGTGGAATATAGTTATAGTATTGGGTATAATACATACTTTAATGTCCTTATCTAATAATTGTATCATCTGTGTCATTTCTAGATCAGTTTCTATTATATTTTCTCTCCAGTCTTGTTAAGGTCTGAGGATTATCGAATGTTTTTTCCCTCAGTCTCTAGTAGTTTTCTTAATGTATGTACTGATCAGTACTCAGCACCAGGTGGAACCTATATAGACCTCTGAAATTCTCTCAATGCAGATTTCTCCTCTCTGGGACTCTGCTTTGTAAACTGTAGTTCTTTTGGTCATTCAAAAGCCCAGCTTTAATTCCTCTAGTCAGGAAGACAGACTACTTGGGTATTTCTCCCTACATCACAGCCTGGAAACTTTCTCAAGGCAGTAAGCTGGGTAAATGTCAAACTCATTTTATTGTTTTCTGACTCAGAGTTCACTATTCTTTTTCTCGCCTAATGCTCAACATCTTTAAAACTATCATTTGATATATTTTGTCAGAGTTTTGTCTGAGTTTTGTCAGAGTTTTGTCAGAGTTTTATTTCAGAAGGGAGAGTATATCTGGTTCTATTTATTCCAGAACTAGATATATATACCTTAGTATATCTGTCCAGAAGCAGACATCCCTTATACTGTTTAGTTGCAGCCAAGTTGAAGCTTCAGCTATCCTCTCCTGTGTAATTCATATTCCTCAAAGTAATCTCATTTCTAGGAATTCCTGTTATCTTCTTTCCCACCGCATTAAATTACCTACTCATTCTTTCTTTGTGTTGCATATTAGTTAACTCATTAAAGGACCAGTGCTAATGAACTAACAAATCTCTTATTCTAAGCAATTTTTCAAAAATGTAAAAAGAAAAAACCTCCTTTATTTGCTTATAGTAATAAAAATGCTAAGTCTAAGGAGAATGTGTTAAGAAGAACTTGAAGGGACTTCCCTGACGGTCCCATGTTTAAGATTCAACTTCCACTGTGAAGGTGTGGGTTTGACCCCTGGTTGGGGAATTAAGATCCTGCATGCCCTGCAATGCCGGGGGGGGGGGGGGGGGGGGGGGGGGTGGTGGTGGTGTAAATCACCTGTTGTCAGTTTATCCCAGGATTTTTTCAATATATTTTAATGGAATCATGTAAATATGCAATTTTGAATTCTGCTTGTTCCACTCAGCATTTTAGTGAGATTTTGTCTACTAGTAAACTTCTCTGAGAAGCAATTTAAGTGATGCATAGTATTTCATTTCACTATAATCATATGTTTAGATAGTTTCCAATGTTTACTATTACATATAACGCTATACAAATATTTTTCTGTATCTCTGATTATTTTTAGAGTAAGGTCTCAAAATGGAATTACTACACCCAAAGATATAAACCGGTTTAAGAGTTTTAGCGAATATTACCATTTTTACCTCCAGAAACATTATACCATTTATACTTCCACCAGTAGTGTGTGAAATTATCTGTCTCATCATCTTCTTATTTTCATTGCATATCAAAATAGCAGGGGCTTCGAGAGAGAGGAAAAAGCTTATTCACAATGAATTATTTGAATGATAGAAATTTATGTGCTGTAGTTGATAGTACCTCTTAAGGCTTCTAAGTACAGTTGTACAGTTTGTACACTGTACAGAAGCACCTGGCTGGGGGGCCAGAGGAGGTTAAAATCCATTTCATGCTCTGCTTTCCAAAAGGAGTCCCCACAGGGCTTTTTCTAATTCTAAAGACCTGTAAAGTCTGTTGGTGGCCCTGATAGCTACCATTTATCCCTGTAATTATTATGTGTCTGACATATGCTGAGGATTTTAAATTTATTATCACATTTAATCCTCATAACAACCCTGTGTTGAAAGTATTATCATTTCATTTTAGAAATGAAAAAACTGAGGATTAGAGAATTTATATAATCTGATCTAAATGTTCAGAATTTACACAGAATTTATAGGTATTGTAGTTTGAATTCAAATTAGATTTGTTTGATTCCAAACCTAGTGTCATTTTGACAATGACTGATTTTTAGTTAAGTGGACCATCAAGCGTTCCTCAAGTGTCTCTGCTAGGTCTTTTAGGCAGGTAAAATGATCACAGTTTACCAGTCAATAAGAAAAATAACACAACAATAACATGATTGCTTGAAAACATTTGTACTCTGGGGGCAAAAATTTGCTACTTTCGGAACCCAATATGCATACAGATAAATAGTTTGAGTAATATTAATATTAGGTGATACACATTTATAAAAGTAGGTAATCTAGGAAAAGCACATTCTCACTGCAGATTACTATCTTCCATTGTATTTTATAGTGAGACCACTTATAGTATAATGCTTGTTCACATCCCTCACAGAATATTATGGCCACAGCAATTTTAGTAAAGGGCTGTGGAAGAAAGCTTTATGAACAATATAAAGACTTGGTAGGACAATGATTCATTTAATATCCTGCTAACATTTTTTTCAGTGATAGCCATGTTGGACTGTTACTGTAATCATTAGTGAAAGCAGTGATGCCCAGAGTTGCTCAATCTAAGGAGAAAATTTGGCAGGGCCTAATATGCCCATCTTGTAATCTCCATTAAATCTTGTTTTGGCTCTCATTTAATGCAAGACATTACCTGGGGGAAGCAAGGCCTGGAGTAGAATATCATACTCTTTCATATGTCATTTATCTTTTATGAGTTCTAGTCTACCCAATGGAGTGTGACTCAGAGGTCATGTTGCTGCTACCTAAATGCTATATTCACTGATATTTGACCTTTGGCAAAGAAGTAGGTTTTCCATAGATACTATTGTTTAATGAGCTCTGGTTGTAAATATCTCCCTGTTCTCCTTGGCAATAATAATTCCTACCTGTTGGGAGCCCCAATTGACTCTGAAGTAATCATCTTATGAAAGGTAGAAATCATCAAAATTTCATTTGTTGATAGAAAGGTAAATATAAAGAAGATACTTGTTATTGTTATGGAAGAAAAAAAGGCATAGTTGTTTGAACTGCTTTAATTAAAGAAAAGATGGTTGCAAATGAGTTGATTTCTGTGTTTGGGCTTCTCATGAATGATATGTTTTATATAAATATGTTAACAAAAATCCAATAAACATTATGTGTTGATCCCTGGGGGAGACAAGGACATGGTGTAATATAAACTCAGCATTTTTTTAGTATGTATCATATAGCTTGATGAAAGGATTGATGTACATAAGAATTTGGGGCTTCCAGTTTAGTTCAGTTGCTCAGTTGTGTCCCACTCTTTGCAACCCCATGGACTGCAACACACCATGCTTTCGTGTCTATCACAAACTCCCGGAGTTTACCCAAACTCATGTTCATTGAATTGGTGATGCCATCCAACCATCTCATCCTCTGTTGCCCCTTTCTCCTCCTGCCTTCAATCTTTCCCAGCATCAGGGTCTTTTCAAAAGAGTCAGTTCTTTGAATCAGGTGGCCAAAGTATTGGAGTTTCAGCTTCAACATCAATCCTTCCAGTGAATATTCAGGACTGATTTCCTTTAGGATGGACTGGTTGGATCTCCTTGCTGTCCAAGGCACTGTCAAGAATCTTCTCCAACACCACAGTTTTGAAAAGCATCAATTCTTTAGCACTCAGCTTTCTTTATAGTCCAACTCTCATATCCACCCATGACTAGTAGAAAAACCATCAGTTCAGTTCCATTCAGTTCAGTTGCTCAGTCATGTCTGACTCTTTGTGACCCCATGGACTGCAGCACACCAGGCTTCCCTGTTGATCACCAACTCCTGGAGCTTACTTAAACTCATGTCTATTGAGTTGGTGATACCATCCAACCATCTCATGCTCTGTCATTCCCTTCTCCTCCTGCCTTCAATCTTTCCTAGAATCAGGGTCTTTTAAAAAGAGTCAGTTCTTCGCATCAGTGGCCAAAATATTGGTGTTTCAACTTCAGCATCAGTCCTTCCAATGAATACTCAGAATTGATCTCCTTTAGGATGGACTAATTGGATCTCCTTGCTGCCCAAAGGACTCTCAAAAGTCTTCTCCAACACCACAGTTCAAAAGCATCAGTTCTTCGGCACTCAGCTCTCTTTATCATCCAGCTGACATCCATACATGACTACTGGAAAAACCATAGATTTGACTATACGGACCTTTATCAGCAAAGTAATGTCTTGGCTTCCAGTTTTGAGTAAATGAAAGTTGGCTTGAAGTGTGGTACTTTTAAAGGACATTTACCCTCTAGTCATCATCTAACTAGGGCTTATGTTTTCACTGATTGGTATTCTAGGTCATTTATTTATAAAGTTGTGCAAAATTTTGGAAACTGAGGAAGGGATTATTCTTATCAGGTAGCTATATCTTGATGACAATTCTGACATTTCAAGATGACCTGTTGATGGTATTATATCTTGTGGGTTTTTTTTTTCTAATACTTAGTTTAAAGAGTAAGATAAAGGGCCTGTAATAAAGCTCAGAAATGCTTCTGTCTAAAAGACAAATATGGTGATTGCTCTTTACACACAACCTGCAATCAGGAACAATATGACCAGCTAAGGATATAGAAATTTAAATCTGAAGTGCAGAGGGTTGCATCCTGGTGTACCTGAAACATGTTCCATACTACCTTGGCTTTAAAATTCTCTAATTTTTCTATTTTATTAGAAGTTATTCACTTTGGGAGCAATAAAGAAACTCCAACTTGAACTGCCTTGTATCTTTTAGTTGGAATTTTCCCAAAGCACAAAAGTTAAAATGTAAAAGTTGCTGTGTTTCATTAGTTTTATTCTTTTGAATGTTGCTGCAGTGAAAGCTCTGTGTGAAATTATTAGAAGACAAGTTTTCAAGTGATTGTAAAAGAAGATGCATATATGGGGACTCACTCAAAGGGCATTATTTAAAAAAGAAATTTTTCAGCCACCTATATCTCAGGGTATCTGTTCCCATTCAAGGATAGAGAAGCCACCATCTGTATGATTATTTTTACATCTGAACTTTTTTTTATACACCAGAGAGACTCAAAACTTTCAGGGTCATTTGCCCAGCATGTAGTGGAATGTCCTGTGCAATAGATTCCAATTAATATGACCGTGTTCAATAGCCCTGTACCACCAATGATGTTTAACTGCTTTCCACTTGGCTTTATATGGCACTTCTTTGTTGCAGCTGCAACCAGGTCTATCGCCCCTTTGATAGAATTTCAGTTACCCCAGGGAGAAGCTTTCAACTTTATTAAGCATTGAAGTCTGCACATTTATTCTTCTATGGAAGAACAGATCAAAAGCACACTTTCTGAGGAAGTAATCTGAAAAATTAGGATAGCACTTGTGGACTTTGGCAATAATATTTTCCTGTAATTGAAACCTAAGAACCTGTGTCAAATGACTAGACTATTATGAACTTCTTAGCATTTAACAAACCTATCTTGCTCTCTCTCTTTCTTTAAGTAAATAGGGTTCTTTAATTCGACTTAACTAATTCTTTAGCATGCTGTGTCCCTTTGCTGTGGTTAGGAAGCCTAAATCTAGGTTTAGAGATAGGGAACTGACAATCAAGGAAGAAAACAATTAGATGATTAAGTTATGAAATAGAAAAAAAGCCTGTGGTTTTCAGTCCTTCTCTAGCATTAACTCATTTTGAAAAATTGAAAAAGACACTTAGATTATCTGGGCCACAGTTTCCTCATCTTTGAAAAGTAAGGATTAGCTGAAGTATCTGTTAGACTTCTGCTGAATCTGAAATTCTAAATGTTGAGTCTAAATGTTACGCAGGATGTGACCAGACAGAGACAATTCCTTATGTTTGTACACAGCCATTTTTATTTTGCATCCTCTGTGTGTTTCGACTTCAGGTTTGGCTTGGCAATGGAATAATGCAGTACATTTTTCTTGCAAGTTGAAATGATATGTACCTGGAACACAGGTAAAGCCAGAGTAATACTGTCTTTACAGAGGAGATTAGACTGAGTCGCATTTCTCCCATCAATCCCAAGAAGCTAGAACTTTGGAAAGATATCACATAGACACCTCTGAGAAAATTGTCTCATATACATACACATGCAGGAGGGACAGCAGCTAGACAGCCGGCCTGGTGGTGTGAAGCTGCAGCAGGCACACAGTGCTGGGCAGGAGAGGGAGCTGGACCCCAGGCCCTGGTTGAGGCAGGCAGGCGAGCAGGACTGCCCAGTGATCTGCTTCTGAGCATGCAAAACCTTGTGCCTCCTGGGGGATGGCCTGAAGTCCATGCTATGGAAGAGGAGAAGCTAATGGCAAAGAAAGAGCTCGGACCCATCTTTTATGCACTCATCTTGCCTTTTGGCAAAAAGATGGGAGACTAGATGGCAGAGTAGAAGGAACTTCAGCTCATCTCCTCCCAAGAGAACACTAATACCAAAACTAACTGCTGAATAGCTATTGATAAAAAGGACTGCTGCTGCTGTTGCTGCTAAATCACTTCAGTCATGTCCGACTCTGTGCGACCCCATACATGGCTCCCCGTCCCTGGGATTCTCCAGGCAAGAACACTGGAGTGGGTTGCCATTTCCTTCTCCAGTGCATAAAAGTGAAAAGTGAAAGTGAAGTTGCTGAGTTGTGTCCGACTCAGCGACCCCATGGACTGCTGCCCACCAGGCTCCTCCATCCATGGGATTTTCCAGGCAAGAGTACTAGAGTGGGTTGCCATTGTATTCTCCTGATCAAAACGACTGGAACTTACCAAAAAGGGTATTCTATATCCAAAGACATAAAGTCCAAAGAAATGGTAGAAGGTATAATTGAACCATTTTGCTTTACACCTGAAACTGTCACAAGGTTGTTAATCAGCTATACTCCAAAATAAAAGAAAAAGTTAAAAAAAGAGAGATGGTAGAAGGGGCACACCCATGATATAATTGAATATCATACCTACGGGGTGGGAAACCCACAAACTGGAAAATTCTATTGCAGAAGTTCTTCTGCAGAAGTGTGATTTCTGAGCCCCAATCAGTCTTCCCAGCCTGGGGGTCTTGCATCGGTAGGAGGAGCCCCCAGAGCATTTGGCTTTGAAGGCCAGCGGGACTTAATTGCAGGAGCTCCACAGAATCAGGTGAAACAGAGACTCCACTCTTGGAGTGCACAGACATGGTCTCCTGCACCCCTGAACCCAGGGCAAAGGCAGTGACTACATAGTCATGGAGCCAGATCTACCTACTGGTTTTGGAGGGTGTCCTGGGAAGGCTCTCTCTGGGGTCATAAAAGCTGGTGGTAGAAATATTGGGAAGTGTTCATCTACTTGAACTCTGGTTGGAGGCAGACATCTTGTTTGGATAATTAGCACCAAGACCTGGTCCCACCCACCACACCCGTAGGCTCCAGTGCTTGGATGGAAGTGAAAGTGTTAATCACTCAGTCTGGTCCAACTCTTTGCGACCCCATAGACTGTAGCCTGCCAGCCTCCTCTGTCCATGGAATTCTCCAGGCAAGAACACTGGAATAGGTAGCCATTCCCTTCTCTAGGGGATCTTCCCAATCCAGGGATCAAACCCAGCTGTCCTGCATTGCAGGCAGATTCTTTACCATCTAAGCTACCAGGAAAGCCCAGTGCTTTAGGCCAAAAAAACCTATGGGGTGTGAACACAGCCCCACCTATCAGCAGACAGGCTGAAAAAGACTTCCTAAGCCCACAGCCACCTCAAGACATGCCCCCTGATGCAGCCCTGCCTGCAAGAGGGCCACGACCCCAGTTCTACCCACCAGTTCTACCCTGCCAGCCCCTCCCACCAAAAAGTCTGCACAAGCCTCTAGACTAGCCTCACCCTTGGGACAGACACCAGAAGCATGAAAACTATGATCCAGCACCCTGGGGAATGCAGTTCATAACCTACCCAGGGACCAACCGGTCCCTGGCCCTTGTGTGATGAGATAGGGAGTACTTCTAGGACACTTAGGATGTCCCCTACAGAGGGCCACTGCTCCAAGTTTGAGAAAACTAACTAACCTTCCATATACATAAAAATACAAATAGAAATTTAAACAAAATGAGGTGGCAGAAGAATATGTTCCACACAAAGGAACAAGATAAAACCCCAGAAGAACAACTGTGTGATGTGGAGATAGACAACCTACCCAAGAAAGAATTCAGAGTAATGATTGTAAAAATGATCCAAGAACTTGGGAAAAGAATGGATGCATGGAGCAAGAAGTTACAAGAAGTTTTTAACGATGAATTGTTGCTCAGTCACATCTGACTCTTTGAGACCCCATGGACTGTAGTCCATCAGGCTCCTCTGTCCATGGAATTCTCCAAGAATACTGGTCGGGGTAGCCATTGCCTTCTACAGGGGATCTTGTTGACCCATGGATGGAACCCTGGTCTCCTGCATTGCAGGCAGATTCTTACCATCTGAGCCACCAGGGAAGCCCCTAACAAAAAGTTAGAAAATATAAAGTACACACACATACAACAGAACAGGACACACATACAACATGATAGCAAGGAGATCAAACCAGTCAATCCTAAAGGAAATCAACCCTAAATATTCATTGGAAGGACTGATGTGGAAGCTGAAGCTCCAATACTGTTGCTACCTGATGTGAAGAGCTGAGTCATTGGAAAAGACCCTGATGCTGGGAGAGATTGAAGGCATGAGGAGAAGGGGGCAACAGACGATAAGATGGTTGGATGGCATCAGTAACTCAATGGACTTTAGTTTGAGCAAACCGCAGGAGGCAGTGAAGGACAGGGAAGCCCAGCATGCGGCAGACCACAGGGTCACAGAGAGCTGGACACGAATTAACTACTGAACATCACCACCACCACACACACACACACACACACACAATTTAGATTTCTCCACAACTGATGGGACAAATTATTGCCTTCTGCGTTAGTCTGAATCTGAGGGCTAACCTTGTTATTAGTTCTTTCAAAGGTTTAGATAAAAATCTTGTGTTCCAGTTTGTGGAACTTAGATCCTTGAAAGAGATTTCCTTGAATCAAAATGTATACTACATACTGCCTGTAGGCTGAATATAATTTCTAACAGTATTTTGTCAATGGATGCTCAAAACACAGGTACTAAATGCAGAAGTCCTCAAAATGTTTTAGCACTAAAATGTTGGAAATTATTTTATAGGCCAATTCTGTGGTGGGAGGGGGGCTCAGCATTGGGAACTCATTTACACCCGTGGTGGATTCATGTCAATGTATGGCAAAACCAATATAGTATTGTAAAGTAAAAAAAAAAAAAAAAAATTTCAATTCTGATGATTAGGGATCAAGTGGAACCATGTCCCTCTTCAGAATTTTAATAAATACCAGCAAGGATCTAACTGCCACTAAGACATGGATGATATTATTGGAAACTTTTACTTCTGAAGTATGAATTTAGCGGCTACGTTTCTAATCTCAGATCTTCAGCATTTTATTTCTGATATTGAACAATTTACTTGTCCTATCTGTCCTTGTATTATCTTTTATACTATACCAAACCCCTACAAACAATAGTTTCTTGAAGGTTAATAACAATGTGGAATGTGAAACCATATGAAATAACTTTGTATATTAGATTGGGTTAGAAATTTACTGATCTATCTCAAACTTTGAATGGTTCTTTTTACTAATGCATGATTTTGTAATATTATTCATTGGTTGTTGGAAAAATATTTGTTCCCTGATTTATTCAGATACTCTGAATTTTAACCCATTCATTATGTATTACCCCCCAAATTTTCTGTTAATATCATCATGAATCTCATTAGATAAGACTTTAAATGTTGAGAAGTTGTAAAATTCACCATGGTAGACTCAAGTTTTCCAAAATTTTAGTTTTCCCTCAAATTTTATCAGGGGCAAAAAAAAAAAACACAAAAAAACCATATGTTGTTTCCCTTGAAGTGACAGGCTTATTTGTTAATTAAATTTTGAAAAGTGTAACAAATACCCAATCTGATAATCCATCATTTGTCTGTCAGTCTTTTTTTTTCATGTAAAAATGATGTTTTATGAAAATGTAAACTGTTTCCATTTTTTACTCAATTGTGCAAATTGCTTTTCCTAGAGACAATATCATATTTCAGAATATAGCAGAAGGGTTTCAGGCATACTTCTCATTTCATTATACAGAACATTAATAAGATGTATACATTTAATAAAGTAATCATTTTATTGCTTTATAAAGGACATTCTTTTCAGATTTCAAACATTTTTGTTTGCTCTTTTGACTGTGCCATACAGCTTGCAGGATCTTAGTTCCACAACCAGGGATTGAACACAGACCCTTGGCAGTGAAAGTGCAGAGTTTGAACCACTGGAAATTTCCTGTAAATGACATTCTTAAGTGAACCTAGCATTTTACTGATATTTTTATTTTTAGTGCATAATGGTGAAGAATGTAATTACCAGTGTAGTATGGTGTCACTGTTTTTATTCTTCCTAAGGGACCAAAAGTTTTATCCACCACTGCTTTTGCACCACTAGTAAATATTAACATAATGAAGAAAAAAAATAGCATCTTAGCTTTTTTTTTTCAAACTGTAAACTTTTTATTTTGTATTGGTGTATTTTATTATGAAAGTATCTTTGGCTTTGCAAACTTCCTGTGTCTTGGAGACCCCAGGAGCATGCAGATTGCATTTCTCCATCCAGAAAACCACTGGATTAGAGTTCAATATTAATATGTGATAGACTCTGAGCCTGCTCTGGTCCTGTAGTTGAAAACTTTAATATATCTATTATTTCCTTTTCTTTTATAGTGGATATAGGGGAAGAGAAGTATTAACAGTATATTTACTTTCCATAGGCTTCCTCAGATAATGCAGTTCATGTCAAGCACAGCATCAATTTTTCCTAATTTTTTTCCAGGTTAGAGCTAACTGGTTAATAATTGAATTTTATCTTTAGGCCAACACTTAAATGTAGATGAGAAAGTAATCATCTTCCATTTTCTAGAATTGTTATTAAGGTTTTAAAATTTTAAGCCAAAAAATGCTCTGTTGGACAAGTTTCTTAAAACATAAGCTAATATTACACTGATGATTACAAACAGATTATTTGAAAGGAAGATCTTTGACTCATTTTTCACCATGTACAATGTACCTGGTGCTTGGAAATTCCTCAAGAACTGCATATGTGCAGATGAAAATGGAGTTCATAATTAATCCATAGGACAAATAAATTCCTGAAAATGTGAAGATTCTCCCTTAGAACCCAAGAACATAAATGCTAACAATTTATTCACTGAAACTGAAAACAAGATTTGAAAATTTAAAGAAGATCATCTTTGCACAGTAGGAAAAGCTAGCTAATCATTTTTATTTGACAGGTTTTAAGCTTCATTCTTCTTTAAAATTCTTCCTAGTCTAGAAAACACTAAAATACATAAAAAATCAATAATGCAGGTTGCATTTCAAATGTGTCTTTAAATTTTCATATCCAACAGATTTGAAAATTGAATCATATTTTAAATGTATTAGGAAAAATCCCCATATAAAAGAATCATAAGATGAATCATTTCAGTAAGGAATTCTATCGTTAACCACAGAAAAATCCTTTCTAAATTATATTTTGAATGTCTGGATTTATGTATTTCATGTATTCGAGGGAAAGATATGTTACAGCAGAAGCTATCATAAGGAAAGGAAAAGTGAAGTTGCTCAGTCCTGTAGCCTACCAGGCTCCTCCCTCCATGGGACTTTCTAGGCAAGAGTACTGGAGTAGGTTGCCATTTCCTTCTCCAGGGAATCTTCCCGATCCTGGGATCAAACCCGAGTCTCCCACATTGCAGGCTGATGCTTTACTATCTGAGCCATCAGGGAAGCTGTTATATGTAAATGTATAATGGTAGAAATTATTATTTCCTTATTATTTATCAAGTCGGAATCACACTGGAATTACACCATACTGTTGAGAAGAATCTTGGCTCTTTGACTCAACTACTTCTTGATTACCTCTTTGGCTCTTTTCTCAGAGTCCCTTTTTGGCTTATGCTCTACCAGATATGAGAACTCTTCAGGTCTTAGCCCTGAGATATTCTATTCTTACACAAAGTCAGACTTCAAGGATATGAATCCTTGTTACAGAGCTTAAACTCACTTACACCTATGTGCCTCAGTTTTCTAATATATGAAAATGAGATAATAGTAATATCTACTTCTTGGGGTTATGGTGAGGATTATGTGAATATATATAAAGAATTTAAAATAGTGCCTGATATATAATAGGCACTCAGTAAAATCCTGAAAGATGATGCTGTGAAAGTGCTGCACTCAATATGCCAGCAAATTTGGAAAACTCAGCAGTGGCCACAGGACCAGAAAAGGTCAGTTTTCACTCCAATCCCAAAGAAAGGCAATGCCAAAGAATGCTCAACTACTGCACAATTGCATTCATCTCACACGCTAGTAAAGTAATGCTCAAAATTCTCCAAGCCAGGCTTCAGCAGTACATGAACCGTGAACTTCCAGATGTTCAAGCTGGTTTTAGAAAAGGCAAAGGAACCAGAGATCAAATTGCCAACATCCACTGGATCATCAAAAAAAGCAAGAGAGTTCTAGAAAAACTCTATTTCTGCTTTATTGACTATGCCAAAGCCTTTGACTGTGTGGATCACAATAAACTGTGGAAAATTCTGAAAGAGATGGGAATACAGACCACCTGACCTGCCTCTTGAGAAACCTATAGGCAGGTCAGGAAGCAACAGTTAGAACTGGACATGGAACAACAGACTGGTTCCAAATAGGAAAAGGAGTACATCAAGGCTGTGTATTGTTACCCTGCTTATTCAACTTATGTGCAGAGTACATCATGAATGAGAAACACTGGGCTGGAAGAAGCACAAGCTGGAATCAAGATTCCCGGGAGAAATATCAATAACCTCAGATATGCAGATGACACCACCCTTATGGCAGAAAGTGAAAAGGAACTAAAAAGCCTCTTGATGAAAGTGAAAGAGGAGAATGAAAAAGTTGGCTTAAAGTTCAACATTCAGAAAATGAAGATCATGGCATCTGGTCCCATCACTTCATGGCAAATAGACGGGGAAACAGTGGAAAGAGTGTCAGACTTTATTTTGGGGGCTCCAAAATCACTGCAGATGGTGATTGCAGCCATGAAATTAAAAGATGCTTACTGCTTGGAAGGAAAGTTATGACCAACCTAAATAACATATTAAAAAGCAGAGATATTACTTTGCCAACAAAGGTCCGTCTGGTCAAGGCTATGGTTTTTCCTGTGGTCATGTATGGATGTGAGAGCTGGACTGTGAAGAAAGCTGAGCACCAAAGAATTGATGCTTTTGAACTGTGGTGTTGGAGAAGACTCTTGAGAGTCCCTTGGACTGCAAGGAGATCCAACCAGTACATCCTAAAGGAGATCAGTCCTGGGTGTTCTTTGGAAGGACTGATGCTAAAGCTGAAACTCCAATACTTTGGCCACCTGATGCAAAGAGTTGACTCATTGGAAAAGACTTTGATGCTGGGAGGGATTGGGCGCAAGAAGAGAAGGGGACGACAGAGGATAAGATGGCTGGATGGCATGATCGACTTGATGGACATGAGTTTGAGTGAACTCTGGGAGTTAATGATGGACAGGGAGGCCTGGCGTGCTGTGATTCATGGGGTCGCAAAGAGTTGGACAGGACTGGGTGACTGAACTGGACCAAACCAAACCGAAGCTTTAATTTGCTTTTATTCTGCGATACATTCTCTCCCTAAGTAATTGTATCAATTCCTGTAAATGTGTGCTCAGTCACTCAGTCGCCTCAGACTCTTCAAAACCCCACAGACTGTAACCCACCAGGCTCCTCTGTCCAAGGAATTTTTCAGGGAAGAATACTGGAGTGGGGTGCTATTTCCTATTCCAGGGAATTGTCCCAAACTCATGTCTCATGCATTGGCAGGCAGATTTTATATCACTGAGCCACCTGGGAAGCCCATTCCCACCCTTTTGCCGATAAATCCTAAATGGTGGTGGTCACTAAGTCATATCTGACTCATGACCCCATGGACTGTAGCCCACCAGGCTTCTCTGTTCATGGGATTTCCCAGGAGTGGGTTGCCATTTCCTTCTCCAGGGCATCTTTATGACCCAGGATGGAACTCAGCTCTCAAACACACATCTTCTGCATTGCAGGCAGATTCTTTACCTCTGAGCCACCAGGGAAGCTGATAAATCCTAAATATACACCTCTAGTTCAGATGTTTCTTCAGAGAATCAAACCTTATACCTATCTATTTATTATCTTTTGCATTTCTCTCAGACACCTTTTTAGGTCTTTAATCCATTTTAATCCACTCGCAAAGAGTTGGGCATGACCGAGCGACTTCACTTTCACTTTCAATCCATTTTGAGTTTATTTGTGTATGGTGTTAGAAAGTGTTCTAATTTTATTCTTTTTCATAGCTGTCCAGTTTTCCCAGCACCACTTATAGTCTTGCCTCCTTTGTCAAAGATAAGGTGCCCATAGGTGTGTGGGTTTATCTCTGGCTTTCTATCTTGTTCCAATGGTCGATATTTCTGTTTTTGTGCTAGTACTATACTGTCTTGATGACTATAGCTTTGTAATATAGGCTTGCAGTATAGTCTGAAGTCAGGAAAATTGATTCCTCTAGCTCCATTCTTCTTTCTTAAGGTTGCTTTGACTATTCAGGTCCTTTGTGTTTCCACATGAATTGTGAGATTTTTTTGTTCTAGTTCCGTGAAAAATGTCATTGGTAATTTGATACAGACTGCATTGAATCCTGTAGCTTGCTTTGGGTAGTATAGTCATTTTCTCAATGTTGATTCTTCCAGTCTAAGAACATGGTATATTTCTCCATCTGTTTATGTCATCTTTGATTTCTTTCATCAGTGTCTTAGAGTTTTCTGTATACAGCTCTTTTGTCTTCTTGAAAGCATTAGTCACTCAGTCGCGTCTGACTTTGTGAGACCACATGGACTGTAGCCTGTCAGGATCCTCTGTCCATGGGATTTTCCAGGCAAGAATACTGAAGTGGATTGCCATTTCTTTCTCCAGGGGATCTTCCCAACCCAGGGGTCGAAACTGGGTCTCCTACATTGCAAGCAGAGTCTTTATCATCTGAGCCACCAGGGGAGACCAGTTTTGTCTCCTTCAGTTCAGTTCAGTTCAGTTCAGTTCAGTCGCTCAGTCGTGTCTGACTCTTTGTCACCCTGTGAATCGCAGCACGCCAGGCCTCCCTGTCCATCACCAACTCCTGGAGTTCACTCAGATTCACGTCCATCGAGTCAGTGATGCCATCCACACATCTCATCCTCTGTTGTCCCCTTCTTCTCCTGCCCCCAATCCCTCCCAGCATCAGAGTCTTTTCCAGTGAGTCAACTCTTCACATGAGGTGGCCAAAGTACTGGAGTTTCAGCTTTAGCATCATTCCTTCCAAAGAAATTCCAGAATTGATCTCCTTCAGAATGGACTGGTTGGATCTCCTTGCCGTCCAAGGGACTCTCAAGAGTCTTCTCCAACACCACAGTTCAAAAGCATCCATTCTTCAGCGCTCAGCTGTCTTCACAGTCCAACTCTCACATCCATACATGACTACTGGAAAACCATAGCCTTGACTAGATGGACCTTGGTCGGCAAATTTATTCTTACTTATCTTATCCTTTTTGTTGCAGTCATGCATGGGATTGATTCCTTAATTTTTCTTTCTGGATTTTCATTGTTAGTGTATAGAAATACAAAGGATTCCTATACACTATCCTGCAACTTTACTAAGTTCACTGATTAGCTCTAGTAATTTTCTGATAGTACCTTTAGAGTTTTTTATGTATAGTATCATGTCATCTGTAAACAGCAAGAGTTTTACCTCTTATTTTCCAATTGGGATTTCTTTTATTTCTCTTTCTTCCCTGATTGTTATGGCTAGGACTTTCAAAACTATGTTAAATGATAGTGGCAAGTGTGGATATCCTTGTCCTGTTTCTGATCTTCAAGAAAATACTTTCAATTTTACATCATTGAGAATAATTTTTGCTGTAGGTTTATCATATATGGGGGCTTCCCTGTGGCTCAGCTGGTAAAGAATCTGCCTGCAACGCGGGAGACCTGGATTCAATCGCTGGGTTGGGAAGATCCCCTGGAGAAGAGAAAGGCTACGCATTCCAGTATTCTGGCCTGGAGAATTCCATGGACTATTCCATGGGGTCGCAAAGAGTCAAACACAACTGAGGGACTTTCACTTTCACTCTTATCATATATGGCCTTTATTATGTTGAGGTAGGTTGTTTTTATGCCCTTTTCTGAAGAGTTTTTATCATAAATGGGTGCTGAATTTTGTGGAAAGCTTTTTCTGCATCTATCATCATAAGATTTTTATCTTTTACTTTGTTAATATGGTGAAAATTACCATAGTATTTTAAGCACACATATTTTTGTATGCATCTCTAAAAAATTAAAGACTTTTTAAAAATATCAAAATATCAGTGACTCATAATTATTTTTCTTTTTTTATGTTGATTTACATCAGAATCCAAATAAAGTCCACATATAGCAATTGCTTATATGCCTCTTAGAAAGTGAAAGTGAAAGTGAAGTCGTGTCCAACTCTTTGCAAACCCATGGACTGTAGCCTACCAGGCTCCTCTGTCCGTGCCATTTTCCAGGCAGTAGTACTGGAGTGGGGTGCCATTTCCTTCTCCAGGGGGGATCTTCCTGATCCAGGGATCAAACCTGGGTCTCCTGCATTGCAGACAGATGCTTTATCCTCTGAGCCATCTTTTAATTCTTCTATTCCTTCTTCTCCTTCTCTTTCCCTAGAAATATATTTGTTGAAGAAACAGTCATTGGCCTTATAGTTACACTTTGTGCCCTGTACTTCTTATAAAGTTTAATAGTTAGGTCTTAAGACTTGGCTTGCTTATGTTCAGGATTGCTTTTTTATAAGGCTACTTCATGGAAAGTATTGGCACTTCCACCGGGAAGCACATAAGTCTGATTATCTCCCCTTTTTGTGACGTTGATAGCTGGTCATTGTTTAGAATAGGTCCATTGTGCCATTAGTGGTTACAAAGCATTAATATTATATCATTGTTTCTTCACTTATTGGCTGAAATGCTTCTATGAAGAGAAACTTTTGGTAATCCAGCAGTATATTTCATATGGGAAAGGCAAAATATTCTTTCTTTTTTATTTATCAACTTTCACCACTAATTCTGTGTCATAGTCCATGGGTGATGAATGAACTTTTAAAATGTTTTATATGTTTTAATCCACTGCATCTTTACTGATGCTCAAATGTTACTATTTTTTGACTTGTAGAAGTATCATCAGTTTGGCTCTCGAATCCTTTTGACAAACCTCAGTAGTCTTTGGTAACCTCATTGTTTTCTGGTATGATAAGATGTTTTGGGATCACCTGAGATATCTCTTGCTCCAGAATTCAAATTATCCATTTATCCAAGGAGCCCAGTATTGGGAAATGGTACTTAGAGACCACAATCTGGATTTTAGGAACATTTATTACTACTGCATTGGTCATCTGTTTCTAAGCTTGCTCAGAGTTGGGAATATGTAAATATTGTTTAAAAGAAAAGACAAAAAAACAAAAAACAAAAAAAGAAAAGACAAGTTCACAATATTATAAATTTAAGATTACAATGTTTATACTTCTTTGATTTTATATTCATTCCATTTTCTACTATTGTGAATATTTTGTTTCTTAATGGCATAAACTTAATTACTTTTGTCTATCCTAAATTGTAAAAAGTAGTTTCAGAATAGCATAATCAGTGTTATAATTAATAATATAATTATTGAAAATATTCAAGATATTTTTTTACATTTCATTTATTTATAATTTTAAATAAATATTAAGCTCTATGTGCTATCAGAAAGGGCATAAAATAATTATAGACTATAGTTATACTACCTTCCAGAAAGGTGAAAACAATTTTATCTAATGATTCATGTTTAATATGTTCAAATTCAATACAGTCCCTTTAACAGAGAAAGTACAGTTTCTGAAATGAAATCTAATTTTTTCTGAGGAAAGGAAAGTAGCCCCAATTCTTCAGAACTTTTCTTTCATCGCAGGTGAATCATCCAATAATGAAAGCCTGTGTCCTTGGTGCTTATGGCACTTTATTCATTGGATGAATTGGCCTCAAGAAGTGTAAGATCATTGTTGGTCTTAAGTAATAGAGAACTTGATTTCCAGGTGTTGAATTGAATTTGGAATAACACTTATATAGGTTTCTTGACCTCAGTATTTGCTTAGTTCTCTTTCAAAACCCTGGCTTGTTCCATCCCATTTTTACAAAGTGCAGCTTTGCAGCCCTTGCTTCCCATCCTGTCTAGTGTTTCAGAGCAAGGTCAGAATGCCCTGCATTAACGTTGGAAACGCAGACCTTAGGACCTTCAGTGGAATGCTGCCAATCTCCAGAATGTTTTGCTATTTTCTCTTTGGGGAAAAAAAAGCCATATTTAAGCCTCAGACTAAAGATGTAAGCTCTTGGGCCCTTATTTAAAAGACTAAAATACCTTGGATTTTCAATCCATCTGTCCTCCTTCAAAAAGTCTTCCTACAATATGCAATTTATTAAAGAAAAAAATATTTTTCTTTAATAAATATTCCATTGCTACTAAAAGATTTGATCTAAAGCATTTCCACAGAGCAGTCATTGTAGGATATTGACTAGGAGCAGGAAGTTTAAGAGTATGAAAGGCAGGATTCAAATCCCAGCCCTGCTGCACTTACTTACTCTGTGACTATGGACAAATAAAATAACCTTTAGCCTCAGTTTTACCCTCTGTAAAATGGAGGCAATAATAATACCTATCAGTTCAGTTCAGTTGTTCAGTCATGGCCAACTCTTTGTGACCCCATGGGCTTCATGCCAAGCTTCCCTGTCTATCACCAACTCTTGGAGCTTACTCACACTCATGTCCACTGAGTTGGTGACGCCATCCAACCATCTCATCCTCTGCCATCCCTTTCTTCTCCTGCCTTCAATCTATCCCAGCATCAGAGTCTTTTCAAATGAGTCAGCTCTTCGCATCAGGTGGCCAAAGTATTGGAGTTTCAGTTTCAACATCAGTCCTTCCAATGAATATTCAGGACTGATTTCCTTTAGGGTGGACTGGTTGGATCTCCTTGCTGTCCAAGGGACTCTCAAGAGTTCTCCAACACCGCAGTTCAAAAGCATCTATACTTTAGCACTCAGCTTTCTTTATAGTCTAACTCTCACATCTATACATAACTGGATGGATGGAAAAACCATAGCTTTGACTAGATGGACTTTTGTTGGAAAAGTCATGTCTCTGCTTTTTAATATGCTGTCTATGTTGATCATAGTTTTTCCTCCAAGGAGCAAGTATCTTTTAATTTCATGGCTGCAGTCACCATCTATAGATTATTCAAGCAATAAATGTTAAATGATTCATCAGAGTTTCTGACACTGTATGCAAGAACATAAGAAATGTTGGTAGAGCAGAAAAATAATTGGTAGAACAGGTTAGAGAAAATTAACAAAAATCTAAAGCTAAAAAACACCATCAAGTAACTGGATTTAATTAACATTCATGGTGAATTCCACCCAACAACAGCAGAGTATACATTTTCCTTAAGTGCACCAAGAACATTGACTAAGATAGACAATATCCTGAGTTATAATTGAAATCATACAAGGTGTATTCTTTGAATACAATGGAATTAAAATAAACCTGGTAATCTTGAGTTTTAACTAGTATTGATAGAATTTAGTAGACAAGAGCTTGGATTCTGGTTTCAAATAGAAGCAGATTTGAATTCTAGCTCTATCTCTTACATATTTTGGAACCTTAGACAATTGATTTTACCTTATTGCTTTATTTTCTAATTTATAGACTGGGCTTAATAAGTATATCTACCTTATCATACTGTCAAGATTAAAGTGATAATGCATTTTTATAAAGTGCATAAGACACTTTCATCACCTGTATGCCTTCAATACGCCTTAGTTATTATGTAGAGGAAGGAGCAAATGCTAGAGGCAAGACTATTGATAATAAAAGGTGGCAGCAGCTGTTTGATTTTAAAATAACAAAAAGTGTAATGGAATTCCTTGCCGTTGATCCAGCATAACTTATTTTAACATTTTACTTCACTGTCACCCATATGTCATTGTGGAAACATCTTTATTGTGGGTGATACTGGGACTGAGTCACATAGCCTAGCACTGGTGGACTGTATTTTTTTGGATTGATTCACATGTCCCTCCTCTTGATTACCTCCCTCTTGACTAGTTAATTTTGTTGTTGAAAATGGGAATCAGGATTGGGAGAAGTGGTTCATTCATTTAATAAATTATTATTCATCACCTACTTTGTAATGAGCACCATGTTAAATAGTAGGCAAGAATCACCAGAAGGTATGGTCTAAAGGGAAAGCAAATATAAAAAATTACAATTAAATAAGCAATTATGGTAAAAGGCATTGAGTGCTTTGGCTATTGAAATGTAGTTTGTTTTTTTTTTTTGTAAGATTCAGTCTTTATTTTTTTTTTTCTAATTGAAGTATAGTTAATGCGTACTGTGTAGAAATATAGTTTAATAGACAAAGAACAATTTGAGTTCAGCTTCCCTTTGCATTGCTTTTTTCATTATCCACCCTGGTAAGTGTTAAAGGTAGAAAGTAGTATATCAAAACAGTTGTCTGGGCTGGCGGAGAACTGGCAGGGTAGGGAAGGGAAACACCCTTCAGATGTGTCCTAGTACATTCATAATGGTGTCATAGACCCAAAGAAGATTAGAACACACTGTTATAAATTCACCACCCAGATCATCTTTCAAATTCAGAGATGCCAAAAGATTTCAGGATTCCAAAATTAGGATCTCCTAGGTTTCTCCAAGAGAGTATGCTTACCAGCATTGAGTATTTGTTAAAAGCTGACCTGAGGAAAAGACTCTACTTGTGAAAAGTAAAAACAAACCAAATAAAAATATACATATATAATATATATATTAAAGAAAAAGCTTTCATATAGCTAAAGACTTGGTGGCTCAGACAGTAAAGAATCCACTTGCAATGTGAGAGACCTGGGTTTGATCCCTAGGTTGAGAAGATCCCCTGGAGGAAGGCATGGCAACCCACTCCAGTATTCCCACCTGAAGAATCCTCATGAACATAGGAGCCTGGTGGGCTACAGTTCACGGGGTTGCAAAGAGTTGGACATTACTAAGCACTCACATAGCTAAAGATTCCAATGTCTCACTGCATTGCACTGTCGTTTCCAATAATGTACAGGGGACAGGTGTCTAATGAAGTCATAACAGACAGAGATAGAATTCAACAGATGAAATATGGGTTAAATCAGATCTCATATTCAGCATGTTTAACATTGGTTTCTTAGGTTAGGTAAGGCATAAGAAGCTAGAATGGAAAAGGTATTCCAATGACTGAAATAACTGGTTTTTGGCTACACTAGGAAGAAAAGTAACTCTAGTTTGCATCCTTGGACAAAAGATTGCAAAAAGACCAGGGAGTTAAAATTAGCCTTAACATTATTATTAGCTATTTTGTTAGGCTTAGCATCCTGCTATAGAATTCTACAATCAAAAGCATTAAGGAGCTTGAATCAGTTCACATAAGCTTTCTACTAGCAGGACAAATTTATGATAGAGCTCCAAAGGGGACTTCCTTGGTGGTCCCATGGTTAAGAATCCATTTGCCAATGCAAGAGACGTGGGTTTGGTCCCTGATCCAGGAAGATTCCACACCACAGGGCAACTAGGCCTGTGCACCACAACTACTGAAGCCTGTGCAGCCAAGAGGCTGTACTCTGCAACAAGAGAAGCCACTGCAATGAGAAACCCATGCACAGCAACTAGACAGTAGTCCCTGCTCAATGCAACTAGAGAAAGTCCACATACAACAACAAAGACCCAGTGCAGTCAAAGATATAATAGTAATAACAACAATGTCCAAACCTATTAGTGAGATATCACAACTTTCCTGGGTTGGCAATGACTCATGGATTGCACATGATTGAATAACAAAGAGCATACTGCTCATAACATTGTGATCTATAAAGTTATTGATCTTTTGTAAATTCACAAAAATTAAAAATTTCCAATAGGAGAATGTAAGGATATAATACCTGACCTTATTAAAATTCCCCTAATATCAGTATAGAACTTTGTAAAGTATGCACAGGTGCATTCATTCACTTGTAAGAACACTAGTAAGAGAAGTTATCATTTCTTTTGTTTTGTAATCAGAAGCTCAGAGAAGGTAAGTGATTTACTAAATCTTATACTATTGGCAGAATGGGAATGTCCCTTTTTTGGATTGTTCATATTCTTTGATATAAGAGATAATTTGCATATCACACAATGTCCATGAAAATATTGTTTGAAAATGCAAATTTTTACTAAAACTTTCAGAGATACTACTATTACATAAATACTAAGTAAATTTATGTTGAGTGTAGGTCATACCTTGAGATCTTATTCTCAACTTGGTGAATTTAAATGTGATTTAATTATTAATTGTCATCAATAAATGGCATTTTCAGTTCAGTTCAGTCGCTCAGTCGTGTCCGACTCTTTGCGACCCCATGAATCGTAGCACGCCAGGCCTCCTTGTCCATCACCAACTCCTGGAGTTCACTCAGACTCACGTCCATCGAGTCAGTGATGCCATCCAGACATCTCATCCTCTGTCATCCCCTTCTCCTCCTGCCCCCAATCGCTCCCAGCATCACAGTCTTTTCCAATGAGTCAACTCTTCACATGAGGTGGCCAAAGTACTGGACTTTCAGCTTTAGCATCATTCCTTCCAAAGCAATCCCAGGGCTGATCTCCTTCAGAATGGACTGGTTGGATCTCCTTGCAGTCCAAGGGACTCTCAAGAGTCTTCTCCAACACCAGCTCTCACATCCATACATGACCACTGGAAAACCATAGCCTTGACTAGACGGACCTTTGCTGGCAAAGTAATGTCTCTGCTTTTGAATATGCTATCTAGGTTGGTCATAACTTTTCTTCCAAGGAGTAAAGCGTCTTTTAATTTCATGGCTGCAGTCACCATCTGCAGTGATTTTGGAGCCCTCCAAAATAAAGTCTGACACTGTTTCCATTGTTTCCCCATCTATTTGCCATGATGTGATGGGACCAAATGCCATCCATGATCTTCGTTTTCTGAATGTTGAGCTTTAGGCCAACTTTTTCACTCTCCACTTTCACTTTCATCAAGAGGCATTTTAGTTCCTCTTCACTTTCTGCCATAAGGGTGGTGTCATCTGCGTATCTGAGGTGACTGATATTTCTCCCGGCAATCTTGATTCCAGCTTGTGCTTCTTTTAGCCCAGCGTTTCTCATGATGTACTCTGCATATCAGTTAAATAAGCAGGGTGACAATATACAGCCTTGATGTACTCCTTTTCCTATTTGGAACCATGTCCAGTTCTAACTGTTGCTTGTCCAGTTCTAACTGTTGCTTCCTGGCCTGCATATAGGTTTCTCAAGAGGCAGGTCAGGTGGTCTGGTATTCCCATCTCTCTCAGAATTTCCCACAGTTTATTGTGATCCACACAGTCAGAGGCTTTGGGATAGTAAATTAAGCAGAAATAGATGTTTTTCTGGAACTCTCTTGCTTTTTCAATGATCCAGCGAATGTAGGCAATTTGATCTCTGGTTCCTCTGCCTTTTCTAAAACCAGCTTGAGCATCTGGAAGTTCATGGTTCACATATTGCTGAAGCCTGGCTTGGAGAATTTTGAGCATTACTTCATTAGCGTGTGAGATGAGTGTAATTGTGTGGTAGTTTGAGCATTCTCTGGCATTGCTTTTCTTTGGTATTGGAATGAAAACTGACCTTTTTCAGTCCTGTGGCCACTGCTGAGTTTTCCAAATTTGCTGGCATATTGAGTGCAGCACTTTCACAGCATCTTTTAAGCTCTTATTTTTTACTTTTAAAAATAATATGAGCTTTATATAGAACAATTTAAAAAGACGGATAAAATAGAGGAAAGTATCCAATTGCCAAGTTCTTAGCCAGAGAAATCGTTGATAAATTTTAGTGTATACTTTTCTAGCGTTTCATATAACTGTGTGTGTGTGTGCATGTGTATATATATATATGATATTTCTATTATGTATTTCACATATTTACTAAAATATATAAAGACATACACATCTATAGATATATATGCATGTTTAAAATATATGTATATTTTATTTTATGTACCCTTATACCCCAATAGCATATTCAAAAGCAGAGGCATTACTTTGCCAACAAAGGTCTGTCTAGTCAAGGCTATGGTGTTTCCTGTGGTCATGTATGGATGTGAGAGTTGGACTGTGAAGAAAGCTGAGCACTGAAGAATTGATGCTTTTGCACTGTGGTGTTGGAGAAGACTCTTGAGTGTCCCTTGGACTGCAAGGAGATCCAACCAGTCCATTCTAAAGGAGATTGGTCCTGGGTGTTCTTTGGAAGGAATGATGCTAAAGCTGAAACTCCAGTACTTTGGCCACCTCACGTGAAGAGTTGACTCATTGGGAAAGACTCTGATGCTGGGAGGGATTGGGGACAGGAGGAGAAGGGGACGACAGAGGATGAGATGGCTGGATGGCATCACCGACTCGATGGACGTGAGTGTGAGTGAACTCTGGAAGTTGGTGATGGACAGGGAGGCCTGGTGTGCTGCAATTCATGGGGTCGCAAAGAGTCGGACACGACTGAGCGGCTGAACTGAACTGAACTGATACTTATGTTTGTATATATGCGCATATGAAATAAAAAAACCTTCATTCTGCTTTTACATTGATTTTTGAAGACTGGTTATGGATATCTTTCAATTCAATAAATATACTTCTACAACATCATTTTTTTACCATCTTTTTCTTCTCTCTTGTTTTTTGTTTTTTTTTTTTGGCTTTGCTACTCAGCATGTGAAATCTTATTTCCTCAACCAGGGATTGAATTTGTGCCTCCTGAAGTGGAAGCGCAGAATCTTAACCACTAGACCAACAGGGAAGACCCAGAATATAATTTTTATGACAACATTGTTCAACATTTTAGACTGTTATTATGTATAATATCATCATGCATATCTTTGTAGTTTTAACTTTGTCTAAATTCTCAATTATTTCCTTTAAAGTCAATTTCTAAGTGAATTTTGGCGCATATTGACAAATTGTCCTACAGGAAGTTGTACTTTCCACCAACAGTGTATAAAAATGCTTGTTTCTTCAGACACACTAACATGGGTTATTTTTAGTTCATTTGCATTTATTAAATTTCCTCTGTGTGCATAGGTCTATCCTCCTGGGGATCTTGTGTTCTAAGTGACTGATTCTGAGATACATTTGCATAGTGGAGTGACAGACAGATCTTGCAGCTGGGCTGCAAGTTTTAACAAGATAATCCAAGTATGGCATGTGATAGAGTATCCACATGCGGTAAATGCTAAGTATATGGTGCATGTGTGCTCACTCGCTCAGTCATGTCTGACTCTCTGTGATCATGGACTGTAGCCCGCCAAGCTTCTTTGTTCATGGAATTTTCCAGGCAAGAATACTGGAGTGGGTTGTCATTTCCTACTCCAGGGCATCTTCCCAACCTGAGGATCAGACCACATATCTTATGTCTCCTGCATTGGCAGACAGATTCTTTACCACTGTGCCACCTGAGAAGCCCAACAAGTCAATGGCAGCTACTTATTATTGTTGTTATTTTAGCTGGGAATCTTCTACTTGATCTCACTGGGAAAGTCTTATTCTTTCGGCACCCAAATGGAGTATAATCTCTCTGATGCTTTTCTTGATTTCCCCAAAGATAATTTAGATCCTTCTCTTTGCACTCAACTCACTCGTATATTCTTCTGTATCACTGTGTCCTATCACATAATTATTCTTTTATCTCTTGGACTCTCTCAGTACTTCGTGAATGCCTGGTAATAAGGTCTGTGGCTATTGCTTCCCACAGCACTGAGCACAGGCCTTGACATATGGTAGCAATGCAATAAATGTTTGTTTCATGAAAGAATGGATAAAAAACAAAAAAATAAATATTTTGCTCTTCAAATGGGTGATGCATGACCTTCTCACAGGTATTTTATCATAGAATTTAAGATGTGGAAGATAACAGGTAAGGAATATTTTCCAAGTTCCTTGGAATTTGTCAATAGAATTAAGAAAATGTGAAACAGGTATGGGAGAAACTATGGTTGAGGGTGTCATTGGGAGTTTCATAATACCTGTGGTATGTGGATCTGAGTTACTGAGAGCTCCTTCTTTCCTGCCTGTTTAGTCAGAGTATGTCATCAAAGAAAAAAACTTGCTAAGTTCTCTGAAGGAAGGAAAGCTAGCAGATTCTCATGGAGGGATCTACCCAACTACATTCCTCTTCCCTAATCCACATGGATGGACCATTTTCAGCCCTTACTGACCATAATTGATTGAGCTTGAGTGGACACCTGACTGAAAATTTATTCATGTATAAAAGTCAGAATCTGTCCCTTGGGAATTTGGACCCGGGGCACTAGCACTAATTAATTGCTACTAGACTTGAGAGAACACATAGGGACACTGAAGGTGACTGTCTTTGGCTCTGTTTATGGACAACAGAATAAACCCTTCTGCAGGGTGAGACAAATGATGTAGATGTGCACAAAGAAACAGAAATATGCAATTGAATAGCATGAAAGAGGAAGAGAAGGAAAAAGAAAAAGAGAGAGAGCTGTCTCCACTTTTCAGGTCTGGCTCTGGTCCTGTGTGAGGCTCGGCTGGTCCCTGTGCTCTCAGTCCTGGGAGATACCACCCTTAGATTAATTTAGAATATTTTCCATTTTTACTTGTTATTGGAGTGGGTATTTGTTACTTCTAATCCAAGGAATTTTCAAGCAGTATAGTTGGTGGTTTTACATGTACAGTAGTGATTTGAAAAATACTATCTTATTCTAATAGTGCCAGGAGTCAGTCCCAAAAGATACATCAAAAGGTGTCATGATGGTAACGTGTCATGTCACTATTCCATGGATGGTTCCTGCTAATGGATGTGTAGCCTTAAAGTCACCTGAGCCATCAGATCAAACTGGGTCTCAAAAAGACTTTCTGTAATTCACATGGGTTTTGGAGTAAACCCTGGCTTCACTGTAACCCTAATGCAGCCTGAGGAATCTCAGAATTTTGGGGCCAGCGTTGCATCTTAGCACATTGGTAGAGACAAGGCTTAGGATCTTTTGGATTGAAAGCAGACTGATGACAAAAGGGGGAAAACTACAAGGTAATCTAAAAACTTCTTGGGAAAAATTTAAGAATATACCTATAGGGTGACTTATTCAAACTCTGAGAGTGGAAGGGGCATTATTAATAGTTATATGAAAACAACAGTCATAAAGTGGAACTGTCTTCAGCAAATACACCAGTATTGTCACCATATCTCTGAGTAATTTGTAGTAATCTCCATATATATTTAATTAACAAAGGTCATAAGAAGAGGTATTCATTTTTATTTGGAAAGAAAATTTCAAAGAATTTGGATTCATTTGTTCTTGTTTTTAAAAACAAATCTTTATTTATTGTAGACAAAAATGCTAAAATGTACACATGCAGAAAGAAGGCAATGAAAAAAACTGTCACTCTCTTCTTAAGGCTTCCCTGGTGGCTCAGATGGTAAAGATGCAGGAGACCCGGGTTCAACCCCTGGGTCAGGAAGATCCCTTGGAGAAGGAAATGGCAACCCACTCCAGTATACTTGCCTGGAGAATTCCATGGAAGGAGGAGCCTGTTGGGCTATAGTCCATGGGGTCGCAAAGAGCCAGACACGACTGAGCAACTTTCACTCAGTCACTCACTCACTCATTTCTTAAGGATAATATTTTAGCATCTATTAATTTCAGCATCTATTAATGTTTTAGCATCTTTCTAGGTTTTTCTATTATGTCTACTATGTATTTACATAAAAATTAGATCATAACCCATTATTGTATAAATTGCTTTTTAATGTCCTTCCATGTCAACATCATTTTTAATGGTTACTTTCTAATTTGTTTATGATTACCATAATTCATTTAACAACCCATATTCTTGGCCATTTAGGCTGTCTCCAGTTTTACAAATTGTGCTTTAAAAAGCTGCTTATTTTCCTGCAATATTTTTTTTTCTTATGGAATAAATGTGGAGGGAGTGGAGGTGGTTTATACAGTTTCATCCCCTCAAAGATCTCCCAGGTTAGAAAACAGTGGTGGACTGTATAAATAAACCTATTAAAACATTTTAACTAGTCACCAAATCAAAAGTCTGTGTTTGTTTGTTTCTTCTCTTTCCTGGAAGACAAAGGGAAGCATTTGGAAATAGGATCTGTACACCCCCTTGTGTAATCTGGCTGAAACATGCTGCCAGTATTCCTCGCCCCCTGCCCCCGCCCCCTCATCTTCCTAAGGCTGAGGAGGAAGCAAGCTTTGCAAAAACTTGCAATCCAAATCAAAACACACACAAAAGACAGTGTGATTTGTCTTTATATACTTGGGGATTTTCCTTGCCGTGAAGTGATCCTGGCTTCTGAGTATATCATTAGATACCATACTCTTTTTCTGGTAGCCTACCTTTGGTCCTGTGCCATTTTATATAATTAAAAAAATTTTGACAGTAACATATCTGTAGAAAATACAGAAACTGTTGAAAAATTATTGTGTTACCATCACTTGGAGATAACAATTATTAACATTTGACGTATTTTCTCCTAAAAGTTTTCTCAATATATTAGGTATATAAATTATATAGTGGATACTGTAATAAGGGCTTTATAGCATTGTAAAGCATTATAGTGTTATAAAGGTTTTCTTCTTGCTTTTTAAAAACTTTACATTAAATCATTATTATGTGTGCGTGTGTTTAGTTGCTCATTTGTGTCCAACTCTTTGCGACCCCATGGACTGTAGTTGGCCAGGCTCCTCTGTCCATGGGATTCTCCAGGCAAGAATAGTGGAGTAGGTTGCCGTGCCCTCCTCCAAGGAGATCTTCCTGATCCAGGGATGGAACCCAGGCCTCCCACATTGCAGGTTGATTCTTTACCATATGAGCCACCAGGGAAGCCCAAGAATACTGGAGTGGGTCGCCTATCCCTTCTCCAGGAGATCTTTGAATTAAACTGGAGTCTCCTGTATTGCAGGCTAATTCGTTACCAGTTGAGTTACCAGGGAAGCCAAAATTGTTATTATAGGAAAGTCAATTTCCATATCGATCACGTTCAGTGCTGAAACTTTCTTTTTTTTTCAGTGCTGAATTTTCTAACAGAATGCCTGGCATGTTAGTAAAGTCTTGATAAATATTTATTTGATTATTGAAATCTTAGTATATGCTACAATTAACCATTCCTCTTTTGTACATCATTTCCAGTTTGTTCACTATTCTAAATCACATAATGATGAACTTCTTTGTGCATAATCTTTATCTACATTGTGAATTTTTTCCTCATGTAGATATTTTAAATGCTGTGATCAGATCAAAATAAATTTAAAAAATAAAGTTTCTGATTATATAATGCTATACTACTTTCCAGTTCACCCAAACACAAGCAGGACCTATACGTGAATGACCAACTAAAACCTCCACTATAGAGCTTTGACACAACCAATGTTGTCTCTTCATTGATCTAGTTAAAAGATGACTTAACAATGGTAATCTAAAGAATCAGATTAATTAATTCCAATCTATCAAGCCAATAATTCTAGAACAAAAAGAAATGTTATTTTCATAAAGCTTTAATTTGATGAGGTCCTTCTGACTCATGCTAACAGATCCACTGCTCATCCAAAAGACACTTTTATGTAAATTACAAACAAATGACCCTTCTCCAAGATACTTTAGAAAATCAACCTAACCAATACATAAACTTATGAGTATAGAGCAATAAATTGCAGCTTCTAGAGCCATGTGACACATAACCTGGACAATTATATTTCCCACCCCCTTTGGTATCCTCTGCTCAATCCAGCCTTGAATTGTGTGAGAGTATAGTGTCAACCAATATAACGTGTTCTTGAAATCCCTTTTTGAAAATTATTACAACTTTCATCTTTCTTTTAATCTCCTGGCTTATTTTCAGGTCTTTTTATAAAAAATAATGTTTCTGGTATTTCTGCATTCTCACCTACAAACTGTTCTGGGATCATAAATTCTTTTAGCTTAGAGAGAGTGATGGCAAATGTCATTTTTTAACCAAATTAATCCTTTTTAAAATACTTGTAAAGTGTTTTATATATATATATACACACATATAAACCAGTTTCACGTAGGGATGTTTATTTGAAATGACTTTAAAAACTTAAATTTATTAAAGAAATAACAAAATTTTATTTCTCTATTTAGCCAGAGAATTTCTGTCTATTGTGCCAGAGAATTTCTGTCTATTGTCTGTCTGACTATCTGGCCCTTTATTGGATGAAATTTCCTTAATTTAAGAAGTATACTTAATATTTGACCTTGATATTTTAGCTTCAAATATAAACTTGTGCACATAAGCAGTGAGTCTTCACAGAGATATTGTTATTATAATAAAACTTCTCTACAAATATTTGATCAGTGGCCTAAGTTGAATAATTGCAAAGACATCTGTACCTTGACTTAATTATTTGAAATACTGTTGATGTATATCTATATTGGAAAAAAATTGAAAGGGCATATTTTATTTCAAATAACATTTTGAGACTACTTTTTATCTAGTAGTCAGAGAACAAATTTCATTGAAAATAGTTTTTCTCCTCTAGCTTGTTCTGTTGCTGCCATCTAGAGTAAAAGTGAAGCAAAGAAAGGTGATCTCAACCAGGCAATGCAGAGAATCCAGATTCATTTGGGAAAGGAATAGTGAGGGACTTTTTCAGAGCACATCCTAGAACAAGTGGTACTTCCCTTTGTACTTTTGTTTTTTTATTTTTTAAATTTTAAAATCTTTAATTCTTACATGCGTTCCCAAACATGAACCCCCCTCCCACCTCCCTCCCCATAACATCTCTCTGGGTCATCCCCATGCACCAGCCCCAAGCATGCTGTATCCTGTGTCAGACATAGACTGGCGATTCGATTCTTACATGATAGTATACATGTTAGAATGCCATTCTCCCAAATCATCCCACCCTCTCCCTCTCCCTCTGAGTCCAAAAGTCCGTTATACACATCTGTGTCTTTTTGCTGTCTTGCATACAGGGTCGTCATTGCCATCTTTCTAAATTCCATATATATGTGTTAGTATACTGTATTGGTGTTTTTCTTTCTGGCTTACTTCACTCTGTATAATCGGCTCCAGAATTTAGCAACACATCCACAACCTGTTTCAGGCCCACCTGTGAAGAAATAATGTTCGTCCTGTGTTGTGTATCTTCCGCCTTCCACCCTTTTCTCTTACTTGATAGTGTGTCCCCAGGATTCCTAGGCCTGAAGATACTTTCTTTTCCTTCTCATCAAAATATGCTTTTTTGGACAGGATCTGATAAACATATTCATACACAGGTGTAAAGGGGTACATAAACTGGTTGTGTGACTTGACACCTCTCTGCATCTATGTAGGGACAATTTGAGTTAAATGCATTCAGATCCAAGTTGGCAATGACATGATAAACTCTTGAGGACCTATCCAGTTTCATTCCTTTGCACCTGGCTTTCAGGAAGACTTTGCCCATAACTTGACTAATGATGACATCATGTGAGACCTCAGTATTACTACACAAAGGACCTGCTGCATGGGCCCTCTCTGATGACTCTGTGGCATGCTTCCATTGCATCTAGAAATTCCCTAAAAGCGCATCTACTCACTCTATAATGATTGTTTTATTGTCTCTTTATTCCATGGGGTTGTAAGCTTTCTTAGGGCAGGAACAATTGTAGGCCTTATGCTGAGTAGACACTCCATAAATAAATGAGGATGAATAAACGGTATTATCTTTTACAATTTACATGTACTTCTCCTTATTTTTGAAAGAGTTTAATGTGGAATATTAATGGCATTAAAATTCAGGCAAATGGAGCCGTCTACAGAAAAGAGTAATGTTCAAACTGCCACGTAGTTATAGATGTGACGTTAGATGACATGTTTGAATAAGCGATAATGAATTTCTGAGTGCAGGCATGCCATCAGCATTGAAGCTGTGATAGCTTTCTCAACATGGAACTGTTACATGTATGATTCGTTAGATGGTAACTATCAAAATAATCACTCTATGTAGAGCAAATAATAGAAAACAGACAACAACAATGAGAACAAGGAAGTTACAAAGGCCAAATCTACACCTTAAAAAAGTCACCATTGGGAACTCCCTCATGGTCCAGTAATTAGGACTGGGCACTTTCACTGCCAGGGCCAATGGAGTTTGATCTCTGGTCAGGGAAATAAGATCCTACGAGCCACGTGGCTGGACCGAAAAACAAAAAAAAGAGGCACCATTTACAGGCATGGCTACAGATTAATAAGTGACAATGAAGTTTATGTGGCAAGAATTTCTATACTTACTAATCATATATATATATGGTTCTAATAACTAGCACTAACATAATCTTTGATTATGCGAGACTATCAAAAAAGTCTAATTGATCGAAGTTCAACAACAGCTAAAAGATCTTAACATTATCAGGCTTCTTTAGGGACTATTAGTGGCTCAGTTTTAAATAGTGTACTATCGTAGTGTAACTCTTCTGTTTCCCTCCCTCCTTCCTTTCTTTCTTCTCCTTCCTTCCCTTCTTTCTTTTTCATTCTTCCAAGTAGCTGTGGGTATTTGTGTACATTATTATTTCTCTATAAGATTATTCCATTCCTATACTACTACTCATCTTCTAAAAACCCAAAACGTTCTGGCTACAATCTATACCCATTGCCTCCACTTTCTTATCTCCCATTCTCTTCTTAAAAATTTTTTTTTAAATAAAAAATTCTATATTTTATTTTCTCCCATTCTTTTCTTTACCTATCCAATAAATATTTTTGATCTCACCATTTCAGTTTGTGCTCCACCATTATTTTTAAAGATGACCAATTATGTGTATCTTTCCAACATCTATTGTCTATTTTCTGTTATTATCTTATTTGACCACTCATCAGTATTTGAAACTGTTGATCAGTCTTATCTTTTTTGAGTAAGGTTTTTTCCTAGTCTCCTGCTATAGCACACTTACTTGGTTTGTCTGTTCACTTAGTGGACAGTCCTTCTCTACCAGAATTCCAAAGGCTTCGATTGTCTTTACAGTGTTTGCTATTACACAAAATAGTGCAATGAACAACCTTGAATAGATGTCATTTTACACATTCAGGAGCATATCTCTAGGATACATTCTTAGAATCAAAGAAGATGTGCACGTAATTTTGACAGTGATATGAAACTGCCTGCATAGTGACTATACCAGTTTGCATCCCCCAAGCCATGTCTGAGAGCAACTTTTCCCCATAGCATCTTCAACATGTTATTTTTTTAAAAATTGTTACTAAACAAATAGGTGAAATATTGTATCTCAATATAGTTTTATTTTGTTTTGTCTCTTTTGTGGGGTTGTTTTTGGCTGTGCCACAGGGCACACAGGTTCCTACTTCCTCTGACCAGGGATCCAACCGATCAGGGATCCAGCTGGTGCCTCTTGCAGTGGAAGCAAGGAATCCTATCCACTGGACTGTCAGGGAGTCCCTTGTATCTCATTATAGTTTTAATTTGCATTTCCTTTATAATGAGAGGATGAGCATCTTTTTAAATATTTGAGTCATTTGTATTTATTTTTCTATAAACTGTTGATATCTTTTGCCCAGTTTTCTATTGTGTTTTTGTCCTTTCTTACTGACTTATAGAAACATATATAGAATATAAGAGAAGGCAATGGCACCCCACTCCAATACTCTTGCCTGGAAAATCCATGGGCGGAGGAGCCTGGTAGGCTGTAGTCCATGGGGTCGCGAAGGGTCGTACACGACTGAATGACTTCACTTTCACTTTTCACTTTCATGCATTGGAGAAGGAAACGGCAACCCATTCCAGTTTTCTTGCCTGGAGAATCCGAGAGACGGGGGAGCCTGGTGGGCTGCCGTCTCTGGGGTCACACAGAGTCGGACACGACTGTAGTGACTTAGCAGCATATAGAATATATGTTTTGGAATTTATCCCTTTCCGTTGATATGAGTTAAGAACAATTTTTCCAGTTTGTCATTTCGTATTTAATTTTCTTGTGCTTTTTTTCTCCTCCATGAATAAATTTTAAATTTTTCACATAGTCAAACATTAATTTTTCTTTGATAGTTTCTTGATTTTGTAAAATTTAATAGGCCTTCTTCACTCTGCAAATAAAATCTTTCCTATGGTTTCTCAGTTCTTCATGGTTTCATTTTTTATGTTTAAATCTCAGTCATCAATTTGGGGGATTGGGAGCAATTGGTTTAGGAGGGAAATAAATTTTAATTTATTCCTCACATCTTACTCTAAGATAGATTTGAGATAAATTAAATATTTAAGTATGAAAAATGAAACTGTGAAGAACTGCAAGAAACCATAGCTACTTTTATCACATGCTAGTTTCCTTTAAGCTCTTTGGTCTATTCTGGACTTCCTTTCTCTTCTGTTGAGCTACCTGTCTAGCCATATGTAAGTGCAACCGTTCTGTTATGTTTATACTAAATGTCTCATAGGACCAATCATTGTGCTCTTCTTTTTTTTTTTTCCCCAAAAAATTCCCTCCAATTCTTGCTTCCTTATTTTTTCAATAAATTGTAGCTTATTCAGTTAAAAAAAAATTTTGTCCCTCCTTTACTAGAATTACAATTTATTTAAAGTTTAGTTTGGGGTTTAGTGCCCATAGAGGAGAACATGTTATGCCAATATATTTATTCACACTTCTTGGTAATTTCCTCAATGATATTTTATTTTTATTTATTTATTTATATGTTTAATTTATCCACAATGATATTTTAAAATTTCCCCATATAGATTTTGCATATTTCTTATTATGTTTTCCTAGTATTGTATCTATCTTAGTTGGTATTTGTGACCTGTCTTTTTTTTGGGGGGGGTTCTCTTTTTTCTTAGAATATATACACAAAACACTCTCTTAATTAACACTTCATTAAGAAATCTGGACAGTTTTTAAACCAAAGATATAAAGTACTTTCACATACCAATCTGCTGACAAATATTTTTACATTAATTTTTTTAATTTATTTTTTTAGCAAAGAATAATTGCTTTACAGAATTTTGTTGTTTTCTATCAAACCGCAACATGAATCAGCCATAGGTATACATATATCCCCTCCCTTTTGAACCTCCCTCCCATCTCCCTCCCCATCCCACCCCTCTAGGTGGATATAGAGCCCCTGTTTGAGTTTCCTGAGACAAACAGTAAATTCCCATTGGCTATCTATTTTACATATGGTAATTAAGTTTTCATGTTACTCTCTCCATGCATCTCACCTCTCCTCCCCGCTGCCCATGATCATAAGTCTGTTTTCTATGTCTGTTTCTCCATTGCTGCCCTGTAAATAAATTCTTCAGTACCATTTTTCTAGATTCCATATATGTATTAGAATATGATATTTATCTTTCTCTTTTTGACTTATTTCACTCTGTGTAATAGGCTCTAGGTTCATCCACCTCATCAGAACTGACTCAAATGCATTCCTTTTTATGGCTGAGTAATATTTCTTTGGGTATATTACCACAACTTCTTTATCCATTCATCTGTCAATGGACATCTAGGTTGCTTCTATGTTCTAGCTATTGTAAATAGTGCTGCAATGAACAATGGGATACATGTCTTCTTCAATTTTGATTTCCTCAGGGTATATGCCTAGGAGTGGGATTGCTGGGTCATATGGTGGTTTTATTCCTACTCTTTAAGGAACCTCCATACCATCTTCCATAGTGCCTGCATCAATCTACATTCCCACCAACAGTGAAAGAATGTTCTCTTTTCTCCATACCCTCTCCAGCATTTATCGTTTGTAGACTTTTTGATGATGGCCATTCTGACCAGTGTGAGGTGATATCTCATTGTAGTTTTGATTTGCATTTCTCTAATAATGAGTGATGTTGAGCATCTTTTCATTGTTTGTTAGCCATCTGTATGTCTTCTTTGAGGAAATGTCTGCTTAGGTCTTTTTGCCACTTTTTGATTGGGTTGTTTTCTGGCTTTGAGTTGTATGAACTGCTTGTATATTTTGGAAATTACTCCTTTGTCAGTTGTTTCATTTGCTATTATTTTCTCCCATTCCGAGGTGTGTCTTTTCACCTTGCTTATAGTTTCCTTTGCTGTGCAAAAGCTTTTAAGTTTAATCAAGTCACACTTGTTTACTTTTGTTTTTATTTCTGTTACTGTAGGAGGTGGGTCATAGAGGATCTTGCTTTGATTTATGTCATTGAATGTTCTGCCTATGTTTTCCTCTAAGAATTTTATGGTTTCTTGTCTTACATTTAGGCCTTTAATCCATTTTGAATTTATCTTTGTGTATGGTGTTAGGAAGTGTTCTAATTTCATTCTTTTACATGTAGCTGTCCAGTTTTCCCAGCACCATTTATTGAAGAGGCTGTCTTTGCCCCCATTGTATATTCTTGCCTACTGTGTCAAAAATAAGGTACCAAAGGACAGAAATGGTCTGGACCTAACAGAAGCAGAAGATATTAAGAAAAGGTGGCAAGAATACACGGAAGAACTGTACAAAAAAGATCTTCACGACCCAGATAATCATGGTGATGTTATCACTAATCTAGAGCCAGACATCTTGGAAAGTGAAGTCAAGTGGACCTTAGAAAGCATCACTACGAACAAAGCTAGTGGAGGTGATGGAATTCCAGTTGAGCTATTTCAAATCCTGAAAGATGATGCTGTGAAAGTGCTGCACTCAATATGCCAACAAATTTGGAAAACTCAGCAGTGGCCACAGGACTGGAAATGGTCAGTTTTCATTCCAATTCCAAAGAAAGGCAATGCAAAAGAATGCTCAAACTACCGCACAATTGCACTCATGTCACATGCTAATAAAGTAATGCTCAAAATTCTCCAAGCCAGACTTCAGCAATACTTGAACCGTGAACTCCCTGATGTTCAGGCTGGTTTTAGAAAAGGCAGCGGAACCAGAGATCAAACTGCCAACATCTGCTGGATCATCAAAAAAGCAAGAGAGTTCCCAAAAAAACATCTGTTTCTGCTTTATTGACTATGCCAAAGCCTTTGACTGTGTGGATCACAATAAACTGTGGAAAATTCTGAAAGAGATGGGAATACCAGACCATCTGACCTGCCTCTTGAGAAATCTGTATGCAAGTCAGGAAACAACAGTTAGAACTGGACATGTAACAACAGACTGGTTCCAAATAGGAAGAGGAGTACTTCAAGGCTGTATATTGTCACCCTGCTTATTTAACTAATATGCAGAGTACATCATGAGAAACGCTGGACTGGAAGAAACACAAGCTGGAATCAAGATTGCCAGGAGAAATATCAATAACCTCAGATTTGCAGATGACACCACCCCCATGGCAGAAAGTGAAGAACTAAAAAGCCTCTTGATGAAAGTGAAAGAAGAGAGTGAAAAAGTTGCCTTAAAGCTCAATATTCAGAAAACGAAGATCATGGCATCTGGTCCCATCACTTCATGGCAAATAGATGGGGAAACAGTAGAAACAGTGGCTGACTTTATTTTTTTGGGCTCCAAAGTCACCGCAGATGGTGACTGCAGCCATGAAATTAAAAGACGCTTACTCCTTGGAAGAAAAGTTATGACCAACCTAGATAGCATATTCAAAAGCAGAGACATTACTTTGCTGACTAAGGTCCATCTAGTCAAGGCTATAGTTTTTCCAGTGGTCATGTGTGGATGTGAGAGTTGGACTGTGAAGAAGGCTGAGTGCCGAAGAATTGATGCTTTTGAACTGTGATGCTGGAGAAGACTCCTGAAAGTCCCTTGCACTGCAAGGAGATCCAACCAGTCCATTCTGAAGGAGATCAGCCCTGGGATTTCTTTGGAAGGAATGATGCTAAAGCTGAAGCTCCATTACTTTGGCCACCTCATGCGAAGAGTTGACTCATTGGAAAAGACTGTGATGCTGGAACGGATTGAGGGCAGGAGGAGAAGGGGACGACCCAGGATAAGATGGCTGGATGGCATCACTGACTCGATGGACGTGAGTCTGAGTGAGCTCCAGGAGATGGTGATGGACAAGGAGGCCTGGTGTGCTGCAATTCATGGGGTCACAAAGAGTCGGACATGACTGAGCGACTGAACTGAACTGAACTGAACTGAGGTACATGGGTTTATTTTTTGGGCTTTCTATCTTGTTGCAGTTCAGTTCAGTTCAGTTGTTCAGTCATGGCCGACTCTTTGCAACCCATGGCCTTCATTCCAGGCTTCCCTGTCCATCACCAACTCCTGGAGCTTACTAAAACATGTCCATTGAGTCCGTGATACCATCCAGCCATCTCATTTTCTGTCGTCCCCTTCTCCTCCTGCATTCAATCTTTCCCAGTATCAGGGTCTTTTCAAATGAGTCAATTCTTCGCATCAGATAGCCAAAGTATTGGAGCTTCAGCTTTAGCATCAGTCGTTCCAATAAACACTCAGGACTGATCTCCTTTAGGATGGACTGGTTGGATCTTCTTGCAGTCTAAGGGACTCTCAAGAGTCTTCCCCAACATAACAGTTCAAAAGCATCAATTCTTCAGCACTCAGCTTTCTATGTAGTCCAACTCTCACATCCATACATGACTACTGGAAAAACTGTAGCTTTGACTGTATGGACCTTGCTTGGCAAAGTGATGTCTCTGCTTTTTAATATATGATGTCTAAGTTGGTCATAGCTTTTCTCCCAAGGAGCAAGCATCTTTTAATTTCATGGCTGCAGTCACCATCTGCAGTAATCTTGTTCCATTGGTCTATATTTCTGTTTCTGTGCCAGTACCATACTGTCTAGATGACTGTAGCTTTGTAGTATAAACTGAAGTCAGGGAGATTGATTCCTCCAGCTCCATTCTTCTTTCTCAAGACTGTTTTGGCTATTCCGGGTCTTTTGTATTTCCATATGAACTGTGAAATTTTTTGTTTTAGTTCTGTGAAAAATGCCATTGGTAATTTGATAGGGATTACACTGAATCTGTAGATTGCATTTGGTAGTATAGTCATTTTCACAATATTGATTCTCCCTACCTAGGAACATGGAATATCTCTCCATTTGTTTATGTCATCTTTGATTTCTTTCATCAGTATCTTATAATTTTCTGTGCACAGTTTATTCCTAGATATTTAAATTTTTTTGTAGCAATGGTGAATAGAATTGATTCTTTAATTTCTCTTTCTGATTTTTCATTGTTATTATATGCAAATGCAAATGATTTCTGTGTAATGATTTTGTATCCTACAACTTTGCTATATTTACGGAGTAGCTCTAATAATTTTCTGATACTATCTTTAGGGTTTTCTATGTACAGTATCATGTCATCTGCAGACAGTGAGTACTTTACTTCTTCTTTTCTGATTTGGATTCTTTTTATTTCTTTTTCTTTTCTGATTATGGTAGCTAGGACTTCCAGAACTATGTTGAATAATAGTGGTAAAAGTGGACATCCTTGTCTTGTTCCTGGGAGAATGCTTTCAGTTTTTCACCACTGAGAAAAATGTTTGCTGTAGGCTTATCATATATGGCCTTTACTATGTTGAGGTAGGTTCCTCCTATGCCCATTTTTTGAAAAGTTTTAATCGTAAATGGGTGCTCAATTTTGTCAAGGCTTTTTCTGCATCTCTTGACATTATCACATGGTTTTTATTTTTCAGTTTGTTAATATGGTGTATCACATTGATTGATTTGTGTGTACCGAAGAATCCTTACATCCCTGGAATAAACCCAACTTGATCATGGTGTATGAGCTTTTTGATGTGTTTCTGAATTCTGTTTCCTAAAATTTTGTTGAGGATTTTTACACCTATGTTCATCAGTGATATTGGTCTGTAGCTTTCTTTTTTTGTGTGTTATCTTTGTCTGGTTTTAGTATCAGGGTGATGGACTTCCCTTGTGGTTCAGACGGTAAAGCGTCTGCCTGCAATGCAGAAGCCCTGGGTTCGATCCCTGGGTCGGGAAGGTCCTCTGGAGAAGGAAATGGCAATCCACTCCAGTACTCATGCCTGGAAAATCCCATGCATGGAGGAGCGTTGTAGGCTACAGTCCATGGGGTCGCAAAGAGTCGGACATGACTGAACAACTTCACTTGATGGTGGCCTCGTAGAATGAGTTTGGAAAGGTTCCTTCCTCTGCAATTTTTTAAAAGAGTTTTAGAAGGATAGGCTTTAGCTCTTCTCTAAATGTTTAATAGACTTGTCCTGTGAAGCCATCTGGTCCTGGGCTTTTGGTTTTTGGGAGTTTTTTTCTTATCACAGCTTCAATTTCAGTGCTTGTAATTGAGTTGTTTATAATTTCTATTTCTTCCTGGTTCAGTCTTGGAAGATTGAGCTTATCTAAGAATCTGTCCATTTCTTCCAGGTTATCCATTTTATTGCCATATAGTTGTTCATAATAGTCTCTTATAATCCTTTGTATTTCTGGATTGTCTGTTGTAACCTCTCCTTTTTCATTTCTAAATTTGTTGATTTGATTCTTCTCTCTTTTTTTCTTGATGACTTTGGCTGCAGTTTGTCAATTTTGTTTATCTTCTCAAAGAACCAGCTTTTAGTTTTTTAAATCTTTACTATTATTTCTTTCACTTATTTCTGCTTGGATCTTTATGATTTCTTTCCTTCTATCAATTCTTTTTTGTTGTTGTTGTTCTTTTCCCAAATGTAAAGCTAGGTTGTCTATTTGATGTTTTTCTTGTTTCTTGAGGTAGGATAGTACTACTATAAACTTCCCTCTTAGAACTGCTTTTGCTGCATCCCATAAATTTTGAGCTGTCGTGTTTTCATTGTCATTTGTTTCTAGAAAATTTTCAATTTCCCTTTTGATTTCTTCAGTAACCTGTTGGTTATTTAGAAACGTGTTGTTTAATCTCCATGCGTTTGTGTTTCTTACAGTTTTTTTCTTGTAATTGATATCTAGTCTCCCAGTGTTGTCGTCAGAGAAGACACTTGATACGATTTCAATTTTCTTAAATTTACAGAGATTTTCTTAAATTTTACTGACCCAAGATGTGGCCTTTCCTAGAGAATGTTCCATGTGCACTTGAGAAGAAGGTGTATTCTTCTGCATTTGGACGGAATGTCCTGATATCCTGGTATCGATGAGATCCATTTCTTCTAATGTATCATTTAAGACTTGTGTTTCCTTATTAATTTTCTATTTTGATTACCTGTCCATTGGTGTGAGTGGGGTGTTAAAGTCTCCTACTATTATTGTGTTAATGTCATTTTCTCCTTTTATGTCTGTTAGTGTTTGTCTTATGTATTGAGGTGCTCCTATGTTGGGTGTATAGACATTTACAATTGTTATGTCTTCCTCTTAGACTGATCCCTTGATCATTATGTAGTGTCCTTTATCTCTTGTAATCTTCATTTTAAGGTCTATTTTGTCTGATATGAGGATTCCCACTCCAGCTTTCTTTTGCTTCCCATTTGCATGGAATATATTTTTTCCCTCCTCTTACTTTCAGTCTATATGTATCTTTAGGTCTGGAGTGGGTTTTTTGTAGACAGCATATATATGGGTCTTGTTTTTGTATCCATTCAGCCAGTATGTGTCTTTTGGTTGGAGCATTTAGTCCATTTACATTTAAAGTAATTATTGATATATATGTTCCTATTGTCATTTTCTTAATTGTTTGGGGTTGATTTTGTAGATCTTTTTTCTTCTCTTGTACTTCTTGACTATATAATTCTATTTAACGTTTGTTGTAAAGCTGGTTTGGGGGTACTGAATTCTCTTAACTTTTGCTTGTCTGAAAAGCTTTTTATTTCTCCATTAATTTTGAATAAGTTCCTTGCCAGGTATAGTAATCTTGGTTGTAGATTTTTCCCTTTCAGTACTTTAAATATACTCTGCCATTCCCTTCTGGCCTGCAGAGTTTCTGCTGAAAGATCAGTTGTTAAGTGTATGGGGTTTCCCTTGTATGTTACCTGTTGCTTCTCCCTTGCTGCTTTTAATATTCTTTTTTGTGTTTAGTCTTTGTTAGTTTGTATAGTATGTGTCTTGCTGTGTTTCTCCTTGGGTTTATCCTGTATGGGACTCTTTGTGCCTCTTGGACTTGATTGGCTATTTCCTTTTCCATGTTGGGGAAATTTTCAACTATAATCTCTTCAAAAATTTTCTCATACTCTTTCTTTTTCTCTTCTTCTTCTGGGACCCCTTTAATTTGATTGTTGGTGCATTTAATATTGTCTCAGGTAGTTTGCCTATTTCCTCTTCATTTATTTGGACTTCTGTGTTTCTAGTCTGTTCCTTCATTTGTGTAGTATTTCTCTGCCTTTTCATTACTTTTTTAACTTACTGTGTTTGAGGTCTCCTTTTCCCAGGCTTCAAGGTTGAATTCCCCACCCCCCACCCCCTCTTTGGTTTCTGCCCTCCAGGGTGAGATTTCTGCTGAATTTTTGTTTGTTTTTCCACTGATGGGCAGGGCTGAGTGAGGTGGTAATCCTGTTTGCTGCTGATTCGGTTTGTATTTTTGTTTTGTTTGTTGTTTAGATGAGGCTGGTTGGGTGATGCTGGTTCTTTTATTCAAGTGGTTTCCTTTGTGTGAGTTCTCACTATTTGATACTCCCTAGAGGTAGTTCTCTGGTAGTCTAGGGTCTTGGAGTCAGTGCTCCCTTTCCAAATGTTCAGGGCTTGATCTTGCAGAATTACTGAAGGAGCATCACTACTTCCCTCACCCTGCTAACTTCAGCACTTGTTCCCATGAAGATCTGCATCTAAAGAAGGTGGTGATCCAAGCCCCATCCGTGGTTACAGTCTACAAGACTCCGAATTCCAGAAAGAGGCAGTTTCTCACACTGCACTTGAGTCTACTCCTTTTTCTTTCGTCCTCTCTGCGTTTTATTCCCTTATTTTATTTGTAACATGTTGTACCTTTCATGTTGGTCTCTGTGCCAGAATATCACAAGTTTACAGAGGCCCTAAGAGGCAGATGGTCTCAACAACACCCTCCTCTCTCCAGGCTACCTTCTTCAGAATCTGTGATCTGTCTTTTAATTTGCTTTAGGTTGCTTTTCATCCTACAGAAGTTTTCCATATTGATGTCATCCTATTTTCAGCATTTACAATCATTCTCCTTGATGACTTTTTTCCATGAATTCCTTTGCAGTTCATGTATTATTTAATTAAGAAAGCCTGCCTTACTCCATGCCTATATATGTATATGTTTATATACTACATATAATTTTCTTTAAAATTCTGAGAGAATTATAGTTTAGTCTATACTTCTGTGAAATTTTAGTCAGGGTCATATACTCACAGGGTCATATACTTTCACACTTTATTAAATAAATTTATTTAATATTGCCTTTTTATTTTCCAAAATTTAAAATACAGAGAATATTTTGATGCACAATGCAATGAATCTCCCTATACCATTTACCAATTGTTAAAAAAATAAAATAAAATAAGAGAAGAAAATACAGAGGGCAGCAATACACTGTTTAAAAGTAATGCATGATGTTGACTATAAAATATATTTTCTACTTATTTTGATTTTTAGCCACTTGATGACCATCAGTTTAATAGACAAATTACTCAAAAAATTGATGTAGTTATGTAAAGGCAGTGACATCTCTTAGGGACACCACTTGATATATGGCACTGTTATTGTTCATATCAGAACAGTTTCTAATTTATTCTTTGATTTCTTCTTTAATCCAAGTTTTAAATGAAATTTTATAATTTTCAAATAGACATATATACATTTGGCTCTTACTATGATAATTCTATCACATGTAATAAATGAAATCAGATTGTATACAGTTACTGTTTTCCTCCTTGCTACTAATCAACACTTTGGGGGAAGACTCTTTGCGATCATGCAAATATCCAGCTCCTCACCAAACTTTCCTCCTTGGATGTGGAAAATATGAACTATATTGAGGCAAGCAAGTCATGTATTTTGCCTCCAGTCAGAATTCCTGAAGGAGAGAGTAGAGAAAAGGATGAAAAGGAAATATGAGAAGAGATACTGGCTGAGAATAGTTCAGACCTGTGTCAGATATAGGATGTTTAAGAATCTTAAACAAAATAATATGAAAATATATCCACAGCAAGATCCATGATAGTCCATTACAAACCTCAAAAGGAAAAAAAGAGCAGATCTTAATGAAAGTGAGATAGCAGAGATACTGTAAGCACTACTTTCATTACAATTTCATCCCTGACCTCTAGACTGTAGAGGTAATTGTCCATCCTTGCTTCTGGGATAATATATTCCTTTCATTTTTGTTTGTTATTTGTTTTCCACAGTTTACCATGTATATTAGTTTCCTTGGGCTGTAGCAAATTACTACTAAACTAGGTGGCTTAAAACACAAGAAATTTATTCTCTTACATTTCTGGAGACTAAAAGCTTGAAATCAAGCTATTAGGAGGTGCACACTCTCTTTGCCATCTCTCGTCTCTAGGGTAGGGCCTTGCCTTGTCTCTTAGGCTTCTGGTAGCCCCAAGTGCTCCTTGTCTTGAGGCAGTGTAGCTCCAATATCTGCTTCCAGCTTCACATAGCTATCTTCCCTATGTCTGTCTCTTCCTCTTCTTATAAGGACACCAGTTATACTGGATTAGAGTCCATGCTGATGACCTCATCTTAAATTAATTACATCTGCAAAGATCTTATTTCCAGACATGATCACATTCATAGGTAGCGAAGGTTAGGACTTTAACACATTTTGGGGGGGGGGGACACAATTCAACACTATCACAAACCCTGAAGTCTAGATTTGCCTGTTTTTGAACTGTAGATAAATGCAATTATAAGATATATAGTCTTCTGGACTTGCATTTCATCAATATTAGTTGTGAATAGTAATCAATATTATTCATATAGTGGTGTGGGGTTGTGGTTTTATTCATTTTCATTGTATTATAGAATTCTGTTGTATCAATATACCACAATTTATTTGTTCACCAATTTTTGATGATATTTCAGTTGTTTTCAGATTTTTGCTTTTGTGAACAGTGTTGCTATGAATATCCTGCACAACTATCTTGGCACACATGTGGAAGAATTTCTTTAAAAGATGTTATCAAGAGAAAAATGGCTAGGAGATAGAGTTTGTATCTTTAACTTCTCTGATGATGCTACTGCTTTTTGAAGCTTTACAGACAATTCATACACCCATCAACAGTGTGTAGAATTTCATATTTTTGTCATGTTTCGTGGTCATTTGAATTTGCCATTTTGTGAAATTCAAGACTTTTTCCCATTAAAAAATTGTATTTTATTTTTCTCTTACTTCTTTTCAGGAGTTGATTGTATTTTCTGAATGTATATCATTCATACATTGTTTAATGGAACTGATGATAGTAGGCATATTTGTTTTGTTCCTGATCTTAAAGAAATCGCTTTCAAGAGTTTTTTTATTATGCATAATGTTTGAAGTAGCTTGTTTGTTTATAAATACCCTTCATTAGCTAAAGAGATTCTCTTCTATTTTTAATTTGTCATAAGTTTTGTTGTACCTGGGCATCAAATTTTATCAAAAGTCTTAAATTACAACAATCTTGTATTTTTGGAATAAATCCAGACACGATAAATTATCCTTTTATATATTGGTAGATTTAGTTTGCTGGTATTTGGTTTAGGCATTTTGCATCTATCATATGTTATAGAATCTTAAGATGCCATTACTTTACGTATCAGTATAAAAGAACAAATACAATGCTTTTTCCACTTAGATTTTAAAAAATATTTATTAAAATACCATTTTGGCTTATTTACACATATATTGTATATGTCACTCTTGTACATACTTAGAAAAAAGTGTAAGCAAGATAACTTGATTAAGGTACTACCAAAACATTTTCACAGCAGTTATCATGACTGTATTATATTAAATCCAAAACTCTACCTTAGTCAGTGGCAACTCCATTCATTGCCTGGGATAAAGGTATATCCCTCCAGAGCACATTTATTTTTGCTTCTGTCCTTGTGGAGCCTACAATTGGTTTTTCTTGAACACTTGATGTATACTTTTTTAGAATCTTATTTTAGATTCTGTCATTCTCCATCTGTAAATGCTTTGCATTTCTCTTTTTTAAAAAACTCTAACCTGAAGTATAGTGATCTGGGGGAGAGGTGGCAAGGGTTATAGATGGAGTGGAGTATTCTAGATATGGGAACTCTTCATACCTTCAAAGAGTCACTGTCAGCACTGGCTCTTCTGCCTCTTTGGCCTAAGGGCTCCACACTTGTTGCTCTTGTCTGGAATGAGAGCCCTTTCTTGCTCCACATTAGATAAATAGGAGCAGGACAGTAAATGCTAGACCTATTTGGCTGCTCTTTCTGTGGATTCCCAAATAATCACCTAGTTTTCCTCCAAATTTCCTCCAGTTCCCTAAATCGGCTACGTCTCTCTTGAAGTACCCCTTAAGCTGCTTCTGCACATCTTTATTTGTTCATTTTGGGCTGTGACTTCTCCTTCAATAACTTCCTCTGCTTCCTATATTTCAGAGATTTCATATGCTTTCTAAACCAACATAACCATTCTTTATTGTTGTCCTAGGCTGTCATGGACTTATTAATGTTATTTTTCTATTTCTGGAAATCTGGGGAGGAATGTAAGTCTAGAATATGCATTCATACTACACAATCTCTATTCTCATCTACCAGCATTTTAATAGTGGTTATGACTAGGTAATTTAAAATTTGTATTTGTTGTATTTTTAAACTTCTCTCTAACGTCTACACATTACTTGGATTATATATTTTTAACCTCAAAAATAATTGAAGTCAACTTGTACAAAAGCAAAAGTGAAACTATCTCCTCTTCCCCACTTCCAGTCCCACTCCTCAGAGTTAACCATGATCTGCATCAGAATTTCACAGTCTTGGTACTATGGCGCATAAGCCAGATAATTCTTTTTTGTGAGCTGTCCTGTCCATAGTGGGATGTTTAGCATCATCTGTGGTCTTTACCAAGAATGCTTATAACAACTCCAAGTTGTGAAAACTAAAAATGTCCTCCAACATTGCCAAATGTCTTCAGGGGAAAAGATCATCTATGGTTGAGAACTATTGGCTAAGATACATTTCTATGAATTTACAAGTGCACACACACACACATTTAAAGAAAAATAACTCATTGTATCAAAATAGAAAATGATAAAACATGCTGGCCTATGTACCTCTAAGTAAATATGCTAAAATATGCTCTTTGAACACTAGCCTGATGCTGAGTGTTATATGAAAAAAAAAAAATGTTCTGTGGTCAGATAAATCTGAACAGTATTAAGTTAACAAAATTACATCATTTTCTTTCCTAAGTGACTACTCTGAACCTTTAAGTTACTACTGTGCATTGTGAATCTCCAAGCAAGAGCTATCAATATAACTGTACTATTCCCCAAGTGTATATGACTCTAGAATCTTTATTATCTTTACTTCATGGAACATTTCATGGGACTAATGTCTTATTTAACTTATATGCGGAGTACATCATGAGAAATGCTGGGCTGGATGAAGCACAAGCTGGAATCAAGATTGCTGGGAGAAATATCAGTAACCTCAGATATGCAGATGACACCACCCTTTTGGCAGAAAGTGAAGAAGAACTGTAGAGCCTCTTGAGGAAAGTGAAAGAGGAGAACGGAACAGTTGGCTTAAAGCTCAACATTCAGAAAACGAAGATCATGGCATCTGGTCCCATCACTTCATGGCAAATAGATGGGGAAACAGTGGAGACAGTGGCTGACTTTATTTTGGGGGGCTCCAAAATCACTGCAGATGGTGATTGCAGCCATGACATTAAAAGACGCTTACTCCTTGGAAGGAAAGTTATGACCAACCTGGACAGCATACTAAAAAGCAGACATTACTTTGTCAACAAAAGTCTGTCTAGTCAAGGCTATGGTTTTTCCTGTGGTCATGTATGGATGTGAGAGTTGGACAATAAAGAAAGCTGAGTGCTGAAGAATGATGCTTTTGAACTGTGGTGTTGGAGAAGACTCCTGAGAGTCCCTTGGACTGCAAGGAGATCCAACCAGTCCATCCTAAAGGAGATCAGTCCTGGGTGTTCATTGGAAGGACTGATGCTAAAGCTGAAACTCCAGTACTTTGGCCACCTGACGCGAAGAGCTGACTCATTTGAAAAGACCCTGATGCTGGGAAAGATTGAGGGCCAGAGGAGAAGGGGACGACGGAGGATGAGATGGTTGCATGGTATCACCGACTCGATGGACATGGGTTTGGGTAGACTCCGGGAGTTGGTGATGGACAGGGAGGCCTGGTGTGCTGTGGTTCATGGGGTCACAAATAGTTGGACATGACTAAGCAACTGAACTGAACTGAACTGAATTGAATGTCTGTAGAAACCCACTGGAAAACTCCACCTTGATACTCTGAGTGTAAGCAAGTCCATGGAAGATTTTAAGCAAATATAAAGCTGAAACAAACAAAGAACTAATTTATGTTCCCAGTATTTCCCCACTCTATTTTAACCTTAAGGGAAATCAAGTAAGTAGGTTCAGCAGCTGAATTAGATTGAAGCAATTTGGCAGGCCCACTTGGCACACAAAAGGTATGTGACTCTCACTACCCAGGCCAGTTATTTATGGAATACTACTAGTTGTGCCAGAGAGAAAAAAAGATACCACTACCATTTTAGAAGAGGCTTATCTCATGAGTGGTCATCACAGTTTAAATTTTTTCCCCTCTGCCTCAGATTCCAGGCCACTATTTTATTTTTTGTCCCTCATTGGAGTAGGTGGATAAAATTACTGTTTTCAACAGAATTACAATAGCACAGAATTTTTTTTCTTAAATTTCATTGGCTTTCTGACCGTTTACTGGGATCTTTATATTTTAAAGCAAAAACTTCATGGAATACAAATAAATGAGGATTCCTTATTATATTTTCCTGAGCCTGCTCAACATTTCTCAGGTGTGGTAAATTGAAGGCATTTTGTTTCTGACCTGCCTCTTGAGAAATCTGTATGCAGGTCAGGAAGCAACAGTTAGAACTGGACATGGAACAACAGACTGGTTTCAAATAGGAAAAGGAGTATGTCAAGGCTGTATATTGTCACCCTGCTTATTTAACTGCTATGCAGAGTACATCATGAGAAATGCTGGACTGGAAGAAACACAAGCTGGAATCAAGATTGCCAGGAGAAATATCAATGACCTCAGATATGAAGATGACACCACCCTTATGGCAGAAAGTGAAGAGGAACTAAAAAGCCTCTTGATGAAAGTGAAAGAAGAGAGTGAAAATGTTGGCTTAAAGCTCAACATTCAGAAAACTAAGGTCATGGCATCTGGTCCCATCACTTCATGGGAAATAGGTGGGGAAACAGTGGAAAGAGTGTCAGACTTTATTTTTTTGGGCTCCAAAATCACTGCAGATGGTGATTGCAGCCATGACATTAAAAGACGCTTACTCCTTGGAAGAAAAGTTATGACCAACCTAGATAGCATATTCAAAAGCAGAGGCATTACTTTGCCGACTAAGGTCCGTCTAGTCAAGGCTATGGTTTTTCCTGTGGTCATGTGTGGATGTGAGAGTTGGACTGTGAAGAAAGCTGAGCACCAAAGAATTGATGCTTTTGAGCTGTGGCGTTGGAGAAGACTCTTGAGAGTCCCTTGGACTGCAAGGAGATCCAACCAATCCATTCTGAACGAAATCAGCCCTGGGATTTCTTTGGAAGGAATGATGCTAAAGCTGAAACTCCAGTAGTTTGGCCACCTCATGAGAAGAGTTGACTCATAGGAAAAGTCTCTGATGCTGGGAGGGACTAGGGGCAGGAGGAGAAGGGGACAATGGAGGATGAGATGGCTGGATGGCATCACGGACTCGATGGACGTGAATCTGAGTGAACTCCGGGAGTTGGTGATGGACAGGGAGGCCTGGCGTGCTGTGCTTCATGGGGTCGCAAAGAGTCGGACATGACTGAGCGACTGAACTGACTGACTGACCTTGGATTATAGAGTGTGGGCAGGGGTTCATTGCCAAGAGACACTGCTGACTCAAATGAAGGCAGCCTGAGGTCAGTCAGGTGTCCTGTGGTGTAAAAGACTCAGGGATAAAAAGAAGCAACATCCGTGCCCTCCTGTCTCCCCTTCTGCTCATGAATGAAATGAGAAGGTGAAAGACTAAGAAAGAAATGAAAGCCAAATGCAGAAGATGTAGAGGGTTGTATTCGTGGCACCACTGCACCATTTCCAAGCTGATTATTCAATATTCTGAATCATGAGAGAGAGAGAGAGAAAAAAAAAAAAAGCTTAATCAGTGGGACCAGAGAAGAAAAAGTGAAGTCTATTTCATATTTATCTAAACAGTCTTAATTTCAATTTTTAAAAGAAAAGCATCATTTATAAGAGAGGGCTGTGTCACACTCTTTTTTCTTATACAGGTTGTCACCAGAGGGAACTAATAAATGTTTATAAAAAGTAAAAACTCTAAAATTTACAAGGATTGAAAAATTTTGGTTAAGTCTATTATCCACTCTGCATTTTTATTTTTTTCCTCTATAAACAGAGATATCTACCACTACCATTCTAAGAAGGTCTTCTAAATGAAAATATTTATATTTATAATTATCTTAAATGAAGGTCTCAAATTTTTAATCTAAAACTATATTTTAAATGCAGATGGATTTTTGATATAATCACTTATGACAGGTTTTAGCTGTTATAGAAATTTACTTTAAAAAATAAATCTGGACTTTGAGAAGCAGTGGTGGTAAACTATTACTCCCAGGGTGCTATGCGCTTGGGGCTTTCATCTTTTTTTCCTTCACTCTCAGCCTGATGCTGTGTGCTGACTGTGTGCGTAATCCAAGAAGACTGTCTGAGTACTGGGGGAGAAGTTAAGGGTAGAATTAGATTGAGTGGGATGGGAATATAAAGCACTAAAGGATTTGGGGACTCTGAATCCTTAGAAAAAAGAATTCTTCTCCACCACAAGAAAAGGGGGAAGGACAGATAGAAGTGAAATTATGCAAGACTCTTTGTGACCCCGTGGACTGTAGCCCACCATGCTCCTCCATCCATGGGATTCTCCAGGCAAGAATACTCGAGTGGGTTGCCATTTCCTTCTCCAGGGGATCTTTCCAACCCAGGGATCGAACCTGGGTCTCCCGCATTGCAGGCAGACACTTTAACCTCTGTGCCACCAGGGAAGCCCTAAAAGAGAATACACTTAGACATGATGCTGTTTTGTACAAAATTCAATTTAGTAAAATGTTTATTTTGGAATATTAAAAAGTATCATTTCTTTGAACAGTAATTACAGGTTTACTAATTAATGGTACACATCACAAGTTTTTATTTATTTATTGTTACAAATGAAGCAAGGAAAAACTTGAGAATTAAAGAGATTATCATTATTTTGGTGAAACAGAAGAAAGTAGTTATGTGCTCAGGACTTGGTGTCAAGCAGATATGGAAATGACTTGTTTTCCAAAATGGAAGAGAATGAGGAAAAAAAGAAAAATAACTCCACCAAAACTTAAATTGTGTCAAATGTGAACTTGGTCTTCTGGTGGGCTGCACCCATAGGGTCGCAGAGTTGGACATGACTGAAGTGACTAAACACGCATGCACGTGAACTTGGTCTTACTAGTCTCGGATGCTGTAGTCTCAGAACTTGTCTTTGCAATTTCTCCTACTTCTAATTCTTCATTTTTATCATCACAATAAACAGTAGAAAACTATAAGGGATTCCCTACATGGAGAAAAGCTTCTCTACTTTTATTTCTCTCTAAAATAAAGCTGATAAAAGAGGATAAATAAATTTCAAACTTGTCATCCTCTTTACAGTATGTTTGGTAAAATTCCAGGCTATACACAGCAAGATCTTTTCATCTGAAATTTGGAAACAAAAGCCAGATGTTGACTCACCCTGTTTGTCTGTAAAGACTGACTGTCTTTGGAAGGGGCTAACTCTGCATTCACAAGTAATGCAATTGAGCCAAGCTAGCAAATTGTTGTACCCCACTCCAGTACTCTTGCCTGGAAAATCCCATGGATGGAGGAGTCTGGTGGGCTGCAGTCCATGGGATCGTAAAGAGTTGGACACGACTGAACGACTTCACTTTCACTTTTCACTTTCATGCATTGGAGAAGGAAATGGCAACCCACTCCAGTGTTCTTGCCTGGAGAATCCCAGGGACGGGGGAGCCTGGTGGGCTGCCGTCTATGGGGTTGCACAGAGTCGGACACAACTGAAGTGACTTAGCAGCAGCAGCAGCAGCAAAATGTTTGCTTTTTTACTGAAGATTTGTGGATACAAAAAGGGGTCTCACACAAAAGTTCAGTGTTCCTCCAGAAAATCCCCATAAACTGTTTCTTCTCTGAGCAAATCTCTTCCCAGCTTCTAGTCACCAGGTACCTCTTCTTTGCTGTTCCATTCCTTGCCCTGATCTGCTCCCAAGAAAATCTTAGTCCTGCTACTTCTTCCCAGTCATTTTATTTTTCAAAGCAGCTTCTTTCTTCCCATGATGTAACACAAGTTGTTTTATCCAGTTGATAAAAGCTTTTTAAGCTTTTTTTTTTTTCTGAAGTAGACTTAAAATGTTGGGTTAGTTTCAGGTATACAGCAAAGTAACTCAATTATATATATTTTTTCAGGCCCTTTCCCATTATAGGTTATTACAAGGTATCGAATATAGTTCTCTGTGCTAGATAGTAGGTCTTTTTTTTTAAATCTATTTTGTATATAGCAGTGTGTATCCCAAACTGCTAATTAATCCCTTTCCCTCTCATTATTTAGTTTGTATTAGTTCTACTTTGTCACATCTAATATTTATACATTATTCCTTCTTTGTCTTCATGTTTTATTTGTAATAATCTACAGTCATGTTTTACATATATATATATATATATGTTTATATATGTTTACCAGCTGAGCATATCATGGTTTATATATTGGTATGTGTGTATGTGTGTGTGTGTGTGTGCATGTGTTTGAGAGTGTGAGTGTGAAAGTCTCTCAGTTGTGTCTGACTCTTTGTGACCCCATGGACTGTAGCCCACCAGTCTCCTCTGTCCATGGGATTTCCCAGGCAAGAATGCTGGACTGGGTAGCCTATCCCTTCTCCAGCAGATCTTCCCAACCCAGGATCGAACTGGGTCTCTTGCATTGCAGGCAGATTCTTTACTAGCTGAGCTACCAGGAAAACCCTAATATATATATATATTTATACACACACACACATACCCTAATATACATACATATATACATACATATATACATATATATACACACACACACACACAACCACAATTTTGGCTGATGTTTTCTCAGTTATTGCTTGGTTGGATGAAATTCATTTTCTAGAACTATGCTGTCTAAAATTGAGTCAGTAGCTGCATGTGGATATTGAGCACCTGAAATATGATTTGATGAGCTCTAGTAGTTTTCTGGTCGAAGACAATGGCAACCCACTCTGGTACTCTTGCCTGGAAAATCCCATGGACAGAGGAGCCTGGTGGGCTGCAGTCCATGGGGTCACTAAGAGTCGGACACGACTGAGCGACTTCACTTTCACTTTTCACTTTCATGCATTGGAGAAGAAATGGCAACTCACTCCAGTGTTCTTGCCTGGAGAATCCCAGGGATGGGGGAGCCTCGTGGGCTGCTGTCTATGGGGTCGCACAGAGTCAGACACAACTGAAGTGACTTAGCAGCAGCAGCAGCAGTTTTCTGGTAGCATCTTTAGGATTTTCTATGTGTAGAAACTTTTCTATGTGCAAGCAGTGACAGTTTTACTTCTTTTCCAGATTGGATTCTTTTTATTTCTTTTTCTTCTCTGATTTCCATATCTAGGGCTTCCAAAACTACATTGAATAACAGTGGCAAGTGTGGATATCCTTGTCTTATTCCTGATCTTAGAGGAAATACTTTCAGTTTTCACCATTGAGAATGATCTTTGCTGTGAATTTGTCATATATGACCTTTATTATGTTGAGTTAGGTTTTCTCCATGCCTGCTTTATGGACAGTTTTTTTTTTCAAAAAATCATAAATGGGTGTTGAATTTTGTCAAAAGCTTTCTCTGCATCTATTCAGATAATCATATGTTTTTAATTCTTCAATTTGTTGATGTGGCATATCACATTAATTGATTTGCATATACTGAAGAAAGCTTGCATCCCTGGGATAAATGTCACTTGATCATGGTGGATGATCCTCATAATGTGCTGTTAAATTTGGTTTGCTGCTGTTCTGTTGAAGACTTTTGCCTCTGTGTTCATCAGTGATGCTTGTGATTTTCTTTTTCTGTAATATCTTTTGTCTAGTTTTGGTGTCAGGTGATGGTGCCCTGTAGAATGAGCTTGGGAATGTTCCTTCTGCGACTTTTTCAAAGGATTTCAGCAGTATAGGTGTTGACTCTTCTGCAAATATTTGAAGTCTCTTAGAGGAAAACATGGGCTTCCCTGATGGCTCAGAAGATAAAGAATCTACCCACCAACGCAGGAGACACAGGAGATGGATGTTTGATCCCTGGTGGGGAAGATCCCCTGGAGGAGGAAATGACAAACCACTCTACTATTCTTGCCTGAAAAATCCCATGGACAAAGAAGCCTCACCCCTCCTTCACAGGGTCACAAAGAGTTGGACACAACTGAACGTCTAAACACACAGAGAAAAACATAGGAAGAACACTCTCTGGCAAATCATAGCATCTTTTTTGATCCACTTCCTACAGTAGTGAAAATGAAAACAGAAATAAACAAATGGGACCTAATTAAACTTAAAAGCTTTTCTGCAGCAAAGGAAACAATAAAGAAAACCAAAAGACAACCCACAGAAAGGGAGTAAATATTTGCAAATAAAGTGACTGATAAGTGACTGTATACTCTCCAAAATATACAACAGCTCCTGTAGCTCAATATGAAAAAAAAAAATCAAACAACCAAACAACCCAATTAAAAAAATGGGTGAAAGATCTAAATTCTCCAAAGAAGACATACAGATAACCAACACACACACACACACACAATGGAATATTACTCAGCCATAAAGAAAAATAAAATGATGTCATTTGCAGCAATATGGATGGACCTAGAGATTGTCATGCTGAGTGAAGTAATTCAGAGAAAAACAAATATCATATGATGCTGCTTATATGTGGAAACTAAAAAAAAATGGTACAAATGAACTTATTTATAAAAAAGAAATAGAGTCACAGATGTAGGAAACAAACTATGGTTACTTGGGTGGGGAGGAAGCAGGGGTTGAGGGAAGGGATAAATTGGGATACTGGGATTGACATTTACACACTACTATATATAAAATAGGACTTCCCTGGTGGTCCACTGGCTAAGACTCCATGCTCCCAATGCAGGGGGCCCAAGTTCGATCCCTGGTCAGGGAACTAGACCATGTGGCACAGGTAAAGGTTCACAGATACAACTGAGAGTTTGAATGCCAAAGATTCCATGTGCCACAGCTGAGACCAAGTGCAGCCAACTAATAAGGAACTATGTATAGCACAGGGAACTCTTCTCAGTACTCTGTAATGACTTATATGGGAAAAGAATCTTAAAGAGAGTGGATATATGTATATGTATAGCTGACACTCTTTGCTGTACAGAATAACTAACACAATATTTTAAATTAACTATAATAAAAATTCTTAAAAATTTTTAAAAGAAATGTAATTTGACTGAACTGAGATGTGGCATTAAATGTAATCTACAGACTGGATTTCAAAAACTTAGTGCAAGAATTGTACAATATCACATTGATAATTTTATATGGATTATGTATTGAGATTTTAACACTTTTAATATTTTGGGTATATTGTGTTAGATGATATGTATTTTTAACTTCACCTTTTTTACTTTAAAAAAATTAGCTGAGAAAAAGTATCAAAGAGTCAAAGATATCAAAAACTAAGACTCTGTTTCATTGTGTGTAAAAAACAAGAAAGGATGAAGACATCTAGGGAAAGGGAGACAGTAATTGATTCTTAGAGTCTTCATACAAACAGATGAACATGAGTTAGAGTTTTAATCATTTGCAAATTGCTTGCTTCACATAATAACATATTGTGTTGGCTGATTATCAAGCTGTTGTCTTTCAGTTTCAAACCTATCCTTCCATCCTCTGTGAGATGCTATGGCTGGTACTTTGCAGTCCTGTTTCTGCTTCGTCACATTTCTGCTCTGGTGTTATCGTCTGCCAATAGGGGGCGCTAGAGGAAGACAAACAAGCTGAAGGAGGAAAACTGGACTAGATGCTTTTTGGTTTGCTTCTTGTCCTGCTTTTACTTCCTATTCCTGTCGTTTGGTTGGAGCAGCCATTGGTTTCTTAAGGAATCTTGGTCCATATTTGTAGTTTGTTTTTTTTAGCACCAGCCCTATCACAGCCTCTCAGAGGTACTAGCATCTGCCACCCAGGAACGTCTCCTCCCAAGTTCGAGTCCCAATGCTATAGATCTCTTCATCCAAACTTTCCAATTTTAAGTAATTGGATTCAGTTTTCTATTTACATTTATTTGGAATAAAGTCCAAAAGTATTACCTCTTTTAGAGGGCAAATTACTTAATACAGTGGACAAGGTTGCTTCTCTGCTGAACACTTCCTAGTCAATTTTTAAAAAATTAAATTTGTACTATGACTCAGGAAAGAATTTATGTTTATGTCACTGTACTTTCAAGAAGTCTTATACCAATTTATACCTTCATTTGCAATGTATGAATGCCTGTTTTATTTAATGATCAGATTATGATTATAAAAGAAATACACATTATAAGAGAAAATTTTAAAAATACATAAAATTGAAGAAGTAGATTAAAATTACCTCAAATTGTGTTCCTTATATAACAGCAGTATTAAACTTTAGTGTATTTTTTCATGTTCTTAAGGCTATTTTCACCTCAGGAAAAATTGTCAAAATGATACATGTTTGAAATAAAAACAAAATAAACAAATGGGGCCTAATTAAACTTAAAAGCTTTTGCACAGCAAAGGAGACCAAAAACAAAATGAAAAGCAACCTATGGACTGGGAAAAAATATTTGCAAACAATACTACCAACAAGGGACTAATTTCCAAAATATAGAAACAGCTCACACAGCTTAAAATGAAAAACTAAACAAGCCAATCAAACAGTGGACAGAAGACCTAAATAAACATTTCTCCAAAGAAGACATACAGATGGCCAGCAGGCACATGAAAAGATGCTCAACATCACTAATTATTACAGAAATGCAAATCAAAACTACAAAGAGGTACCACTTAACACTGGTCAAAAAAGCCACCATTCAAAAACTTTACAAATAATACATGCTGGAGAGGGTTTCGAGAAAAGGGAACACTCCTGCAGTGTTGGTGGGAATGTCAGTTGCTACAGCCACTAAGGAGAACAGTATGGAGGCTCCTCAAGAAACTAAAAATAGAGTTACCATATGATCCGGCAATTCTCTCCTGGGTATGTATCTGGAGAAAACTCTAATTTGGAAAGATACACACACCCTGATGTTCACTGCAGCACTATTTACAATGGCTAAGATGTGGAAACAACCTAAATGTCCATCAACAGATGAATGGATGAAGAAGACGTGAAATATAAATATATATATATGTTGTGTTTGTTGCTCAGTCATGTCTGACTCTGTGCGATGTCATGGACTGTAGCCTGCCAGGCTCCTCTGTCCATGGAATCCTCCAGGTAAGGCTACCGGAAGGGGTTGCCATTTCCTTCTCCAGACCCAGGGATTGAACCCAGGTCTCCTCCACTGCAGGCAGATTTTTTTACTGTCTGAGCCACCACGGAAGCCATATGTATATATAAAATATATTTATATATACACATATACAATTATATATCTATATATATTATATACATACAATTATATATACATAAATACATATTATATAAATCATATAATATATACATATTGTGTGTATATATATATACACACAATTCTTTTATTCTATGGCTGAGTAAAATTCCATATATCAGTTCAGTTGCTCAGTCACGTCTGACTCCTTGCAACCCCCATGGACTGTAGCATGCCAGGCTTTCCTGTCCATCACCATCTCCCAGAGCTTGCTCAAACTTGTGTCGATCAAGTCAGTGATGCCATCCAACCATTTCATCCTTTGTCATACCCTTTTCCTCCTGCCTTCACTCTTTCCCAGCATCAGGGTCTTATATATATGTATATACAATTCTTTTCTGATATTCCGTGTGTGTGTGTGTGTGTGTGTGTGTGTGTGTGTGTGTGTGTATACATAATTCTTTTCTATGGCTGAATAATATTTCATTGTATACAATGGAATATTATTCAGCCATAGAAAAGAATGAAATATGCCATATGCAGCAACATGGATGGACCTAGAGATTATCATACTGAGCAAAGAGAAAGATATGATATCACTTATATGGAATCTAAAAAAATGATACAAAGGAACTTATTTACCAATAGAAATAGATTCACAGACATAGGAAACAAAGTTATGGTTACCAAAGGGGATAGCAGAGGCTGCTGCTGCTGCTAAGTCGCTTCAGTCGTGTCTGACTCTGTGCAACCCCATAGATGGCAGCCCACCAGGCTCCCCCATCCCTGGGATTCTCCAGGCAAGAGTACTGGAGTGGAGTGCCATTGCCTTCTCCAATAGCAGAGGCGGGGAGAGATAAATTAGAAGTTTGGGATTAATGTATACACACTACTCTATACAAAATAAGGACTTTCCAGGTGGTGCTAATTTTAAAGAATCTGCCTGCCAGTGCAGGAAACATAAGAGATGTGGGGTTCGATTCCTGGGTTGGGAAGATCCCCTGGAGGAGGGCATGGCAGCTCACCCCAGTATTCTTGCCTGGAGAACCCCATGGACAGAGGAGCCTGGTGGGATATAGTACAAAGGGTAGCAAGAGTTGAACATGACTGAAGTGACTTAGCACGAACACATATATAAAATAGGTAAACAATACGACAGACTGTATAGCACAGAGAACTATAGTCAATATTTTATAATAACCTATGATGGAAAAGAATCTGAAAAAGAATACATTTTTGTAAAAAATAAAAGTACATTTTGTAAATATGTATATACCATATATATATATATCTGAATCACTTTGCTGTTCACCTGAAACACAATATTATAGATTAGCTATACTTCAATTTTTTTAAATGGTTTTAAAAAGATACATATTATTAATATTTGTATAACAAATTCTAACAATTTAGAAATTAAAAGCAAAAAGTGTTTTACCTCTTTCCCTTCTGTTTTTTAAAAAATATTTATTTATTTGGCTGCACCAGGCCTTAGTTGTGGCATGTGGGATCTTTAGTTGTGGCATCTGAACACTTAGTTGTAGCATATGGGATCTAGTTCCCTAACCAGGGATCAAATTCCGGGCCCCCTGCACTGAGAGCAAGGAGTCTTAGCCACTGGATCACCAGGGAAGTCCCTCCATTCTTTTTCTAATTCCAACTTCTAGAAACTATCTTGCTTTCTAAATATCATTACAGTATATTTTTCATTTTATTATGAACTTTGGTATAAACACCTAATATAACATTATATCCCTGGTGTCTCAGTGATAAAGAATCTGCCTACAATATAGGAGACATAGGTTTGATGTGTGCAGGAGACATGGGTTTGATCCCTGTGTTGGGAAGATACCCTAGAGGAGGAAATGGGGACCCACTGCAGTATTCTTGCCTGGAAAATTCCATGGACAGAGAAGCCTGGGGGCTACAGTCCATGGGAACACAAAGAGCTGGACACAACTGAGCAGGCATGCATATACTGGCATGAATATACACAAATTTATTTACACACTCTCAGAGGGTTTGATTGTTTCTAATATTTCCATAAGTTTTGTAGTTAACATCTTTGTACAGACTTTGTTTTTTTGAATTTAATTTTTTTCCCCTGAAGCAGAATCACTGAGTGAAAGGTTATTGATATTTTTAAGGTCTTACTATCTAATGTAAAATTGCTTTTGAAAAAATTAAGAACAATAGAATTTTAAATACTGGAATTTTGAATACCACGACTGATAACAGCTTCTCAATTCTTATTTTGAGGCACTTTCTATGTTATTGTAAAGCCACTTTACACAGTTGCCTTTTTAGCTACATTACTTTAACTGCATTGCCTGTCCAGTCATATCCTCCCTGATGAGACTGATTCCAAATAAAAGCTATTTCAATCTCTAAAAAACTGTATCTATTTTACCCCAGAGGAACAACACCTGCCAATTTTACGTCCTTGGGATATCTTATTGGACACTCTCTCAGTGGCGGTCAAGCTTTAAAGTACATAATAATCCCAAGGATGGGGTTGGTGGCAGAAGTGTGTGTCAGTATGCAGATTGTGGGCCTGAACTCTAGAGAGTCTGAATCAGTAGACCTGGGGTAAAGGCCCTGGAATCTGTATTTTTAACAAGGGATTCTGGCCATGGCCTCTCATTGTACAAAGAGAAACTCTACTTTGTGGATTAAGTGACTGATTCCTAATGTTTGTTTTGTGGTGAATAGTGGTTGATTGTGAAAAGCTAGCCAGCCGGTGGGTAAAAATAAATGTGGGCAATGCAGGGATAAACATATTAAATGGGTTTAAATATATATTTTCAGAATTTTTAGTATCCTGAAGATGTTTTGTGGATTTCCAAGGATGGCTTCTTTGTAGAATATTCCAAATTTCTATGATTCACTGAATTCAGTTCATTGTTTATTTAGTTTGTTTTGGGTGGGCCAACTATTAACATCTGATGTTCCTAGGAACAAAGTTTGATAATCCTGGATTAAATGATTTTTCTATCACAGCATTTCCTTTTATCCCTTTAGCATCTTGAAAAATTTGATAAACTTCCACAGACACATAGCTTTTTCTAAAAGTTTAGGCAAAATAAAATCTTTTTATTTTGTAAAGCTAAATTATCAGGGCTGAACTAAGTGAATTACTAGCAAAAAATGTATTAACTTTTTTTTCTTTATTCAAATGCCTTTCCTGTTAATTCTCTTAATAAAAAAATGTAGCAAAGAAACCTGTTTTGAGGCTCTCCATTTCCTATTAGTGTCTGTTAACTAAGCAAGATGCAATCTAGAAGAACTTCATATAGTAGAAATAAGGCCCATGTGACCAAAAATTTAGCACTCATCCAACAACAATTCCATTAGAAGTGGCAGAATCGTTATTGTTTAGAATTTCTGATGTTGGGATTTTATTCAAAGGGTTATAAAAAAGGTCCTCTGAAACACTCCCATTGCAAATTATTTTGGCTGAATTATAGCTCCTTAAAAGTGGCGTTTTATTATAATGGATACAGAGTTAGAATAAACTCTAACAGCATTTGTAGGCAACACTGTATAATGAGGATTGAGTGCATTGCTATATTATGACTGCAAGTGTATCTTTTCACTATCTTAGTAAAGCACTCCTAGCTTTTATACACAGTGCTATTGGTCAAGTACTCTGTGAGCTTCCCTGTTTCTTTTTATCTGATTGCTTAACACAACTTCTGCATACGAAGCACCACAATTCCAGATGACCCTGTCAGGCTTAAATTATTAGCCTGGATCACTCGCCTGTTAGAAATGTTCTACATATTTATTTGTAGAAGTAAATAACAGCTTCAACTTAACATGTCAACAATTCTATAAAACATTCTAGCCAATTTGGATGAGTATAGAATATGGATGCTTCTTAATAGCAGCATCTTATATTTGGTTGACTAATAAGAATAGGAAGGACAATGAAGGTTAATTAACTTTGTACTGGGGTTTTAAAATTTCAAAACATTTAAAACACAGATCAAATTAGAGAAAACTTGAAGTAGTTCTGTTTTTATCTCCATTTTGCAGAGGTGGAGAAACTGAGACTCAACTAAATTAAGCGACTCATCAATAGTGTCTTACTGAGGAAATGATACAGCTAGGACTCAGAGTCAGGTAATTTGATGTGAAAGCCTATATTCTTTCTATCACGTGAAACTTCACTTCTCCAAGTCACCTTCCATTCAGACAGTATAAACTCCAAGAGAACTTGGTTGTTTAAATCCGCACTCACCTTCCAGATCACCAAGGAATCCATTAAGTCCCCAGTTACACTTTTCATGTAATTTCATGACGACAATGGGATATAGATTACAAAGATCTGGTTTGAGTACTGGCTGCATCCATTTACTAGTCTTGTGACCTTGAAAATGTTAAACTTCCATGAGCCTGGATCCTGTTTGTAAAACTGGGGACAGTAGCACTTACTTCAGGGGGTTGCTATGAATTAAATTAATGCTATGAGGTTATGAAAAAATATATGGGTATATCCAGCATAATACCAAGGATAACATTAACTTCTTAAGAAATGGAGTGGTAGCAATTTTTAACATTACTTGCCGCAGTATTGAATTTTACCTAACCCCCCTGCTCCTGGAAAACAGTGGTGATTAATATGTTCCTCCTACCCCTTGTGTTTTGAAAAATAACTTGATAAGACTCACAGATACCTCCCTTGCTTAAATGTAACAAAGCCAGACACAGACCCTTAAAATTTCTTTTCCTTGCCTCAGAAATGATTAGACAAACTGCTTATTTCCATTGATCAGTTGGAACAAAACACTTGCTAACCAAAATTTGATTTGGTTTTGGCTGGCTTTCCAAACTTCTCTCTACCCTCCAGGACCTTGAACTTGGGCCCACTCCCATCCTGAACCAGCATACAATCTTTCCTAAGAAAGGGAGAAGTGGGAGGGCAGGAGAGAGAGAGAGAACAAGCTCTTTGGTGTCTCAATATAAGGACACTGATCCTATTGAATCAAGGTCCCCCTCAATGACCTCATTTAATCTTAATTACTTCCTTACTCTATAAATAGCCAAACTAGGGATTGGGGCTTCAACATATGTATTTTGGGGGAACACATAAATTCAGTCCATAGTACACATACTTGGTATAGAAATTTAGGTAGGTGAGTGTATGAAATAACTAGTGAAAGTGGTCTACTTTCCCTTTCTACTTCCCAGAGAAAACCACTGCTACAGTCTTTTTCTTTTACTCACACCAACATATATGAGGGGAGGCTGCATATTCCCTTAGGCATGAATAAATGTAGCCACATATGTATAGTTTATTTTTTGGTATTGATGGGATCAGACATTCCATATTGTTCTGCATTTTGTTTTTTCAGTTTATGATACAGCCTAGACAGCTTTCCAACTCAATTCATATGGATCTATTTTATTATTTTAAAGAGCTACTTAGATTCATTGTTGGTATCATCATTCATTGAAGGATGCTTTGGATATTCTCATTATTTTCGCCTATGCTACCTTTTAAACATTTTAAATCAAGGCTAAAAATCAGTTAGTATAAGACTAATTTTGAACAAATGAAACATATACTTTTTTTTTTTTTTTTGCAGAGGATGAGATGTTTAGATAGCATTACTAACTCAGTGGGCATGAATTTGAACAAACTTGGAGATAGTGAAGGACAGGGAAGCCTGGTGTGCTACAGTCCAGTGAAGGACAGGGAAGCCTGGTGTGCTACAGTCCTTGGAGTCCCAAAGAGTTGGAGACGACTTAGTGACTGAATAACAATATATTTTTTAGGGCTTCCTGGGTAGCACTAGTCATAAAGAATCTGCCTGCCAATTCAGGAGATGCTTGAATTGTGGTTTTCATCCCTGGGTTGGGAAGATCCCCTGCAGTAGGAAATGTCAAGCCACTTCAGTATCCTTGCTTGGAAAATCCCATGGACAGAGGAGTCTGGCAGGCTACAGTCCATGTGGCTGCAAAGAGTTGGACATGACTGAGCAACTAAGCACATGCATTTTTAAAAGGCTAGAAAAAAACAAATGAAGGGAGAAAAGTGCTTATTTCTACAAGGTAGAAATAAGATTGTTATGTTACTTTAAAAAATAATTTGCTATATTTTCTGCCTCACATTTGGTAAAGCTGGGGATCATTTTTTTTTTCAGTTTCCATGTACAGTAAGATATTTGGTTTCACTTTTTAAAAATGACCAAAATGACATTTACTTGCAATATCATCATTATGATTTTATTTACATAAAGCAGTAGGTTCTTTTGGAGACAGTGTGTGTCAAGGAGAATGTATATGGGATTTTGCATCTGATAGACTTGGGTTTTAAACCTATCCGAACAATGTGATGTGAAAAGGTTAACTTGGCTTCTCTCGACTCAGTTTCCTCAGCTGCTAAAGAGAGACTTGTGAAAATTAGAGATCAAAGGAGTGAAGAGCCCACTTGTTGCATTCATGCGCGACCAGAGACTATTTATTTCTCGCCTCACGTGCCAGTGATGAGTAGAATCTACAATCGGTGTGATGTCCTCCTGACTCTCCTTTGAATGTGCCTGAAATACAGGAGAAATAAAATTGGGGTTCTCCCTATAACAAGTTTACACACAGTTAAGCCAGGCCTGTGTCATTTATCCTTTAAATTGTTTTTATTCTGTGCACACTTTTCTTATTCTGCTATGCAAGCATTCTAAGAGTTATTTTGAGTGGAGGAATATGGCTAACTCCAGGCTGTTTTTCAAGAAAAGGTCAGGACAGATGTTGTGGGTCAGATTACTTTGTTCCGCTGGAAAGACTCTGAGGTCTCTGCACTGCTTGGGGGCAGTTCTGTGCACTAGGAGAAATTAGGTCCCTGTCCCAAGCTCCAGCTGGATGTGCTCCCTTGCTCTCACTCAGGTTAGGGCCTGCAGAAGGCCTGGTTCTATAGGGAAGCCTTTACAGAAGGAGGGAGTTGGTTTTCTGAGGGCTTTCCACAGACCACTAGAAAATGACCTGGCTGCAGACTGTTCACAATCACATTGCTGCCAAAGCCTGTGAGCACAGGATAATCTCCAGTTCTTCACTTTGGTGTTGGAGATGAATTCCTCCCTTTCTGCTCTTAAAGAAAAAAGTACAGCATAGACATTTCAAGGTGTTAATACAAAGCCAAAAATGTAAAAAAAAAAAAAAAAAACCGCCTCCCCAAAGTATAAAATCTCATATTTGTTCCCTTCCCCACTGTTAAAATAAGCACACAGCTTGTTACATTGTTCAGTTCAGTTCAGTACCTCAGTCCTGTCAGACTCTTTGCAACCTCATGGACTGCAGCACACCAGGCTTCCCTGTCCATCACCACCTCCCAAAGCCTGCTCAAACTCATGTCCATTGAGTCGGTGATGCCATCCAACCATCTCATCCTCAGTCATCCCCTTCTCCTCCTGCCTTCAATCTTCCCCAGCATCAGGGTCTTTTCCAATGAGTCAGTTCTTTGCATCAGGTGGCCAAACTATTGGAGTTTCAGCTTCAGCATCAGTCCTTCCGATGAATATTCAGGACTGATTTCCTTTAGGACTGACTTGGTTGATTTCCTTGCAGTCCAAGGGACTCTCAAGAGTCTTCTCCAATACCACATTACATTGGTTTTATATTGGAGAAGGAAATGGCAACATTTTTATATTTATAAAAATATAAATATAGATCCTTAATCCTATATATAGGGTTATACACACATGCACAAATACTGTTTGTAAGTACACACACACACACACACACACACACCCTTAATCCTATCTAGTTGTGTGTATTTATTTATTTGGCTAAAAGTGTTATGTTATATATGCATATGACTCATTGGAAAAGACTCTGACTCTGGGAAATATTGAGGGCAGGAGGAGAAGGGGCGACAGAGGATGAGATGGTTGGAGAGCATCACCAGCTCAAAGGATATGAGTCTGAGTAAACTCTGGGGATAGTGAAGGACAGGGAAGTCTAGTGTGCTACGGTCTTTGGGGTCGCAAAGAGTTGGACGTGACTCAGTGACTGAACAACAACAGAGAAGACAGTGTAACTGATGCTAGAGTGGCAGACTGAAAAATTATAAACACATTTGGCTTCTATTACTTTAAAAAAGTAATTTCACACATTTTAAACCTCCTTCTCTCATTTTGTACTTCCTTGGAAAGCCTTGCTAAGATTTTTCCTCTCAAATTTGCCAATATGTTCATCCATGACCAAGTTTCATTTAGAATAGAGTTTGTGTGGGAAAATTCTCATACTTGCCTAGTTATTACAGTAGTCTCTGCAGTTCCAGTTCCTCAAGGTCCTTGTGTTTGGAAATATTAAATGGAAAATTCCAGAAATAAACAATTCCTGAGTTTTTAAATCACAAGTTGTTCTGAGTAGCATGATGAAATCTTACACCATCCTACTTGCTCATGCCAGGGGTCCCCATTCACCGACATTATCTGCTCCTAACATTCAAGCATCATCAAGCTCAGTAGTCCAGGATCACCCAAAGCAGATAGTTCTTCTTTTGACATATAGTCAGAAGGTCAAATGAAGCCTAACGCCAAGTCACAGTGCCTGTCATTCACCTCACTCTATCTCCTCATGTAGGCATTTTATCATCTCAGGCCATCACAAGGAGAAGGGTGGGTATAGTAGAATAAGATAGAGAAATCACACTCACATAACTTTTATTTCAGTATATAATTATTCTATTTTATTACTAGCTATTGTTGTTAATTTCTTACTGTGCCTAATTTATAAATTAAACTTTATTATACATATATTATTGTTTCAGGCACCACACTGTGCCCAACTCTTCACAACCCCATGGAGTGCAGCATACCATCATAGGTATGTATGTATAAGAAAAAAATAGTATATATATATGTGTGTGTGTGTATACGCATAGGATATGCATATGTGTGTGTGTGTGTGTGCATATATATAGGATTTGGTAGTATCTGAGATTTCAGATATCTACTGGAGGTCTTAGAACAAATTCTCCTCACATAAGGAGGGACTGTTATATCTTTGTTATCTCTTTCTTTTTTAACTTTGTCCTCTCATTTGAAGACTAATAGATGAAAGGGTAGGTTTTTTTTTTTTTAAGAAAAAAATAATTTAAGTGTTTGCATTGAACATCTTTATCCTAGTCTGTTGGTTTTGTGTCTAGTCATATAACCCAGGATTGCAGCTGAAGACATAGTCTTTGTCACAGCATTCTTTGAATTCTGCCCCCCACAGCCAGGCATCATAGTAACAGCATTAGGACTATCTCAAAAACAAGTTATTTATGCCACAATTTAAGGCTTATGTCCTCTTGTACCCTGAGATACACAGAGCAGTTATTTGTGTTCACAGTTTTGACTAAGCCAATAATTGGAAAATAATCACATCCAAATGGGCTTTAGGATCTTGAATGGTACTTGGAAGCTAACAAATATTTCTCCTCTAGGAAGCAGGTAGTTGGGAAAAACACAACATGAAGTTTTAGGATGGGTTTGCCCAGCAGCTATATTGTGTCTTCCAGGGTTAATTACAGAAGAGGACTGGCAGGGAGCACTTTGGTTCCTTCTCCAGGGGATATTCCCAACCCAGGGATTGAAACTGTGTCTCTTGTGATTGAACCTGCATCTCTTGCATCTCTTGTGTCTCCTGTATTGGCAGGTGGGTCCTTTACCACTAGCACCACCTGAGAAGCCCCTTTGGTTCTACAGAAGAAAGCAAATAGGGATTCGGGCCCTCTGCCATGTTTTTTGGCTTTGGGGCAAATCGTCAGGCCTTAAAAAAAATACATTGTTCTAATTAACTGCCTTTTTCCAGGTTCACTCTTTATAAAGATCTGTTTTTCCCAAATAGCCTTCAATCCCAGCGGAATGGGTTACTGGCAGAGATGAGTAGGGTGTTTTGGACAAACAATGATTCCTCCTCTCAACTAGTTGCTGCCCATCAAGAGGATAGTTGCTCTTTCTCTCTTCATAATTCATTCAGCCATGGTCTCTGTGGCCCAAATTAGCTGAGGTGAGCAGCAGTGATGAAAATATAGCCACAGCTTGATAATTATTTTTGCACCTGAATTAAGTGTCCTAAAGTAGTCACAACAAGCTGGATTATGTCACACTTAATAAGCGCTATAATATTCCCTCAGAAAGTTTTGTTTTAAAGGCCTCCCTCTTAACTCTTTTTTAAAAATTTATACTTTATATATAACTTCTGTTTCATATAATCTTTATAAGAAACGGCCTACCAGTTCTCCAAAGTGATTGATCACATTGCATTCCCACCAGCAGTGAACGAGAGTTCCAGCTGCTCTACATCTTCATAACTATTTAGTGGTATTGGGTTTTTTCAAAGTTTTTATTTTATATTGGAATATAGTTAATTAACAGTGTTATTTTCAGGCATATAGCAAAGTGATTCATTTATCCATATACACATATCTATTCTTTTTCAAATTCTTTTCACATTTAGGTCATTTCAGAATACTGAACAGAGTTCCCCGTGCTATAAGTAGGTCCTTGTTGGTTTTCTATTTTAAGTGTAGCATCGCATACATGTCATCCCAAATCCCCAGTCTATCCCTCCCACAACAATCCCCCCAAGTACACAACAATCCCCCCAAGTAACTATAAGTTCCTTCTCTAAGTTTATGAGTCTATTTCTGTTTTGTAAATAAGTTCATTTGTATCACTTTTTTAAGATTATGTGTATAAGTGATATCATATGATATTGATTTTTATCTGACTTACTTCACTTGGTATGATAATCTCCAGGTCCCTCCATGTTGCTGCAAGTGGTGTTACATTACTTCATTCTTTTTTAATGGCTGAGTAATAGTCTGTTGTATATATGTGAAACATCTTCTTTATCTTTTCCTCTGTTGATGGACGTTTAGAGTCATTCCATGTTTTGGCTATTGTAAACAGTGCTGCAATGAATATTGGGGTGTATGTATCCTCTTAAACCATGTTTTTCTCCAGATGTATGCCCAGAATTGGGATTGCTGGGTCATATGGGAGCTCTGTTTTTAGTTTTTTAATGTTATATGTAGTAACTGCTAGGTTTTATAAAATCACTATAAAGGATCCTTAGTTCAAATTCCCTGAAGGTAAGAAACATGTTCCCAAGGCATGGGGAAAAGAGCTCTCTGTAAGTCCTCAGTGAAGGTTGCTAAGTACAGACTTCTTTCCAGGGACACTTGGTTGAGGAACCATTTCAACTCTGAATCCTCTTCTGAGCTGGCCAACAAGAGCATGAATTAGTACCACTTGTTTATGTGGAACCATAGATAACAAACATTGCTTTTATTCATTTTCTTGAGTTGGTATCAAAAGAAATCATTTTTATTCTCTTGTATTGCAGCCAAGGCACCACACACATGAACAATCAATATTCACTGTGACTGCCTTTATGTGTTGCACTGTATATCTTCCACTTTGTACCAGAAAAGTCTTTTAACTGCCTGTCTATGCCATTGTGATATCTTTGTGATAAGATGCAAAAGCTATTGTCTTAGGAAATGTCACATATTGAGTGTTGATTAAAAGAAAACTAGCTTCCCAGGTGGCTCAGTGGTAAAGAATCTGCCTACCAATGCAAGAGATGTGGGTTTGGTCCCTGGGTTGGAAAGATACCCTGGAGAAGAAAATGGCAACCCACTCTAGTATTCTTGCCTGGAAAATTCTATTTCATGGACAGAGGACTACTGTTCTGGCAGGCTACTCTCCATGGGGTTGCAAAGAGTCAGACACGACTGAGCACGCAGTATGCATGTACAGAAAAGGAAACTATAGTACAAAAAGCTAAAAACTGTAATTAACCTAATAAAATTCAGCTAAAAAATGAAATGAGGGGCTCCCTTGCTGGCTCAGTGGTAAAGAACCCATCTGCCAATGCAGGAGACACAGGATTGATCCCTGATCATGGAAGATCTCACCTGCTGTACTAAACCCCTGGGCCACAACTATTGAGTCTGTGCTCTAAAGCCTGGGATCTGAAACTACTAAAGCCCATGCACCTGAGAGTCCATGCTCCACACGAGAAAAGCGTCCATAGTGAGAAGTCCACAGACCACATCTAGAAAGTAGCTCCCGCTTGCCATTGCTAGAGAAAAGCCCATGAAGCAATGAAGATCCAGCCCAGACAAAAATAAATACATAAATAAAATTATTTTAAAAATGGAATAAATGGTTGAGTAAATGGACAAATAAATGGTTACTGGAAAACCCATGAAACTGGTACAATTATCAGATCTCAGGAATCTTGTTCCTATTCTTATCTCTATGTTGGCAGCACATGTAAAGCACATGTTCATATGTTTTTAAATGCTGTTTGCTGTTTGTTTGTCTCTCCATCAGAAGACCAGCCCGCATTTCATAGATTTCACTAAAAAAGTACTGAGGAAAATTTGATTTGCAAAGATTGCTTTCCCCCAATTCACTTATTTATTTGTTCTCTCCTCTTTTGGTTAATTGTTCATTTATCCTGTTGCCATAAAAGGTGCTAGACTTTGGAAATACACTGGGAAAGAAAGTGCAGTCCTTGGCCTGAAGATGCAGTACAGACTTTGCTCCAAAGAGGTTTATTAAAATAATGCCTTAATCATGAGAAATTTGAGAAATTTCATAATTGCTTTAGGAATCTTGACTTTACATGTTTCTTCTCCTTGGGGCAATGCTTTTAATTTCCTGTGTTTGTTTTAAATAAAAGTAAAAATGGAACTCAGAGGGGGAATCCATCATAATATGCCTTAATTATAGGAAAAGGTGAAAGCATACAGGAGACATGAAAAAAATCATATTGCAAAGCAGAAAAGAAATAACAACATCCAAATGCACAGCAAATTTGGAGTCCTTCAATAGTTCACTGCATGTAAAGCTTACTCTATACTCTTCATTACTAAAGGTACTTGCTTTAGTTGCCCAACTGAGAAGGATTTGTTTTGCACAAATTTCCAGAGATGGTTAATTTCAATAACATTCAAAAACATACATTTTATACAAATACACTTATGCATATTCATTTAAAATTACTCTTTTTCCTGTAGGAATGACTTTTGTTGTAGACTATATTTCTGAGTAGCTATGTTTCTATATAATGAAGTACCACTGGAGAGAACAGTCACTTGTGGCAGGTAGCAAAGAAATTTCAATAAAGTAAACTCTGAGTATTATCAAAATTATACATTTGGGGTTGTTAGCATGGCCTAGAAAAAGATGAGGACAGGCTCATCTCATTAAAAGAGAAGAAATAGTGGAATTAGCTTGAATCTAATTACAAGCCACACTATCTAATGTAAAAACATGACTGTTTTTTCACTCCCATTCATTTTGACTAGTAATTAGTTTTGGCCTCTAAAATGCCACCCTTTAATCATCCAAACACAGATGTGATTTGCCGTGCAATTTAATCTTGCTTTAATGAAGAACTAATGGACGCATCGCAAATTACTTTCCCTGTTGGAGAAAAATTCTATTTCCTGCTTTTCAAAAGATCAAGAGTATCTTGTGATAATAGCCCAAGCGGCCCTGGCAGCCTCACCGCACAGAGCAAACAAGCTCTTTTACTCAACTCCCAATTCAATGGAGAAAAAGAGGCTACAATTAGCAACAAAGCAGGGGAAACGCAGCATTAGAGCCGAATCACTTTCTGTAGCTCAACCCCCAGCAACCACTGGCTTGTTAGAGCCAGGTCTAAAGTGTCAGGCACGAACAATGCGCTGTGATAAATTACTCTCTTCAAACAGCTGCACTGCTAATTTTCAATTATACACACAAATGGCTCTCAGATTGGAAGAAAATGGAGTGCATGGGGAGAACAGTAGTAGATTTCTATGTTTGTTTGGTAGTGAGTGTGGAGGCGGGAGAATGACATCTTGAAAAGAAAGCCGTAGTGAGGAGTCGGTGTTTGAACTTCAGAGGATGCGCTATCTCGAATCTTAGGGAGACCTGTGGTTTCCCCGTTTCGCTCTGGGCTCTAAAAGGCGTGAAATTACGAGTTACTTTCCTTCTTGGGTTTGCTTTTTGTTTGTTTGTTTGTTTTGACCCGTTACCCACTTTATTCTGAACCTTCGCTGCTGACCTCGCTACTCTGCCTTGGGAAGCCCGTTAGGAATGACAGTCTCGGTTCCCCGGTACCCCTGCCGCCGTCATACCAAATCCCACGGACGCGTCCTCACGCGTCCTGTCTCACTGCCTTCGTTTCCCACCAACCGAATTGTACTTCACCCCTTACTCTTTCATTCGCTCCCATCAGCTGCTAGTCCTCAGAGCCAGAGTTCAATGCTTTGTATTCTCTGAGGAGGTAACTCCTTCACCCACAGTAAAAAAAAAAAAAAAAAAAATTTTGAGGAGAGAAAAATTTTAGGAATCTCAGGGTGGTGGTTTTTTTTGTGTTTTTTTTTTTTTTTTTTTTTTTTTTTCTGAACAAGATTTTGCTTTCAGGGATCCTAAAATCTGGTCAGGGATACAAAAATTTCTCAAGTGAAAACAGGTGTCATGAGATAGTCCTTATTCGGTTTTTGCGGTGTAAATTAACACACATTGTCCTTCTTTTTTCTATCCCTGTGTCCTAAGTGTCAGCCTGTTTCTCAGCTGCTTTGGAAGTTAGAGTCTAGGGAGGAACATGCTGCTGGTCCAAAATCTTCCTCTTTCAGGAAGGATTCACGGTTAACCCGTGCCCAGTTCCGCCCCACCCCACACCTTTAGCACCTTCACAGCAGGTATGTCTCCCGCCCGGTCCGGCTTTTCAACTGTGGCTATTTCCCAAGAACAAAAGGCAAAGACTGGCTTTTTCACTGAGACACTTGCTGAATCTGTGAATGGTGGCATGAGTTTACTTTCTTATAGAAAATATGAAGCTAATTCCTGTTGAATCTATTTCTTATTCCAAGCAAGAGGATACAGCCACAAGTGCGTGACAACAGGGTTCTTCCTTTAGCTCACTTTCTGGGAAATCTGTTGGCAATCACAGGAACTGCTCTTTTGTCTTGAAGCAGGGATGGTGTGGTTGTTAACGTATTTTTCATCTTGAAGACACCACAAATCTCTGGCCGCTGTTAGCATCTGCTTATTGTGTTCAATGACAAGGATGCACTTACCTTTCGGGGGAACAGGCTGGATAGACAGGCCCCTATTTTACTGTGCTGAATCAAACCGGCGCTTCCTTTGACTCTCAAAAACTCGAAAGAAGACAACAAATGGGTCTCATCTGCTTAAGGGCCACACATTAACACGACACAGTCATTTGGCCAGGAGACGATAACGGCCATTAAAATGTTCTGATTTCCACCCATTTTCTAGAAGATTGAATGTAATATAAATTAATGTTCAAAAAAAGGAGCCTCCAGGATGGAATTTGTTTTAAAAAAAGAAACCGTTTTAGGAAGATAGGGTAGAGTAACTTCTTTTAGAGGAGTCTTCCTTAGCAAGGAAAAGCTGTGAGCATTATATATTTGAATTAGGAATATTACAATTCAGAAAAGACTATGTGGAAAATTTAAAATGCCATTCCATTAAAAGTTACTTTTCTTGATGTAGTCGGGGAAAGGCTACTGGGAGGTGGGGGATGGTTGTGATAGTAAGTGGAAATGCAGTACTTTTTTTTTTTTTTTTTTTTTTGCTGAAGTGGGATTTTACTCCTTCTACTTTATAATCGTTACAGAAATTTAAACCTCAAACCATTTCAGCCCAAGCTTATACTAAGCTTGTTAGTGGTTTCTGATGCTGTGGACGATAATGCTGCAGCATTACCATAAATCAGCAGAATTAACTATGATCTTCAGAAGCATGCTTGAAAGTGGGTGACAGAAGTCTGCAATTTGGTGCTCTGAATATTATGATAACATTCTATATTAAATGTTCATAATCTACTTAAAGCTGAGCTTCAAGTACATTTTGTATTTGTGCTTTGCCCAATATTAAAAACCAGTAACAATTATTATGATCCATGTGAGCCTTCATTATTTGCAAACGCAAAATGTAAAAATATCTGGTCATTTTTGTACCGAGTGGCCTTTTTGCCAGGTTTAAAAGTATTGATTTGTTTTTCATTCATTTGTGGTTATTGCTTTGTCCATTTTAGTATCGGCTTAAGTGGACAAAAAATTGTATTTTTATCACATTATTTATCTTTCACAAGTAAAATGATTAGATTCAAATGCATTTCAGATGCTATATTGCAAATATAAAATATTTATTATTCATTTTGCCTTTTATATCAGATGTTAACTTTCATATAATCGTATGCCTCAAAAGGATCCATACTGGGCATTGAGTTCCAGAAAGTAACTCTCTACTTTGAAGTAAACAATAATCAATGTCCATAACATGTTTTTTTGCACACCCCTACAAAGCATGTTTTCTATGACTTCGTCTCTGAATAAGCTTTTCATGAGTGAATTGAGGTTTATTTCTTTATTGCCCTTTTTATTCTGTGCTAAATGGCACATACACCAAATCATATTGATCAATGCTCTAGGAGTGGGAAGAAAATATTAAGGCAAGTCATTCTTAGCAAATGAATTTTTTTACAGTGTTGAAAAAATATAACTGCTCATTGCTTGAACTGAAACCACCGCCTAGCCATTTAAGCTTATCTCTAAATACTATCTCTAATAAAGGTTATAGCACAATTAATTGGTTAATTTAGCAGGTAAGCAGTTAGATACTGAGGACTTTTAATATGTAACTTATTGGCTACCATGAGGATCGAATAAATAATGCAGAATTTAAATACAACTTTATTTCCCCACTGACTTCTGTGCAAATGTAAGGAAGTTAGATTTTGATATTATTTTTCATTCATAATGATTATATAGAAAAGCAAAGCTCATCTAAACCAGATCGTAAGTGGGATTAAATATGATCTATTTTAAATGGATCATCTTATTTAAACCTCATCAATTCCTAACACTCAGATGCTCTCAAAGGAGCTATGCCTCTCAGGTCTTGACTGGGGGTATAGGAGGAATCTGAGTCCTTGAGATGCCACAGTGTACAGCGCTTTCTCAAGCTTGCCCTTTCTTCCCTCCACAGCAGTGAACGACTGCCAGCGGCCCTCCCTCTCAACGTCCCTGTGCCCACATTTCATCCATAAGAAGAACATGAAGGGAAAAGACACAAAAAGCACTTTGAAAAGAGAAAACTGCTATATGCATGCGACAGATACAACAGAATAACGATGATAACAGTCACATTAGTAGGTACTGGGTAACTACTAAGTGCTGTGATGTTTGAATACTTTACATACATTATTTCTAATCCTTACACCCAGACAAGGTAGGCATTTTCATCATTTTCATCAATTTTATAGATGAGGAAATTGAGTTACCCCAGAAGTTAAGTGACTTACCATGATCTATAATTTGAATTAAAATGTCTGATTCTAAAGTCCATAATTTAAATCTCTGAACTATTCTGGTTCTAATTGTTTAAATAACTCTACTATACAATCATCATTATTTAAAAATATGTATTAAGATGAATGCTCTGAATTGCATGGTCAGTGTGTTATCACTCATGGAAACCAGGATTTTTGATAAATTTCCTTCCTTGCCAAGATTTTTATGGTATTTTTTAAAATTTATTTTTAATTAGAGGATAATTGCTTTACAATGTTGTGTTGGTTTCTGCTGTACAACAATGTGAATCAGCCATAAGTATACGTATATCCCTTCCCTCTTGAACTTCCCTCCCACCACACCCCATCCCACCTCTAGGTTGTCACAGAGCACCAAGTTCAGCACCTGTGCAGCTCAAGGAAATAAGATTTGAGAAATATTTGTTTCTTGATCATATTAACTGGGAAAAGAGGGAAAGATGCAGAGGACTGGAGTTCTCAAAATCACTCAGTAGAGGAAATAATGACTTTGATATGAAGATGTAGTGATTGAATTGGCTATTTTAGGTAGCTTCAATGGTGTTTTTTTTTTTAATATGTTATGTATTAATGATGTTTTCATCAAAAGCAGAACTATTTTCCCCATGAATTTAACAGTTCTAAGAGTAGATGGGTAGGCAGGGTATATCTGGATCCCTTGGCACCATTACTTATAATGGCTGAGAAAATTTAGGAAGAGGAAATGAAGAATACCTACTACAGATAACGCTAATATGCAAGGGGTATTGATATAGAGATGGAACAAGCAGTCAATGGGACAGAATACAAAGTCTAGAATAAGATTAGTGTATACATGGAGATGTAATTATGATAAAGCCACATTTCAAATTAATGGAATGGATGAACTATTCAACTCATGTGTGGAGATAGTTGATGACCATTTGAAAAAAATGTAATTATATCATTACTGTTCACAAAAAATTCAGGGAAAGTAATAATTTAATGTAAAAAAGTAAATGCACAACAATGCCAACAAAATAACAACACTGTAAAAATCCTAGAAGAAAACAAAGTAGAAACTTCTTTATGATCTTTAACTAGGGAAGATATTTCTAAGCAATACAGAAAACTACCAAAGCATAAATAAGAAAAACTGACAAGTTCAACTACATAAAAATGAAAACATTTTCTACCCATTTATAAATGTGAAAAGACAAGCAATAAACTGGAAGAAAATATCTGCAATGCATATAATATTCAAAGGCATAATATCTATAATATATGAAGTTCTCCTTCAAATCCAACAATAAAAAGAGAAATATTTGAATGTAAAATTAAACAAAGGGTATGGAGAGGCAAATAACTCTTGGTCGACGAAACACAGGTAGTCAAAACAAATGCATAATCTCACTAGCATTCAGAGAAATGCAAATGAGGACAAGTTATCATTTTTCCTCCATTAAATAACATGTAAAAGCCTACTTATGTCTAGTTTCAGTAAGGATGTAGAGAGCATACATATACTGTGGTAGAATGTGAATTGATGTAATGCCCATCAAGACCCAAGTACACAGACTCCCTGACCCAGCAATCCACTTCTATAAGCAATTCTGTAGAAATATTTTGTACATGTGCTCAAAGAAAAAGGTATAAAGATGTTCATCATCACATTTCTTGTAATAACTGAAGATTAGAAACACACTAAGAGTTCATTAACATTAGGACAATAAATATGGTACATATACACAGTGGAATATTACTCAGACATTAAAAATGAGGTAATGCCATTTGTGGCAACATAGATGGACCTGGTGATTATCATAGTAAATGAAGTCAGACAGAGAAGGACAAGCATCATAGGATATCACTTATATGTGGAATCAAACAAAAATTATCCAAATGAACTTATTTACAGAACAGAAACCTCAGAGAAAGAACTTATGTCACCAGGTGGCAGGGATAGATTGAGTTTGGGACTGACATGTACACGCTGCTATATTTAAAATAGATAACCAACAAGGACCGACTGTACATCACAAGGACTTCTGCTCAATTTGCTGTATAACCTAAATGGGGAAATAGTTTGAAAAAGAATACATACATGTATATGTATAAGTGAATCACTTTGCTGTATACCTGAAACTAACACAACATTGTTAATCAACTATCAGTTCAGTTCAGTCGCTCAGTCGTGTCCGACTCTTTGCGACCCCATGAATCGCAGCACGCCAGGCCTCCCTGTCCATCACCATCTCCCGGAGTTCACTCAGACTCATGTCCATCGAGTCAGTGATGCCATCCAGCCATCTCATCCTCTGTCGTCCCCTTCTCCTGCCCCCAATCCCTCCCAGCATCAGAGTCTTTTCCAATGAGTCAACTCTTCGCATGAGGTGGCCAAAGTACTCGAGCTTCAGCTTTAGCATCATTCCTTCCAAAGAAATCCCAGGGTTGATCTCCTTCAGAATGGACTGGTTGGATCTCCTTGCAGTCCAAGGGACTATACTCCAATATAAAATAAAAATTAAAAAATAAATATCATCCACATGTGGACTGTTATACAGATTGAAAGAGATCCATTGATTGGTGTAAAAAAGGCAAATCTCAGAATAATATGTGTACTGTAGTCTTATTAATGTAAAATCACTCTATATATGTATATGTATAGTGCATAAAAAAATTCTGGACCCCCAATTTTTAAATAATGGGAGGTAGAGCAAGACTGAGATTAGCCAATTGGGCAATATCTCTGTGTTTGTGTATGTGTGAATTTTTTCCTCTGTATTGTTTGAAAATTTTTTAATAATATTGCTGTTTTTGCTTTTGCAGTGAACAAAAACAAGAAATCACTATCAAATTCATAGAAACAAGGCAAATTATAGGGGAGACAAAATTTCATATTACCATTTCCTTTCATTTGCTTACATAAGAACTCTGATCCTTTCCCATGGTTTAGCACTTAGTTAAGAGAAAGGGTTCTGGAGTCAGATACATGTGGATTACAGTTTCAATGGAAAATTGCTGAACTTTTGGAAGCCTTAGTTTCATCATCTGGAAAATGGGAATAATGGGTTCTTATCTTACAGGGCTGTTGTGTGGATTAAAGAGGTAATGTAGCTAAATTGCAGAGCTCGAAATCTGGCCCAAATTCAGAGTTTGATGAATGCTGGCTTTTACTTTTGTAGCTTCACAGCAGCTCTGTGATGTGGGGAGAACTATTTTAACTCTAAATTTTTCACAGATGGAGAAATTCGGGCTCAGAGAGGTTAAACAGCTTTTTCAAGATCAGACAGAATCTGGGGCTAGTGCCTGGATTTAATTAGAATTATTCTGATTTATGGTTCTTTTTCTGAGAAGTTGAAGAAGTTGAAGGTTGAATAATTTTTACTTCAAAAGTTGCCAATTTTTATCCATATTTTAGAAATGACTACTTTCACCTGTGAAAACAAACAAACAAAAAAGCTAATTTGCAGTGAAGATTGGTACTGAAGGAACAACAGCAGCAAAATGCCAGTATCTACACATAACTTCCTATGAATTTCCTGGCCTCTGATGTAGAAATGTGTGTCATTTCTGGGACCCCAGGGACGTGAGAGACAGATTCCTACTCCATTTTGATTCAAAAGATTTCTTCTCCCAATCCCCCATCTCACTCCATTTAGCCCGCCCCATTCTCAAGTCTCAGCTTTTTCCGGAAGTTGACGCGTCCCTCCAGCTTGCTCCTCTGTCACTCTGACTCCTGGGCAACTGTAAGGCAGTGGCTACTACCATGCTCATGGAATTAATGGAAAATGAGGAATTTTCGTATGCTCTTTGTTTCCATCTTCCATTAATTAATAGAATGTTTAGTGCTACAGATTCAATATAAAGAGGAAATAGCTATGTAAGAAACGAAGCGCCAGTCTATGTTCGATACAAGATACAGGATGCTTGGGGTTGGTGCACGGGGATGATCCAGAGAGATGATATGGGGTGAGAGGTGGGAGGGGGATTCAGGATTGGGAGCTCATATACACCCGTGGCGGATTCGTGTCAATGTATGGCAAAACCAATACAGTATTGTAAAGTAAAATAAAGTAAAAATAAAATTAAAAAAAAAAAAGAAAGCCTGCCAACTCCTTGACCTTGGGCTTTTAGCTTCCAGAGTCACACGAAAATAAATTTCTCTTGTTTGAGCTAAAAAAAAGGAGGAAATAGCTAACCATGGGACAGGTTGTCTGGAAAGATTTCAGAATCAGCTATCAAGGATGTCTGCGGTGAGCAGGAATCTACAAGATCACATATATGATCTCTCCTTGACTCTGCGATTCTGAGATTTTAAAACAAATGTTTAATATCTGTTGTTGTTGTCTGTTGATTGGTTTTTGTACCAGCTGCTTGAATCCTGAAGTTAGCTAAAGATAGTGGATTTTAATTTTTTCCTTCCTAGAACTAAAAACCTAAAATTAACAAGCTGATAGACATGGGAAAAGCATAATCTTAGAGAACCAGTGTTAGGACTTGAGGTTGGTGGGTAGCATAGAGTCAGGCAAAGTAGGGCAGAGAGGCGCTGGGAAATCTACATACCTCTTGGCTGTGCACGTTCCTTAGAGGAAGTCTAGGTGGATGGATGACAATATCCAGCGAGAATGGAGACATAAATATATGGTAGTCTGGTTAGAGAACAACATTAAGTGATGTGACAAGAGCTTGGTGTTCTCAAAGATCAACAGAGAATCCCAGACTTAGAATTATGTGGAGGTTCAGAAAAAGAAGCATGGGGCAAAGGTGGCTGGGCCCTGTTTCCAAACTGGCATTCAGGGACAAGCCTCTAGAGCCACAGACAACAGGGGAGAACCAGGCAGCTGTCAAAGTCAGAAAACAGTTAAGAGGAGGAAGCTAGGACCCAGTTCAAGGCTACAAGGTTAAAGTCTGGTCAAGATAGAAAGCTAGCTACTAGAAATGGGACCCAAGTTCAGAGCACAAAACACCAAAAACAAGGAACTAAAGTTGCTCCTAAATAGACCAACCTCAGGGTGAGTTCAGGCTGAGCCCAATCTTAAATCTGACCAAGAAGCATGTAAGGAATCCTGTTCTAGAGTTGATAGCTAGGTGGGACATTATACTGAGTGATAAACTAATAGAGGCTGTTTTTTAAAAAACTTGAAAAATGCACAATATGTCACATAAAAATGCTTTGCTCATCCCCCACCCTCCACCCATGTTTGTTTTTCTGGAGGATTTTTTTTTTTTTTCAGCCCCACCACTTAGTATGCAGGATCTTGATTCCCTGACAAGGGATTGAACTTGGACCATGACAGTGAAAGGGCTGAATCCTAATCATTAGATCACCAAGGAACTCAGTATTAGGAGGATTTTTGCAGGTAAAATTTAGTTTTGTTTTATGTTAAGAAAATTCAGAAACAACAGTAGCATTCTTTCTGGGTTTTTGTTTGTTCATTTGGTTTTGTTTTGCAGAAATTATACTCCATTTATTCTTTTACTATGAAACTACTTATTTTATGGAGAATGATTTGCTCAAAAGTTATATGTACGCAGATAGAGAAAAAATGACCTATTGATTAATAATAGTCACAAAATTGCCATTAGCGTGATGCAGTTTTTATGTTATTGTTGTTGTTCAGTCGCAGTCATGTCCGACTCTTTGCGACCCTATGGACTGCAGCACGCCGGATTCCTCTATGTTAAGATTCCTGTGATAGGAACCTAACGAAACTATTTTCACAGATGGGCCACTGATCAGGGAGGTCTGGTCAGTGCAGGAAATAAAAATAAGATCGGGCTCTTCAGGTCATGAGATGGAAACTGGGTCTCTCATAAAAACACTTTGATAGACCTAGAGATAGTATGAGTTTTCTTTTGGTTGACCATATGAGATGTCAAGGACTTGTGTCCCCTATGGAGAAAGATTTCTTTAAGACTGCAGTCCAGGCGGCCTCTCCAGGAAGACAGCGGGTAGCAGACAAGTTTTATGAGGGCTTTGATTTGCATTAAGTCTCTTGAACACTTCTGAGCAAACGACAGGGTGGGTGGGGGGCGTGGGGGTGGATTTTCCATGAGGAGATCGGTTGAGTTTTTGTGCCAATTGAAGACTATGAATTAATGCTTTTCTGATATTCCTAAAATTAAAACCCCATGAACTAACCATTTTAGGGTATTAAGCTTTGCTTCAAAATGCATTCTCCACAGATGAATCAAAGGGCCTAATGCATTTGCTATTTGGGAATAATAAAGCATGAAATGGGGTGCAGGACTTACATATTTACATAAGAAGAAAAAGCTGGAAAAGTTTAGGAAAAACAACAACAGAGGAAGGTGCCACTGTGAGACTTGCTCTGAAAAAGCAGACATGTAAAATGCTCCTCTTCAAACCACTACCCAGTTTATGACAATTCAGGTGCATAAAAGATTGTGGAGACCTCATCCCTTCTTTTCCCTTGGTTTCCCCAGAACTTCCTCTAGATTTTGCCATTTCCCTTGACTTGCTGGGTACTTCTGGAGAAACAGAGAGCAAGGGGAAACAAAGGAACAACAGTGGTATTTTCCAGACTTTTGGTGGTGATCAGGTGTCATGGTTATGAAAATAATATTTAAAATGGAAGAAAAAGAGTCAAGATACAGAAACTTTAGGAATAGCAATGATCTAGTTTTAACTTAAAACTGAGTCAACCTAGACATTGTACTTTACACAATAAAACATTGTCTAACTCGAATAGGTGTCTACCCAGCCTCTTTTGCAATCTCGCATACCATCTTGGGAGCTTCCCAAGTGGTGCTAGTGGTAAGAACCTGCCTGCCAATGCAGGAGATGCAAAGAGATGTGAGTTTGATCCCTGGGTCAGGAAGGTCCCCTGGAGTAGGGCATGGCAACCCACTCCAGTATTCTTGCCTGGAGAATTCCCACGGACAGAGGAGCCTGGTGGGCTTGGTCCACAGGGTCGCAAAGAGTTGGACATGACTGAGATGACTGAGCATGCATGCATACCACCTTAGGGCCCTCAAGGTTAATTCTGTCAAAAAATTATGGGATCACATAACTCTGTAGCTGCGAGTTGAATATTATGTTAAGATAACTGTTCAGTTCAGTTCACGCAGTTGTGTCTGACTCTTTGCGACCCTATGAACTGCAGCACGCCAGTCCTCCCTGTCCATCACCAACTCCTGGAGTTTACCCAAACTCATGTCCGTTGAGTCGGTGATGCCATCCAGCCATCTCATCCTCTGTCATCCCCTTCTCCTGCCTTCAATCTTTCCCAACATCAGGGTCTTTTCAAATGAGTCAGCTCTTCCCTTCAGGTAGCCAAAATTTTGGAGTTTCAGCTTCAACACCAGTCCTTCCAATGAACACCCAGGACTGATTTCCTTTAGAATGGACTGGTTGGATCTCCTTACAGTCCAAGGGACTCTCAAGAGTCTATCCAACACCACAGTTCAAAAGCATCAGTTCTTCTGCGCTCAGCGTTCTTTATAGTTCAACACTCACATCCATACATGACTACTGGAAAAACCATAGCCTTGACTAGACGGACCTTTGTTGACAAAGTAATGACTCTGCTTTTCAATATGCTGTCTAGGTTGCGAACAAAGCTAGTGGAGGTGATGGAATTCCAGTTGAGCTATTTGAAATCCTGAAAGATGATGCTGTGAAAGTGCTGAACTCAATATGCCAGCAACTTTGAAAAACTCAGCAGTGGCCACAGGACCAGAAAAGGTCAGTTTTCATTCCAATCCCAAAGAAAGGCAATGCCAAAGAATGCTCAAACTACTGCACAACTGCACTCATCTCACACGCTAATAAAGTAATGCTCAAAATTCTCCAAGCCAGGCTTCAGCAATATGTGAACTGTGAACTTCCAGATGCTCAAGCTGGTTTTAGAAAAGGCAGAGGAACCAGAGATCAAATTGCCAACATTCGCTGGATCATGGAAAAAGCAAGAGAGTTCCAGAAAAACATCTATTTCTGCTTTATTGACTATGCCAAAGCCTTTGACTGTGTGGATCACAATAAACTGTGGAAAATTCTGAAAGATAACTATGAATAGGATTTAAAATTTTTTACACAAAAATATTTTTATAGATAGCATCTCTTTTATTTTATTTACTTACATCAAAACAAGTTCAGGACCAGAGTCATACTGTATGAAGTCCCTGGGGGAACAGAGGCTGTGTAAATTAGCAGAGGTTAGGCTGTGTGTGATGGCAAGCCCAATTATAGGGTCTTAAACAAGATTAAAAATTTCTCTTTCAAGTGAAATGATTGTGGAGCTCATGAATCTAGGGCTGATATGGGAGCCCAGTAGCCTTCAGAGACTCCAGTTCCTTTGTTCTTGCTGGTATGCCGTTCTGAGTTTACTTCATGTCCAAAATAGCAGTTCTAGGTCTAATCATCACATTTGCATTCCAGGGGATACAGAAGATTGAGGGCAAAGGAGAGTCCCAGAAACTGCCACACAGCTCATCCGGTTATATTTTAAAAGTCATTGCATAAATGTATGGCCACACCTGGCTGCAAGGAAGGCTAGGACTGTATTCTTTATTCTGGCAGTAAAGTGCTGAGTTTTATTAATAGGAAGAAGGTGAGAATGAGTATCAGAGCAGACAGCCGTCAGTCTGTGTCTGCATGCCAACTAGATGCCTATTCTAATACCAATTCTTCATCTGGGTTACTACTTTTTCTTCATTTTATCTTCACCATCTCCTGAATGAAAGTACAGAGCAATGAAACATTACTCTGTTTTACATTACATCATGTGACTTCTATAACAATAGTAATGAACTGGGAAGACAAGAGGTAATGTAGAGATGGCTTCTAACTTAGGAGCAAAAAGACAAGAGGGAACACGGACCTATTCTCTTTCCTCCTTTCTCTCTCCCTCCTCCTCTTTCTACACAAATATTTTTTCTTATTTCCTGGCCAGAGCACCTCACTGTAGAGGTGAAAATACTTCACATGATCCAGTGAAAAGAAAAATGACAGTTACTTAACCTTTTTGTACTTGATAGCAGATAAATTAACAGAAAGGAGAGCTGGTTTGTCTAGGTAATTAGTAAAAGAGGAAAATACTAGTATATAAGAAAGCATCAGCAATAAAAGAGAAGCAAACCTTTTACAAATCACTGTTAGCAGAAGAAAGCCAAAAACCTTGAGTTTGTTTGTTGTTTTTCAAGCATTGCCTTTCACTGGGTATCTTTTGCTTTGAAATTTTTGCCAATTAGGACAGGTTATTTCACTGAGACAGCCAGTAAGAGTGGTGAGTTTTGCCACTAACATCAACAAAAGCAACGCATTCAAAGCGAGAAGACTCACTTGTCTCTTTTATCTTCAGGATATGAGTTGCCTTACTCAAGCAAAACTGTATGGTAATAGTCAAAGACAATGTAGGATGAAGACTTGATTGGGCTGGCCTTGAGAGGACAGCAGTACGAGTCAAGACCAACATATAATGTATTGATTGATTAATTAGTTGGATGGTGGCAGTGCAATGTGGTAAAAATAATACATACCTAGAACTGTGGTTCTCACACTTTAGGGTGTATAACAATCAACCAAGGAGCTTATTAAAATCAGCTGGCCCTGGGCCTTCCACAAAACTAATTTAGTACATCTGGATAGGTCCCAGAAATCTGAATTTTCAATAAACACCTTAGGACCAATTTTTGAAAAATACTGACCTAGAAACTCAAGTTCATGTGGAGATATTGATAGAATGTGAGATTTAATACCATAAGAACTGTGTTGACTCATTTCGCCACTTATGAACTATGTGATCTTGGGCAAGATACTTAACCTATGAGTTCAGTTTCCTCATTTTTAAAATATGTAAATATGTAATTATATCATAGGATTATTTTTTGAAGTAACTGGAAAAAGATACTTGAAAATATATAGTATATTATTTGGCACATAATAAACACATAACAAGTTTCCCCATCATGACATAACATTAAGTGCTCCACAGAGACTTTTTACCCAAAAGTTCTACCACAAGTAAGCACCTGAAATTCCTACCAAAGAATCAGGCCTTTCAGTTAAAACACAGTCTTTAGAAAATACCTGTTGCGTGTTCTGTGGAACAGGAGTCCTGTGGAACATTAAGAGGTGGTATAAGAAAGATTTCATTAACAAATAATTTTGGAAAATGCAGGATTAAAATCAATAAGGTTTTTCAGTGTAAGGCTTCTCTGATCCATTAATATGTTAATGTACATTTTGTCTTCAAGAGTGAGATTGTACATAAACATTTCCTAAATGTAATAGGAAAAGCAGTCTGAATGAAACATCTCAGGGGAATACATTTGGAATATATGACAAGTTTGCACACATTGAAGTTTTAGGTTTGCTAACAGAGTGATAAGCTAAGAGAGAAACAAGAATGGTGGATTTGGGGAAGAGGAATAGGAAAACAAGTGGGATGTTGGATGGAACCTAGGGAGGACAAGTCCAAGGGAGAAGCTCATGGTGACTGAGGAGATCCTGGGGGAACCAGGGGTCCTTGGGGGATAGGCCTTAAGAAGAAGTCTTCAAAGTCAAAATGGCTTAGTCATAATTTAGTCCAATACTGCTCAGCTAGAGGAACAAATTTTGTGCTTTCTATCTCTGTTTTTATTTTTACCTTCATAGCTTCTGATTTGCCTCACTGAGGTCCCTTAGGTACTCAGTGGGCTTCCCAGGTGGCTCTAGTGGTGAAGAACCTGCCTGCTAATGCAGGAGATGTAAGAGACTTGGGTTGGATCTCTGGGTCAGGAAGATCCCCTGGAGGAGGAAACAGCCACCCACTCCAGTATTCTTGCCTGGAGAATCCCATGGACAGAGGATCCTGGCGGCTATGGTTCATGGGGTTGCAAAGAGTCAGATACAACTGAAGTAACTTAGCACATCACAGCACAGGTACTCAGTGGAAGTTAATTCCTTCTCTCTTCCAAAAGACAGAAACCTTAATTAGATATTTCTTGTGTGATAATGTTTAATTAGGTTATACATTCCATTTATACTGAATGAGAGGTAGTATCTCAGGAACTGGAGGTATCAGAAATATTTCAGGTATAAAATTATAGTTGAGCTAATTCTTGAGAGGTAAGGGTTCCATGAAATGCAAAGGCTTAGACGTATGAAGGATAACAGAATTCTAGAGGACAGATTTTTTTCATCTGGAAGCAGGGAACACACATATTTGATAGAGCCCATGTCTATTTTATGGTGTAAGAGACTAGAGGTAAATTTGTAAAACAATGGTGCTAATACCCTATAATTAATTATTTTCCATCTATGACATAGCAATGTCTATAAAAGAAGTCAGCACTTAGGACACTATGAATAGGGGAATCTAATGAGCTTTGTGGTCATCCTGATAGATTGCCTCTCGGGGAACATACATGATCACTGCTAATTTTATTTTTTAAATCGAAGTATAGGAAGTATACTTGACTTACAATGTTGTGTTAAGCCACTGCTGAATTTTGAGTATCATCTATGCTCTTTGCTTACATTAGTTCTTGAATCAGATAGCCAATCTATTTTCATCTGAAATTAACTGCCCTTCATGGAGAAATGTGAAACTTTCTGTGAAACTGCATAATGTGAAACTTCCTCTGACTACTGTAGTCCATAGCACCATCTTTTTCTGAATTTATTTAGTGTTTAAATGGTCTAAAAAGAACATTAAACACACACCAACTCAACTCATTCACTAGAGTTTTCCTCTTATATGGAAATGATCCCTGAAAATTTCTTAAATCATCATTTAAATTGGTAGGGTCTGATTTGCACACTCTGAAATTCAAGAATTAGCTATTTTTTTCTTTGCTTTTTTCTTTGGTTGTGTCCTTTCTTCCCTGGAGTAGTGGGGTCCAAGGTTTCAATTTACGTATTGACAAACGAAGAAAATAGAAATTTTCTCCCTAAGCAGGGGAGACTATATGAAACTTGAGATCAAGGGACATGTCTCATATCTCTTTTATCATACCTGGTTTCCATTACTATTATTATTATTAATGTATTATTATCATTTGGCAGCGCCACGTGGCTTGCAGGATCCAGGGATCAAACTCGTGTTCCCTGCCATGGAAGCATGGAGCTCTAGCCACTGGACTATCAGGGAATTCCCTCCAATATTATTCTTTGTTGGTCTGTTGAAGAGTCAATGGAATTTGAATTTTGAAGATATACTTTCCTGAACAAAGATGTTTACTCATTGTGGAGGGAGCCAGAGAAGCCATCTCTCTGCCCCAAGGCAAATGTCTCTGACAAACACCTGCTTTTCTGTAAGGCTCTATGTATTTAAATATTTTGAAAAACAAAACCTGGAATTTTATGAAATAAAACTGTTTTCCTCTAGAATTCAGGAATAAAGGGTTTTAAAATATGTAGAGATAAAAATATGTAGAGATAAGTGTCTATAGACCTATTAATTATTTTAAATTCTGGCAGGGAAAAAAGAAATAACAATGTTAAGAGCTACTGATGTATATGCCTCCAGTGCTTTTTTGACAAACTGTAGAGAGAAAAGCAGAATGCTGTCTCCTTCATAAGTGCTATTACTTTAGGCAAAACTTTGGCCACAAGGTCTGCTGCCTTGCCTCTCTGGTTTTCTTATTTCAACAATTGCTCTAAATTCTGGGTAAATTAATTTTCCCTCAAACTGAAAGGTCCTTTTAATAATTTCTTGAATGTTCACATCATTGTCATTAATGGGCTTTGTTCTCTTCACTGTAGGATAACTTCTTTATATACTTGTCTTTTCAAATGCTTTCTTCCCATGAATAGACATCATAGTAAGTCACTTGAAAAAAATCTCCTGTAAATAAGGATTTTTTTTCAATATTATCAACCATTGTCTCATAATTTTCTTTCATAACTCTGACTTGGAATTACAGAAACCCTGGTCATGAATACCAGGTCAAATTCTATACTTGTAGCTTGAAAAACCAGCTTGATAATAAATACAAAGCTTATTGTAGCTTAAAAAAAACAAGAGTAAAACATCAGTATGGGTTAGGATTCTGAAGAACTTATTTTTTAAGTATCTTTTGTTCTCACTCTATACTTTGAAGTTTAAACTGAGAATTCAAGATAAAAATATGAATAGTTAAGAGTTCAGGGAAATGTCATTTCTGGAGACTATATTCTTGAGAAGATTTTTTTTTTTAATTATCAAGAGAGGGATTCTGGGTAATGTTAAGATTTGAAGGCTCCAGTGAATGACACACCAGTCTGTGTTAGTCTGTTGGCTCTTCCACTGGTTAGCTATGTAACTTTGTGTCCTTATCTATAAATTGGGGATAACACAGCTACTTCAAAGGGCCTTTATGAAAATTAAATGAGACAACTCATATAAAGGGCTCAGCAGTTTCTTACACATATCAAGGTAGCTATCATTTTAACAGATGGAAGTAGTGTTGGTTGTAAAATATGTAATCTAATGTTAATTTTGTGGTCTGAAGTGTTTAGTTATCAAAAGGATTTTTAACAATTTTATTTATTTATATATTTATTTTTTGTCTGCTTTGGGTCTTTGTAGCTCTGTGGGCTTTTCTCTGGTTGCAGCGTGTGCGCTTCTCATTGTAGTGGCTGCTCTTGTTGAGGAGCACAGGCTACAGCAGTTGCAGAATGTGGGCTCTGTAGTTGCAGCTCATGGGCTGTAAAGCATTCAGGCTTCAGTAGTTGTGGTGCATGGGCTTAGCTGCTCCGTAGCATGTGGAATCTTCCTAGAAAAGGGATCAAACCTGTGTCCTCTGCATTGGTAGGTGGATTCTTATCTGTTGTACCACCAAGGGGTCTGGATTTTTTTTCTTTTGGTGGAGAGGGCACCCAAAAGCAGATTCTTTAGTAATTTTGTCATTGAAATGTTCTGAAATATACCTCGATGTTTAAAAGAAAAAATATTACTATTATTTTTGTCCATGTTTGCCTGTTATTTTGGCATTGTATGAAATCTACAGTTGGGAAACCAAGTAACTCCAGGAATGAGAAATTAGAAACTATTTTTTATAGGGCTCAAAAAAACTATTTGGGGGGTGATAGTGCTTTCATTTGGGGAGTGAGGTAAGAACACAACTTTTCCAGGAGAGCTGTATGATTATTATTTCTGTGTCCTCCAAGAGGGTGGCCAGCCATGTAGATCAGGTCAAACTCACACTCTCGGTTCTCAACTTAGAGAAACAAATCAAGCGGCTTGAGAATAAATTTACCGGCCACACAATCAGGTGTGTCAAAAAGCGCTTTATTCTTCTACAGGTAAAATTGTCTATCACTAGCTTTTATTTCTCTGAGAGGCAGAGATTCAATTTCCATTTAATTCAGTTTTGAATCTAAATCCTAGAAGGTTTACATGGCACTCACTCACCAAGAATTTCTGGGTCTTAGCTCAAGGAGTTGGGTTCAGGATCTGCACTCCAGTCCATTTAAACATCCAGCACACTTGCTTTCTCATCCATCCCCTCACTATGCTTTACCATCCCCTAGTCTGGACAATCTATGTTTAGCCTTTGGAGTAGATGTTACGTCTCCTCAACTGGTCTCCTTCCAGTGGTTTTTAAATGGATAAACTTTATGCCCTGAATGTATCAGAGACTGAATTTTTGAAATGCTTTGCAAGTAAGAAATTACGTGTTTTATCTAAGAGCCATCAGAGTAATGTGACTGACAAGACCGTTAATGGTGTTAAAGAACTATTGTTTAATATTTAAATGTGATAATAATATTTATTGTGGTTATATTTTCTTTAAAAAATGAGAGTCTTTTCCAGGTAATGTATCTTGTACAAAAAAACAACTGGTATGGAAAAAGGGAATCAAAAAAGTCTTCATCTTAGAGATATATATTGAATATTCACAAGTAAAATTGGACGGTGTGCAGAATTTGCCTCCAAAACTTCAGGGAAGAATCTGAGTAGCAAGAGTATAGACTAATTAAGATTGGCCTTGAGTTGATAATAGTTGAAACTAGGCAGTACATAGGTAGAAGTTTATTTTATTTGTTTCTCTGCTTTTACATCTTGTTTGAGAATTCCCATAATAAAAATATATTTAAGCTCTAAGTTCTAAGAACCTCTTACAGCAATCAGAAAACAAGAATTGAATGTCTGTGGTTATCCTAACTGTGGTCATCCATCTTTCCATGAATAATCCTTAGCTCTGACCAACTGTGAAGAGTCACAGAGTGACAGTCAGCAAAAACAAGACCAGGAGCTGACTATGGCTCAGATAATGAACTCCTTATTGCCAAACTCAGACTTAAATTGAAGAAAGTAGGGAAAACCACTAGACCATTCAGGTATGACCTAAATCAAATCCCTTACAATTATACAGTGGAAGCGATAAATAGATTAAAGGGATTAGATCTTATAGACAGAGTGCCTGAAGAACTATGACAGAGGTTTGTGACATTGTACAGGAGGCAGTGATCAAGACCATCTCCAAGAAAAAGAAATGCAAAAAGGCAAAATGGCTGTCTGAGGAGGTCTTACGCATAGCTGAGAAAAGAAGAGAAGCTGAAGGCAAAGGAGAAAAAAAAGATATACCCGTTTGAATGCAGAGTTCCAAAGAATAGCAAGGAGAGATAAGAAAGCCTTCCTCAGTGATCAATGCAAAGAAATAGAGGAAAACAACAGAATGGGAAAGACTAGAGATCTCTTCAAGAAAATTAGAGATTCCAAGGGAATATTACATGCAAAGATGGGCACAATAAAGGATAGAAATGGTATGGACCTAAGAGAAACAGAAGATATTAAGAAAAGGTGGCAAGAATACACAGAAGAACTATACAAAAAAATCTTCACGACCCAGATAACCACGACAGTATGATCACTCACCAAGAGCCAGACATCCTGGAATGCAAAGTCAAGTGGGCCTTAGGAAGCATCACTACGTACAAAGCTAGTGGAGGTGATGGATTTCCAGTTGAGCTATTTCAAATCCTAAAAGGTGATGTTGTTAAAGTGCTGCACTCTATAGGCCAGCAAATTTGGAAAACTCAGCAGTAGCCATAGGATTGGAAAAGGTCAGTTTTCATCCCAATGCCAAAAAAGGGCAATGGCAAAGAATGCTCAAACTACTGCACAATTGCACTCATCTCACACGGTAGTAAAGTAATGCTCAAAATTCTTCAGGCCAGGCTTCAACAGTAGGTGAACTGTGAACTTCCAGATGTTCAAGCTGGATTTACAAAAGGCAGAGGAACCAGAGGTCAAATTGCCAACATTATTGGACCATAAAAAAGCAAGCGAATTTCAGAAAAACATCTATTTCTGCTTCATGGACTACTCTAAAGCCTTTGACTGTGTGGATCACAACAAACTGTGGAAAATTCTGAAAGAGACTGGAATACCAGACCACCTGACCTGCATCCTGAGAAATCTGTATGCAGGTCAGGAAGCAACAGTTAGAACCAGACATGGAAAAACAGACTGGTTCCAAACTGGGAAAGGAGTACTTCAAGGCTGTATATTGTCACCTTGCTTATTTAACTTATATGCAGAGTATATCATGCGAAATAACAGGCCAGATGAAACACAAGCTGGAATCAAGATTGTGGGGAGAAATATGAATAACCTCAGATATGCAGATGACACCACCCTTATGGCAGAAAGTGAAGAAAAACTAAAAAGCCTCTTAATGAAAGTGAAAGAGGAGAGTGAAACAGTTGGCTTAAAGCTCAGCATTCAGAAAATGAAGATCATGGCATCCGGTCCCATCAATTCCTGAAAAATAGATGGGAAAACGATGGAAACAGTAAGAGATTTTGGTTTTGGGGGCTCCAAAGTCACTGCAGATGGTGACTGCAGCCATGCAACTAAAAGATGCTTGATCCTTGGAAAAAAAGTTATAACCAACCTTGACAGCATATAAAAACCAGAGATATTACTTTGCTAACTAAGGTCCATCTGGTCAAGGCTGTGGTTTTTCCAGTAGTCATGCATGGATGTGAGAGTTGGACTATAAAGAAAGCTGAGCAATGAAGAATTGATGCTTTTGAACTTTGTGTTGGAGAAGACTCTTGAGAGTCCCTTGGACAGCAACCAGTCAATCCTAAAGGAAATCAGTCCTGAATATTCACTGGAAGGACTGACGCTGAAGCTGAACATCCAATACTTTGGCCACCTGATGCGAAGAACTGACTCCTTGGAAAAGACCCTGATGCTGGGAAAGATTGAAGGTGGGAGGAGAAGGGGACGACAGAGGATGAGATGGTTGGATGGCAACACTGATAAAGTGGACATGAGTTTGAGCAAGTTCTGGGAGTTGGTGATGGACAAGGAAGCCTGGTGTGCTGCAGTCCATGGGGTTGCAGATAGTCGGACATGACTGAGCGACTGAACTGAACTGAGCAGAGTGACATAATATTCTTGGAAAGGGGAAATCCTGTTAATATAGCAAAGTTTCATCCTATTACACAAACTAATAAGTTGGTTCAGACTTTGGATATGTTTATTTAATGATTAAAATTGTGAATCTTTGATACTCTTCTAGTATCCATTGGTTATATATTCACCATATTAGATATGCAAAGCAATGTAGAAAGCTTGGAGCTATGAAAAGACTTTGTAGACTTGAGGATGATTTTCAGTCCACCAGTTTAGGCAGCAGATTTGGGGACAGGTGTAGAGTAGAGATTATATCATATGAATTATTGTGCATATCATATGAGTTATTTTACCTAATGAAAAAAATTTCCAAATTGTGGCCTTGTTGCTGAGAGTTTGTATAAGTTGATCTAACCACACTCTTCAAAATGTAACAAGCTGCTATAAGAGAAAGAAGTCAGTACATAAAACATAGTATTAAAATAAAGTAGTGGTAATGTCCATATCAATATAAAAAAGATGACAAGGCAACTACCGTGCAGGCTATAAAATATTTAGCAATATAATGGCTGATTTAACCCCTGGTTTGTCCATTATCATAGAGAATTTAGCCCTAAAACGTTTATTGAGCACCTCTGCTATGCAAAGAACTGGACAGGAGAAGACAATACACAGAGTCAGACATGGCGGTCATGGTATGGCAGATAACTGGGGGTGCAGCCTGGACTACTTCTGATAACCCCCTCATCCTCTCGCTTTCCCAACTTATTTTATTAAGTGTAAAATTAATATATTATTAAGATCAGAGTTTAGAAAATTCTGCAAAACATTATTTATAATTAGCTTGAAATATTTAGGAACACATATATTTATTCCCCTTAATGACAAAGAGTAGCTAAGATGAGCAGCCACTGGATTTTATTATTTAGTGCATTACTCTTTGATAATCTTGAAATTCAGAGCTAGGTGTAGGAGAAATGGTGTTTTTCTTCTTAACTCATTTATTCTCACACCCACTTCTTTTCTTCACTTCCTATGTCCCTGCTGGAACCACAGTGAATTATTTTAATTTCTAAAAGGCACTTCTGTGGGAGAGAGGGAAAAAAAAACGTTACAGTGAAATAAATGTTGGAACAGGCAGAGTGTCCTCTATGAAGGACGTTGAAGTAGCTAATAGTTCCCCTAAGAGATTACCAGTGGAGTGGTCTTGCATGAAAGAAAGGTGGCATGAAAGATCATTGCTTCAGTTATTATTAATGGATTGCTATTCCCACAAAGATCATCTGGGGAACGGTTCTGATTGGTCAACTGGTACCATCAAAGGTAATTTGTTTAGCTGTGTGACTAATGCCACTGTTTTCAAGGTCTCCTCATGGCACTTCAATTAGATGGAGGCTGTCGCAGTTAGAGAAGCTTTCTTAAACTCTTTGCTGAGTTTCAGGGAAGGAAAACTTTTCCATTAACTGTGAAGTTAAAAAAAAATTCTATAATGTATTTCTTAACTAGATTAGAAACCAGAACCCTGGTAGGCTTTTGTTTAGCTATTTTGCTGAGGGTGTTCTGCTAAGGCCATTGCAAAAAATGAATAATTCAGGTTGAAAACCTTAGCATTTTACTTAAAAGCCTTATTTTCGTTTTTGGAAAATGTGACAGCAAAAATTAGTACTGGCACTTCTGTTTCAATAATGGTGGTGATGTTTAAATGACAACAAATACATAATTGGACTTATATGCACATTTATGGACACAAAAATGTCATTACCTATTTTGGTGGAACATTTTACACTTACTCTATAAACAACAGAAATCAGCTTAAGTTGTTTTTATCTATAAGCAATGAATCAATGTGAGAAACCCTTGTGGCATTCATACTTTGAGAAAAATATCCTTTTTTCCCCTTTCCCTGATTTTGAAAGGATGAAATTGTTTGTTTTAAATAAGACCCTTGATGAATCCTCCTTAAATAAATATTAATCCATTTTCATAACATTCCTAAAGGTCCTGTGAAGATCAATAATTAGACTCCTCCTCAAATTAGAAGGTAGATTAGAGACAACTGTAGCAGAATAATTCTATGTTTCTCTCCGTTTGAGCTGAAATTGAATATTATAAGGTATGAGAATTAGCATTTTATGGTGAGGACAGATGAAAGAGATTAGGAAATAGAATGCTGTGAGAGGAATGGGGAACTCACTGATACCACCTTGGGTACCAATCATTTTATCCATGGAAGACTCAGGATAAATAATGATATAAAACAACAAAGAAAAAGAACTATTCTTCTCTCATCTAGTGCACAGATATTCATATTAAGATTAAAAATAAATTTATGTATTAATAAGAAATATGACTTTGAGCTCAAAGATTTGCTATGAATTCCTGGCTTACTAAATCCCAAAAGTGAGGTTTGCATATTTCCATACCTCCTTGAAGCTTCTGAGATACATGTCACAAATATCTTTTTAAAAACCAATTTTTAATGAAAGTATAGTTTCTGTACAATATACCACTGTACAATATAATAATTCACAATTTTTAAGAGTTATGCTCCATTTACAGTTATGATAGCAAATATTCTTATTATTACTTTTTGTTTGCCAATCTCTTGGCATTATACTGTATGATCCATTTGTTAACTTGTTTTTAAACAAGTTAACTTGTTTTTAAACAATATATGGTGCCTTGGTAGGTGTTTTCCTAGATGTCACTAACCTTAAAAATTACACATGCATTCAACTTTGGAGTAGACATTAAACATTGATAAGTTTCTCCTGGAGACCACTAATAGTTGGGACATATGAGCAAATAAGCCTTCCCAGGTGGCTCAGATGGTAATGAATCCACCCACAACACAGAAGACGTGGGTTTGATCCATGGATCCGGAAGATTCCATGAAGGAAGAAATGCCAACCTACTCCAGTGTTCTTGCCTGGGAAAACCCATGGACAGAGGAGCCTGGCAGGCTACAGTCCATGGGGTTGCAAAGAAGTTGTACATGACTTAGTGACTAAACAACAACAACAAAGGGATAAATAAACTCTGAGAAATAAATATACAAAACAAATAGCTATAGCTATGTTAAGATTGACTGTCCTGTCTTTAGCATTTTTTATAGGATTAATCTGTGTCTTTTCTTTTGCACTGGCTCAATAAAAATGTGGCTTGCTGCTGTTCGCTATTTTCATTCTCTGCTTCTTCTTTGGCTCAGGTAATTCTCCATTCCTGTTAAAATTCAAGAGCCCTCAGCTGTTCCTGCATTAAATACAGCTCACACTTCACCAACAGATGGTTCAGTACAATTTGTGTTTGTCTCAGGTCCTGTCTGCTTCCCAGATGACTCAGCAGTAAAGAATCTGCCTGCCAGTGCAGAAGACTCGGGTTTGATCTTTGGGTCATAAAAATCTCCAGGAGGAGGAAATGACAACTCACTCCAGTATTCTTGCCTGGAAAATTTCATGGACAGAGGAGCCTGGCAGACTACAGTCCATGGGATTCCCAAAAAGTCTGTCACGAATGAATGACGGGGCATGGCACAGCACACAGGTTCTGTCTAAGAATGCAAGCCGTCCCGAATGCAGTCCACAGTAGAATCCTGGTAGCTGGCTTACAACCCCTCTCCAGTCACAGCCTTTCTTGGTCACTTACTGTCCCCATGCTTTTTTCTTTCCTAACAAATTCAACCCCAACAAAGACTTAAAGACCGCAATACAGTCTAAATCAATGATATTGCTTAGAGGGTTAGATGTCTCAGGCATATCCACACTTACTAGCTGACATGAGTTTTAGATAATAAAATTATTCTCTATTGGTAGAATTTCAGATCTCTAAAGATATATTTGAAAAGATTTGGGGGGTGGTTCATATAAGTCAAAGGGTCTTGTCCAGCGCCTCAGAAAACACTCCCAGTCTCTTACTTTGCTTACTTATGAGATTAGTTCTGGTGAAGCATAACGTCCCTTCTCCAAACCATCTCTCTCCCCCCACCTTTATGCTGGATATCAGGGAAACCTCCGCTAAGAAGCTTTTCTTGATTAGTCTCACCATGCTTCAGCCAGCCTGTTTAAATTCTGGCCTACTCTTCCACTGTTATCAGGCTGTTAAAGACCTCCAAGGTCCTGGGCCTCACACTTTTATAGACCTACCCACATCATATCACATCGAAATGCACTGACATCCCACTTCAACTATTTTTTTTCTGTAAAAATAATTTAAAAGGATTATAATACCTCTATGTCTCCAAAATTCTTAGCCTTGTATAACTTGTTTAAGATTGACTCTAACTTTTTTGGTAACCATCATACATTCTCAGAAATTTCGGTGATGAAAAAAATATATCTTACTCTTCTTTTAATGTAATGAAGTTTCATGAATATTAAATTTCACAGGCAATATAGAAGACATTAAGGGTGACAGTTTATGGAAATTTCAATTAAGCACTTATTAATTTACTTTTGAAGTTTTTGTATTGAAAATTTTTTTCAGCTTTCAAACACTTTTGCAAATGTACTCATTGTTAAAAAAATTATTCTATTGAAGTATAGTTGATTTAAAATGTGTCAATTTCTGCTATACAACAAAGTGATTCAGTCATACATGCGTATATTCTTTTCCATTATGTTTTATGACAGGTTATTGAATATAGTTCCCTTTGCTATATACATCAGGACCTTGTTTATCCATCCCATATATAAGAGTTTGAGTCTGCCAATCCCAAACTCCCAATCCCTTCCTCCCCCAGCCCCCTCCCACTTGGCAACTGCAAGTCTGTTCTCTATGTCTGTGAGTCTGTTTCTTCATAGATACTCCTTTTAATGATATCTATATATCAAGCAATGTGCTGGCAGATGAAGTTAAGAAGTTGAAAAGACAAAGTGCCTGTTCTCAAAGAGTTCAAGATGTGAGGAAGGTGTTTAAGGAAATAATACTCATGCAGGGTGAAAGGTGCACTCATAATAGCATTAGGGACACACAGTTGGCTGTGACTAACTGGGCTCAAGCCAGTTCTCAGAAGAGGTGACTTTTGAGCACAATGGTGACTGACTTCAGACATTCCTAGATTGGAAGAGTCTGTGGCTTAGGATCGTTTGTGGAAGATGTCTCGTTTATTATTTTCACATTCTATTTTTAAACTAATACAGTCTTGAGTTCTTGGAGAAATCTGGAGCATTGTCTAAAATTGGTCTGATACAATTTTTAACCTGTTGGGCCACCTTCTTTCCAGAGCTTCTTTTCCATTGTGTGGGCTTCCCACACAGGTGGCTCAGTGGTAAAGAATTTGCCTGCCAATGCCAAAGACTCTGGTTTGATCCCAGGTCAGGAAGATGCCTGGAGGAGAAAATGGCCACCCACTCCAGTATTCTTGCCTGGGAAATCCCATGGACAGAGGAGCCTGGCGGGCCACAGTCCATGGTGTCAGAAAGAATCAGACACAATTTTGCAACTAAACAATAGTAATAACAACCTTTCCATTGTTGAAATAGAATATGGACAGCAAGATGATTTAGTTCATTTGATCCTCAGAGAGAAACTTTGAGGTCAGTCTATCATGATCCCATCAAATAGGTGAGGAAATAAAAATTCAAGAAGGGAAGTCATTTGCTTAAAGTCAGACAGGCAGTAAAATGGCAGAGCTGGGAATCAGCCTACCATCTGTGTGACTCCACAACACTTAACCTCACCAGTCTATAGACTGGGACTACATGCGCTTTCCCAAACTCATTTTTATGGCTGCTCTTCTCTTAGCTTGGTGTCTGGTACATTTTTCTCATTAATTTCCTTCTCTGATGATGAAACACTTTTAGAAAGAAGGGGGAAAATACCCCTCTCCATACCCAGGAAGAGGTAAAAACTTATATCAGGAAAAGATAATTCATAAAGGAAAAAATGTTGAGCATAAAATAATTCCCCCAATATTCCAAGCTTTTCCCAAAGCTTCTTTTATAAAGTGACAAGCATTTCCATCTTCACCCTACATTTTTGCCTACTTTAGCAAGAAGTATTTTGCTTGATACATAATTTTTGATAAGGGAAGATGCATCCAAACAAAAAAGCTATAATATGTCAAATACTTAAATGAATTTTAGGATGGAAGTTAAACAGAACAATAGGAGTATTCACATTATAATAACCATTTTGAATGATCCCATTTTAAGATCTTATTAGAGGCTGAGAATAGAACCCACACAAACATTGAGTTAGTGAAAGATACTATTAGCAAAAATTCCTCCAAGCCATGAAGATTAGTCTTTGCTGTAAGTTAGGATAATATTCTGTTAGAGGAGTTCTGATTTTAGTATTGTGTAAGCTGTTTTCTTAATACATATCTACTCTCTGCCTAGGTGATAGTCATGAAATAAGGCATAGATAATGCATTTAGTAACACTGAGCTGAATCATGCAAAACAGAATTTGTGTGCAATTTTGAGGAGTGTAAAATAAAAGTTGTTTTAAATGTTAGAAAAAAAAATCCATAAAAATAAAGCATTCTAAGCAGAGAAAAAATTCAAAAGCTTGTGTCATAAAGGAAAACAATTTATGTGTGCCAGTACCCTTAATAAGTGCCCCAAAGCGTTCCAGGGCTGTTACATTCTCTAATGATATTACAGTATGTGGCACATCTCATCTAATCTGTTAGTAAAATCCTAAAGTCACTTATGTCAGTCTCTAATGCAAGCCAAATGAGTCTTTCCAGTAATAAGAAGCTTCGCAGAATTAGTTTTCGTTTTGCAGAAAATTGCCATTGGGGCTGGCACTTTTATCTAAAAATTTCACTCGTGCATAAGCAAAAAACTCATATATTATTTGGTTACATTCCATCAGTATGAGAAATAACATTGTGAGAATTCTATGCATGCTAATGATATATAGAAATCCACCTGCTTTCAGATAAAATGAGTTTAATTTTCTGTTGCCCACTGCCTGGTTGGCCTTTCATAAATTACTTATGCACAGCTATTATTAAAATAGAGGGAAAGCAAATTAGAAAGTCCTCCTATCTCTCCACTGGATTTAGCCAAGGCAGGGCTGTGACAGCTAGAGTCAGCGTTTTTGAAAAAATTCTGCTCTCTTGAAAAATTTTGCATCTCTATACAATTCTATACCACTGTTGTAAACGTTCTGACCTGCCTTCTTACCAAATTAACCTAAATCCTTTCTATTTTTCAACATTAATGGAATCCTCTAGAGTCCTGCTGATATATATTAAAATATATTTATTGGTTAATTTGAATTCCAGCATTTTGTACCTCATTTCCAGCACTCCTGTTATATCTGAAAAGCTTTGAGCTTTAGCATTAAAAACTTACAAATTAAGATACATACAGTACATCTTACAATTATCAGATCAAAACAACTTTCATTGGAGTATAGAATGGCAAATTTAACTTTCTGATAAAATAGAAAATAGAAAAGGTTGTCTGTGTGAAAGAGTTAATTGGATTTCAGAGAATGTTGTCTAGCTGATGGGGGGAGGTCTTTATTGGTCAATGAATACTTGACCTCTTGGTTTTAAGGACAGGTGAAAAGTTTTTATTTTCAGAGGGTGTTGAAGTCCAAAGTTCTTAATATCATGAGTCTGATTTCTGTCAACATTACATTGTTCAATTATGATTACAAATTTCTTAGAATATTGGTGACCATGTCTTTGAAGCCTGAATAAGTATTGATGAAGCTCTAGCCTTGTAACACCATGGTGTTAAAAAAGTTTTCAAAGCATTATTTTGAAAAGCAACTTCAACTCTGGATCATATTATAAGAGATGAAATAAAGAACACTCCCAAGCTGTTTCATAATATTTCAATATAAACAGATTTTTAAAAAAGAGAATTGCATTCTGTGTTGGGGAGGATGGTTACCATACTCAAAGGTCATTTAACCTAATTCTGAGAAATTAAACATGCTCATTAGTTTCTGTTGTTAAGATCTTCATAGTGTTTTGATACAAGCTTTGCACATAACTAAATGGAGTTTTTAAAATAGTGTCTTGACAGTATAAGTTATTAATGCAAATAAAAGTCAAATGAGTATTTGTGGTATATGTCTAGGGTGAAAGTACAGCAGTCTCAGGAAAGAATTGTGGAATGGGGAAAGGAGACACATACCTTTTTTTCCCCTCATCCTTGCTCTGAATCCAAACTAGCCATTTTCTTTCTCTTTGGGAGAAATATTTCAAACAAAGGTAACAAACGTATTTATGCTGATGTCCAAAATGGATGTTGAAAAGGACTACCAAGCAAACAAAACCTAGCAATACAACTAAAAAGAATACAAATGATTTTGGAAATCTGCTACTGTAAGACACCTGAGGCAAATATCATTTTCAGGTCTGTCCGCAGAGTTTTTTTTCTCTCCTGTCAAAGTTTACTGACAGAATGTTTGCTCCTTGAGAAAACTGGATGAAAAAATACTATCTGTGTATTCAGCATTATTAATTCTAAAGTCCAGTGTGTAGTTATATGGTATTCTCTCTCTCTCTGCTAAGTCACTTCAGTTGTGTCCGACTCTGTGTGACCCCACAGACGGCATTATGTTGCCTTAAAAAATACATTTATTCCGAAATTTAAGAGGTGGAATTTGTCAAATGTATCAAAAAAGAATACAGAGTTTGAGATTAGTGAACTACTTGAATCATGATATGTTAATCCTCTGTTTATAAAATACTTAACTAGTTGAATTTTCTTAGATGACTTGTGTTTTACCTTGGCAATAGTGGTTTGAGCCAAAAAATCCCCTGGAAGACAAATAATTAGTGTGTCATTACTCCCCAGGCATCTGCATAAAACCTAACACTTGCATGAAAAGAGAAGCATCTATTCTTTTAGAAAGTTTAAGGTAACAGCATGGTTGGCACTTTGTAGACACAGCTTCTCGTCAGTTGTGAGGATTGTGGGCTGGGAAGAAACTTAAATCTAAATTGAAAATAGGAGATGAATTAATCTATTAGGATAATTCAGGCAAAAAAGCTAAAATAAACTTTTGCAAGTAAATAAATCACATGCTATTCCTTAAAAACTAAAGATTGCTTTTCCTATAAACTGTTTGCTTTGAATTAATGCATCATTTAATCGTTCAGTTTTTTCCCTGTAAATGACTTGAAAGGCGGCATGAAGTTGTGAAAAGCTAGGAACTTTTGTATCTAACAGACTTTATTTGAAACTTGGCTACAGCGTTACTTAGCTGGGTAGGTTCATAACCTGATTTAAGCATCAGCTTCTTCTTTTGTAAAAGTGGGATAATTCAGTTCAGTTCAGTCACTTAGTCGTGTCTGACTCTTTGTGACCCTATGGACTATAGCACTCAAGGCTTCCCTGTTCATCACCAACTCACGAAGCTTGCTCAAACTCCCGTCCATTGAGTCTGTGATGCCATCCAACCATCTCATCGTCTGTTGTCCCCTTCTCCTGCCTTCAGTCTTTCCCAGCATCAGGGTCTTTTCCAGTCAGTCAGTTCTTCACATCAGGTGGCCAAAATATTGGAGTTTCAGCTTCAGCATCAGTCCTTCCAATGAATATTCAGGACTGATTTCTTTTAGGATTGACTGGTTTGACCTCCTTGCAGTCCAAGGGACTCTCATGAGTCTTTCCCAACACCACAGTTCAAAAGCATCAATTCTTCTTTGGTAAAAGTGGGATAATACCTTACATTTTTTGGGAGGATTGAATAGGTCATGCATGAAAATGATTGACTAATGGGTATGTAGGTGCTCAATAAAAATTAGACTTTCTTTAGTGCATTTAACTAGCTTCAGGTATGTAAGACTTTAAAGTGGGCTTCAGATTTTATGTATTTTTGGTAGTTAATTATAGATGTGATTTCCATACATAACTTCTCTTTAGTCAATTGTAAGTATGTAAAAAATTTTTGCTGTTGTACTTAAATGTAATATATATTTTTGTAGTGTATTATTATGATTTCCTTAAAATTCCTCAGTACATACATCTGAGATGGAAAGAAGAGTTTGCTTCTTTAGAAAGGACAAGGATTTTGAAAATACAAAAGATTTAAATACATTCTTAAATAAGAAAATACTTGAGCTCCTTGTAGAATATTTGAGAATTATACAATGATATTAATTGAAAAAAATGAAAATATTCTTTCTTTCCATATTCCAAAGACATTTGAAGATGTTGTCAGTTTATTTCTATACATATCCATATTTTTTTTACAAAACTGAGATCATATTATATTTGCTAAGGTTTGATAAACATTTCATTTAATAACATATTAGTCCTTTCTCATGATAAATATTTTTATAAGCATAATTTTTAATGATTGAAAAATGTGATAGTCGCTCAGATGTGTCTGACTCTTGACAACCCTATGGATTGTAGCCCACCAGCCTCCTCTGTCTATGGGATTCTCCAGACAAGAATACTGGAGTGCCCTTCTCCAGGGGATTTTCTGACCGAGATGGAACCTGGGTCTCCTGCATTGCAGGCAGATTCTTTACCATCTGAACCACCTGGGAAGAATGCAAAATAGTCAATTGAATAATCTTATAATTTACCAAACCATTTACTATTTTTGGATGCTTAGATTGTTTTTAATTTAGGGTTCTTACATAAATTTATTTAACTAACAAATTTTTGTCTGCATTTTTTTTGTCTCCTTCTTTGGTAAAATAGTTGTCAATTAATATAGACATTTTTGAGGTATTTGGAATTTAATGCCAAACTCCACAAGAGTTATAATACCTTATATTCCCACAAGTAAAATGAAATAAAACCCTTCTCAAATGCCCATTGCATAAATTGAGCATGTTATTTTTTGAAACTTTTGTGGATTTAATAAATGAAAAATTCTATTCCTATCAAAAGTATATTAGTAAACCAAATCAGCACTGGACATTATCAACAGAACAAGGTTATTTTTAATTAAAGGTTTTGGTGAAATTTATTTTTTGAATGAAATGTATGTTCATTTTTATTAGAACTTTTAAAAACTGCTAGTGGGCTTGAATAATTTTTTTCTGTGTTTATTGGAATTTGAATTGTCTTCTTTGGTGAATCATCTCCTGTCATCCTTTTATCATTTAACTATTGGTTAACTATTTAACTATTTTTTACTTCTTGACTTATAAGAACTACTTATATAATAAAATAAAAAGCATTTGATATTTTGCATTTATTGTTGGCATTTTAATATTATAGTGTTTTAAAATTAATATAGTTTTATATTTTTATAGTTAAAAAATAGATCCTTTATTTATAACAATAAAATTTTCATGCTTTAATAAATATTATTTCCAAAATATTGCTCAGAGTAGAAAAATTATTGCTTAAAATTAATTCTCCTTTTATAGTTTTATTTTTTACACTTTATACAAACTACCTGAAATTTATTTTTGTATTTATGAAGAGGTAGGGTGTTAGTTGGTTTTTTTTTTTCACAGAGTAGGCCACATTTTCCTTACATGTTATATTAGATTTCTCATGGATTTTTGGAAGTTTCTGACTTACTTCTCAGGTATCAATTAGACTACCTATTTATCTTTTGGTAGTTTTCCCCTAATATTGTGAACTTTTGTGCAATAGAAATCTTTGTCCTTTTATCACTATTTTGGCAATAATATAGTAATAATTACAATAAATGATAATTAGGATTAGGATAAGAATGATCACCAAGTCAATGACTCATTTGTGTCCTTGGGTAAGCTACTTACCCTTTTGGGCTAAGTAAAGTGGGAAGCATCTGTAAAATGAGAACAGTATCTATTGAATATGATGATTGACTCTTCAGTAAGCATCTCACTCAAATTCTTTAGCGGCCAATTATGACTGCCTTTTCATGCTTAACAGTGATTAGTTTAGATAAGGTTCTAAACCAATTGGGCCAATAAAACTTGAGAAAAGTCTTACTCAGTCTACTGGACAAGAAGCTTCCTGTGCTTTAACAGATGGGTAGAAGTGGTTTCAGTCTGTCTGTCTGCTTGTCTGTCTGTCTCTCTGACACACACACGTTTCCCTTTCACATGGATGAGGAATTCCATTTCCCTATCTTCTACTGGCAGTCATCTTGAGATTATGAGACAAACCAGTATGAGGACACTACAACTGACTGAAAGACAGGGAACATTCGGAAAATAACAGGAGATGCAGCCTGGAGCCCTTATCTGTCCTTGAAGCCCACACTACTTCTGGCAGGTTGCTGTTACTTGCAACTGAAACCATTCTGATTGATACATATTATCTCTTCCTGGTTTAGCTTGATAAGCAGATAAAAGCATGATTCCATAGTGCTTTAGAATATCACCAGGATGCACCAAAACGTGATTGTCATCATTAAGACGTCATTAGATATGAAACGTTGTGTCATTAGGCATGAGTTAGTTGATCACACATCTCTTTTAACAAAATATTTTGAGAATGTAGCTTCAATATATTTACTTAGTAAATGCATTACTGTCATTATTGTAAATATCTATGTGATATATAAAATATATATATTAGATATAATAAATTAACATTACATATTATATTCATTATAAAAATTCACAAAATAGGAAGGAACTAGGAAGAGATAAAGATGAAATGACTAATTTAAAAATAATTTTATTTTGTTCACTTAATAATGTTACAGGAAACTCTTCCCCACTAATAGCATCATTATTAAATTTGTTTATTTATTTTATAAAATTATCTATTGGATCACACACCATTATCCAATCCTTATTGTCTCAGAAAGGGTCAATAAATCATGAACAGTTGTCTTTAAAAAAAAGTCACAACTCCAAATTCTTTTAAGTACTTCAAATACTTTTAAGTACTTTTTGAAGAAGTTACCAACAAAATCTGTAATATATTAGGCTTCCTTCCCAATCTAATGTCAGTGTAAAGACTCCATTCTTTAAAGCAATATCTGTATGGATATTTGGCCTCATGCATAAATTTCAATAGGCCATAATAAATTTGTAAATGAATTAAGGCTTTCCTGTTTATCCTTGGCATTGCTAAAACCACATACTTCCCTTAGCCAGACTGACAAACCTTTTATGATAGGCTGGCCAATTTAGAGTGTCAGTATCAACTGTATGTTAAACACTATAAGGTTTCTTCTATTCTTTTTTAAAGATAAAGATAAACTTATTATTTCTCCCATATGTCAATAGATTTTCTTTGTCCTCCTGGCATATCAGTTCCCTGCAAAGGAATCCACTGGTTAAATATCAATTATGAATTGATTTTTAAAAATCTAACTTTTTTTTTCCGGAAAGAACCATCATGAGCAAAACAATTGAAAATCAGTCCTAGGCAATAGAATAGTTAATAAACTGTTATGAATGTAGGGGCTTTTGTTTTTATTCTGGCCACAAATTATAATCACAATCAGAAGTACAAAAATAGAGTAGTTGGTGCTAATGTGGAAATTAAGAAATAGCCATGTTAAATCGATGAGATTACTTCTGCCCAATAAGGCAGGTAGAACTAGGAAATTATCACATGAAGTATTTTCTTAAATGATTTCCACATCAACAAAAAGCCACTAATATTATAATATATATCATATGTATAATATATCATACTATAATAGAAAATCAAGTAATATATATTTGTAGAAAAATTCAGATGATTTTAAAAAGTTAAGTGTAGTTACATCTGGGTATTCTGAACTCTTGGCAAGTGAATTGTACTATATAGCACTCTTCTTAAGGATTTGTTATGTTGTTCAGTCACTCAGTCATGTCTGATTCTTTACGACCCCATGGACTGCAGCACATCAGGCTTCCTGTCCTTCACTTCTCCCAGAGTTTGCTCAAATTCATGTCCATTGAGTTGGTGATGCTATCTAACCATCTCATCCTCTTAAGGATTAAACCCTCAATGATCAACTCTTTTTATTATATTTTACTTTTTCCAGTATAAGTTTCAATCACTTATGTACCAAGGAAACGCTTCCAAGAGGCTTTGGTAGATTCCTATAGACTGCTCCTGTGATGTGTGTGAGACTGCTCCAACCGTAAAGAACTTTGTACAGCTTCCCTTTTTGAATCCTTGCTTTGCATTTTATGGTGTTTCTACCTTTTCTTTTTCTTCTTTATTGTCATGTCTTGTTAATATACTAAGCTCTGCTTGTATGAAATACCCTTCTACAGTCTTTTTCTCCCTTCCTGGTTTGCTGCTTCAGATCAGTTTTTATCTAGAAACAGGTTATAAATGTTCTTAAACTAGATTGGTTTGGATTATTAACATAAGGTCTCTCCTCTGAGCAGACTGTGTCAATTTGTACTGCCTATTTGTTGTAAAATATCGTTTAATAGCTTAATATTCTTTTTTGGCTTTGAGACTGGTGAGGAGGCCACAGATCCATGCTTCAGGGTGGGTAAATGGTTACTCTGATACTCAGTGTTTTCTGCTCTTGACTTGATGGCAGTGGATTCCTTGAAACTAGTTGTGTCTCTGTGTTGATTGTTAAGCCTTCACTCACAAAGGATGATTATAATGCATTTCCTCCTATCCCAACTTCTTAAATGAGCTTTTCTCTGAATATAGGCTATGACAAAACACATAAACATACTAAGAAACACCAGAAAGGAATCCTGCACAGAACACTAGTGACACTCTACTGAATTTTTAAAAATTCTTTAAATCTAAAACCAAATTACAATGTATTAATTGACTTGGGATTGTTTCTTTTTGACTCCTGGAAATTCAGAGTCATTGTCTAAATTTTTGGCTGAAATAAAGTAAGAAATAAATAAATGGAAAATCAAATGTTTTTTATTGTTTGTCCTTCAATAACTTTTAATTTATTGGACTATTTACTGAAATTAGAGTTGACAGTGATGTTTGAAGTGCCTCTTATAATAGAGATTTTTTTTTTGCAATTTTAAAATTATTTAAGGCCCATTTTCCCAAGAAGTTACAGAAATTTGTAAATCACATAGAATGAATTCCAATAGTTTTAGTTTCTGTATGCTTTGTATTTTACAACTTCCAAAGCATTCTCTCCATAATGTAACTTTTTGGATCTCAGAACGATGACAAGAGGTACACGGGGCAGGTATTATCACTATTTTACAGATGAGAAAACTGAGCCATGTTAAGACTGCAACTAATGGACAGACAGACCAAGGAGGTCACATACCCAGCTTGTAACTGGTAGAATTTAGGTGTGAATGTGAATCTAGTCAGTGCTGCCTGAGGAGTGGTTCATAGAAGTCCTGATATGAAAATGAATGCTTAATAAAAACCTATTGATTGATTGATTGACATGGAAGCAAGTCATGTCTAATTGAAGTGAAAGGAGGCTGGCAAGGATCTCAGAATAAATCTGGAGAGAATCTGAGATGTACATTTTATTCTTGGCCATTGCTATGTCCTATTCCTACCATCCATGAAATGGCCCAGGAATACTTCTTCCCTGGCAGTGTCCATAGCTGCTGTATGCGGACCAACTCTCCATGGAACTAGGATTAAGGAAGAACCATGGCTTCCCAGGTGTGTGTGTGCTACAGTCACTCCGTTGTGTCTGACTCTGGCTTTCCAGGTGGTTCAGTGGTAAAGAATCTGCCTGCCAATGCAGGAGATGCAGGGGACGAGGGTTTGATCCCTGGATTAGGAAGATCCCACAGAAAAAAGTGGCAAACCCATTCCAGTATTATCACCTGGAAAAATCTCATGGACAGAGACGCCTGGTTAGCTACAGCCCATGGGGTCGCAAAGAGTCGGATATGACTAACTGAACATGCACACACGGACATGGAAGAATGATCTCCCCATTAAATAGGTTAAGAAAATGTTGACGAGTTAGCTGTTAGAAACAGCTGGTCTTTGGTTTCCCATGCATATAGAAAAAGATCACTGGAACAAAGTTCCAGTACTTCAAAATTCAAAGTTCTAGGACTTCAAAGTTCTGGTTTTTTTTTTTTTTTTTAAGTCTTAAGAGAAGACTTTAGAATGATGTGGAAGAAACACAAGCTGGAATCAAGATTGCCGGGAGAAATATCAATAACCTCAGATATGCAGATGACACCACCGTTATGGCAGAAAGTGAAGAGGAACTGAAAAGCCTCTTGATGACAGTGAAAGTGGAGAGTGAAAAAGTTGGCTTAAAGCTCAACATTCAGAAAACTAAGATTATGGCATCTGGTCCCATCACTTCATGGCAAATAGATGGGGAAACAGTGGAAACAGTGTCAGACTTCATTTTGGGGGGCTCCAAAATCACTGCAGATGGTGACTGCAGCCATGAAATTAAAAGATGCTTACTCCTTGGAAGGAAAGTTATGACCAACCTGGACAGCATACTAAAAAGCAGAGACATTACTTTGTTAACAAAGGTCTGTCTAGTCAAGGCTGTGGTTTTTCCAGTAGTCATGTATGGATGTGAGAGTTGGACTGTGAAGAAGGCTGAGTGCTGAAGAATTGATGCGTTTTTACTGTGGTGTTGGAGAACACTCTTGAGATTCCCTTGGACTGCAAGGAGATCCAACCAGTCCATTCTGAAGGAGATCAGCCCAGGGATTTCTGTGGAAGGAATGATGCTAAAGCTGAAACTCCAGTACTTTGGTCACCTCATGCGAAGAGTTAACTCATTGGAAAAGACTCTGATGCTGGGAGGGATTGGGGGCAGGAGGAGAAGGGGATGACAGAGGATGAGATGGCTGGATGGCATCACTGACTTGATGAACGTGAGTCTGAGTGAACTCCAGGAATTGGAGATGGACAGGGAGGCCTAGAGTGCTGCGATTCATGGGGTCTCAAAGAGTCGGACACGACTGCGTGACTGAACTGAACTGAACCACATATCAATACATACATTATTTTACAATAATCAGTCCTTTGTCCCTAGAAGCTCATTTCCTTTCTTATTTAGCATAGGACATATCCTAAGAACTTAGTAAAGGGCATGCTACAATATTAAGAATTCTATAATTAATGTTGGCCAGGATTTGAATTTAAATCCATTACTTCTCAGGGTCTAATTAAACTGAGACATTATTGTGAGTGGAATGAGACATTTTACTGACCAACCATATATTAATGGTTTAATGTGTAAGGATTTTATGTTAAAAGTTTAAAACATATTTGGAATAATGTGTTTTCCTTTGAAGTCAGGAGGAGTGAAAAGTTATCTAGCCTTAACATAAAAGAAAATCACCTTTGATAGAAGTGGCTTTAATAGGGCAAATATTATTTTATCTCTTTACAATTCTCAGTAGCTCTAAAACATACCAAAAAATTGTAAATATAATTATAGACGCTATACCAACATAACTGCTTAGTTTAATAAGTTTGAATTCTAAATTGCTTATTCATTTAGATCATGTTTTTAGTTCTGAAATTGAACTCTTTGGGGAATAATGTTAATATTATTTTCAGGTAGTTTATTGCAAAATTGTTGATATAACGTAATTTTGTATTCAAAGTGCTTAATTTCAGTTTTTACTTGGCTGTAAAAGATAGTTTAATGTATGTCCTAGAAAATAAGCTGTAAGAAAATAATCATCTGCTGATATTTACAATATACTCTAGAAAGGAAATACTATTTTTTTTGGCAATTATTTTCCCCCAGAATTATAAATTATGTGCATTACAGCATTACCATCTTATATGTTCAAAGCAACCTTTTCTCTAAAAATTCAAGTGTTTTTACATTTATTATTTCATTGTATGTTAACATCACTATATGTGTTTTATTATATTTCAAACTCACAAATCAATGTTAATTGAAAATAGCATTAGAAAATTTAAACTTAAAAGAAAAATGCATAGTCTGATATCTATGAACTCTAAAAATTATAAAAGAGGAAAAACCTCCAAAACTGCTCTGTTTAAAAAAAAATCATTCAAATTTCACAAAGATGAAAATATTAGTTGGATTATTTAAAATCCAACTAATATTGAATAAAATCATCAGGCATAAATAAAACAGCCAGAAATGCTGTAAAATAAGCCTTCAGTTTTTGTGTAAAAATGAAAGTGTGTTTTCATGCTTATACAAGCTTATAATCTTCTTCTGCCCCACTTCTCTGATCTCAGGAAGAAAGGATCAAGTTCTTTTGCTTTTTTTCTCTGTTTTGTCAAAATAGAAATCACAGATCTTAGGAGAAGGGGACAAGAAAGCGAAACAAAGGGCAAAGCTAAGGGAGAAGTGGACTGAAAAGAAGGCTGCATACATTTACCCAAATCTGACTGTTCTCTGGAGTTGGCTTATCAACGTCTTGTGTAGTAGCAGTAATAATAGCAGAAGTGGCGTAATTGTCACTCATATAGATACGCTTCCTGAAAACAGAGAAATAGTCTATTAATTTCAGGAAGAGTCTAACTTTCACAAAGTCCTCAGATTAAGGCTCAGGGCATTGAAAAGAATGTCTGAACACTCAGAAATGTTTAAGATTGAACTTTAGCCATTACCTTTGACTGTCATCATCAGGAAGTCCTGAAGTTGGAGCTCTTGAAACTTACTATGATTTCAGCAGTATAGGGGTTAAATTTTCTTCCAATTTGCCCTAGGTTTTCTCAGGAGCTGGGAAGGCAGTTCTCCCAATTCCCAAGGAAGTTATTCAAGACAGCATAAGGCAGAGCTCAAATTCTTCTGTTGAGAACTTATCACTGTACTCAAACCAAAAGGAAATTTAAAGAAGGCTGCCAAAACACTTCTCCGTAGCCCTCCCTCACCAAGAGAGATATAAAAATGGATGAGTTACAAAGCAAACTACAGTGTATGGAATATATATATATATATATATATTTTTTTTTTTTTTTAACCCCACCACTTTGTCTTATTTGCATGAGCACAAATCGCTTTCAACTTAATGCCAGAGAAAAAGGCAACATTTCCTGTGATGACTTGCTGAAAAGCTCACTGTATTTGTTTGATAATGGATTTTCGTTCATTGTCATGTACTTCACTCTTCATCAGCAGGAGCACTTCAGGGTAAAGAAACAGCCTTTTACCACACTGGAACAAAAGCTATATAAGAAAAAAAAAATCCTGAGCAGATGGAATATTATTTGCATTTGCACAAATAGTGGTTTTTAGCACAATTCATATTACTCCATTGTGAGCTAAAGTAAGCCAGATGTGTCTACAGCATGCTGCAGACGTGGAATCGGCTTTTTGTTTGTCAGACTTTGAGGTCCCAACCTTCTGATATCTTTGTACTTGTATATCCATTAGTTTTATTTCAGTTATTTATCAGGAGGGAAAAGAAGAAAATGGTTCTATATATTTAAGAGGACCATTGCTGAGAGGGCCAAATTAACTATTTTTTATTTTCATGAGTGAGGATCAAATAGGTTTCAGTTATGTGAATGTCCATCTAGAGGTCTAGACAATGATGCAAAATTAGAAAGCAGAATATAAGTGTAGTAAAATTCAATTCTCTATGATTACATTAAATAATCTGTGACATATATTTTTTTCTTAAGTATCTCCCATGCGAAGTAGATCAACAAATTATTTGGCATGACTGAAATGGAATTTTATATCTGAAAATGATCTTTGATACTATCTCGATCTATTTCCTTATTTCATAAATCAGGCAACTTAGTGATTAAAGTGAGTTGGAAACTGAAGTGAGTTGTAGGAACTGGTGCAGACAGAACCGAAGCCTGGTCTCCTGACCTTGAATTCAATAATCTATCCACATTTCACCAATTTCTAAAATGTTTTAGTTGGGCTACAAACTTAGGTTTGATAATTCAAGCATTAAAAAAGTGAAGCTAACAAATTTTTCTCAGCCTTTAGTATGCTATCTGTGCTGTATCCTTCTAAGAGCAGGAAATAATAAGCAGCATTTCCCAAAGTTTCCTGGCCCAGACTCCCATTCTCCACAATACATACAAAAGGTCACTTGTGTACAATGTTCTTTTGGGAATTGCAGCAATGGAGTATTACATCTCCTTTTTCCTTTTTTAGAGTGAGACATAGAGCAAATTTAAAGAAATCACAAGGGAAAAAATCATGAATGACATCAAAATTCTGATAAAGATAAAATAAAGGTATTCGGTTCAATTAAAAACAATGAGTGGTATATTTAAATATAGCTAGACACTTTTGATCAGTTAACATTTATTTATTTCATTTCTTAAGCAAGCCTCTGCTTTCCATGTAATTCTCTATGTCTTATATTTAAAAAGTGTCTGTCCATGCTGATAGTGGAATAGTGGCTGCTTTCTATCTACATTAATTCAGGATCTAGTGGGTAGCCCGAGAGACATTTTTATCTGGCTTTGAGATTCTCTCATTCATTTGTCCATTTAATCATGGAATGATATAATTGAGCTCCTACTCCTATCAGTGCTCCTATTAGGAACTGTGCTAGACATTGAGAGTACAGAAGTAAATAAGTAGAGTACTTCTCCTCCAAATAACAAACAAATAAATATATGTAATCAAGTGAACAGACATACAAAGAAAAACCAATTACAATAAAACATGTTACACTATATTCCATACCACATCTTACTTTCTGATACGATAATACACAAAAGTGCTTATAATAGGATGTTCAATACAGTTCAGTTCAGTTCAGTTCAGTCGTTCAGTAGTGTCTGACTCTTTGCGACCCCATGAACCACAGCATACCAGGCCTCCCTGTCCATCACCAACTCCCGGAGTCCACCCAAACCCATGTCCGTCGAGTTGGTGATGCCATCCAGCCATCTCATCCTCTGTCATCCCCTTCTCCTCCTGCACTCAATCTTTCCCAGCATCAGGGTCTTTTCAAATGAGTCAGCTCTTTGCATCAGGTGGCCAAAGTATTGTGGTTTCAGCTTCAACATCAGTCCTTCCAATGAACACCCAGGATTGATCTTCTTTAGGATGGACTGATTGGATCTCCTTGCAGTCCAAGGGACTCTCAAGAGTCTTCTCCAACACCACAGTTCAAAAGTATCAATTCTCCAGTGCTCAGCTCTCTTTATAGTCCAATTCTCACATCCATCCATGACCACTGGAAAAACCATAGCCTTTAGATGGACCTTTGTAGACAAAGTAATGTCTCTGATTTTGAATATGCTATCTAGGTTGGTCATAACCTTTCTTCCAAGGAGTAAGCATCTTTTAATTTCATGGCTGCAATCACCATCTGTAGTGATTTTGCAGCCCAGAAAAATAAAGTCAGCCACTGTCTCCCCATCTATTTGCCATGAAGTGAAGAAGCAAGAGAGTTCCAGAAAAACATCTATTTCTGCTTTATTGACTATGCCAAAGCCTTTGACTGTGTGGATCACAATAAACTGTGGAAAATTCTGAAAGAGATGGGAATACCAGACCACCTGACCTGCCTCTTGAGAAACCTATATGCAGGTCAGGAAGCAACAGTTAGAACTGGACATGGAACAACAGACTGGTTCCAAATGGGAAAAGGAGTACATCAAGGCTGTATATTGTCACCGTGCTTATTTAACTTATATGCAGAGTACATCATGAGAAACACTGGGCTGGATGAAGCACAAGCTGGAATCAAGATTCCCAGGAGAAATATCAATCATCTCAGATATGCAGATGACACCACCCTTATGGCAGAAAGTGAAGAGGAACTAAAAAGCCTCTTGATGACAGTGAAAGTAGAGAGTGAAAAAGTTGGCTTAAAGCTCAGCATTCAGAAAACGAAGATCATGGCATCTGGTCCCATCACTTCATGGGAAATAGATGGGGAAACAGTGGAAACAGTGTCAGACTTTATTTTTGGGGGCTCCAAAATCACTGCAGATGGTGACTGCAGCCATGAAATTAAAAGACGCTTACTCCTTGGAAGAAAAGTTATGACCAACCTAGATAGCATATTCAAAAGCAGAGATGTTACTTTGCCAACAAAGGTCTGTGTAGTCAAGGCTATGGTTTTTCCAGTAGTCATGTATGGATGTGAGAGTTGGACTGTAAAGAAAGCTGAGTGCCGAAGAATTGATGCTTTTGAACTGTGGTGTTGGAGAAGACTCTTGAGAGTCCCTTGGACTCTGCAAGGAGATCCAAGTCCATTCTTAAGGAGATCAGCCTTGGGATTTCTTTGGAAGGAATGATGCTGAAGCTGAAACTCCAGTGGCCACCTCATGCAAAGAATTGACTCATTGGAAAAGACTCTGATGCTGGGAGGGATTGGGGGCAGGAGGAGAAGGGGACGACAGAGGATGAGATGTCTGAATGGCATCACTGACTCGATGGATGTGAGTCTGAATGAATTCTGGGAGTTGGTGATGGACAGGGAGGCCTGGCGTGCTGCGATTCATGGGGTCACAAAGAGTCGGACACAACTGAGCGACTGAACTGAGCTGACCTGAACTGATGGGACCAGATGCCATGATCTTAGTTTTCTGAACAAGATGACATGGATGCAAGTGGAAAGGCATATCACATAAACAAAGAGGTCAAGGAAAGCCTCCTGCAGAAAAAGCTATCTCAATTAAGACCTGGAGATAACCAGGCACAATGAGAAGGGGAGAAAGAAGAAAACATTCAAGGCATAGAGACCAGACTGTTCCAAGATCAAGAGGACATGACTAAGGGCATGGCATATTCTAAGGGTTCTGGTGCTAGTGTTTGCAAGTGCTGGGGCATAGAGTGTGACAAGGAGGCTAGAAGACATAAGGCTGGAGAATTAAGTAGACTCCAAAAGATGAGGCTCTCATGAACTGTGTTAAAGAGTTGAGACTTTGTCTCCTGAATACTGGGTATGGGGAAGCCTCTGAAGGATTTTATTGATACTTTGTCAGATTTGAAATTCAGGATAATCACTATGCTTACTAGCTGGGCTGAAGGGGAGGGGGCAAGGCTGAAAGTACACAGACAATTTAAAAAGCTGTGAAAAAAATCTAGGAAAAAAGATGGTGGTGTACTGAACACAATAATGGTGGTGATAAAAAGAAGTAGACTGAAGACTGTTAAGGGGGAAACATATACCATTCTTGAGGCTAGATGATGTGTGTAGACTGAAAAGAGAGATAACTCTAGGTGATTCACAAGTTTGGGGCATTGATAGGTTGCTTTACTTAGTTATATCTGATTTTGATTATTTTTTTAAATTTTCATTTTATATTGAAATGTAGTCAACAATATAGTGATAGGTCAGGTGCACAGCAACATGATTCAGTTGTACATATACATGTACCTTCTTTTTCAAGTTTTTTTCCAATTTAGGTTATTATAGAATACTGGACAGAGTTCCTTGTGCTATACGGTAGGTTCTTCCTGGTTATCTATTTTAAATATAGCAGTGTATATACGTTTTAACCACTTGACAGCAAAGAAAAAGAAAGTACCTTAACTTAGATTTGAAATGATATAGAATCACAGAGTTGCAGTGACCTCCTAAAAGCTGAGGTTAAAAGAAAAATACTTTTAATCTCTTCTTATTGTAACAATAGAAATATTTGTATCTTAACTTTTTAACTAAAAAGGAAGTATTTTAATTTAGCTAATGTGCATAATCTGCAAAAGTAGGTGAAGAAAATAATGTCATTTCTAACTCAGAGATGGTGACTACTTTAACATACAAATGTTTCTGTCTGAAAGCTTATTATCTAATTTCAGGAAATAAATTTTGATATTTGCATTTCTTTTCACTATTTTTATGTGTACATTCCACAGAATTGGCTTCAAATGCATGTGTAATTGTCTCGATTTTTTAATTTAACATTTTGTTGCTTACATTTATCCTGTGTCATCATATAATTTTTAAAAATGTAATTGTACTGATAGGACAGTAATCTATTGTACTAAAATTTTTTGATCTATACCCTACTGAAAAACAGTAATTTATTTTTTTTCTCCATAATAAACCCTGTGACAATGAACATTTTTAAATGCAATATTAGCCTTTGATTGTTTATTTAGGATACATTCCTTGAAGTGGTATTGCTAAATCAGAATTTACATCTTGAAGTCTCTTAATAGATAATGCCAAATTGACCTTATACTTGATAACAATGTTTTGAGTGTTCCCTGTGTTCCTGGAACACCGTGTTTGAGTGTTCCCAGAAAGCAGCAACATTTCAGGTAATGTCTTTAAATCAGGAGAACATAACAGATATTTGAGTTGCGGGAAAATGTGTTTTGTTATTTTCTTGAAAAGCAGCAGTACAGATACCTGCCATAAAAAAAAAAAAAAGTACTTAGTGTCTCTTCATACCAACTGAATGCACTGCATTTACCATGGCCTCACAAAACAGGGGGCAATGAAAGCGATCTAGTATGAAGTGAGCTCATCATTTTGTTATACAGTCAGTGGAGAGTAAATTAGACAATACATGATCAAGATTTTGACTTATACTTCCATCAAGATATGTCAGACAGAGAAAGACAAATACTGCATGATAACACTTATATGTGGAACCTAAAAAATAAAACTAAGTCATGAATATAACAAAAAACAAGCAGACTCACAGATACAGAGAATGAACTAGTGGTTACCAGTGGGGAGAAGGGAGAATATAGTGCTAGTGGAGCTGGAGGTATAAACCACTGGGTGTAAGAGAGGCTCAAAGGTACCACATGGGGAATATAACAATATTTTGTAATAACTGTAAGTGGAAAGTAACCTTTAAAAATTGTACAGACATTTTTAAATTAAAAAATTAATTAAAAATAAAATACTTCTTAAACATCCAAAAAGGAGAAAAAGAAAGTTCTTTGTCTTTTCCCTTCTTCCTAAAGAGGAGATGCTTCACCCAAAACCAGTCTTGAACTGAATTTGTTTTCCAGGATCTTGTGCAGTCAACTCTCTACTCTCTGTCCTTCAACAGCGCCTTCCACCGCTAAATCATAATTTTCAGTGTTAATATATGAATTTCATCCACTCATACAAATGACCCTAATACAATATAAAACAAACATTTGGCAAAAAGTTTATTCAGGTCATTAATGAATGAAAGAATGTTATTGAAATAATTACTCCTGGAGAAGGAGAATTTGAAACACAGAGTAGTTGGGAATGCTGAAATAAACTTACTAATAGATAGAAAACTGGTTATATCTTTTAGGATATTATCCAATTGGTATGTTTGGGTTTATCTTTTCTATAGCGCAAAAATCAATTTTATCTCTTTTGGACAAAATCCATTTGCAGCTATTGCCAAGAATAATTTGCAATACTACCCAGGTTTCTTCTTCTTTTTTTTTTTTAAACAAGTTAACTTCTACCTCCACATAGTTGGAAAACACTTGGGGGGCCCAGTAGGACATTCAATAATTGTTTTTGCCCATTTCTAGGTAGTAAAGTAATGCTCAAAATTCTCCAAGCCAGGCTTCAGCAATATGTGAACCGTGAACTTCCAGATGTTTAAGTTGGTTATAGAAAAGGCAGAGGAACCAGAGATCAAATTGCCAACATCCGCTGGATCATGGAAAAAGCGAGAGAGTTCCAGAAAACATCTATTTCTGCTTTATTGACTATGCCAAAGCCTTTGACTGTGTGGATCACAATAAACTGTGGAAAATTCTGAAAGAGATAGGAATACCAGACTTGCCTCTTGAGAAACCTATATGCAGGTCAGGAAGCAACAGTTAGAACTAGACATGGAACAACAGACTGGTTCCAAATAGGAAAAGGAGTACATCAAGGCTGTATATTTAACTTCTTATTTAACTTCTATGCAGAGTACATCATGAGAAACACTGGGCTGGATGAAGCACAAGCTGGAATCAAGATTCCCGGGAGAAATATCAATAACCTCAGATATCCAGATGACACCACCCTTATGGCAGAAAGTGAAGAGGAACTGAAAAGCCTCTTGATGAAAGTGAAAGCGGAGAGTGAAAAAGTTGGCTTAAAGCTCAACATTCAGAAAACTAAGATCATGGCATCTGGTCCCATCACTTCATGGGAAATAGATGGGGAAACAGTGGAAAGAGTGTCAGACTTTATTTTGGGGGGCTCCAAAATCACTGCAGATGGTGACTGCAGCCATGAAATTAAAAGACGCTTACTCCTTGGAAGGAAAGTTATGACCAACCTGGATAATATCTTAAAAAGCAGAGACTTTACTTTGTTAACAAAGGTCCGTCTAGTCAAGGCCATGTTTTTTCCAATAGTCATATATGGATGTGAGAATTGGACTGTGAAGAAAGCTGAGCGCTGAAGAATTGATGCTTTTGAACTGTGGTATTGGAGAAGTCTCTTGCAAGTCCCTTGGACTGCAAGGAGATCCAACCAGTCCATCCTAAAGGAGATCAGTCCTGAGTGTTGTTTGGAAGGACTGATGCTAAAGCTGAAACTCCAGTACTTTGGCCACCTCATGCAAAGAGTTGACTCATTGTAAAAGACTCTGACACTGGGAGGGATTGGGGGCAGGAGGAGAAGGGACGACAGAGAATGAGATGTCTGAATGGCATCACTGACTAGATGGACATGAGTTTGAGTGAACTCTGGGAGTTGGTGACGGATAGAGAGGCCTGGCGTGCTGCAATTCATGGGATCACAAACAGTCAGACATGACTGAGCGACTGAACTGAACTAAACTAAACTGAAGTATCAGATGGGGCTTCTCTGGTGGCTCAGATGGTAAAGAATCTACCTGCAATGCAGGAGACCTGGGTTCAATCCCTGGGTTGGGGGGATCCCCTGGAGGAGGGCATGGCAACTCACTTCTGTATTTTTTCCTGGAGAATTCCCATGGACAGAGGAGCCTGGTAGGCTACAGTCCATGTGGTCGCAAAGAGTCAGACACAACTGAGCTAGTAAGAACACACACACACATGTATCAGATACTTTTTCTGACCCAATCATGTCCTCCCTTTTGGTTAAATACATTTAACATTTTTTTCCTACTGTGCAAAAATTGTCCTTCTTGTTTCACTTTCAAACTACCTCCAAGTTTCTTTCTTTCCCTTTATTAGTCAACTTATGGCAAAAGTTATCTAGACTTTGTCTTCTGATCTCCTCATTCCATTTATGCCTCAGGCAGTGTAATCTCCTTTGAGACTCAACATTTCGCTAGAATCACTAAATGATCGAATTCCTGCCTGTGGAATCTCACGCCATATTTGCAGACCTTGTTCTCTCAGATCCCTCTAGAGCGTTTGGTACTGTTCATTGCTCCTATTTCCTGAAATGCTCTTCCTACTTCTTTCCATGTGACTGCTCTCTCTGGATTGTCCTCTTGTTTCTCTGACTCGTATCTAGTCCTGTGTGAATTAAGCACATATTTCCTGAGTGGTCGTCAGGTACCGCATGCTTTGTCAGAGAACAGAGAAATAAAGATGCATAAGACATGGGAGAGATATGAAAAGTAGAAATAGATTCATACACAAAGCATGTCTACTCCTAGTCCTGCGTTTTCTGTGTGCTAGCTTCTGTACCTGAGTTTTACAGCTATCTCCTTTATTCTCAAAAAGAGATATTTTCATCCTCTTTTCATGTAGGAGAAAATCGTGACTCAAAAAAAGATAGATAATTTGCTAAAGGCCACATAACTTGTGAATCATAGAGTGGAAATTCAATGCAGGTTTGTCTAAATCTGATCTCTGTGCTCTTGTTCTTGATGCTATAGAATAAAAGTATTATAAGAACTGTGATAAGAATATTACTGTGCAAAGTTCCAGGGGCCTAGCACAAAGGTTGAAGCGTTCAGTTCCATTGGAGGATGAAGAATGGAAGAGGTATCATGCTTGTGTAATGTCATTACAAATGTCTATCCATACACAAGGTAGACAAGGAGAAGAGTACTTTAGAGGGGCAGGAACAAAGGCTTACTCTTTAAATGCTGATGTTTTCAAATCTAGAAGAGTCATTTTCTGCCATCTTTTTTTTCTCATTTTATGGGCTGTCTGTGGGGCTTCCCTGGTGGTTCAGTGGTAAATAATCCGCTTGCAATGCAACAGACGCAGGAAACTCAGTTTCGATCCCGGCGTCAGGAAGACCCTCTGGAGGAGGGCATGGCAATCCACTCCAGTATTCTTGTCTGGAGAATCCCATGACACAGGAGCCTGGCAAGCTATAGTCCATAGGGTTACAAAGAGTTGGACATGACTAAAGTGACTGAGCTCACTTGCACAGGTTGTCTGTGAACAGTCTCATCCACTCTAGAGGCAAACACTAGCATAGATGTATTAGTCTCAAACCTATGGTTTTCCCTCCTATGAAATAGGGAATCATAATATTTATTTCTGAGGTTATTGTAAAGACTTAATATTTTAATGTACATAAAGTATCCAGTACCATGCCTAGTACCTAATAGGTGTTCAATAAATGACAGGTACTTTTTGAGGTAAATGCAATTAAGAGACAAATGAAAGATAAATGATACTGACACAAGCAACTGGGAATTTCACCCTCACCCAGGGTTGACACAATGTCTGTAGAGCTTTTTTTCTCCTTTCACATATTTTTTTCTTTTATGTTGGATTCTATTTTACACCTGTGTAACGACAGGATGTGCATGTGTGTGCTTAGTCACTCAGCTGTGTCGGACTCTTTGTGACCCCATGGACTATAAGCCCACCAGGCTCCTCTGTCCATGGGATGGGAGCTCTTAGCCTGTACCTTTAGACTAGTTTTCTGAAAGGAACTATGAGTTAACTTTAGGAAAGAACTCTGATTGGCTTTGCTTGAGTCACATGTTTGTCCATGAACCGATTGTGTGTTCCAGGAAATACAGCATTAAAATTGACCCAACCTTTTAGTTCTGTGAGACACTGATTGACAGACAGTCTCACTAAGACCGCAGAGAGTGGGGAGGAAGTTCTCACTAGGAAATGAAGGCTTTCAGACAAAACAGCATGCCCACCATACCTTTCTACCCAATCTCATCTCTAGTATTTCTGTCTAGCATATCCTCCGTGATATAAGAAAAGTATTTTTCTGAAATACAGACTGTATTATGTAATCCTCAAAACCGTAAAAACCTGTATCCTGCTTAGGAACACCAACTTCTTTATAGGGCTTCAGATATGCACATTATTGACCTCAACCAACCTTCCATTCTTTCCCATTATGGTAAGGTAAGGTAAGTAAACTTACCTTCAGTCAGTTCAGTTGCTCAGTCATGTCCGACTCTTTGCTACCCAGTGGACTGCAGCACTCCAGGCCTCCCTGTCCATCACCAACTCCCAGAGTTTACTCAAACTCATGTCCATTGAGTTGGTGATGCCATCCAACCATCTCATCCTCTGTCGTTCCATTCTCCTCCCGCCTTCAATCTAGCCTTACCTTACTTCAGTCTAACCTTACCTTACTACCACCAATACCATCCAGTGTTATCCATCTTTTAGCCTTTGCTCAAACTATCTGCTCATAATGACTCTTCTTTCCATCTTAGCACGGGAGTAGCCAATTTATTTTTCTGGACTGCAGTGGATTTCTTTTGACCCACCCAGAACTCCTATTTCTGGGAAAACTTGCTTCTTTCACTTTGGAATGATGTGTTTCCGAAAGCCTTGCCCACCAACCGAGGCCATATACATCATCATGCTTGTGGTCACAATAACTGACCAAAGTGTGAGCAAGTAATCCAAATTGGGCCAGTTGGAGTCCTTCCAAGATTGCTGGTACTTGAGAGGTACCCTTGTCTTCTGAATCATTACTTTGGAGTGACATTTAGCCCAAAGCTGCTGGTGACCATGTTTCCTAAGACAAGGTGAAAGCTCACGTGTAGTAGGATGTTCTGAGGCCAACATGCAAAGAGAATAAGATAAGAGAGTTGGGGAGACTGAGAGAGTCAGGGTGTTCCAGACCTTGATCTAACAGTGCCAAATCATAATCTTCTTTTTCTTCTTCTTTTTTTAGAATTGAATCTGTAACTTAAAATAAATAGTCCTCCAGGTCCATCCACATTAAATATTTCTTTCTCTATGAAGACTTTCTAGCCTGTAACCTTACAGATCTGCTTTATTATGCAATTGCCAGCTGCTTTTTCTGAAGGTATAGCTAATTATTTTCCTATTCCATTAGGTTCAATCATTTAGTAATATTTGCCAAGTGTTACCATGTTTCCCACTGGACTAGACTGGAAGCTTGACTCATACCCCACTCAGCACAGAGCCTAGTACACAATAGAATTTAAAAAAAACATTTATTACATTGAATTGTTAAGATTGTTCAAAGAAGGGTTTTCTTTGATTGTGCCTGATGACATGTATTTCTCTCTCTGTTCTAAGCCCTGTGCTGGTAATAGAATCACTAATGATCTACAATATTTCACTGAAAATGTAATTTTTGAAAAATATGTGAACAAGTGAAGAACATAAGCTACATTCAAAGTAGAAAAAGGGTAGTTTTCAAATAATGAACTCAAGCCACTTCTGTGTCTTACCTCTAAATAGCAGGTACAAATTGGTTTATTTGCATTTTCTTGGTTAATTACACATTTTGGAATGATCTTTCCATGTGGAAGTCATTGATAACAGGATCTAATTCCAGAGACCGAAGTGCCATTAGTTTCATTGAATTGAAGCATTTTCAGAGGTTGGAGTCAAAGCCTGAGAATTAGAAATCGTGGGTCTTAATTACATCTTGGTCACAGATTGGTTGTTTTCTTGGAAGCATACAACCTCAAAAAATTCAAGTGCCTGTAAAATGAAAATGAGAATCTTTGCTTCGTTCAACATCAGACTTCTATATGGTTTAATGAAATATTACCTATATATGCCTTTGAATTCCTAGGATAGTGTGCATTACTTTCCTAAGTCCTTGCATAGAGTAGCTATTTAGTATCACAGACAAATGGGTAAATTAAGGTCTTTGGTTCAGTGGAAAACAAAGTCTAGCTGTTTGTAAGGGAGATACAGAAATATAAAAGGGAAGGAACCCAACTTTCCCTTTGGAACTGGATGGTCCTATCTACCAACCGCATGTTGAGCAAGGGTATTTACTTATCTTTAATCTTTAGAAAATTGTATGAAATAGAGAATACATTTTACCCATAATGAGACCAAACTTCAGATACCTCAGATAATTTTCTTCAAGGTCACCAAACAACAATTGGATGACGGTCTTGTGCTGATCTCTGTAGAATTAATTATGCTGCAAAAAGGCTATGTTTTTGGTTCTGGCATACTAAGCCATTTACTCATAACACCGAGTAAAAACTAGGTATGTGTTTGGATATTTTTTCAAAAGTAGTGCTGTACATTTTATTATTGATTATCAGCAATAAGAGGAACTTTGAGCTGCAGCGCATTTTGCTCTATTAGAATGGCTCATAAATTTTAAAAGTTAGTCCTTGAATTTGACTCTAGTTGGGACTATAGGAATGCTATGGGCAGTCATTCTCACTCAAAGTTCAGATTAGGCATCAGATTCGCTTGTGAAGCTTAAAAAAAACAACTCTGGAGCCACTAGAAGCAGATTCTGACTCTAAAGGGTGTGTATATGTGTGTATATGTTTACACGCTCTTCTCTGAGATAGGAAGACAGTGATCCCAGAGCAAAGGTTTCCCTGGGAGAAAACTAAAGCCGGTCCAGGGGAGGGAGTGAGAAACTGTAAGAAATCTAGGTTATCTCTGAGGTATCCTGGAGTCCCTAAACTCTCCCTCCAGTTGTAGACATTTCTAATTTGACTTCAGAATTGACCTGTTCTTCATAAAATCTGTGTAGCAGTGACATCAGCTGGTCCTGACAGGTCATGATCTCTCATCCTGGAGCAAGTTCAAGTCAAAACAGCTCACAGAGAGGAGGAGACAGTGCTCTGGGTGAACATGGGAAGCAGTTGAAAGGGAGAATCCTCTGGCAACAAGACCAAAACCTTACCAATAAGGAGGCTGCAACCCCTTTCAACCGCAAGATAAGACAGAATAATACCTTTCTGTTTCACTTGGCCAGTTTATAATGTGACACTTGAAGGGAAGCAAGTCTGTCAAGCTGGTGTGTGCATTATCTGATTTCCCCCACACTGCCCCTCCTGTCCCCCTTTGTGTCAGGAGTGCATTACTTGTTGGAGCAGTGAGCCTCAACCAACCTGGAGAGTGGGGCAAGGAGGATTACAGGGAAGAGCAGTGAGGCTCAACTAATGTGGGGAGTGGAGAGGGGTAGGGAGACATATAACAACACAAGCTCTGCTTTGACTCACAGACCGAATCCAGTTGAAAAGACAATTCAGATTTTGGTGTAATGACTCTATTTGCAAAAGACAGCAAGGGTTTTCCTCAAGCTGTTTCTTCAGAATTCAGAAGAAACAGTGCTAGAAGGATGCAAATAGTACTCTCTTAATCTGTTTTATTGAAAGAGGTTTAGGGGTGTGTGTGTTTGTGTGCACCATTCATTCTTCCCTGCACTGGCATAGAAACATGGAAGAAGTCTCAGAGAAGGCCATAGAGTGCTACAGGATGAAGCTACTTCACTGCTATTTTCTATAACACACAGAATTTAATCTGATGTTCCTTTCCCATAGAAACTGGCAATAGTCAAACAATATAGCACGGGTGTTTGATTAAGATTAGCATGCATGAGAGTCCACAGCTTTATCTGAGACTATACGCAAAAGCAAATAGTTTGTGGCATAGCCAAAACAAGTACAAATTGACTATAGATTCTGAAAGTGTGGAAGTGTCAGTCCCTCAGTTGTGTCCAGCTCTTTGTGCCCCCATGGACTGCAGCCCACCAGACTCCTCAGTCCAGGAGATTCTCCAGGCAAGCATACTGGAGTGGGTTGCCATTCTGTTCTCGATCCTGACTAGTTCATAAAATAATTACTAATCATTATAGATGTAGTAATCAAATTCATTATAAAAACTGATCTTAGAAAACCATAGGGATCATTTAAAATATTGAAGTTTAACAAGTGTTTAAGTATATCAGATCATAGATGATGCCTTGGTTTCTCTTATCTCCTTACTAAAGAAAAATTTAAATCCCTCAGATGAATATACCTGAAGAAAGTGCATGGTAACTTTTACTAGAGAATCTCAAAAGTACTTTAAAAATGAACATTAAGCAATAATAAGTAGTTATAATAAAACAGCTATCCTATACTGAGTTACTACTCTGTACCTGACATAGTGGTATTTTACACAGATTATCTCAATTAATACTTTCAAAAGCCTTAGGGTTTAATGCTCAATGCTATTAGTATCCTCATTTTATTGATAAGGGAAATGAATCCTATAGAGTTCAAGTCCACACAGCTAAAATATGTGGTGGAATCAGGAATGGAACTACAGCCCTCCAAACTGGCTCTTAACCATCACTCTATCCCAGAACCACAAATAACTTCAACATGACCCAGAGAGGTAGCAAGAGGAGTTAAATGGTTTGTTGTATTGATGGATCTAGGATGAGGTTTTCCAAATTCATAAATTAGGGTTGTTCACTAGATCACATAACTTAATTAAAGCAAATAAAATAATCCTCCTTGCTTGCAAGGCTGATATTAATGAAGGATGGACTACTGAGATAGATTTCCAGTCAAAGTTTGTTCCAAGCATGGCTGTTCACATATATTTGTGCAATATAAGCATCATACACTGCCAAAAAGACTCCAGAGAAACCTTATTACATCTCTTTAGTTTACTTTTAAACTAAGAATTGCTATGTATATAGGCTTCCCTGATGGCTCAGACAGTAAAGAATCTGCCTGCAATGCAAGAGAGCCAGGTTCAGTCCCTGGGTTGGGAAGATACCCTGGAGAAGGGAATGGCAACCCACTCCAATATTCTTGCCTGGAGAATTTCATGGACAGAGGAACCTGACGGACTATGAGAAGAATCAGATATGACTAAGTGACTAACAATTTCACTTTCATATATCTATATGAAATATAGATGTATAAAGAAGAAAAACATAGATATATTCAAGAAAAAAATCACCCATATATAGCCTCATCACCGTTTAATTTTGTTGTTCTTGTATTCTAGTTTTTTGTGTGTCCATATATGAATATAAATGTCTATTTTCTAAATAAAAATTAGATATACCATAATAGTGTTTCACTTACTGTCTCTTATCAATATATGATTCAGGAGCTAGCCACAACCCAGCTTTACATCTTACAAACTGTGAAACTTTAGGAAAATTGTTTAGTTTCCAAGTGCCTCAATTTGCTTTTTTGTAAAATAGAGATATTATAAAGTTGGCATGAAAGTTTATTTTTAATATATGAAAAAGTGCTTAGGGCAGTTAATGGCAAATAGTAAGTATTATATAGATTTTTGTTAAATAAAAAATAAATCCCAGAGAAAAGTATGCACATCTTTTAAAGGATTCTGATACTACCAAGTTACCGTTCAGAAAAATCCTACCAATTAAAGCAGCATGTGAGTGGAGTACCCATTTTCCTGCTCCCGTGGCAGACTAGTTAAAAGTATAGGACATGAAGTGAAGTGAAAGTCACTTAGTTGTGTCCAACTCTTTGTGAGTCCATGCACTATACAGTCCATGGGATTCTCCAGGCCAGAATGCTGGAGTTGGCAGCCTTTCCCTTCTCCAGGGGATCTTCCTGACCCAGGAATCAAATTGGGGTCTTCTGCATTGCAGGCGGATTCTTTACCAACTGAGCTATGAGAGGTCAGGCCAAATTCTGGCTCCATTGTCTGATAGCCATGTTACTTTGGAAAAGTGACTTGACCATGCCAAGCTTCACTTTGCTTTTATATAAAATAGGAATGAAAATAAAAATATCTACATTTTAGGATTGCTGTGAAATTGAAATGAGACGATTCACAATAGAGCCTCTCATAGAGGAAGGGATCAATAAATGCTAACTATTAGTCTGTGTTTGCAGTCCCTCCATTTTATTTATTTTTTTTTCTTTTTTTTTTATTTTTTTATTTTTTAAATTTTAAAATCTTTAATTCTTACATGCATTCCCAAACATGAACCCCCCTCCCACCTCCCTCCCCATAACATCTTTCTGGGTCATCCCCATGCACCAGCCCCAAGCATGCTGCATCCTGCGTCAGACATAGACTGGCGATTCAATTCACATGATAGTATACATGTTAGAATGTCATTCTCTCAAATCATCCCTCCCTCTCCCTCTCCCTCTGAGTCCAAAAGTCCGTTATACACATCTGTGTCTCTTTCCCTGTCTTGCATACAGGGTCGTCATTGCCATCTTCCTAAATTCCATATATATGTGTTAGTATACTGTATTGGTGTTTTTCTTTCTGGCTTACTTCACTCTGTAGGGGCCAGAAAGTATGTCATCTATGGCTGAAGAACTAACCTCCCATAAGCAAAAATAATACAGGAAATACAGTGAGGAGGATATTTATGGTTCTAGGTGATAAATATTTTTGTGTGACTGAACAATGTGGGTATCTTTTAGAATATACTTCCATGATGCTTTCCTGTGGCTAGTGCTCAGCATATATAAATTAGTAACCTGGACAGTGGCACAGAAAGTATGCTTATTAAGCCTGCCAGTGTGAGGCAGGGAGAGCATGAGCTTTTCCTTGAAAGAAAGAAGCAAGAAAATACGCTTTTACCAGGAAAAGTGATGGTAGTCTATTTGGAGAAGGAAAATCAGTTGCCCAAGTATCTGGTGAGGAATGAATGATTATGATCAAACCAAGAAGCAAAAGCTCTATCAACCAGTCTGTGCAAAACAGTGTATCATGAATGTAAATCTAAAGATTATTGCACTCTAAAAGACTTGAATAGATAGACTAAGAATTGGGTGGTGTCCTCCTCTTTTGGGCACCATTGATCAGGCTTTCAGATAAGTAACAAGATAGGAATGGGTTTCCTGAATAGGTATGGTCTTACAGAGTATATGATGTCATCAGAGGAGACCTATAATACAAATGGCTGAAAAGATGAAAGAACTTAGCATTATTCACTTTAAGGAATATGTCAGACTTTTTTTTTTTTTTTCCAGTACAGGCAAGATTCTCTTAGAGAGGAAAGTCTACAGTTGTTTATTTCCACTGATATTAGAATAATAGGAAGTGGCTTTCAAACTGCAGGACGGAAGATTTAAGTTAGGATGATTGAAAAAAAAAAAAAACTTCTAAGTAATGTGAACTGTAAAACATTGCAAATGATTACTAATTAATAATATGCAACATTTGTAGAATTATTTAAATTTAGACTTTTTTTTGTATTAGCTTCAAATTATTTAAGTAGGCCTTAACTAAAGGCAGGAGAATAGACTGGGTACACTCTCAAGGTTCCTTTCTATGATTTGATGATAAAAAAGACTTGATCCCATAAAGATTGCTATGGCTTCTTTTCTATTGCAGCTACCCAAGGAACAGCTGTTGCCTTGACAACAAGGGACATTCTTAGGTTCCTCATATGCTAATAGGAAAACGGCCAATTTTCTTGTTCATAAAAGAAAACTGTTGGTTAATGTGTGCATCTTTTTCCCTCTCTCCCCCACCTGTCTCTCTTTCATTCTCTCTCTCCTCACATTACTAGCCACACTTACATGAACCTCAGTGAGAGAGTTAAAAGAAGATGAGAAAAGAGGGTAGGATAGTTTGTATTTTCAGCATCCTCACTGAAACTTAAGAAACTCATTCACAAAAGATTTTGGAGTAAGGTAATGCTAGAGGATTAACATGAAATCATCATTCAATGTGTAGAGAAGAAGAACAATGATGGCACAAACTTCTTATAGTGGGGGTAGACACACTGAACAGATTTCAAGAAGGACTCAATATACCTTCACAGATGTCTCAACATGAGAAGACAAAACTAGTACTTCCAACTATCCAGGCACATGTATACAGACATCCACTTTTGACTAAACTAAGTAGATGGCATAGAGACCTAGCTTTACATAGGTTTACGTGAATAAAACTACAAAACACAGCAGGAGAACAGCAATTACTTCACATACAATTCACTAAAGTAATGGGTAACAGTTATTTTCCCTAGCACAAAAACCATGGAACAATTCCTCCTTTCTCCTTTGCTACCTGAACTATAGCCAAATGCAGGCTGGAAAACAGATTGATAGCTCATAAAAAGTGCTTTGAGTAAACTTACCCGTATATTATGTGGAGAGCTATAGCTCACTGAATTCATGCAGGCCACCACTCTGTCGTGTTTCTTAAAGCCACAACTATAAAAAAGCCATGTTTCTTAGCCTAGCGGAATGGTGCTTTGTCCATGTAGCAGCGTGGAAGCCACAGCCCTGTTCCACTAGACTTGTTTTTATATTTTGTTCACATGGATGGTGTGTACATATCATAACACACATTTCCTTGTATATTTACCCTACCTTTTTCTATACAGTAGTTGTATGGTGGGTGTGCATTTTTGTTTGCAGTTTCACCACTCCATGTTACCTCTCAAGGACTTTTTTTGGGTGGTATTGTTAAACGTATTTTTCTTTTGGTCATAAAAATAATTCAGGCTTGTATAGAATATGAAAGAGTTCACAAAGGCGCGAAGAAGGATATAAAACAATCTCTATGTTTTGAAGAACAGTACTGGAAGCAAAGAAAGCTGATACCAATATATATATATTTTATTAACTGCTAGGATAGCATAAAATGCAAGACATTGTTTCCTGCTTGTCTTCTTTCTCTAATTTTCTGTGTCTATCATGGACCAAGAGAATAACACTCCAATGATATACACAAACATACAGGTACGAGTAGGTGATGCTATATATTCTGATAATGTAGAGTGGCATTGTCAAGCAAGTGGGAGAATATAGAGGGTTTGAAAGGCTAAGCAAAACCACATTCAGTTCAGTTCAGTTCAGTTGCTCAGTTGTGTCCGACTCTTTGCAACCCCATGAATCGTGGCACGCCAGGCCTCCCTGTCCATCAGCAACTCCTGGAGTTCACTCAGACTCATGTCCATCGAGTCAGTGATGTCATCCAGCCATCTCATCCTCTGTCGTCCCCTTCTCCTGCCCCCAATCCCTCCCAGCATCAGAGTCTTTTCTAATGAGTCAACTCTTCTCATGAGGTGGCCAAAGTACTGGAGTTTCAGCTTCAGCATCATTCCTTCCAAAGAAATCCCAGGGCTGATCGCCTTCAGAATGGACTGGTTGGATCTCCTTGCAGTCTTAAGGATATTTTGAAAACACTTCTATTTGTGGCACAATATTGTTGACAGATTTTGGAACTAGCTTTTCTTATCCCAAGCCCACTGAGCCCCAATATTTCCCATGGAATGAGAGGACCATCCTCTTGGTTGGTCCCACTTTTAAACAGTCACAAAGTCTTATCTTCTGCCTTTTTCTCTTTTCCTATTTTGCATCCTCATTACTGATCTCTTTTCCATTCATCTCCCCCATTTAAAATTACTCAGTGTGTCCTTATTGTCCATATGAAAATTTTTTTGTGACCTTTCAGTTCTCCTTGCCTCATCTCATATTTGGAGAAGGAAATGGCAACTCACTCCAGTATTCTTGTCTGGAGAATTCCATGGACAGAGGAGCCTAGTGGGCTACAGTCCATGGGGTCGCAAAGATTTGGAGACGACTTAACGACTAACTCTATAACTCATCTCATATTACTCTCCTAGGCAAATGCTACCCTCAAAAATCACTCCCTTCCCCGTTCAGCAGTACTGAACTGCTTGTAATTTTTTGCTGCTCTCCACCTCCTAGGCTCAAAATTTTCCACATTATTGCATTATTATTATTCTCTCTACCTGGTATACACTTTCATCTCAGCTTTTCACCAGGAACCTTTGTATCCCCATCTTTGAGGTTTCAAATAAGACCTTATTATTTTTATAGAGTGTATATATTTTATTGTTTTCTCATTGGCCACATTATTTATTTTAATTTTTATATTATATTGGAGTATAGTTGATTAGTAATGATTTATTAGTTACAGGTGTTGTAGCAAAGCGATTCAGTTATACCCATACAAGTTTCTTTTCTTTTTCAAACTCTTTTCCTATTTCGTTTAATCCAGAATATTGAGCCAAGTTCCCTGTACTATATAGTAGGTCCTTGTTGCTTTTCTGCTTTAAGTATGATAGTGTGTACATGCCAATCCCAAACTCCCAGACTATTCCTCCTCCCTCACTTCCCCCAGTAACCATAAATTCATGGTCTAAGTCTGTGAACATTTCTGTTTTGCAAATAAATTCATTTGCATCATTTTTTTTAGATTTCTCATATAAGCAAAATCATATATTTGTCTTTCTCTGTCTGTCTTAGTTCATTTAGTATGATGGTCATCAGGTCCAATCATGTTGCTGCAAGTGGACTTATTTTGTTCTTTTTAAAGGCTAAGTAATCCATTGCATATATATATACCACATCTTCCTTATTCATTCATTAGATTGCTTCCATATCTTGGCTCTTGTAAACAGTATAGCAATGAACATTGGGCTGCATGCATCTTTTTGAACCATAGTTTTCTCTGGATATACACCCAGGAGTGGGCTTGTTGTGTCATATGGTAGCTCTAGTGTTCATTTTTTAAGGAACCTCTGTAATGTACTCTATTGTGACTATACCAATCTACAGTCCCACCAATGGTAAAGGAGGGTTCCCTTTTTCCCACACACTCTCCAGCTCTTATTGCTTTATAGACTTTTTGATGATGGTCATTGTGACTAGTGTGAAGTGACAACTTATTGTAGTTTTGATCTGCATTTCTCTAATAATTAGTGGTGTTGAGCATCTTTTCATGTTCCTTTGGGTCATCTCTCTGTCTTCTTTGGAGAAATGTCTATTTAGATCTTCCCACATTTTCTGATTTGGTTGTTTGTTTTTCTGATATTGAGCCACATGAGCTATTTGTAAATTTTGGAGATTAATCCCTTGTTGCATTGTTTGCAAATATTTTCTCCCATTCTGTGGGTTGTTTTTTCATTTTGTTTATGATTTCCTTTTCTGTGCAAAAGCTTTTGAGTTTAATTAGTCCCATTTGTTTGTTTTTGTTTTTATTTTCATTACTCTGGGAGACAGATTGAAAAAGATTTTTGTTGCAATTTATGTCAAAAAGTGTTCTGCCTATGTTTTCCTCTAAGAGTTTTATAGTATCTGGCCTTAAATTTAGAGGGTAAGACCTCATTTAAAAAATTATTTATTTTTAATTGAAGGATAATTGCTTTACAATATTACATTAGTTTCTGTCATATATCAACATGAATCATCTCACCCTCTCTTTTAAGACCTTATTTTAATAGTGTGACAGCGGTGCCCCTGATCCTCTCCCACCTAGAGACAGACATGCTTCCCTGATGAGTTCTGAGACTTTTGCCAAAATGTGTGCATTTGGTATGCTTTAGCTTAGTTAATAAAAGTTCTGGAAGGCAGCATCCTACTCTAGTTTTGCTCAATGATACATGTCCCTATCACTTACTACAGAGAGCATGTCACATAATAGGTGCTCAGTGACTATACAATGAATGAGTGAATAAATGTCCACTTCTGGGGACTTCCCTGGTGGTCCAGTGGTTAGGATTCCAACCTTGCACTGCTAGGGCCATAGATTCAATCCCTAGTCAGGGAACTAAGATCACACATGCAACATGATACGGCCAAAAAATTAAAAAGAAAAAAAGCCATTTTCCTTGTGGCTCATCTGGTCTTTGGATGAATGTAACTCCCTCCAGGTAATCTAGTTACACAAAGGAGATTTAGTGGGGAATAGATGGGGCAATGGTGGAAACAGTGACAGACTTTATATTTTTGGGCTCCAAAATCCCTGCAGATGGTGACTGCAGCCATGAAATTAAAAGACGCTTGCTCCTTAGAAGAAAAGTTATGAGCAACCTAGACAACATATTCAAAAGCAGAGACATTACTTTCCCAACTAAGGTCCATCTAGTCAAGGCTATGGTTTTTCCAGTAGTCATGTAGGGATGTGAGAGTTGGACTATGAAGAAAGCTGAGAGCCGAAAATTGATGCTTTTGAACTGTGGTGTTGGAGAAGACTCTTGAGGGTCCCTTGGAGAGCAAGGAGATCCAACCAGTCAGTCCTAACGAAAATCAGTCTTGAATATTCATTGAAAGTACTGATGTTGAAGCTGAAACTCCAATACTTTGGCCACCTGATGGGAAGAACTGACTCCGTGGAAAAGACCCTGATGCTGGGAAAGATTGAAGGCAAGAGGAGAAGGGGACAGCAGAGGATGAGATGGTTGGATGATATATCCAACCTAGTGGACATGAGTTTGAGTAAACTCTGGGAATTGGTGATGGACAAGGAGGCCTGGCGTGTTGCATCCATGGGGTTGCAAAGACTTGGACACGACTAAACAACTGAACTGAACTGAACTGAACTGAACTGAACTCCCTCCAGGTAATCTAGTTACACAAAGAAGATTTAGTGGCAACTCTGCCCTGATCTGGTGGCTCCTCTTATATCCCTAAGTTGATTTATCTCACCTTACCTTGCCTGTATTACAGCTGACCAGTTAAATTGTATTTTTTTTTTTTTTGCTTTTTCATCAAGATGTCATTGCTGGATTAATATCATGGCTTTTCCATGTTGCACAACCTACCCAAGAATAATCTATGCAATTCTGCCTCTTTGTGTTTATTCAAAGACTAGTGAGTTAATGAAGATACAAATGAAGGAAAGTATAAATGATGAAATAGACATCTGAAAGGTTTCTACTGACTTCCCTGTATTTGTATTAGAATCTAGTCATTAAAGTGATATAATTTACTGAATAAATTCATTTTATTAAGCCTTTGGTCAGCAGATTATTAATACCTATATTATGTATAGAACTCATCTAAAATTAGTGATTACAGCTTTCATTTTTCTTTCAATACAATGAAAAAGTGAAAAAGAATTTTTGAAGTATGTGAAAAGACTTTGTGAAATCACATCACAGTTAACTCAATCAATATTCTATATAATAAACTAATGCAATAATAAAACTGTTCTAATTTTTATGTTAGTAGTTACATCTTTTTCTCCCTATTTTATGATACAATGATACTTTCAAATCATCATAAAGCTGTGAACTAATACACATTTCAAATCTACAAAGATAAAAAAGACAAAAAACTTGATGATTTCTGATTCAGATCATATAGTGTTTCATTATTGTGTTTCCAGTAAATGAGTAACATAAATTAACTATTTGTAGGTTCCTGGGTGACATGGATTATTTTTGCTAATTCCTAACTAGAATCCCTACTTTTCTACAGCTTTCAGCCTTTCATGATTCACAATGAAACATTAATTTTCATGGTTCATGTAATCAGATTCAACAACAAACTTTGTTTATAAAATTTCACATATCTCAATTTTTTAGTATACATTATCTTCCAAGTGATTAATTTATGTCTCCATTTATCCATGATGATCTTACATTTAAACTCTCACTGTTAATTATTATCATTGTTATGGTTGCTTCACAATAATAGTAACTAACAGTGTTTAGAAGAATAAGATGGACTATGATTTTGCATCTGGATGTTTTTAAATGGAATGACACAGAGTTCTGCGTGACACCAAAGATTTTGTCGTTAGAGTGAGAATGAGATGAGGGGAAAAATTGTTAAGAGATTGTTAGGTTGGTATTAGGGCCAAAATTATTTCTGGGGGTTTTCTCCTTAAGTACATCCTTAATGCTGCACCCAGAGATTTGGCTCAGATGTCAGGAATAATGAGCTTCATTATAATAGTAGACCTTGATGAGAGTTCTAGCTAAAAGAAAGAAAAGATTGAAAAACAGACGTTTGTGGTACTTTACATAGACAGACATGTAGCACCATCTACTGGATTAGAATAAGTAAATAAAATCTGTAAAACAAGTGTTTCCACTAGCAAAAGTATGAAACTATGAATATTAAAGCTTCCTATAGTATTGGTTTAGCCAGTTCTTTTGATTTTGAGGATTGTTTTACTATTAGATGAGCCTACTTTGCTATAAAGGGCCTTCTTTTCCCCTTTGTCCTTGCATTTAGGAAATAGTCACCAAAAAATTGGTAGGTATCATTTTAGGTTACCCATCTATAGCAATTGATTTTTTATGTACACACACATGCACACAGAGGCACATCAAAAAATAAAATTGTGTAATTTTTTTTACAAAGCAGTGGTTGCCATTGGCAAACTAAATTTGTAAATGTAATTTCATAGAAAAGGGTATTAGAAAGTCTATAATCAGGGAGGTCTTTCCTCTACTGTTCCTCTGCAGTAGAAAATGTTTTTTTTAAAAAATAGCTCTGGCTCTGTTATGAGGAGAAATAAATCCTTAAAAATGATCCATTTGTGAATTCAGCAAGTATTAATCAAGGGATTACTATATTCAGTAACAATGATAAAAACATTGAAAAAATGGAACAATAATTTTAGTAATATTGTATAATATTTGGCTGAAGTAAGTGTTCCTTTGTAAAAACTTACATCCATTTGTTTCACTAAGTGAGCAGCCAGTCATCCAATAGAGCCTTGTAAAATGTGCCAATTTACAAAATGTTATAGATACTGGTTAAGATATTCAGTACTAGAAACACATATCATATAGGGAGGGAAATTGTGGAACAGGACAATTAAAAGACCCCTCTGACCTTCTTCCAATGAGATTGTTGTCTCATAATTCAAGTCATTTTCTATTTCTTAAAAAAATGCATTTCCTCAGGAGGGAGTGAGTACCTAAACAGTACAGTAGCAAAGTAAAAGCATTGCATGTTGCTGAGGTGCATGTTGTAGCTGGAGGCAATCTTAGAATTTTCTTCTAATCCTGAGGTTATATAAATGTTCTGAATCTAGTCATATGCAGCTATATTAAGAACAAATTGTAAAAATGAAAATCTGAGAAAATGGAGATGTTTACCACGTTTCTGGATATGAAGACAATAAAAGTTTAATTTCTTCTTAAATTGTCATGTATATTCAAGGAATTTCAATGAAAATTCCTAGGGTTCTTCAACTTTTCATGACCTTGATAACTCGATTGCAAGGAAGTGTTTGAAAATAAGAGTAGTTGTGATGGTGGTGATAGATGATGTGTTTGGCCCTACCATAATAAGAAGTTATGCTACTCAAAACAGTTTGGTACTTTTGTACATATAGATAAATAAATCAATAAAATACCAGACATCCAGAAATATGTAAATTGTGTATATGAGAATTTAGTATACAAAAAGGACACATTTCAAACCACAGAACAGAGGCTATTTAAAAAACGGTGTTGGGAAAATTCCTATTTGTTTTGGAAAAGAACTATGAATCTACTTTGTCTCATACACAAACATAAATTTTATGTGCATTACAATTTTAATGTCAAATATATGATTTTAAAAGTAATTACATAATTATAAAACTACTTGGGAACTTGGTGTTAGCAGATACAAACTATTTTATATAGAATGGATAAAGAACAAGGTCTCATTGTATAGCACATGGAACTATATTCAATATTATATGGTAAACCATAATGGAAAAGGATATATATAAAAAAAGAATGTATATGTATGTGTAACAGAATCACTTTGCTGTACAACAGAAATTAACACAACATTGTAAATTAACTATATTTCAATTAAAAAAAAGTTCTCAGGAAGTACTGAAAAAAAGTACTGAAAAAAAGTACCAGAAAAATATATAAATAATTTATATATAAATACTTTAATGTACAATCAATGATACATTTTAATGACTAAATACTAAATTTTAATATTAATATAAATTTAATATTAAATATAATAATTTTAACATGAGTTGGACTATAAAGAAAGCTGAGTGCTGAAGAATTGATGCTTTTGAATTGTGGTGTTGGAGAAGACTCTTGAGAGTCCCTTGGACAGCAAGGAGATCCAACCAGTCAATCCTAATGAAAATCAGTCCTAAATATTCATTGGAAGGACTGATGCTGAACTTGAAACTCCAATACTTTGGCCACCTGATGGGAAGAACTGACTCCTTGGAAAAGACTCTGATGCTGGGAAATATTGAAAGCAGGAGGAGAAGGGGATGACAGAGGATAAGATGGTTGGATGGCATCAACTCATGGTTGGACATGAGTTTGAATAAACTCCGGGAGTTGGTGATGGACAAGGAGGCCTGGTGTGCTGCAGTCCATGGGGTCGCAAAGAGTTGGAAACGAATGAATGACTGAACTGAACTGAATAAAACATTTAATAACTAAAATTACATATTATGTATAATATTTGTGTATAAATAATATGCTAAAATAGATTATCTCTGTAGTCCTCTGGGAAATTATTTCCTTAGTGAGATGTAAAATAAATGTTATCAGGCAAAGGACTGACAGATTTAACTATGTAAAAACTTAAAACTCCTCTTTTCATTTATATATTTTTTCTTTCAGTAGATTTTTATTGAGCATATGCAGGTATTGTTCTAGTCTCTGAATATAGGGTTAACAAAATGCATATGGTTCCTACTGTCTTACATATTACAGTCTAGTGGCAATGATAGAAAAAAAAATAAGTTAACAAGGAAATAAAAGCATAAGTACTCATTGTGGTGAATGTCAGATTTTAATTACCAAATGTGAAGATTCTACTATAAGAGAGAGTAACTGGTAAGAGCTATATTCAGTTGAATGGACAAGGAAGACCTAAGAAGGTTATATATAAACTAAAGACTGTAGAGCCCTGAAGAATACTCTAAAACTAGACATTATGGAAGGAAAATATTCAAGGTTGGAGGATCAGCATATATGAAGACTCAAAGGCTATGAGACTCCTTGGTGTTTCTGAAGCTCTGAGGAAATAACTTTTAAAAAATTCAAGGTGGCTAAAACATGGTGAATAAGGGGAAAGAGGCCAAGAGATGAAGTTGCAAAAACAAAAATCAGCTGAGATAAGATCACATAGGATCTTGTAGATCAGGTTAAGAAGTTTGGGTTTAATTGCAACTAAACCAGCAACCCACCGAAGAGTTTTAACTTGGGAGAAATCTGATTTAATTTTTAAAAATGTCCTTAAAATGGTACAACTATTTTGGAAAAGGTATGGCATGTTTTATAAAACTAAAAATGCACCTATCCTAAGGTCAGCAATTGTACTCCTTGGTTTTTATCCAAAGGAAATAAAAACATATGCCCTTGAAAAGGCTTGTATTAAGATAAATTCAAAGTGTTAGTCGCTCAGTCATGTCTGACTCTTTGCAATCTCATGGACTGTAGCTTGACGGGCTCTTTTGTCCATGGAATTCTCCAGGCAAGAATACTGGAGTAGGTTGCCATTCCCTTCTCCAGGCTATCTTTCCAACCCAGGAATCAAACCTGGATCTCCTGCATTGCAGGCTCTGAGCCACCAGTTCAGTTCAGGTCAGTTCCATCGCTCAGTCATGTCTGACTCTTTGCGACCCCATGAATTGCAGCACGCCAGGCCACCCTGTCCATCAGCAACTCCTGGAGTTCACTCAGACTCACGTCCATCGAGTCCGTGATACCATCCAGCCATCTCATCCTCTGTCGTCCCCTTCTCCTCCTGCCCCCAATCCCTCCCAGCATCAGAGTCTTTTCTAGTGAGTCAACTTTTCGCATGAGGTGGCCAAAGTACTGGAGTTTCAGCTTTAGCATCATTCCTTCCAAAGAAATCTCCTTCAGAATGGATTGGTTGGATCTCGTTGCAGTCCAAGGGACTCTCAAGAGTCTTCTCCAACAGTTCAAAAGCATCAATTCTTTGGCGCTCAGCCTTCTTCACCATCCAACTCTCACATCCATACATGACCACAGGAAAAACCATAACCTTGACTAGATGGACCTTAGTCGGCAAAGTAACGTCTCTGCTTTTGAATATGCTATCTAGGTTGCTCATAACTTTTCTTCCAAGGAGTAAGCGTCTTTTAATTTCATGGCTGCAGTCACCATCTGCAGTGATTTTGGAGCCCCCTAAAAAATAAAGTCTGTCACTGTTTCCACTGTTTCCCCATCTATTTGCCATGAAGTGATGGGACCAGATGCCATGATCTTCGTTTTCTGAATGAAAAGCCAACTTTTTCACTCTCCACTTTCACTTTCATCAAGAGCCACCAGGGAACACATTAACAATTCTGAAAAAAAAAATTAAATACTTTGGAGTTGATCAAATAAGTAAATATATGATGCATAGTGGGAGCAAGATTTCTCGTTATTAGAAGGGAAGTTTCAAATAAATAAGAAGGGAAGGCAAGAATGGACTTGTGGTACTGGATTGGAGTCAGAGACGTCAGTATGTACCAGTGTTTAGCTTATGCAGATACATAGACACAAGACAATTACAGATATGTATGAATTCCTGGGTTAGTAAACATCAATATAATATCTAATTTGGTCTGCTGAGAGGGCCCAGAAGCAATGACAACCCAGCAACAGTAAACAGGCCCAGAGCCTAGATCTTGATTTCTACATACCATTCTCCAATAAAAAGAATCAGAGCTCCTTGGAGAAATGCTAGTTCTTGGGTTGTGGAAGGGAAAATACGAGATAAACCTAGAGCATTTTGCAGGCCAGAAAGGAGATACTCAAAAAACAAAAAGATGAAAGGATAGCAAAGAAATAGGGGCCAACAGCACCTAGAGCAAATTGAGTAACAACATAGCATAGTTTGAATTATAATCCAAAGTGTAAAATGAGTCCATGGTAATATAAATAAATAATTGAATAAGTAAATGAAGAGATGATCTCACTTACAGAAGGATTTCAAATAATATATGTAGATACTCTCTTTTTGGGAGATAGAGTGTTATCTCTCTTCTTGAAGGCAGACTGAGCTCAGTGAATTATTCAGAGTACAGGAGGGAAATAGTAGCTTTAGAGTGAAGAAACCTGGAAAATGCTATTTAAACAAAAGGATGACAGTTAAAATAATCAGTAATGCCATGAAATTTAACATCATGAGCCCTCTGATATGATGTAATGAGAAGTGTATTTTATCTCTGTGGTTTTCTGCCCCAAGTTCATAACTCCAGGCTATTCAGGAGAAAGCCAAGAGATTTAAACCGTTAGGAGACATTCCGAGACATTCTATAATTATGTGACCAGGACTTCTCAATACTGTCTAGCTTACAAAAAACAGACAAAACTAAAAACTTGTTACAGACCAGGGGAAACTAAGGAGATATAACAATAAAATTCAGTGTGGCATGCTAGATTATATCCTTGAATCAGAAAAAGAACATTAATGGAAAGACTAGAAAATCTGGAGTTTATTTTATAGTAATAGACTTCTCACTTCTTTCTGACTTCTTACTTTTGTCATACATACCATGGTAATGTGTGATGACAATGTTAGAGGAAACTGAAACTGTATGAGGGATATATGGGTATCTTATATTTGCAAGTTTTCTGTTAATCAAAGTTACTGTGAAGTAAAAAGCATATTAAATGGATAATCAACAAGGACTACTGTATAACACAGGAGGCTCTGCTCAATATTATGGAAAAACCTAAATGGGAAAAGAAGTTGAAAAATAATAGATATATGTATATGCATAACTGTATCACTTTGTACACTTGAAACCATCACAACATTGTTAATCACTCAGTCGTGTCTGACTTTTTGCGACCCCATGAATCACAGCACTCCAGGCCTCCCTGTCCATCACCAACTCCCGGAGTTTACCCAAACTCATGTCTATCGAGTCAGTGATGCCATCCAGCTATTTCATCCTCTGTCATCCCCTTCTTCTCCTGCCCCCAATCCCTCCCAGCATCAGAGTCTTTTCCAATGAGTCAACTCTTCTCATCAAGTGGCCAAAGTATTGGAGTTTCAGCTTCAGCATCAGTCCTTCCAATGAACACCCAGGACTGATCTCCTTTAGAATGGACTGGTTGGATCTCCTTGCAATCCAAGGGACTCTCAAGAGTCTTATCCAACACCACAGTTCAAAAGCATCAAATCTTCGGTGCTCAGCTTTCTTCACAGTCCAGCTCTCAAATCCATACATGACCACTGGAAAAACCATAGCCTTGACTAGACGGACCTTTGTTGGCAAAGTAATGTCTCTGCTTTTGAATATGCTGTCTAGGTTGGTCATAACTTTCCTTCCAAGGAGTAAGTGTCTTTTAATTTCATGGCTGGAATCACCATCTGCAGTGATTTGGAGCCCAAAAAAATAAAGTCAGCCACTGTTTCCACTGTTTCCCCATCTATTTCCCATGAAGTGATGGGACCGGATGCCATGATCTTAGTTTTCTGAATCTTGAGCTTTAAGCCAGCTTTTTCACTCTCCTCTTTCACTTGCATCAGGAGGCTCTTTAGTTCATCTTCTGCCATAAGGGTGGTGTCATCTGCATATCTGAGGTGACTGATATTTCTCCCAGCAATCTTGATTCTAGCTTGTGCTTCTTCCAGCCCAGCGTTTCTCATGATGTACTTTGCACGTAATTAAGTGAGCAGGGTGACAATATACAGCCTTGATGTACTCCTTTTCCTCTTTGGAACCAGTCTGTTGTTCCATGTCCAGTTCTAACTATTGCTTCCTGACTTGCATATAGGTTTCTCAAGAGGCAGGTCAGGTGGTCTGGTATTCCCATCTCTTTTAGAATTTTCCAGTTTATTGTGATCCACACAGTCAAAGGCTTTGGCATAGTCAATAAAGCAGAAATAGATGTTTTTCTGGAACTCTCTTGCTTTTCCATGATCCAGCGAATGTTGGCAATTTGATCTCTGGTTCCTCTGCCTTTTCTAAAACCATCTTGAACATCTGGGAGTTCACGGTTCACGTATTGCTAAAGCCTGGCTTGGAGAATTTTGAGCATTACTTTACTAGCATGTGAGATGAGTGCAATTGTGCAGTAGTTTGAGCCTTCTTTGGCAGTGCCTTTCTTTGGAATTGGAATGAAAACTGACCTTTTCTGGTCCTGTGGCCACTGCTGAGTTTTCCAAATTTGCTGGCATATTGAGTGCAGCACTTTCACAGCATCATCTTCCAGGATTTGAAATAGCTCAACTGGAATTCCATCACCTCCACTAGCTTTGTTCGTAGTGATGCTTTCTAAGGCCCACTTGACTTCACATTCCAGGATGTCTGGCTCTAGGTGAGTGCTCACACCATTGTGATTATCTGGGTCATGAAGATCTTTTTTGTACAGTTCTTCTGTGTATTCTTGCCACCTCTTCTTAATATCTTCTGCTTTGGTTAGGTCCCTACCATTTCTGTCCTTTATTGAGCCCATCTTTGCATGAAATGTTCCCTCGGTATCTCTAATTTTCTCTCTAATCAACTCTACTCCAATATAAAATAAGTTTAAAAATTAAAAATAAAATAAAAATTGTATTAAAAAAGAAGAATATTTATAATAGAGCTATTCATAGTTTCCCCAAACTGAAAACAGTCCAGGTGTTCATCATTAGGAGAACAGATAAACAGAATGTGTTATATTTATTATAAGGGAATATTATTCAGCAATAAAAAGAAATGAACCACTGATACTGCAATATGGATGAATATAAAAAACATGAATCTGAGTGAAAAAAAGGCTAACATCAAAAGTACATATTTTTATCCATTTGGGTGCAATCAGGAGAGTGAAAAATCACACAGTGATTTTATAGAGAAGGCACAATATAGAGAATCATCAACTATAATAGAGGATGGAGTAACAAGAGGCTAGCTGTTAAGAAGTAAGAAAAACTGTAAAGAATGTAGAAACAGCAGATATAAGAGCAGTTACTATCCTTAAACCTGAGATAGTGAGCCCCAGGAGGAACCTCCTCACTCAGCCCTCCCAGCTAAATGAATGGCAAAGTCATTGTGCTGGTTGAACTTGTTGGAAATCTGTTCTCTTTGGGGCCAGGGAAATCTATTAAAGGGGTGATGTCTCACTGGGGGCACTCTGTTGCCAGTTTCTCAAGTTGGGGGTGGGGGTGGATGCCTAGGAAAGCTGCTACTGTGCACAGCAGGAGCTGGGACTTGGAGAAGCCATAAGCACTGCTGGAACCTGATGCTGGAAAAACTGCTTGAGATGCAGGAGCTGGATGCTGAAGAAACTGTGAATGCTTGCAGGAACCTGCCAGGTGAGCACACTGAAACCAGGGAGAAAGAAAAGGCTTTTCTCCTCCTGCAGTGTCTCTCCTGTGCCCTTAATTGATAAAGCTTGATGGTGTGCCAGCTGTCGAAAGAGAAAATTTTAAGGGCCATTATCTGTTTTCACAGAGCGGCTAAATGGGCGAATTTGAAGCTGAGAGGCAATAAATTGTAAATATAGTAAATATGCCATGATATAGTCTCAATGTTGTTCTATTTATTTGAAGTTTAAAAAGAGAGGAAACTAATTTATGCTGGAGAAAATACTAGAACAGTAAGTTACCTCTGGGAGGTTAAAGGAGGGTAAGAACAGGGACTGAGTGGAAAAGCAAGAAGAAACTTTTTGGAGTAGTGGTGATGTTCCACTTCTTGAGCATAGTCTAGGTTAACCTGGTATATGCATCTGTCAAAACTCAAGATTTGTGTATTTGTATATAAATTTACCTATAGAGGGAAGAATGTCAACAAAAGTTGACATATGCATAGTGAAGTATTTAGTAGAGAAGTGTATTGATTATTGCAATTTACTTTGAAATGCACCAATAAATAACATGGATTGATAAGTGGATAGATAGATATGTGATAACAAGAATAGTCAACCATTCATGGTAGGACCTAGGAAACATCTAGATATGGGGGATAATGGTGCTCAGTGTAATATTATTTCAGATTTTCTGTATGGGAAGTACTTCAGAATTAGATGCTGGAAGTAAAAGATTACCTTAGCTGTTGAGGTAGAATGGATTTCAGGGGAACAAGAGTAGAAGTGGGCAGATTGTTGAGGATGCAGTTACAGTGGTGCAATAAGAGATGATGATAGTCTAAATTGGAATGGTGGCAGTGGAGATGGGGGAGAAGTCATAAAAGCCAAAAGAAGAAGATGCTTTAATAGGGAAGGAATAGCTGAGCTGAATGCAGCCCAGAGAGCAAAAGAAGTTAATGATGAATATAGCCATTGGAATATGAAGGATATTGATGGCAACATGAGCAGTGTCTGAGGTGTGTACAGCAAAATACACTAAAAACAAATTTTTAAAAAACAAAAAAGATTAGGTGAAAAAATATTCTTCTTAGACACAGATGGAGAAGGCAATGGCAACCCACTCCAGTACTCTCACCTGGAAAACTCCACGGGCAGAGGAGCCTGGTAGGGTGCAGTCCATGGGGTTGCTACAAGTTGGACATGCCTGAGCACCTTCACTTTCACTTTTCACTTTCATGCATTGGAGAAGGAAATGGCAACCCACTCCAGTGTTCTTGCCTGGAGAATCCCAGGGATGGAGGAACCTGGTGGGCTGCCATCTATGGGGTCGCACAGAGTCAGACATGACTGAAGTGACTTAGCAGCAGTAGCAGCAGACACAGACACAAAAATGCACAAAGAAACTACCTATATCATGAAAAACACTGCCATAATTCAATAAGAGAAGACAGCCTAATGGGAAAAAATGGGCAAAAAATATGCTATAGAAATTATTTGCAGAAGAAATGTGATGTTCAGTCGCACTCATAATTATTAAATTGTCAATAAACAATGAGATAATATATTTTTCTCCTTAGATTGTAAAATATTTGATACTTCATAACATCCAGAATACGCAAGAATACTGTCATACTTTATGGGTATCCAAGACATTTTGAAAGAAATCTAGTGTTATCTATAAAAATAAAATCACTTATACCTGTTTCCATTAATTTTACTTCTAAGACACACATAAGTGTGTAAGGTTGTATCTTATTCACCAAATAAAACACTAATTGAAATTGGATTTCAATTTTGGAGATATTAAAATATGAAAATAATTACACTCTATAATTGATGACCTAGAGTATTTTAAAGACATTCATTATAGCATTGTTTATAAAGTTAAAATTGATTGATAATACTGAATTTTAAGCTGCCATTAAAAGACCAAAGATGTAGTGTACTGATGTGGAAGCATGGCCACTGTTGTTAAATGAAAAAATGAATTTGCAAAGAACGTTTTGTTTTATTTCTATAAGAAAATATATATATATAGCTTCATATATATATATATATATATATATATATATCTTCATTTAAAAAAATGCCAGTAGGATAAATGCCAAAATGTGGCAAACTTTTGAGAGTGAGATTGGCATACTTCATACTTATATGTATTTTTCTTTTTAAAACAAAGATCACAAATTTTTTTGCAAAACCAAATATTTCTTAATATTTTAGCCAGAACAACCTAATTTGAATGAAGTTATCTACTTGGGAATGAAATAGTAAAAGGGTAACATCTACCTTAGCATTCAGGAATTAAATTGATTATTTCATGGTCAGTGACAAGGCTTGTAAAACTTTGGGTTTTGTTTCTAAATCTAGATCCAAATGAATACAGTTATAATCTGGAAACTGTAGAATTTATAAAAGTGGGAAATGGATGATAGAAACACTGTGGCGATGAAGGGGAGAAGCAGGGATATTATTTAAAGGTGGAAAGGTAGAATTTGGAGGATGCATGGATATTTTGTCCAAAATTCAACATGGAAACAATCATCATCCTGAAATTCAGGAAACAGAAGCCTTGAGTTATGGGAAATGGGACTATTTGCAGGGATTTGGCTGTCAAATTTCTTATGTCCATGGGCCTAGAGGAGTACCCAGCAAAGACAGCTGCAGTCATGCAGTTGGCAGCTACAGCTGACACTGAGAGGGGTGGATCAACAGATCAGCACAGGCCAAGGCAGCTGCCTCAGTATTCACATTTTAAAATAATTGTTTAAAAAAGACACTGCTATAACAATTTTCAAGTATAAAAAACTATGCCATCTTAATATATGCTAGATACTAACATTTTCGTTAGCACAGATGATTAAGCTACTGTGAAATGGAATATAGTCTCTATAAGCTATAAGTTATTTAAGCTGTAAAAGTCCATTATTTCATATAGGTCAATATTCCCTCTACAAGTTGTTTTCTTGCAACCACTTTGGAAACTTAGGCACTGTAGAAATAGAGATTAAAATACCTTACTAACTCTAGTCTTTGAAGTCACTACTTCTAAGTCCGAATGACTAAATACATGGAAAACCATGTGAGCACAAAGAGCCAAAGCTAGAAAAGAGGATTTCAAAAGTATAGTGACAAACCAAGGGAAAAAACATTTTCAGGACATTTGAGGAAATATAACTGTGAAAAGATATTGATCACTAAGATATTTTGATACTGTTAATTTTGTTAGATGTGATAATGATACTGTTTATGTTATAAAACATTAATAAGCTAAATGTTGGTAATATATACTCAAGCAGTTATGAGTGAACTGTTAGATTTGTGTCTTACTTTAAAATGCTTAAACAAAAGATACAGATGAAGTTAATATGGCAAGAAAAAAAAGGTGTTAAGGTGATAAGTCAGTTCAGTTCAGTTCAGTCACTCAGTTGCGTCCAACTCTTTGTGACTCCATGAACTGCAGCATGCCAGGCCTCTCTGTCCATCACCAACTCCCGGAGTCCACCCAAACCCATGTCCATTGAGTTGGTGATGCCATCCAACCATCTTATCCTCTGTTGTTCCCTTCTCCTCTTGCCATCAATCTTTCCCAGCATCAGGGTCTTTTCAAATGAGTCAGCTCTTTGCATCAGGTGGCCAAAGTATTGGAGTTTCAGCTTCAGCATCAGACCTGCCAATGAACACCCAGGACTGATCTCCTTTAGGATGGACTGGTTGGATCTCCTTGCAGTCCAAGGGACTCTTAAGAGTTTCCCCCAATACCACAGTTCAAAAGCATCAATTCTTTGGCACTCAGCTTTCTTTATAGTCCAACTCTCACATCTATACATGACCAATGGAAAAACCATAGCCTTGACTAGATGGACCTTTGTTGACAAAGTGATGTCTCTGCTTTTTAATATGCTGTCTAGGTTGGTCATAACTTTCCTTCCAAGTAGTGAGCGTCTTTTAATTTCATGGCTGCAATCACCATCTGCAGTGATTTTGGAGCCCAGAAAAATAAAGTCAGCCACTGTCTCCACTGTTTCCCCATCTATTTCCCATGAAGTGATGGGACCAGATGCCATCCATGATCTTCGTTTTCTCAATGTTGAGATTTAAGCCAACTTTTTCATTCTTCTCTTTCACTTTCATCAAGAGGCTCTTTAGTTCTTCACTTTCTGTCATAAGGGTGGTGTCATCTGCATATCTGAGGTTATTGATATTTCTTCCAGCAATCTTGACTCCAGCTTGTGTTTCTTCCAGCTCAGAGTTTCTCATGATGTACTCTGCATAGAAGTTAAATGAGCAGGGTGAAAATATACAGCCTTGACGTACCCCTTTTCCTATTTGGAACCAGTCTGTTGTTCCATGTCCAGTTCTAAACTGTTGCTTCCTGACATGAATACAGGTTTCTCAAGAGGCAGGTCAGGTGGTCTGGTATTCCCATCTCTTTCAGAATTTTCCAGTTTATTGTGATCCACGCAGTCAAAGGCTTTGGCATAGTCAATAAAGCAGAAAGAGATGTTTTTCTGGAACTCTCTTGCTTTTTCGAGGATCCAGAGGATTTTGGCAATTTGATCTCTGGTTCCTGAGTATATGAGGATATATATTTAAACTTTATAAACGTTTAACTACGAACAGCTAAAATAAAACTCAGAAAAGGGGAAAAAAAGCAACAGATAAGTGAACTATTGGATAAGCAAAATTATTTGATCCTCAGGATGCCATGGTAGGGGTTTCCCTGGTGGCTCTCCGTAAAGAATCTGCCTGCAATTCAGGAGATCTGGGTTTGATCTCTGGGTTGGGAAGATCCCCTGGAGAAGGGACCGGCTACCCATTCCAGTATTCTGGCTTAGAGAATGCCATGGACAGAGGAGCCTGACAGGCTATAGTCCATTGGGTTGCAAAGAGTTGGACACAACTGAGCAACTTCCACTTTCACATGCAGTGGTAGAGAGTATTCCAGCCAAGAACACCCCTCATTGCAGAAAGCATAGTTTGAGACCTGTATCTTAGTTTAGGTTCTGTCTGGTTCTGTCCACTTACCCTCTTCAGGGAGCTTCAGTTTGTTATCTAGGAACTGAAGGGATTAAATTAGTTCACTGTTTTGTCCTTTCCAGTTCTGAGAAGCTCTACAACACAGGGCATAAATTCAAACAACTACCGGTGCCAAGTAGGTAATCCAAATGAGTTAATTGACGTGTTTGCCATTCTAGATTTCCTTTTTAGAGATTAGGAAGCAATACAAGTTTTTGTGCTGAGTTAAAGATTTTACACATGTTAACAAATGAAAATGTAAAGAAAATAAAGGTGTAGGAACTCTGCGCTGCAAGTCAGCCAGCCACCTCTGCGCAGTTCACGTCTGCGGTTAGCTAAGATTGTAAGCTGGAAGGACCAGAAGTTAAATCAGACGAGGATCAAAACATCCAGCAGTTTCCAGGGAGTTAATTCTGCTTCAAAATCCCTGTTTACTTCAGCATACCGAGATTTCACCCACTAATGAAACTCAAACGCCACTTGAACATTCTTTTCGTCAGCTTTCATCTGCTGTGCCTTGCGGCCCCCGGGAGACCGCAGGCGCCGGATTTTACAGCCCCCGGGACCGCAGATGCGGGTTATCCCGAGCTGCATGTTGAAGGACTGTTACGCCGGCACCTGGCAACCCCAAGGAACCTCTGCTGCTACTGCTGCTGCTAAGTCGCTTCAGTCGTGTCCGACTCTGCGACCCCATAGACGGCAGCCCACCAGGTTCCCCCGTCGCTGGGATTCTCCAGGCGAGAATACTGGAGTGGGTTGCCATTTCCTTCTACAACGCATGAAAGTGAAAAGTGAAAGTGAAGTAGCTCAGTCGTGTCCGACTCTTAGCGACCCCATGGACTGCGGCCCATCAGACTCCTCCCGCCACGGGATTTTCCAGGCAAGAGTGCTAGAGTGGGGTGCCATTGACTTCTCCGAAGGAACCTCTGGAAGACTAAATTGATTCTCTTCCCTGGGTGCTCAAGAAGAAAAAGTTTCCCTGGATTCAGTGACAGTGTTTTCGACCGGAAGTTTTGCCTCAGGACCTGAGCGCTTCCGGTTTGGTAACTAAGGGCGCGAAACGGTTGCTAGAGCTCGGGTAGCAACTACTCTGGAGCTTTGCGAGTCCCTGGGGTTGCCTCAGGTGCCGCTCACGGGTGAAATGAGAAGGTGGCTCTTTCTTCTGCACTTTTTCTGAGGTCCCCTATCTATTTGTCATCATGAGTAGTGAATTCCTGGCGGAGCTGCGCTGGGAGGATGGGTTCGCTATCCCGGTGGCGAACGAGGAGAACAAGACACTGGAAGAGCAGGTAAGGATCAGGTGAAGAAGGCGAGGTGGGGCGGGCGAGGGGAGAGGGGGCCTTTGGGGGGACTTATTTCTCTCGTTCCTTCCCTAATGCCATCTTTTCTTGGTTTACCTTTTCGGTACCATCTCTTTGCTCACCTGCTAGCCCTTCTCGGTACTTGATAAGCGTTGATATCAGTCAATCCAATTGAAACGATAATTGGTATACAAGACTATAAAGTCTGAATCTTTACTCCCTTCTCTTCCCACTTCTTGCACTCATTTGCAACCTCCTGAGTAGTAGAGGAAAAAAGCGCCAGCTTTTTCCTGCCTCAGAATTAAGCGCGGTTTGCAAAGTGACTTCTGAGATTTGCGTAGCAACAGTTATTTGCGGATGTTTGTAAACGAAACACGTATGGTTGACTTTTCTTTTTGAGTTTCTTCCTATGATATTTGAAATGACTCGAGGAAATGTTTTCAAGAGGGATGTTCTAGTAAGTATGTTCAGTGTGCAGTTTTCAGCTTTTCAAAGTGAGATTAAGTTGTCATAGAATAGTATAAAAATATTTTACGTTGCAAGGAGTGTTTGGGAGATTCCCTGGTGGCTCAGCGGTAAAGAATTCTCCTGCCAATGGAGGAGAGGCGGTTCCATGCCTGGGTCCAGAAGATCCCCTGGAGAAGCAATAGCAACCCACTCCAGTATTCTTGTCTGAGAAATCCTTCCGTGGACAGAGAAGCCTGGTGGGTGTAGTTCGTGCGGGTCGCAGAGTCCGAGAGGACTGTGACTAAACAACAACAAAGGAGTATTTTAACCAGCTTGCAACCAAAGCATGGCAGTTGTTAAAAACTGTAACCAGCTCAGGAAACTTTTAAAGACCTTGAGTCTAATGTTCCATCACATGACAATGTGTTGTGTGGAAGAGTCCAAGAAGAACCTATGATGCTTACACTGCTTTAGAGAATGGAAGACAAGGTCTTCTCTCCTCTGAGAAATGAAAATGAAAATCCTCCGCTCTGCTTCTTGAAAATATAGTTTTAAAAATATTCTCACTTATTTACTTATATTTAATTAGATGGTTTTAGATTTTGCTTTTTAAGTGAAGAACTACATTGGGAAATGTAAGAGATCTAGCACTGAATACTGAGGAATAATAATGTTAATAAGTATCCAGTCCTGGGTTCAGATCCTGCGTATCAGCGTTGAGTCAGTTTCTTCTTCTTACATAAACTGGAGATAAGTAAAACAATCATTTCACAAGGTTGTTATACTGCTCTAAGGACATTAATATAGGTTAAGTTCCATTAAAATGTTCATTTTGGGTATTATTGCCATAATATGTCTTACAGGATTTTATATACTTATTACTTGAATTAGCTATTTAAAAAAATATTGAAGAACAATTAAAGAATAATGAGGACCATAATCACATCACCTAATAAACTCTGATATTAAAAAAGAAACTCTTGAAAGTTTAAAATACTCAAACAGAAGAGAAGGGTATAAAATAAAAAATACAAGATATTCTCTCCCCAGAATACTCACTGTTAACCATATATATGACTATCATGGCTTTAAACAAATATCCCAGACATCATGATCTACAGGTAATAGACAAAAAAGACAGGAATATTATAAAAATAAGATCCTATTATATGTGCTATTTTTAGCATAGAAATTTAATTTTACTTGTGTTTAAGAGAAGATGAAAGAAATTATTGACTATCAGTGAATGTTACTTGGTTATAAGAGATACTGGTTGTGAAAAAATTTCTGTAACCTTAAGAAAAACTAAATAAGAAAAATGAAATGGTTAAATTGTTTCTAAAAAAATTCTTTGCTTCATTTGTAGACAGTATGAGTTGACTCCCTGATCTTTCATTCTGCATCTTTGAAATGAAGAGATTAGCCCTCCTACCCTTTCTGCTACCTTCTTTTCACCATTAAAAATAGTGGTTTTATTATTTTTATATTATCAAGGTTTATTTTATTTGCATTCTATTCAATGCTCTTAATTTACTATAAGTGTTTAGTCTTAATTTTATATTTAATATGATTTCATGGTCTTTTATACAGCTACTTTACTAAGTTTATCTTATTTTGAAGTTTTCACTTTTGATTCATCTTTTGACTTGTTGGATACTTTTCATGTGTGGTTGTTTCAAGAAGGGCCCACAGTACTGTGCTTTGCCAGTCTGGTTCCTTGCACTGCCTGCTTTAACTTTATATTCCTTAAATCATAGTATCGGATCATCAAGATACTTTCTCTCTGCCTTACTACTTCCTCCTGGAATCCTGTGTTTCCCAAAGTGGACTGTTTTTCTGAAAGCCTATTTCCCAGCTGTTAACCTGTGAATTCACTTTATTCTTTTACTTGGTTGATGGTCTATTTCCTACATATATATCTTCTTTTCTTCTTGAGTCATTCCCTTATTTTGATTAACTACTTTCTTGTGTCTCCCTAAGAAGTGTCTACGTGAGGCAAACACTCTGAATCTGAAAATATTTTTATCTTCACATTTGATGATAATTTGGCTGGATAAAAAAATCCTAGATTAAAAATAAAATTTCCACAGAATTTATCAAGAATTTTGCCCTATTGTCTTTAGAGCAGTGTTGATGGTGAATAATCTTACATTAAAATGATTTCCAGTTCTTATTTTTTTTAATTGATTTCCATTTCTTTGTAGGTTACTTTTTCATTCTCTGGAAGCTTTTGTTTCATCTTTATATAGCAGCTTTAATTTTGGCAACTATATCAATCATATTTTAAATTATCAGGTTATGTACTTGTTGCTTTTTTGTGTCACATGGTCTTGTTTTAGGAGTATATTATCAATTATAATCTGAGTGTGTATGTATGTGTGTGTCTTTAGTTCTTGTCTTTTTTGTCCTGAATTATCTGTTTTCTTTGGAATCTCTTTATCTTGATGTCCCATACATTATGTAAGTTTTCAATAAGTAGCTGGTGATCCTTGCATATCCTTTTATATTTAAGAAAGAGGCAGTCAAATGTTGTTTGGGAGCTCTATGGGGAAGGAATTATCAAGTTGTGGAGAATTAATCATTATGCTTTAATTTAAAAAGCAGATTCTTTTGCTTTGGGTTAATTATATAGTGATAAAAGTCATAATTGACAAAGAAAATAAAAGTGATAAAGTACCAAACAACACAACAGCCAAATACATAAAAGTAAAAGCTATTATAAATGCTAGTAGACCTTGACAAAAATATGCAGTGAGGTACTTCAATATCTGGACTTCCCAGGTGGCGCAGAGGTAAAGAATCTGCCTGCCAGTGCAGGAGACACAAGAAACCCAGATTTGATCCCTGGGTTGGGAAGATCCCCGGAGTAGAAAATAAAAACATGTTCTAATATTCTTGCCGGAAAAATTCTGTGGACAATGGAGACTGGTGTGCTACAGTCCATGTGGTCACAAAGAGTGGGACATGACTGAGTGACTGAGTGCACGCACGCACGCACACACACACACACACACACACGGCAAAAATAAAGATAAGCAATATATGAATAATACAACAAAAGTAAAAACAAAGAGAACATACATTCTTTAAGTATATGTTCATAAAGCACTTACAAAGGTAGATTGTGTACTAGACCAGAGCAAAAGCCTAAAAATGAATGATTAACCTTAAATACAGTATGCTAAGTGAAATAAGCTGGACACATAAGGTCAAATACTTGATATGATTTGGTAAGGTATGATTACCAAAGGTATGATTCCACCTATATGAGGTAACCTAGAGTAGTCAAATTCATAGACATAAAGTAGAATGGTGATTTCCAGGGGCTGGAGATAAGGAGGATGTGGGATTAGTATTTAATGGATTCAGAATTTCAGTTTGGAAGGATGAAAAATTTTTGGAAATGGATGCTAGTGATGGTTGTACAATGTGTGGATATACATAATGCCATTGTATTTAATATACACTGAAAAATGTTTAAAATGGTAAATTTTATGCTATATGTATTTACAACAATTAAAAATGAATGATAATTTTATAGGTCACATTTTCTGATCATAAGCCAACAGAATTAATAATAAACAGTTTAAAAGATTACTCTCCATTATTATGGACTGAATGTTTGTGTTCCTCTCCCAGTAATACATATGCTGAAGCCCTAACTCCCAATGTGATAGTCTTTAGAGGTGGGGTCTTTGGGAGTCAATTAGGTTTAGATGCGGTCTAGATGGGGTGGGGACTGGGATTAGTGTTCTTATAAAAAGAGGAAGGAAACCTGGAAAAGGTTGATCCTCATGCCAGCCACCAAAGGGTAGTATCAAAGAATCTGCTAACCATCGGACAATTGCACTCATCTCTCATGCTAGTAAGGTCATGCTTAAAATCTTACATGCTGGGCTTCAGCATTATGCAAACCAAGAACTTTCAGATTTCCAAGTTGGGTTTAGAAAAGGAAGAGGAACTAGAAATCAAATTGCCAACATTTGCTGGATTATAGAGAAAGCAAGGGAATTTCAGAAAAACATCTATCTCTATTTCATTGACCGTGCTAAAGCCTTTGACTGTTTGGATCATGACAAACTGTGGAAAGCTCTTAGAGAGATGGGAATACCAGACCATCTTACCTGCTTCTTGAGGAATCTGTATGTAGGTCAAGAAGCAACAGTTAGAACCCTGTATGGAACAACTGATTGGTTCAAGATTGAGAAAGGAGTACAACAGGGCTGTCTGCTGTCACCTGTTTGTTTAACCTATATGCTGAGCATATCATGAGAAATGCTGAGCTGGGTGAATTACAAACTGAAGTCAAGGTAAGCAGGACCTCAACAACCTCAGATATGTGCTAATGGCAGAAAGCAAAGAGGAACTAAAGAGCCTCTTGATGAAGGTGAAGGAGGAGAGTGATAAGCTGGCTTAAGACTAAACATTAAAAAAACTAAGATCATGGCGTCTGGCCCCATTACTGCCTGGCAAATAGAGGGGGGGAAATGTGGAAGTAGTGACAGATTTCCTCTTGCTGGGCTCCAAAATCACTGCAGATGGTGACTGCAGCCATGAAATCAGAAGACGTTTGCTTTTTGGCAGAAAAGCAATGACAAACCTAGACAGTGTGTTGAAAAACAGACATTACTCTGCCAACAAAGGTCTGTATAGTCAAGGCTATGGTCTTTCCAGTTGTCACATACGGTTGTGAGAGCTGGACCATAAAGAAGGCAGAATGGATCATAGAGGATCCTGCTGTGATTTATGTCGGAGAGTGTTTTGCCTTTTGCCTATGTTCTCCTCTAGGAGTTTTATAGTTTCTGGTCTTACATTTAGATCTTTAATCCATTTTGAGTTTATTTTTGTGTGTGGTGTTAGAAAGTGATCTAGTTTCATTCTTTTACAAGTGGGGACATGGAAACAACCTAGATGTCCATCAGCAGATGAATGGATAAGAAAGCTGTGGTACATATACACAATGGAGTACTACTCAGCCATTAAAAAGAATAAATTTGAATCAGTTCTAATGAGATGGATGAAACTAGAGCCGATTATACAGAGTGAAGTAAGCCAGAAAGAAAAACACCAATACAGTATACTGACACATATATATGGAATTTAGAAAGATGGTAATGATGACCCTGTATGCGAGACAGCAAAAGAGACACAGATGTATAGAATGGACTTTTGGACTCTGAGGGAGAGGGAGAGGGAGAGGGTGGGATGATTTGGGAGAATGGCATTGAAACATGTATACTATCATGTGAGAAACGAAGTGCCAGTCTATGTTCGATACAGGATACAGGATGCTTGGGGCTGGTGCATGGGGATGATCCAGAGGGATGATATGGGGTGGGAGGTGGGAGGGGGATTCAGGATTGGGAGCTCGTATACACCCATGGTGGATTCATGTCAATGTATGGCAAAACCAATACAGTATTGTAAAGTAAAAATAAAATTAAAAAAAAAAAAAAAAGAAGGCAGAATGCCAAAGAATTGATACTTTCAAACTGTGGTACTGGAGAAAACTCTTATATGTCCCTTAGACTGAAGGAGATTAAACCAGTCAATCTTAAGGGAGATCAACCTTGAATATTCACTGGAAGGACTGTTGCTGAAGCTGAAGCTCCAGTATTTTGGTCATCTCATGTGAACGGACAACTCATAGGAAAAGTCCCTGTTGCTGGGAAAGATTGAGGGCAAAAGGAGAAGAGGGTATCAGAGCGTGACATGACAGGATGGCATCACCGATGCAATGAATATGAGTTTGGGCAAACTCCAGAAGATGAAGAGGGACAGGGAAGCCTGGTGTGCTGCAGTTCATGGAGTTGCAAACAGTTGGACATGACTGGATGACTGAACAACCAGAAGAGTAAGAGAGACTGTGGTCTTTAGAGGTAGGGCCTTTGGGAGTTCTAGACTGGGGGGCTCCAATACTTTGGTCACCTGATGCAAAGAGCCAGTTCATTGGAAAAGACCCTGATGCCCTGATGCTGGGAAAGATTGAGGGCAGGAGGAGAAGGGGACGACAGAGGATGAGATGGTTGGATGGCATCATCAACTCAATGGACTTGAGTTTGAGCAAGCTCTGGGAGATAGTGAAGGACAGGGAAGCCTGACATGCTGCAGTCCATGGGGTTGCAAAGAGTTGGTCATAACTGAGCCACTGAACACGGACAACAAGATATAGGGGAGAGGGCGTTGCACTGGGATTAGTGCTCTTGTAAGAAGAGGAAGAGAGACCAGGGCTCTTTCTGTCATGTGAGGGCACAGTGAGAAGGCAGTCATTTGCAAGTCAGGAAGAAAAATTTCACTGAAACCAAATTGACTGGCGCTTTGATCTTGGACCTCCTAGCCTCCATAATTGTGAGAAATAAACTTCCATTGTTTTAGCCACCCAGTCTATGATTTTTTGTTATGGCAGTCTGAGCTAAGATAGACATCTTAAATGCTTAGGCAAGTTTCTCAGAAATATATTCTGAATTGTTGTTGTTGTTCAGTCACCCAGTCATATCCAACTCTTTGTCCCCCCTTGGAGTGTAGCACACCAAGCTTCCCTGCCCCTCAGCATCTGGATAGCTTTATATTAAAGAGACATTGAAAGGGGAAAAAAATCGCCTTTTAGAAGACAGTAAAAGGAGACTACTTCGTACCCACACCCATGTGTTCTCATTCATGTCCAGCTCTTTGGACTTCATAGACTGTAGCCCACCAGGCTCCTCTGTCCATGGAATGAAAAACAGCAAAAATCTTACAGAAAACTTGTAGCTTTAAATTCCTTTATATTTAAATCAGTGTCTTAGCTTGGGTTGCTTTACTGAAATAACATAGACTCAATAAAAAACAGACATTTATTTCTCAAAATTTTGAAGGCTAGAAGTCAAGATCAGGGTGCCATATTGGGTGAGAGCCCTCTTCCTGCCCTGTAGATGGCTGCCTTCTGGCTCTGTTCTCACATGGCTAAGACTGAGTGAGCTCTGGTCTCTCTTACTCTTCTTCAGTTCAGTTCTGTCACTCAGTCGTGTCTGACTCTTTGCGACCCCATGAATCACAGCACACCAGGCCTACCTGTCCATCACCAACTCCCAGAGTTCACTCAAACTCACGTCCATCGAGTCAGTGATGCCATCCAGCCATCTCATCCTCTGTCGTCCCCTTTTCCTCCTGCCCCCAATCCCTCCCAGCATCAGAGTCTTTTCCAATGAGTCACCTATCTGCATCAGGTGGCCAAAGTATTGGGAGTTTCAGCTTCAACATCAGTCCCTCCAATGAACACCCAGGACTGATCTCCTTTAGGATGGACTGGTTGGATCTCCTTGAAGTCCAAGGGACTCTCAAGAGTCTTCTCCAACACCACAGTTCAAAAGCATCAATTCTTTGGCACTCAGCTTTCTTTACAGTCCAACTCTCACATCCATACATGACCACTGGAAAAACCATAGCCTTGCTAGACGGACCTTTGTTGGCAAAGTAACGTCTCTGCTTTTTAAGATACTATCTAGGTTGGTCATAACTTTCCTTCCAAGGAGTAAGCGTCTTTTAATTTCATGGCTGCAATCACCATCTGCAGTGATTTTGGAGCCCTCCCAAAATAAAGTCAGCCACTGTCTCCACTATTTCCCCATCTATTTCTCATGAAGTGATGGGGCCGGATGCCATGATCTTAGTTTTCTGAATGTTGAGTTTTAAGCCAACATTTTCATTCTCCTCTTTCACTTGCATCAAGAGGCTCTTTAATTCCTCTTCACTTTCTGCCATAAGGGTGGTGTCATCTGCATATCTGAGGAGATATTTCTCCCGGCAATCTTGATTCCAGCTTGTGCTTCTTCCAGCCTAGTGTTTCTCATGATGTACTCTGCATAGAAGTTAAATAAGCAGGGTGACAATATACAGCCCTGATGTACTTCTTTTCCTATTTGGAACCAGTCTGTTGTTCCATGTCCAGTTCCAGCTGTTGCTTCCTGACCTGCATACAGGTTTCTCAAGAGGCAGGTCAGGTGATCTGGTATTCCCATCTCTTTCAGAATTTCCACAGTTTATTGTGATCCACACAGTCAAAGGCTTTGGCATAGTCAATAAAGCAGAAATAGATGTTTTTCTGGAACTCTCTTGCTTTTTTGATGATCCACCGGATGTTGGCAATTTGATCTCTGGTTCCTCTGCCTTTTCTAAACCAGCTTGAACATCTGGAAGTTCATGGTTCAGATATTATGGTGCTAATTTTCCCACAGTTATCTCTAAATCACAACACTATTTTATAACATTTAAAAGATCAGTAGATTTTAGAAATTCAAATGGATATTGAAAGAAGCAAAGTAAATGAAAATTTAATTTTCTTTTGATTTTATATTTTTTAATATGGTAAGAACTTAGTAGGACTTTGGTTGATCATAGCATTTATTATTTACAGTTATCAAAGCTGCAAGATGAAAGGTCAGCCATGCAAGATCAGCTACGTGACTATGAAGATCGAATTAATGCTATGACTTCTCACTTCAAAAATGTTAAGCAAGAGTTCTTGTTTACCCAGGTAAAATACTGTTTGAAATTTACATTGATTGTATCATGTGTAGTCATGGAACATTTCACATTGCATTTACATCTGTGATTTGATTTTAGAGATATAATAAGAAAGTTTCACATAACTAAATGATTATGAACGTAATCATTAAACCTGAAAGTAGGTAGAAAAAAAGATTTTTAGGAACTCTACTGCCGCCAAATTCAAGGAACAATTAATTCATCAGGAGATATCATCATTCAGACAGTCTGATATAATATTAGGCAGCTGATTATATGAGAAGGGTGCAGTGACGGCAGTGCAGAGAAATGATGGCCTAAGTGGAAATAGGTCTAATAAAACATTATAATAGAGTTTCTGTCTACTTTAAAAATTTTCAGCACAACTTCCTGGAGTGATTTTGAGAGGAGGCAAACTGTCAACACACTTCAATAGCCCTAAGGACACCACAATATTTTAGCATAGTTTAAGGACTGAATTTTATAATAACAATCCTGAGATAATAGAAAAGTTAATTTATGCTCAGGAAGTTAAGGTGACTAGGGACAGTACAATGCATTTTAGAAATATTAGTACAAACAATAAAAGTTAAAACTTAGAGTAATTAATTAAGTAAGATCTGTTTTATGGACAGTCTATTCATGTGAAGAATCTCTTTCCCTGATGATGCCCAGAAAATCCAAAAGCACTGTAAATCAGCATTGGAGACTTTACTAGCTTCTCTCTCAAACTTTTTTTTTTTTTAAGTACAAATATGTAATTCTTAAAACTGAACAAGTCATGTTTCTAATACCAGTTTATAATTAATATAGATAAGTAACTATTTCATGGGTTTTTACAAGTCTCATTAGAAAGCTATAAATTTAATGAACTTTTAAAAACAATCCCAAGATTTTGGAATCCTGATGTGATTTAGTAGTTAATAAACAGTTTAGAATAACATCTTTTCCTCAAGTTATACCACTGAGTTGGGGGTTTGAGAAGGAGAGATCTTCTTTAGGTGTATTTCATTATAGTCAAACTTCAAGTAGGCTAGTAGAGATGAAAGACAATAAACTTCTTTCAACACTAACAGCCTTAATAATGTAAAAACAATACCACTGGTGATAACTTTGAAGTCCTATAGGATCAGTAGGCAACAAATACAATTTTATTAAGTAAAACTTAACACAAAGGCATCACTGTATGTTAACATACTCTAAGGCATATTTACAACCATCACTGTTTACATATTATTTTAAAATTATTTCTCTTTATTGGATATGTGGTCAATTCTTATAAGCATACCATTTCCTAAGTATTTTAATATTAATTTAATTTCTTAGTTTTAAATAAATGAATTTTCTCTTTTAAAGTCTCAGTAGATAAACTTTGGTTTTCAACAGTTTCCCTAGACCAAAACTGAAAACTGCTGACAACATTTTTTCCTAGCACATTCCATGAACTGTCTTTCTCACAACTAGTAAGCAGCACTGCCTACACTGAGTCACAAAATCTAATGTGCAAGTTTTAGGGAAGTGGAATTAATAGTAGGTCATCTAAACATTTTGTGGGAACTTTGTTATTTTCTGTCTAGTTTTTTTTTCCCTCCTCCCCTCCTCCTGTGTCCATAGGTCTGTTCTCTCTCTCTGTTTCTCCATCACTGCCCTGAATATAAATTCATCAGTACCATCTTTTTAGACTCCATATATATACATCAGTGTATGATATTTGTATTTCTCTTTCTGACCTACTTCACTCTGTTTAATAGGCTCTAGGTTCATCCACTTCATTATAACTGAATCAAATGCATTCCTTTTATGGCTGAGCAGTATTCCATTGTATATATGTACTACAACTTCCTATCCATTCATCTGTTAATGGACATCTAGGTTGCTCCCATGTTCAGGCTGTTGTAAATAGTGCTTAAATGAACATTAGGGTACATGTGTCTTTTTCAATTTTGGTTTCCTCAGGGTATATGCCTAAGAGTGGGATTGCTGGGTCATATGGTGGTTTTATTCCTAGCTTTTTAAGGAATCTCCATACTATCTTCCATAGTGGCTGTATCCCACCAGCAATGCAAGTGGGCTTCCTTTTCTCCACACCCTCTCCAGCATTTATTGTTTGTAGACTTTTTGATGATGGCCATTCTGATTGGTGTGAGGTAGTATCTCATTATAGTTTTGATTTGCATTTCTCTAATAAAGAATGATGTTGAGCATATCTTTTATTGTGTTTATTAGCCATCTATATGTCTTCTTTAGAGAAATGTCGTTTTTAGATATTTTCCCTACTTTTCAATTGGGCTGTTTGTTTTTCTGGTGTTGAGTTGTATGAGCTGCTTGTATATTTTGGGAATTAATTATTCATCAGTTGTTTAATTTGCTATTATTTTCTCCCATTCTGAGGGTTGTCTTTTGACCTTGTTTGTAGTTTCCTTTGCTGTGCAAAAGCTTTTAAGTTTAATTAGGTCCCACTTGTTTTTTTTTTTGTTGTTGTTGTTGTTTTTATTTCATTACTCCAGGAGGTGGGTCATAGAAGATCTTGCTTTGATTTATATCATTGAGTGTTCTACCTATGCTTTCCTCTAAGAGTTTTATAGTTTCTGATCTTACATTTAGGTCTTTAATTCGTTTTGAGTTTATCTTTGTATGGCATTAGGAAGTGCTCTCATTTCATTCCTTTACATGTAACTGTCCAATTTTCCCAGCACCACTTATTGAAAAGGCTATCTTTGCTCCGTTGTATATTCTTGCCTCCTTTGTCAAAAATAAGGTATCCATAGGTACTTGGGTTTATCTCTGGGTTCTCCGTCTTGTTTCATAGGTCTATATTTCTGTTTTTGTGCCAGTACCATACTGTTTTGATGACTGTAGCTTTCTAACATATATAGTCTGAAGTCAGGAAGGTTGATTCCTCCAGCTCCGTTCTTCTTTCTCAAGACTGCTTTGGCTGTTTGGGGTCTTTTGTGTTTCCATATGAATTGTGAAAAATGCTATTGGTAGTTTGATAGGGATTGCATTGAATCTGTAAATTGCATTTGGTAGTATCGTCATTTTCACAATATCGATTATTCCTACCTAGGAACATGGAATGTCTCTTTTAAAGTCTCAGTAAACTTGGTTTCCAGCAGCTTCCCTAGACCAAAACTGAAATCTGCTAAAAACATTTTTTTCCTCACACATTCAATGAGCTGTTTTTCTTTCTCACAGCTAGTAAGCAGCACTGCCTACACTGAATCACAAAATCTAATGTGCAAGTTTCAGAGAAGTGGAATTAATAATAGGTCATCTAAGCATTTTGTGGGAACTTTGTTATTTTTTGTCTAGTTTTAGTGTTATTTTATATTTTAAAATTTAAAAAGTCTTTCTCTTTTGTATGTTATTCTGTAGTCTCTTTGTAAAGCCAGGGATCACGAGATTGAAAGTGAAGAACATTTCAAGATGATTGCTGAAAGAGAACTAGGACGAGTGAAGGATGAAATTCAACGACTGGAAAATGAGATATCGTCAATACGGGAAAAAAAAAATGATAAGGAAGTATGTGTTGAACTGTTACCTAAAATTTTGTGCAATTGCTCCTTCTTCCTTCACCAAATAAACGTTGATTTTTTTTTTTCTGTATGGGAAAGACATTTAGTTTCCTGACATTTACTTATGTTGTTTTTTCGACAATGAAAGTTACATGGAGCTGTGATTTAAATCAACAATGATAGAATATTACATTTATTTTCTCAGTGTTCACTTACCAAGTAGTCATTGAGCCTTACCATATGTGAGGTACCCTGCTGTCTGCCTATTACACCATACTAGGCATAATTTATTTATAAGTGCTACATTTTAAAGATCTACATTTAAAACGTCACTTATAATTTTGAATTTCATTTTTCAGTCAGAATTTTTACCTTTCATATTATCAACCTGTGACTCTAATATTAAAGTACTATAACCTGTTTTTCTCTTTTCCTTAGCTTTTAGTTACTTGGTTGGGAGCACTTTCCAAATTCAATTCTTCTCTTTACATATGTATATACTTATGGAAATGTATTTGTATATATGGAAATATATATATATTCTTATACAAATATAATAATATAATATTAAACATAAACATATATACAAACAATAAGTATATACACATATATATAAATATATATGGATATATCCATATATATTTGTATATATACATCTGGGTCTCCTGCATTGCAGGCATATTCTTTACCATCTGAGCTACCAGGGAATCCTATATATACACATACATACCTATTTTATCATGTTAATTTGTATTTGTTTGTGTATTGATCTATTTTCTTTTATGAATCTAAATTTGTTAAATACATTGAAAAATATTTTATCTCCTTAATTACTATATTCATTTTAATTAAATGTGCTTCCAAAATTTCTATATAATAGACCTTTTAGAGACAGCAATCTGATTGGAAATGGGGCTGAAGAGAACTTGTCTTGGGCTTGAGTTAGCATATGAGGCACATTATTTTTATTATAATTTCATATCTGCTTAGGTAGTTTTGGTAGAGTGACTAATGAGATTGCTCTATGGGAGATACCCTAATGTCTTTTTAAGTAAACTTTGACTCAACTATTGTTCTCAATTTGATAATCACTTCCCTCTATTTCAGAACTAAAGAATTGAAATACAGTATGATAGTTATATAATTAAATATGATATGTTGTATACATCTGGAGACTGGGGACAGAGACAAGATTTCTTTCTTCCTTTTAAATATGTAATGTTATGTTTTATTTTAGTTTGTATAGTAAATAATGTTTTGTTATTTCTCCCTGTTCCCTCTCTTTGGAAATTAGAATTCCATATTTAAAACTACTCAAAAATTGGATGGTTTGAAATGTCAAATGAACTGGGACCAGCAAGCATTGGAGGCCTGGCTGGAAGAATCAGCTCATAAAGATAGTGATGCTCTCACTCTTCAGAAGTATGCTCAGCAAGATGATAATAAGATTAGGGTGAGATGTTATACATTGTAGTGTTAGATTTTCTCTGAATCTATGGTAAAGCAACCTGTAATTTAAATTGGACTTATAATTTTAAAGTAGTGCTTAAACATTTTGGGTCTAATAAAGCCAATTATCCTCTCTCTAGAGAAATGAATGTACTCTAATACTCACACAATCTTGATGCAACTTTTATAGCTCCTCTAAAGCCCTTTGACCATTTAAGGATCTTTGGACTCCAGGTTAAGAATCCTGATTGAGAAGGTTTCTCAAAAGCATTTCAGAAAATAAAGTTTTATACTAGAACTATGTATTAATATTTTAACTTATTTTGCATAATAGTTTGAATATTACAGATAATTTTTGCTGATTTGAGACTATAGTGCTATTGATTATTTAATATATTATAATATATTAAATAAAATAATAATTATTATAACCACTACTTAAAAATCTACTTGTGATTAAATCTGGTGATATATTAGTATCATGAAACATTCTGTTTTCTAACAAGTTAAAACTGCATGCATTAGTTACAGTAACCTTAAATGAAAATTTATTGTTTAATCTTTTTTTCTAACTCATTTAAAAAAGTATTAAAAGTCTTTTTAGAAACAATTGGGTTTCCATTGAAGTTAGAAGATAAAGAATATATATATTATTTGGAGTTATTTTAGATGTCAAATGAATATGTGTCTTATAATACGTATAATATGTATATGTATCAGTTCAGTTCAGTTTGTCGCTCAGTTGTGTCCAACTCTTTGCATATGTATAATATAATATTAATGTGGGATATGCTGTCTAACAGCTTTTATATTAGTAAAATGATAATTATGAATATTTTTGTATGTAACTACATTCTAGGCCCTGACCCTGCAATTAGAAAGACTGACTGTGGAATGTAATCAGAGAAGAAAGGTACTTGACAATGAATTTGCAGAGACTCTAAGTGTACAGGTTGGTTTAGTAAAGATTTTTATTTCTTAATTGTCAAAATGATGTTCACAAAAGCACTGAAATTCACAGAAATATTATTTGGTCTTCATTTTACAGTTAGAATTGGATAAAGCTGCCCAAGATTTTCGAAAGATTCATAATGAAAGGCAAAAACTCATTCTACAGTGGGAGAGCACAATAGAACAGATGCAGAAGAGAGATAAAGACATCGATAACTGTGCTGTGGTAAAGTGGTTGTTTGGTTCTTTCAACGTTCAGCTGTATTTATCTCTTTTTGTATTTAACTCATTCATTTCAAATTAAATCACACTATTATTTGAAAGTCACTTTTGTAGCATGATCCAATAGTTTGGGTAAATTTTTTCTAAAGCTGGTTCTATATCTATTTGGAAATGTGATTTTATGAAGGTTATTTACTTATGGTATATAATGCCAAAGACTGAGTTCTAGTATCTCTGAAATGTGAAACAAGAGAAAATCAACAGACAACTTTATTGCAGCAAAGCCAATGCCTTGACTCATATATACATGGTTGTCCACAATGCCTTGGATTTAACATGTGTGCTGTTTCTGTGTGAATCAAAAGGTGTAGGGAAATGAGCCTCATGGGTAGCCAAGAAAGAAGGATGGAGAGGCAGGAAAGAAACCTTGACTGCAATAAATTGTCCCTTTGGAAACTGAGTTACCATTCAGAATGGGGTAAAAGTTCTGAAGGGGAGGAACACCATGCTGATTAAACATGGGTCTAGTGTTATCTTCTGCTCCTTTCAGAGGTAATTTAGGAAAACTTTTTGGGGAAGTCATTAAAGAGTGAAATAGTGGTGAGTGCAAATGGGAAGATTAGGGAAGTTGGGGAGGGAGAAGGAATTGAGGAGGAAAGAAGGCACATAGGAAACGTGCAAACTTCCATTCTGAATATACTCCATGGAAAGGCATTTGGCAAGCAATTCAGGTCACTGGAAGTTTGGAATTCTGATATCTGGATGTGGTTTACTTGTTATGTGTAACTTATATGAAAATGTTATTTCCGTATTTTAAATTTCTGTGATTAATCATTTTATCAACAAAATGGCTTATGTCTCCTTAGAGGGGAGTTGGAAGAATCAGTCTTAACTATGAGTTCCTCTTACTTCTTGCTACTAATGTTGGTTTCTCTTTCTTGCTTTATGCTGGTTTCAAACATCACGTCCTGACTGCTTCCTCTGTGTAGATCACATCTAAGACTAAGATCTAAGACTGCAAATCCATAATCTGAATGCTCATACAGTCCTGTAGCTGAAGTTACTCAGCCTGCTGATTTGGTGGAATCCACAGCCTACAGCTCTCTGGTTACATCCTCAGTGATTCCTTATTCACAGGGTGACATCTCCTGGCTATATGTATTGAAAAAGACTAGGAAGGGTGCTCAGAAGTGGTTCCATAGGTAGTGGGATGCCTCTAAGTGTTTAACAACTAGCTCTTGATTTGTGGTATTTTTGATCTGTGGCATCACCTACATGAAAACTTAACTGTGAATAGATTGCCCTGTTAACGCCTGTAATGTAGGAATTAAAGCTTCTGAGTAAGTGGTAGAAAATTAATATAAAGCAGGGAATTCTAGAATAATTATTCGACACATACAAATTTAGGAAGTTTTAACCTATCCTTTGGTTGAATGGACACAGTAGAGATATAGAATGTTATAATTATAAAATGTTAATTGTTATATATATGGGAATACTTGAGTAAACAAATCTATAATGTGTTTTAAAATGCAGTGAATTTCAGATGTATATTGATTTAATATGCTAATATGTACAATATTACATGTAGCATTTCTAAAACTTACCAACTTCAGAAACATAGCCTCCCCTGACCCATTCTCTTGAGATTAGTTGTTTGGTGAGACTGTATTTCAGAAAACTTGAAAGAAATATATCTTAGGGTAAATTTTCCTTCTCTCTCCAACTCATCTAACATACTGTCATCAGAATCACCGGAAAAACCACATATGATCTTTTTATTCCCCAACTCTAAGATCTTTATTCCATGTTGCTTAAAACTTGACTCTCCTTAACATGACAATTGAAAAGTTGAATTCTTCACCATTTGGCCCTAACCTCTGCCTTCCACCCTTCATCTCTGTCATCTGTATCCACTCTTTCTTAACATCCCCCCATTCCATCTTTGCCCTCCCACCCTACACTTTAACCATGTTAGAGTATTTATGCATCCCCACTTACCTTTTTAGGCCCGACTCAAATGAAGCGTCTTAGGTAATGCTTTTAATGATTTCTCTTGGGTAGATTTCATCATTTCCTTGCTCCCATGGTACTTTGTCCACATCACAGTTACTACTTTGCATATTCAGTTATTTTGTATCTCCACGACCAGCAGGAAGCCTGAGTGATGAAGATATTCCTATTGAAACGAATAACAAAAATAATATTCTCAAAAAATGAAAAAAACTGGTCTTGTTAAACTGGTCTTGGAAAACTGCATTGAAATGTGAAAGCTATTCAATACTGTTTTATTTTTTAGATGTCACCTTTTCTTGATAAAAGACTGACATTTTTCTTATCCCTGTAGCAAAGTACCAGATGGATGAAATAAAATATAGGGTTCTTTAAAAACATGAGCTTATAGATACTAGTGGCATACTAATATTTTATTTTATTCATTTAAATTAGTCTCTCCTTAAATTTTGGTAAAATAAGTACTATAAAAACTGAATTCCTTTTAGTTTTAGTTTTATTTGTCATATTACACATGTATTTAATGTGTATTTCAAATTCTAGGCATTAGCAAGGATAAAGCAAGAAATAAGAGAAAAAGAAAATCTGGTTAAGGAAAAAATCAAGTTTTTGGAAAGTGAAATTGGGAATAACACAGAGTATGAAAAAAAAATTTCTGTTGCTGATCGTAAAGTTATAAAATGTAGAACAGAATATCAACGTCATGAAGCTAATAGAATTCAGCTGAAGGATGAGGTATGTCAATTAAAAGGACTGGTTTGTGTTTATAACAAATAACTATACAGATAAGCATAAAGGCTTTCCTTTGTTAAGGACCTGCTTTTAGTTCTTTTTGTTACATTCCTTCGTATTGTGAAACTTGAACTTTTAGGATACACTAGGGCTTTCCTGGTAGCTCAGACGGTAAAGCGTCTGCCTACAATGCGGGAGACCCGGGTTCGATCTCTGGGTCGGAAAGATCCCCTGGAGAAGGAAATGTCAACAACCCACTCCAGTATTCTTGCCTGGAAAATCCCATGGACGGAGGAGCCTGGCTACAGTCCATGGGGTCGCAAAGAGTCGGACACAACTAAGTGACTTCACTTTCACTTTCTGTTGAAACCTTGATTGGATAAAGGCAACAGGGGGCTGTCATTCAGGTGGTATAAAGGGTTCCCCTGGTGTTGTGCAGTGCCCAACTTTCTTATCACATGTGGTGTTTTGTTATTAACTCAAGGGAAAAGACTTCTGAAAAGTCTAGGCTGGAAATCATAAGATAAAGGAAAATAGATATATGTGAAGATGAATTATTGACATTGGTGATATTTTGAAGTATCTTTCCAGAGATACATGCATATGGTGGTTTTACCACTCAAATTCTAGCAGAAACTACTGTTGAAGTTCAGTGTTTTACCTTGTTAAGGGAAAACATTTCAGTGTAGTAATGGGACAATGTAGTGGTATAATGTCTTTAAACAGAGAGAATAAAATCTTCTGCTTTGGTCTGTTCTTCTTTTGAGCATACATGTCAACTAGATTATTCCATGGGTAGAGTTAGCAATTCCCATAGTTAGCAAATTATCTGAAGTTACTGATATTTGGATGGGAAATTGAAACATTGCAGAGCTTTTCATTTTATAAGTTGTTATACTTTATATTTCTGATAAAGAAGGAAAGTTTTTTCTATCTGGAGAGAATAAGCAAGATCTTGCAAAAGCAAAAAAGTGAATTTCTTACATAAATTAAATGTCATAGCTAATAGCTCATTCTCCAAAATTTTAAAGCTTAAACCAGCTGTAGAAAAAAATATAGGTATTCATTTATTTATAATTTATTTATTGAGATAGAATTCACATATCAAATACACTCTCTTAAAGCATACAATTCAATACTTTTTAGTATTTTACAGAATTGTGAAACCATTATCACTACCTAATTTTAGAGTATTTTGGTCTTTCAAAAGAAACTGCATACCCATTAGCAATGGCTTTCCTTCTGTCCCTCTCCTTCTCCAACCCAGGCCCTGGCAACTCCTGATCTACTTTGTCTTGGTGGATTTGCCTATTTTGGTCATCATACAACATGATGCATTTTGTGTCAGGTTTTTTTTTACTTACATAATGTTTTCAAGGTTCTTATAAGATGTAACATGTAAAAGTACTTCATTTTTTCTCAAAATTTTTTTATTGTGGTGAAATACATACACAATTTACCATCTTAACTGTCTTCAGATGGACAGTTTAGTGTTAAATACCTCGCTAATGTTGTACAACCACCACTATCAACCATCTTCATAACTCTTTCCTTGTAAAGCAGAAACTCTGTACCCATCGAACAATAATTTCCCATTTCCCTGTCCTCCCAGCCCCTGGAAACCACCATTCTACATTCTGTCTCTATAATTTTAGCTACTGTAAGTACCTCATATAAATGGAGTCATAAAATACTTGTCTTTTTCTGGCTGGCTTATTTCACTTATTTTTCTTAGCATAATGTCCTCAAGGGTCATCCATGTTACAGCATATGTCAAAATTTTGTTCCTTTTTAAGGCTGAATAGTATTCCATTGTGTGGCTGAATAGTATTCCATTGTGCATATATACTGTATTTTGCTTATCAATTCCCCTGTCAATGACCTTGGACTGCATTCCTGTTTTGGCTATAATGAATAATGCTGCTGTGAGCATGGGCGTAGAAGTATCTCAGAATTGCCTTATCAAACAATAATTACATTTTTAATTTTTGGAAGAATTACCACACAATGGTAGTACTATTTGATATTTGCACTAACAGTGCACAAGGGTTCCAATTTCTCCACATCCTCATCCACACTTGTTGAGATTTTTTGATGGTAGCTATATTAATGGTTGTGAAATGGTATTTCAATGTAGTTTTGATTTTTGTTTACCTAATGATTAATGATGTTGAGCAGTTTTTCATGTGCTTATTTACCTTTTGTATCTCTTCTATGGAGAAATATCTATTCAAGATCTCTGACCATTTTTGAATCAGGCTTGTTTATTGTTGTTGTTGAGTTTTAGACATTCCCTATATATCCTGGATATTAGTCCCTTATCAGATATATAATTTGTAGTTATTTCCACCTCATTCTTTGTGTTTCTTTTTTGCTCTGTTGATATTACTTTTGCTGTACAAAAAATTTTAGTTTAATGAAGTCAAACTTGTCTATTTTTCTTTGATTGTCTGTGCCTTTGGTGTCATATCCAAGAAATCATTGCCGAATGCAATATTGTGAAGCTTTTGTTCTATGTGCTTTTAACTCATATACAGATCTCTATAATTTGTCAGTATCTTACAAGTCATTTGAAATTTATTATCAGATCAAAAAGAAAAATTGTTAAATATGTTACAGAAACATGGTTATTATGTTTGTCACTGTTATGTAGGTTAGAAATGAATGTGTTCAGAATAAAAATTCTCAGAAATGAAATTATAAGATATAGAGTAAATATATCATTTCTGTCTGTTAACTAATAAATAGCTGGATTCTTTAAAAGCCACTGTGAATAGAAGTTCCAGTGATTTAGAAGCTCTGAGGAAAAATATTTCCAAAATAAAGATGGACATTAATGAAGAAACAGCAAGGTAAGAAAAAAGATATTTAAGAATGTTTGTAGTTTTTTAATATTTCTAGAAAAATCATTGAATATTGGTTTTTTGGTTCAATAACTATAAAATTATAGCTACTAATTTATTAAACCTAAACAATTTTTACTAAGTTTTTCAATACAAAGCCTTAGGAGCAATATTTTTATGACCTACTAAATATATGCTGGTATTAAAAGGTTTATGGCAAAAGAAGCTTCACGTTATATGAAGAAATCTTAGGATAAACTGTTCTTTCTTTGTTTGCATTAAATATCTTTTAGACATGTTTTATGCTTTTTCCTCAAATTCTCTATAGGTTACGCAAAATTAAAAATCATAATCAGATTGTAAGAAAAAAATTAAAGGAGATAACTGAGAAAACTATGTCTGTAGAGGAGAAAGCTACCAACTTGGAAGACATGCTAAGGGAGGAAGAAAGAGGTGTGAAGGTAAAGTTTAGTTTCAGTTTTTAAGAAATTACAGCAAATTTAGTAATAGTGAATAAACTAGACTCTTGAGATCAGATGAGCAGGAGGTCTTTTAATAAAGCTGTGATTTCTGAGGTCATCACATTTGTAATTAGATTGTTGAGTTGTTGAACCTCTTTTTATTTTAAGCTCTTAATTCTCCATTTGCTTCATTTTCAGCATTTAACTTTGATGTCATCTCTGAAAGGTAGATCCTCTGAGATTCCATGTCCTCCCAATGCCTACTGTGTCCTTGTCCCTGTTTGCAATCCATATGTATTTTCTTAAATTGCAAATGTATCTTGAAAAATGCCCTTGTTTTACAGCTGATTTCTACCTGCCTATCATTTTTTGCTTGTGATCCAATTCCCTCCCAGCAGTCTGCATTCATTACATATATTTCTTCAGCATCTGCTCTCTCTTTAACCTCTTCCAGCTTGGCACCATTATTGGTAAATGGGCTTATAAATGCTAACACCTTACTAACTTCCCTGGCACCCCCTTTCTACCATAATCTGTTCAGCATTCTGGTAGCATTAAAGCCAATTTTTGAGGAACTGGAATAGGCTAGTTGGCCATTTCCTCTTTGAAAACTACAAATGATTTGTGTGATCTGTCACATAGGCACTGTGTAGGTACTACCTCTTGCTTTTACTCTCTTTTGTCTAATGGGGGAAGAGGAAGGGCAGCTCAAGGTGCTTGTAGAATCTCCCATTTGCAGAGGCTTGTTTCAAGCATGGTTTCATTTCTATCTGGATAGAATCCAGCTTCCTTAGTGTGCTGTTGTATGTTTAAAATCCTGAGTAACAATGTCATGCAACAGTCTTGATTTGAGTGTTATTTGAGTCCAAATCATACAACATTATTTTAAAAAATGTTATGACTTTTTCCCCTCAGAAAGCATGATTTTCTGTTAGCACATGAAATGGGACAGTATTGGAGCTTATTAGAAATCTTAAAGACTGTGAATTTTATATGAAATAAACCTTCTGAAGAAAGAATTAAAAACTAGTGATATTTAAAAAGAAATTAGCTGAATTAATAAACAGTAAGGTTGGCCACATGTGTGAGCAGGGCTGTGTTCTTGGGGTTTTGTTTGTTTGTTTGGGAAAAATCTCAGCCCTATATGTTTTGCTGACTTATTTACCACCAAGCCCTGACTTTAAAACTCAGCCAGGCAGTCATTGAGAAGGTCCTGAACCCAGTGGAAATTTTCTATTATATGAAAAGCAATATATTTTATAAGCTTGTATGTCAGATTAGGTTTATTCATTTGTGAAAATTCAGATGTACCAATCACAGACTTCTTTTGTTACATATTGAGGTTCATTGGAGGCCAAAGAGAAATATGCTTACCTGTCTATAACAGCACAGAAGGAAATTATTTCAACATTCTAAAATGAGAGCTTTCAATAGATCTTGGCATGTGAGATCTATTTGAAGTCTAGAATACATTAATGTGACACTTTGAGGTGAAGACAGACCTGCCTCCTGAGACGGGAGAAGTGAAAATTGGGTACTGGTTTCTGTTTCCTAGTGGGCTGCATGGGTAGGGAAGTCAGCTGCAGGCAAAATGTGAGTAAGGAATAGTGCCAGTAGTGTGTTAGTGCCAGTGCTTACCAGCTCACAAAAGCTGATAGTTAAATTTTCTGGAATTTTATAAGTCAGCTGCTAAATGTAGCTACTATTAAAAATCAAACTATATAGACTCACAATTAAATAAATTATATTAAAAACAAAGTAAAAAGTACTCAGCACATATCACTTCTAATTAGTTTTCTACACTTTACTGTTGTCTGTGCTTTTAAGGTTACTTAAAATTACTAACATCTATCATATCTGTAGTGGTGTTGTTCAATCACCAAGTTGTGTCCGACTATTATATCTGTATAGTGGATATACTGCATAATGATCTACAACTGCATATCTCTTCCCAGCTTTGAATATAGAGGAATCATGTGAGTAGCTTGAAATTGGCCTTAGTGGGAATATAAATAATTATGGAAATCAGCCTCTTATTCCTAACCTCCCATCTACTAGAAACTTGGTGGTTAAGCATTTATCTGCTCACCACTGAATAGTGCTGAAAAGAAGGTGGAAGAGTTCTTCCCTTAACATTTTCAAGACTTTAGTAAACTTTGGGAACTTATAAGCTGTGTGTTTTCAATGTATTTTATGTTCCAAAGAAACCAGTGAAAATAGTCAAGTTCTAAGGCTAAGGTGACACAGGATAGATGATGTATCAAGGTATATGATATAGGAATAGTGGATGAGAGTAGACTACAAGCAATGTTGGGAATGTGTTGAAATTGTAAGAAGGGCTTTATACTCTCTAGGGCTAAAATGAAGGTTCATTGATGAACCCCTAAATTATAATATTCATTCAGTAAAACATTTAAAGGTATTATATTACATTAATCATTGTTATTCTTATTATCAGGAAGTAGAAGTTCAGTTGAACATAGTGAAAGATGTGTTATTTAAGAAAGTTCAGGAATTACAGACTGAAACAATGAAAGAAAAAGCTCTCGTATCTGAAATTGAAGGAACCCGTTCTTCTCTAAAGCACCTCAACCATCAGTTACATAAACTGGACTTTGAAACCTTGCAGCAGCAAGAAATTATGTACACTCAGGTAGATGTTACTCTTATAAATGTCTTCATATTGATTTGTCATAATTGTGATGGTCAGGATACCGCAGTGTCCTAAGAAAAAGATTTCTATGAACTCTTGAGGGTGGGGGGCGGGCATAGACAGATGCTACAGACTGCAGGGGGTGTGGGTTCCATCTCTGGCCAGGGAACTAAGATCCTATATGCTGCATGGTGCAGCCAAAAAGCAACAACAAAAAGAACTCCTAAAACCCCTGCAGAACTGTATGTTATGCATACATGAACCTCTCCATCCCTGTCCCTGGACCAATAGGTTAAAAGTATTTTTAAAGTTTTCCATTTTGGTTCTCTTTACATATTCTGGCCATGTTAATTGTTTAATGTCCTCCCTCTCTACATCTTAATTTCTGCATCTTATATATTCCTAATTTCTCAGAATTACAGATGCTGAAGTATAATTTTCAAAATATTGTTTAAAAGTTCATCATATTTGAGCCTTTCATGGCTAACAATCTGTGTCTCTTCTTTGTACTCTGTAGAAAAATACCCTCCAAAATCCATGTCCATGTAAACCTAGTAGATTTACTGATATTCTATGATGATAGTATGATAAATACCCACCTAACTGCTCTATTATATTTTCAGATTAGTTGTGTGTTTTTATCATATACTCTGTTTGTTGAAGAATAGTTTACTGTTTCTCCCCTTGGAGTAAGAAGGACTTCATCACTAAAAAATTAAAGTGACTTTATTAAATGATGAAATCAGACCAAACTCGTGAAAATATTTACAGTGTGTTTGCATCTACAAAAATGGTTTTAACTGTTTCTCCCTACTTTCTTTAAAACCTGTAACAGGATTTTTACATTCAACAAGTAGAACGCCGAATGTCGCGCTTAAAGGGAGAAATTAATTCAGAAGAAAAACAAGCCCTTGAAGCAAAAACAGTTGAACTTCAGAAGACATTGGAAGAGAAAAAGTCTGCACTTTGCCTTTTGGAAACACAGATCAAGAAGCTTCATGTAACTTAGCTAAAATACTTTTAATGCTTCACATATCCTAATTATTAGTCATTTTACGTTAACATGTTCCTAAGACTGACTTTGGATAGGATGATTGCCAAGCTACCCACATATGTAATAAATGTATGAACTAATGCCCGTATTTCTGTGCTTACATTCTCATATGGAAATATGAAAATAACGTTACCATTGATTATGCATTTTCTGTATGCTATGTTTATGTCTTTAGTGTTTTACTTCATTTAATCCTTATAAATGTCTTGTGAGGAAGATATTATTACCTGTTTTACAGATAAGTAACTTGTTCATGACTTCACAGAGAGGATTTGATCCTTGGTCCATGTGACTTAAAAATAGTCTTAAATGGTACATGATTTTAAAAATTGATAAGTTCTAGTTTCTGTTATGTGTCTCCCATAATAACTTGATTGCTTTTTATCACTGAAGTGGCATCTAAAAGAAGCTGCTTTTTTATGGGTCTTCTTTTGTTATTACAAAAATATTTTATAAATATTTACTTAGTTACATATTTCATATGACTCTTTTGTTAATAAGGTTAAAAATTTTCTTCATCCTTAGGTACTTTAATATGTTTATGGTAATATAAAACCTGTGTTAGGGGAACCTATGTAATATAGAACCTATGCTAATGTTTAACTGGCAACAGTGAAGGCCAGTTAAAAGCATGGATCTGAATGGGAGGAGAACTCCAATTTTAAATGTTGAACAGCTGGAAAGGCTAGTGATGAATGTCCTCTAGTGGTTAAATGAAAAATTGCCCTGAATTCCTTAAGAGCTACAAAGGTGAAAGGGAGCTATTACTTTTTTAAATTAGGAAAGAAAAAAAATTCAATATGACAAAATATTGGTTTTGAGTGGTTTATAGCCTGATTAAATTTTTAAAAGACTATTTCCTTGGATTAGTAATAGGAGCACATGTTTGGAATCAGAACTGGTTTTGAATGTCAAGGTTATACCTAACTACCTGGGTTGGGAAGATCCCCTGGAGGAAGGCATGGCAACCCACTCCAGTATTCTTGCCTGGAGAATCCCACGGACAGAGGAGCCTGGAAGGCTGCAGTCCTTAGGGTCACACAGAGTTGGACACAACTGAAGTGACTTAGCACAGCACAGTACTGCTTTTTTAACTTTTCTGAGTCTTAGTTTACTCATTTTTAAAAGGAAAACAATATTTGATATTATTTTAGGACATTTGGGAGAATTAGAAGCAATGTGTATCTTAACACAGTGCCTTTAGTATGTTCTCAATAAATAGTATTGTTTTAATCGTATAGAATATGAGAATATTAGTGCTATAGAATGATAGGAGGATGACATTCATATCTGGATGTGTTTTTTGATGCTAACTCAATTGTGTCTGTTTTGCTGTGTGAGAGTGGTTCTAGTGTTCCCCATTTTAACTACTGTGGGGCTCTGTCCATGATGCAGTAGGCTAGTACTTATGCCTATCGCAACTCTGGTTTTGACAGAGGTAAATAAATTAATAGTCATACAAGTGAATTTTTAAAGATATTAAAGCTAGTTAACTTTCTAATGAAGGTTTTATCTTCTTGATAGTAGCGTTAGATTGTAGTCATTCTACATTCTCTTTCCCATGCCACTCCATCTCTTATTTTGAATAACAAATTTCCTATAGTTGAAATTTACCTTAAATTAAAATTTTAATTCTAAAAGTTAATTTTTTGAAGTCATATCTTTATGTGAAAGAAAAAATTCCTACTGTCTTGTTTCAATCCTAGGTTCTGATTGTTCAGAGAAATACAGGCAGTGAGAAAGGTAGGGGAGGGAGGAAGCAAGGGAGAGAGGAAGCGAGGGGAAAGGGAGAGAGATCTTGGCACTAGAAACTTTTTGCTTTAGGTCCCCTAAGAGGGCCTAATAAGGACAAAGAGAGCAAACCTCATTCTAGTTCTGGGTGGGAAGGAGGATGCAAACTTGTATAAAGCTGGAAGACTGATGAGTATGTATGACCCATTCATTCAGTTGATGGAATTAGATCTTATCTAGCATTTTTCTCTTCAGCAATATGTGATTATATACATAATAATAATCATAACAACATTGTCCTGTGTCAAACATTATTGCACATATTACAGTAACTTCTTTAACCCTCCACAGCAGCCCAGGTAGGTAGGTGTTGTTATCATCTCCATTTTAGAGATGAGGAAACTAAGGAAGAATAGGTTGCCCACTGGTGTTTGATGGCTGATAAGTAATTGCTGCTGCTGCTAAATCGCTTCAGTCATGTCCGACTCTGTGGGACCCCATAGACGGCAGTCCACCAGGCTCCCCCATCCCTAGGATTCTTTAGGCAAGAACACTGGAGTGGGTTGCCATTTCCTTCTCCAATGCATGAAAGTGAAAAGTGAAAGTGAAGTGGCTCAGTCGTGTCCGACTTTTAGTGACCCCATGGACTGCAGCCTACCAGACTCCTCCGTTCATGGGATTTTCCAGGCAAGAGTACTGGAGTGGGTTGCCATTTCCTTCTCCGGATAAGTAATTAAGACCGTCTAATTCCAGAGCTTGTAGTTAACCAAAACCCTTTGCTTTCTCACACTGTTAACATTTTTACCTTCTGGGGCTTGGGTTGAATCAAATGATGAAATCCAGAAGGTGAACCTTGTATTCAAACAAAGCTTTAACTCTGCCCTCCCATGTCTTCCCATAAAGGGCAATCACTTAATAATTCAGTTTGAATGGTAATCATACATGATATTTCCTAGAATTACTAAAATCAAACTGAACCCAAACATCAACATATAATAAAAATGAAAGTGTTTCTATGAGAATATTCATGTATATCTTATTAGAGATGTCAGAGTATGAAGGGGTGAGATTTAAAAATCTGATTATTATAAATATTTAATGGAGCATATGATTCAATGTGTCATGCATATAATGTTGTTATTTAAAATATGTATTTATGTACCTTTTTTCCTCTTTACAGAATGATCTTTACTTTACCAAGAAGTCAAATAGTAAATATCGTGATGAAAAACAGTCCCTCATGACCAAAATAAACGAACTAATCCTTTTCAATGACAGATCAGAGAAAGAACTTACTAAAGCCAAAGCTTTAAAACAGGTGCAATAAAGTCATATTTATATATAATATTAAAATCCACATATTTTCATGCTAATTGTAGAAAAAATTTTTAATATACCAAATTATAAAGGAAAAAAGTCACTATAATCACTGTACAGATAATAAGCAGTGTTATAGTGAATTATTGTCTTTCAGTTTTTTAAAGAAAATGGATTTATATATTGTATTCAAAAATTTAAAAATATATGATACATGTTTTCCAAACATTAAGTATCTTTAAAGACATCCTACACCCCATTGCATGAAGTTACTATAATTTATTTGACCGTCTATTTTTGGATATGTATTTTTCCCAGTGTTTGGCTGTTATAGATAGTACTCTCATGTACTGTGCACATATTTCATTGTACAGTTGTTCATATAGTTTCTTAGGATAAATTTCTAGCTGTATAATTAGAATGTATATTTCTAGTATCTTGAAACTATTTTCAAACCATTTGCCTTCTAGAAGGTTCAATTAATACTCCCACCAGCAATGTATAAGCATTCTATTTTATTTACCACCACCAAGCCTGGATAATATAGTGTATAAAATTACTGTTAGTTTGATGGGCAAACACGGTATTTCATTGTTTTTAGTCTGCATTTTAAAGTTGTGAGTGAAGTGAAGTTTTCAGTCCTGTCCGGCTCTCTGCAACCCCACGGACTGTAGCCTATCAGGGTCCTCCATCCATGAAATTTTCCAGGCAACAGTACTGGAGTGGGTTGCCATTTCCTTCTCCAGGGGATCTTCCCGACCCAGGGATCATACCCGGGTCTCCCACATTGCAGGTAGACACTTTACCATCTGAGCCACCAGGGAAGCCTGCATTTTAAAGTTAGTGACATTTTAAAACATTTTAAGCATAAAATTTAAAATATTTATGTTTCATTGAAAATGTTTAAGCATTTTTTATGCTATGTTATTTTCTATAATTTTTCTTTTAGATTTCTAGTTCATTTTCTTGCATATATTCCTATTAGGTGGTTTATATTTTTAAAATACTTGGCAAAAGATCTTTGTATATTAACTCATAAGTATTTGTCTCATTGTCTTTAAACTTCTATTCAGTTTTTTCCATAAAACATTTTTAAACATCATATGTTTAAGTGTTTTTCCTTGTGTAATTTATATGTTTAGAAACTTTTTAGTCACACTAAAAATATCTACTATTTTTAGTGGCTGCATTTGGTTTCATCTATTACATTAAGTTGTTTCATTCAACTGGAATTTATTTCTGGTACATATGAGATATGGAGGTTTAATCTTTGCTCTAAATAACAAGCTTTGTCTTGAAATAGTAAAATCTTATATTCTGGATTTTTTTTTTCCTGGGCTTTGTCTTCTGAAAATTGATCTATTAAGTGTGATCTTACGTCAGAACTCTGATATTGTTCAGTCACTAAGCCATGTCTGACTCTTTGCAACCCCATGGACTATGGCAAGCCAGGCTTCCTCGTACATCACCAACTTCTGGAGCGTGCTCAAATGCATGTCCATTGTTTGGTGATGCTATCTGACTGTCTCATCCTCTGTTATCCTCTTCTTCTCCTGCCTTCAATCTTTCCCAGCATCAAAGTCTTTTCCAATAAATTGGCTCTTTGCATCAGGTGGCAAAAGTGTTAGAGCTTCAGCTTCAGCCTGAGTCCTACCAATGAATATTCAGGGTTGATTTCCTTTAGAATTGACTGGTTTGATCTCCTTGCAGTCCAAGGGACTCTCAAAAGTCTTCTCCAATACCACAGTTCAAAAGCATCAATTCTTCATCTCTCAACCTTCTTTAATGGTCCAACTCTCATATCCGTAATGACTACTGGAAAAACCACAGTTGTAACTATAAGGACCTTTGTTGGCAAAGCGGTGTTTCTGCTTTTATCATACACTGTCTAGGTTTGTCATTGTTGTTGTTTAGTTACTAAGTCATGTCTGACTCTTTGTGACTCCATGGACTATAGCCCACTAGGTTCCTCTGTCCATGGGATTTCCCAGGCATGAACTGGAGCAGATTGCCATTTTCTTCTCCAGGGGATCTTCTCAACCCAGAGATTGAATTTACATCTTTTGTATTGGCAGGCGGATTCTTTGCCACTGAGTCACCAGGCAAGTTTTGTCATAGCTTCCCTTTTAATTTCATGGCTGCAGTCACTGTCTTCAGTGATTTTGGAGCCTAAGAAAATCTGATCCGTCACTGCTTCCATTTTTTCCACCTCTATTTGGCATGAAGTGATGGGACTGAATGCCATGATCTTACTTTTTTGAATGTTGAGTTTCAAACTAGCTTTTTCACTCTGCTCTTTCACATCATCAAGAGGCTCTTCAGTTCCTCTTCACTTTCTGCCATTAGAGTGGTATCAACTGTATATCTCAAGTTGTTGATATTTCTCCCAGCAGTCTTGATTCCAGCTTGTGATTCATCCAGCCCAGCATTTCACATGATGTACTCTGCATATAAGTTAAATAAGCAGGGTGACAATATACAGCCTTGTCATACTCCTTTTCCAATTTTGAACCAGTCGGTTCCATGTCTGGTTCTAACTGTTGCTTCTTAACCTATATACCAGGTTTCTCAGAGGCGTGTAAGGTGGTCTGGTACTCCCATCTCTTTATGAATTTTCCAGTTTGTTTTGAACCACGCAGTAAACTTTAGCATAGTTAATGTAGCAGATTTTTTTTTTTTGGAACTCCTTTGCTTTCTCCATGATTCAAGACATATTGGCAATTTGATCTCTGGTTCCTCTGCCTCTTTGAAACCCAGCTTGCACATCGAGATGTTCTTGGTTCACATACTATTAATGCCTAGCTTGAGGGATTTTGAGCATAACTTTGATAGCATGTGAAATGATTACAACTGTATGGTAGTTTAAACATTCTTTGGCATTGCCCTTCCTTGGGATTCCAATGAAAACTGACTTTTCCAGTCCTGTAGTCACTTCTAAGTTTTCCAAATTTGCTGGCATATTGAGTGCAGCACTTTAAAAGTCTTAATCTTTTAGGATTTGAAATAGCTCAGCTGGAATTCAGTCACCTTCACTAGCTTTGTTTGTAGTAATGCTTCCTAAGGCCCACTTCACATTTCAGGATGTCCAAGTCTAGGTGAGTGACCACAACCTTGTGGTTATTCAGGTCATTAAGATCTTTTTTTTGTACAGTTCTTTATATTCCTGCCACCTCTTCTTAATCTCTTCTGCTTCTGTACTCTGTTCTACTCATGATTTTCCTTCAGGATTCTACTTATGATTGAACTATTTTAAAATAAAAGTGTATTTATACATTATCTTGTAAGAATTAGTTTAAAATATAAAAATGCTTATCCATAGGGCATCATATATTTTCTGGATATTATAACTTTCGATTTTATTTTTGTTTTTTTATTAATAGTAAAACTTGAATTTACAATTACATTATAATAAAAGTTGGAATAGTCATAAACCCTTCTCTTAAAAGGAAAAAGCAGAGATATGACTCAGAGCAATCTAAACTTAACGCTAATTAATATCTTGGAAAATAGTCAAATTAGAAAAAATTGTATTTTTAAGTTTGACTTTTGTAGCAATAAAAAAGAAACATATTTTGGATTGGTTATACAAATAATTGTTTCAATATTTGATGATTTTGTTATGTTGATAGGATTTGATGATAGAAGACAATCTTTTAAAACTTGAGGTTAAACGTACTCGAGAACTGCTTCACAGTAAGGCAGAAGAAGTTCTTTCTCTGGAAAAAAGAAAACAACAGTTACACACAGCTATGGAAGAACGGACCGAAGAAATTAAGGTTCACAAAACAATGCTTGCATCACAAATAAGAAACGTTGATCAAGAACGGCAAAATATAAGGTAATAATTAGAATTTTTAAATATTGCTAATGAATTTTGAAAACATGAGTAATGTTAGAAGAACTGACTGTTCCCTCCACCACCTTCCCTGTCCATCTTTTTCTTATTTGTTTGAAAAGGCTATTAATATAATGTGTGTGTGTCTGCTCAGTCATGTCCAACTCTTTGTGACCCCATAAACTGTAGCCTGCCAGGCTCCTCTGTCCATGGAATTCTCTAGGCAAGAATACTGGAGTGGGTAGCCATTTCCTTCTCCAAGGGATCTTCTTGACCAAGGGATTGAACCTGGGTTTCCAGCATTGCAGGCAGAGTCTTTACTGTTTGAACTACCAGGGAAGATTAATATAATACATAGGCCATATTTTAGTAGCAAATCTATGCTTCTCTCTCTCTCTCTCTCTCTTTCCTTAGGCTAACTCCTTGTTCTGAAGATTTATCATTTTACGTTAAGATCACCAGTTCCCTTGGAATTGATTTTTATATATAGTTCGTGATAAGGGTTCAATAACATGCTTTCCCTTAATGGATCTGCCTGCAATGCAGGAGATGCAGGAGATGCGGGTTCAGGATCCTGCAAGGGGACCCAAGATCCCCCCTGGGTTGGGAGGATCCCCTGGAAAAGAGCATGGCAACCCACTCCAGTATTCTTTCCAGGAAAATCCCATGGACAGAGAAGCCTATTGGGCTATGGCTGTGGGGTCGCACAGTCGATCATGACTGAAGCAACTGAGTATGCACGCATGCCCAAGGGTCCAATAACATGTTTTCCCTTATGGATACCCAATAGCTGCATTTATTGAAGCAATTTTCCCCTAGAGATTTCACCTATCTTGTATAAGATTTGTTTTGGTGGCTCAGAGGTTAAAGCATCTGCCTCCAATTGGGAGACCTGGGTTCGATCCCTGGGTCAGGAAGATCCCCTGGAGAAGGAAATGGTAACCCACTCCAGTATTCTTGCCTGGAGAATCCCATGGATGGAGAAGCCTGGTAGGCTATAGTCCACGGGGTCACAAAAGTTGGACACGACTGAGAGACTTCACCTTCCTGGATTACATGCTACTTTTTAAGTGTTACTGTCAATATTATCTCTTTTTAAAGCATTTCATATTTGATTTGTTGCTGGTATGTAGAAATGCAGTTGGTTTCATTAAGTATTCAGGAACCTTGCTTAAACTTTTATTAATCCTAACAGTTGATCTGTAGATTCTACCTTCCAGGTATTTAATTGACATCATATGCAAACCACAGTTTTCTGTCTTCCTTTTCAACCTCTATAACTTTTCTTGTTCTTTCTTTATTGTCCTTGCTATTTAACCTCCAGTTCAATGCCAAATAGTAATGGTGATTGCAGGTACCCTTGTCTTGCAGGTGCTTGATCTCAAAGGGAAAGTGTTCATTGTTTTATCATTAAGTATCAAGTTTACTATAGTGTTTTTTGATTTTTTTTTTTACAATATTAAGAGAGATCCCATTTATTTTCATTCTTTGCTAAGAGGTTGTTTTAATTTGTTTAATCAGAAATGAATGTTGACTTTTATTATGTGATTTTTTTTCAGTCATTGATATGATATAGCTTCTTCAATCTGTTAGTATAATTGAAAACTGTATATTGATCGCTTTTTCAAAGTTAAACTGACTTACCTTCTTGTAGTAAATGTAACTGTCACATATTATATTTTGTATGTATCTAGATTTTGTTTGCTAATATTTTTATATAATTTTTACATTCTATGCTTATAGTTCCTTTCTTTCCTGTCCTTGTCAAATTATCAGGTTATTAAGGTTACATCTACTTTTATAAAATGATTTTTGTGTTTCTTTTTTTTTTCTATACTCTAGGTAAGTTTGTGAAAGAGCAGAATTAACACCTTGAATTTTCGAATACCTCACCGGTAAAGCCTTTGGACATCTGGAGTTTTTTGAGGAAGATTTAGTTCAGTTGAACTGTTGGTTCAGTTTATTTATTGGTTATGGGACAGTGTGGATCTTGTATTTTTTCTTGCATCTGTTTTAGTAAATTTCTTATTTTTCTCTAGAAAAAATTTTCTACAGACTTCTTTCATGAAAAGTGGCTCTAATTTCTGCATAATCTTCTGTATCTCCTTTTTTTCCTCCTCTCAATCATATCACATTTGTTTTCCATTTTTTCATTCATAAAGAAAATTATCTTTCTTGTTTCCAGAGCTGTGGTAGGTTTTTTTTTTTCCTTTTAATACTTTCTGTTTTGGGAAGGAGGAGACATGTTTGTGCTTGGTCCACCATCTTAAGCTGAAAGGCCAACAAGGCTTGTCTTTTACAATCACATAAAGGATGAGTAAATATTTTCTGATGAAACAATATTAATACTTAAAAATAAGCAAAGCTATAACTTCTGATACTTACTATATTTTACCATCAACTTTCTTTAGGAGTAGGAACCTAGTATGTTGAAGATTTCTTTTCACTATGGTTAGAAGGCTGATTTTCATCAAGCTGTAGCAGGCAAATGAGTCTCCATGTTGCTGTACATATATTAGCATTATTAGTATTATTACAAAATAAGTTAAAATGATTTAAAAATATAAATTTACTGGAATAAAAGGAAGAAAGTAACCAGCAATTTTAAGGCTGTAAATCTCAAGAGATAATTCTCCAAAGGTTTCTCATATTTCTGCATAGCTTGCAAGGAGAGGCAATAGCTATCCTGTTCTGGACCATATTTTAAAAAATTTTTGGTGAAAAACACCTAAAATTTATCTTAACCATTTAAAAATGTACAGTTAGTAGTATTATTATTTTGACATTTTTGAGCAACAAATCTCTAGAACTTTTTCATCTTGTAAAACTGAAACTCTATACCCATTAAATATTAGCTTTGCATTTTCCCCTTCCCCTAGCCCTTGATAGCCACTATTTTTTCTGCCTGTATGAATTTGACTACACTAGATGCCTCACATAAGTAGATCATGTAGTATTGATATTTGTCTTTTTTGACTGGCTTATTGTATTTAGCATAATGTCCGCAAGACTCACCCATGTAGCATGTGATACATTTTCTCTCTAAGGCTGAATAATACTTCATTGTATGTATGTATCACATTTTATCCATTCATCTGCCTATGGACATTTGGTTTGCTTCCACTTCTTGCCTATTGTGAACTATTGTGAATAATATATGAACATCTATGTGCAGACATGTCTTTGAAAACCATTTTCAGTTCTTTAGGATATATACCCAGGAGTAGGATGACTGGATCATACAGCTATTTTATTTTTAACTTTTTGAGGAACTGCCATATTTTTCATAGTGGTTGCACCATTTTACTGTCCCACCAACAGTTCTTAAAGGTTCAGTTTCTCTACACACCAATATTTATTATTTTTTCTTTTTGATAGTAGCCATTCTTACGGGTGTGAGGTGATATCTTATTGTGGTTTTGATTTGCATATTTTTTTAAAGGATATTTGGATAGTGAGTAGCCTTGGGAACTAGAGACAGTATCTCCCTCTGGAGCAAAGGTTAGGTATGTTTGCTTATTTCCCATTATGAAATATTTGAATTAGCTAAGCTTGAGTTCTTCAGTTGTGACATAAACCTACTGTATGTGCAGCATCCATTTGAGCCCCTCCTTACTTGCATGTGACTTTAAGAGCAAGGGGAACCAATGCAAATAGGCAGCTCATGCTACTTGGTATGCCAATGAGTGGTAAAGTCCTTTTTCTGTTACCCAGATATATTGTGTTTTCTGCCAGCATCCATGAAAGTGGCAGACTAACTTGCTAGCTTTTAAATAGGGTGGAATCTGAGACCTTTCACAGTTCAGTTCAGTTCAGTTCAGTTCAGTTGCTCAGTTGTGTCCGATTCTTTGCGACCCCATGGACTGCAGCACGACAGGCTTCCCTGTCCATCACCAACTCCCGGAGCCTACTCAAACTCATATGCAAGGAATCAGTAATGCCATCCAGCCATCTCATCCTCTGTCATCCCCTTCTCCTCTCACCTTCAATCTTTCCCAGCATCAGGGTCTTCTCCAATGAGTTGGTTCTTCACGTCAGGTGCTCAAAGTATTGGAGTTTCAGCTTTAGCATCAGTCCTTCCAAAGAATATTCAGGACTGATTTCCTATTTTCAAACTGAAATGTAAAACTGCAAAGTGAGAACCTATTTAAACTGTTTCAGTAGTAACACAAATACAGATGTCTTCTCTAAGAACAGTATAGTCTTTTAAAAAAGTATATTGTTTGTTTTTCAGTGTTTAACTTTTCTTTTCATGTTAGTGCTGAGTTTCATGAGCGGCTAAGTAAAATTGATAAGCTGAAGAATAGATATGAAATTCTTACTGTTGTTATGCTGCCTCCTGAAGGAGAAGAGGAGAAAACACAGGCCTACTATGTAATAAAGGTAAGCTTAATGGATTTATGGGCTTCCCTGGTGGCTCTGATGGTAAATTATCCATCTGCAATGCAGGAGACCAGGCTTTGATCCCTGGGTTTGGAAGATCCTCTGGAGAAGGGAATGGCTATCCACTCCAGTATTCTTGTCTGGAGAATTCCACAGACAGAGGAGCCTGGTGGGCTATAGTCCGTGGGGTCTCAAAGAGGTGCATAGGACTGAGTGACTTACACTTACACTTCTAATGGATTTACAGTTGTGGTAAAATGAAGTATCCATTCAGTTCAGTTCAGTTCAGTTCAATCACTCAGTCATGTCCGACATTGTGACCCCATGAACTGGAGCACGCCAGGCCTCCCTGTCCATCACTAACTCCTGGAGTTCACCCAGACTCATGTCCATTGAGTCAGTGATGCCATCCAACCATCTCATCCTTTGTTGTCCCCTTCTCCTCCCACCTTCAATCTTTCCCAGCATCAGGGTCTTTTCAAATGAGTCAGCTCTTTGCCTCAGGTAGCCAAAGTATTGGAGTTTCAGCATCAACATCAGTTCTTCCAATGAACACCCAGGACTGATCTCCTTTAAGATGGGCTAGTTGGATCTCCTTGCAGTCCAAGAGACTCTCAAGAGTCTTCTCCAACACCACAGTTCAAAAGCATCAAATCTTCGGTGCTCAGCTTTCTGCACAGTCCAACTCTCACATCCATACATGACCACTGGGAAAACTATAGCCTTGACTAGACGGACCTTTGTTGACAAAGTAATGTCTCTGCTTTTGAATATGGTGTCTATGTTGGTCATAACTTTCCTTCCAAGGAGTAAGTGTCTTTTAATTTCATGGCTGCAATCACCATCTGCAGTGATTTTGGAGCCCAGAAAAATAAAGTCAGCCACTGTTTCCACTGTTTCCTCATCTATTTCCCATGAAGTGATGGCACCAGATGCCATGATCTTCATTTTCTGAATGTTGAGCTTTAAACCAGCTTTTTCACTCTCCTCTTTCACTTTCATCAAGAGGCTCTTTAGTTCCTCTTCACTTTCTGCCATAAGGGTGGTGTCATCTGCATATCTGAGGTTATTGATATTTCTCCCAGCAATCTTGACTCCAGCTTGTGCTTCTTCCAGCCCAGCATTTCTCATGATGTACTCTGCATAGAAGTTAAATGAGCAGGGTGACAATATACAGCCTTGACGTACTCCTTTTCCTATTTGGAACGAGTCTGTTGTTCCATGTCCAGTTCTAACTGTTGCTTCCTGACCTGCATATACATTTCTCAAGAGGCAGGTCAGGTGGTCTGTATTCCCATCTCTTTCAGAATTTTCCTCAGTTTATTGTGACCCATACAGTCAAAGGCTTTGGCATAGTCAATAAAGCAGAAATAGATGTTTTTCTGGAACTCTCTTGCTTTTCAATGATCCAGCGGATGTTGGCAATTTGATCTCTAGTTCCTCTGCCTTTTCTAAACCAGCTTGAACATCTGGAAGTTCACAGTTCACGTATTGCTAAAGCCTGGCTTGGAGAATTTTGAGCATTACTTTACTAGCGTGTGAGATGAGTGCAATTGTGCGATAGTTTGAGCATTCTTTGGCATTGCCTTTCTTTGGGATTGGAATGAATCCAAAGCTCTTTGTTATCAATGAAAATGCCTTTTTTTTTTTTTTTTGCTATGGAATTTCAAAATTCATAGCACTCCAGTAGCTATTGCACATAATTAGGGTCATAGAACATGAGTTGCTAGATAGAGGTACTGAAGGACTATTAGTTTTATACACATGAGGTCAAAGAAAAGCCTAGACCATTCTGACACAGGGTTTTTTTTTTTTTTTTTTTTTGGGCTATCATTTGTGTCACGTTCAGTTCAGTTCACTTCAGTCACTCAGTTGTGTCTGTCTCTTTGCAACCCCATGGACTGCATGCAGCCTCCCAGGCTTCCCTGCCCATCAACTCCCGGAATTTACTCAAACTCATGTCCATTGAGTCGGTGATCCATCCAACCATCTCATCCTCTGTTGTCCTCTTCTGTTACCTTCAATCTTTCTCGGTATCAGGGTCTTTTCTAGTGAGTCAGTTCTTCACATCTGTGTCATGTTATGTTCCCCCATTTATTCAAAGTTCATAAACTCTTTTACTCTAAAACCTACTATCACTCTCAGTATCACATGCTTGGGACAACCCATTCACTTTAGGCTCAAAGCTTTACTTCACTGTATCCACTCATATGACCACAACCTAGATTTTGTCTCTTGGAGCTCCACCACCTCTGAATCTTACACTCCAGTTTACCATTGCTGTCCTGGTATGGCAGATATCCAAAGAGAAAGGAGGCTGTTCCTTTGCCTTCATATTAGGAGACAAACAGATCAGATAAATTTACTGTTTTTTTCCTGATGTTTTGAGAGTTGATTGCCATCTTGTGGTTGACTTCTACTTATTCTTCAGTTTCCTTCTGTAGCCCTTCTTTTAGGCTGCCCTGAACACATACTATATGTCTGCCACTTTGCCTCAGGAAATTCCATCCAACCTGTATGAGAAATGAGTCCCAGCTCTCAAATGCTTCTTACCTCATCAGTCTTTAGTACCTCAGGCTTCTGTCCACTATTAGCAGTATTTTCCTCCTCTCAGGTTTTGAAGGTTCCCAAGGGGTGAATTGGAGGCTCTGTTCTGTTAATTCTTTGGGAAGTAGATAGATGCTGCAATTGCAGTGAAGTTTCTCTCCCAACAAGGGCTCTGATGAGAGTGACATAAAAAGCACTGGTGTTACAGTGCTTTTGTCCGAGTCTTAATTCTATCACTGATTAGGTAGGTGACCTTGAATAAGTTACTTAACCATTTGGGGCCTCAATGTCCTCACTTGCAAAATTAGGATACTGTTACATTTGTTGTAAGAAGTAAATGAGAAAATATATGTAAAGCCCTTAAAGCAGTGCCTGGAACAAAATGAGCTCTCAATGAATGTTAGCTGAAATTATTGTTATTGCTGTTATGATGATGATGTTGATGGGAAGTATCCACTTTTTAGGAAAAAACAGGCAGGTCATATGAGGAGGAGTATTCCTTTGCACCAATATAACTAATATGTGACATTAATCAAGGCTGTCAGTTGTTCTCAATTTCCTGATGCCACATTCCTCTTTCCATCTTCTCCAGGGTTCATAGCTTGCCACACAGTTATTTACATGTTTTGTTTATAGCACATTTAAATGTTTTTTTTTTTAGTTTGAAAATCATTTAAAAAAAATTTTTATTTTTACTTTATTTTACAACACTGTATTGGTTTTGCCATACATTGACATGAATCTGCCACAGGTGTACATGAGTTCCCAAACATGAACCCCCCTCCCACCTGCCACCCCATATCATCTCTCTGGATCATCCCCGTACACCAGCCCCAAGCATCCTGTATCCTGCATCGAACATAGACTAGCGATTCGTTTCTTAAATGATAGTATACATATTTCAATGCCATTCTCCCAAATCATCCCACCCTCTCCGTCTCCCTCAGAGTCCAAAAGTCCACTCTACACATCTGTGTCTCTTTTGCTGTCTCTCATACAGGGTCATCATTACCATCTTTCTAAATTCCATATATATGTGTTAGTAAATGTTTTACTCACTATACCTCATGTGTGCCAGATGTATCAAACTGAAACTTTCTTTAATAACTAAAGTCAGTCTGGCTTATGTTGAGAAAAATCATCCATGGTCTGAAAATAGGGAAAAGCAATCAGTGGGTGTACAATGATGCCACTTCATGGTGACAAAGAAGGCTTGCCATTTTCTATCAGGCCCTCCAAGGATTATCTGATTCTACAGGAATGCACACCTCTGACTGATTTTCTGTTGACTAATCTATTTTACCATTCTCTAGAGGGATAGACTTTATCTTATGGAAAAATGATGGTAATGCATATGATTCTCACTCATAACAATGCAAATGAATTTTGCCCAGTGTAATACAACTCACTTATGCTTGTAGGAAAGATAACCCAAGCATTATATTTTATTACCAAAGCCTTTGACAGTGTGGATCACAATAAACTGTGGAAAATTCTGAAAGAGATGGGAATACAGACCACCTGACCTGCCTCTTGAGAAATCTGTATGCAGGTCAGGAAGCAACAGTTAGAACTGGACATGGAACATCAGACTGGTTCCAAATAGGAAAAGGAGTACATCAAGGCTGTATATTGTCACCCTGCTCATTTAACCTATATGAAGAGTACATCATGAGAAATGCTGGGCTGGAAGAAGCACAAGCTGGAATCAAGATTCCCGGGAGAAATATCAATAACCTCAGATATGCAGATGACACCACCCTTATGGCAGAAAGTGAAGAGGAACTAAAGAGCCTCTTGATGAAAGTGAAAGAGGAGAATGAAAAAGTTGGTTTAAAGCTCAACCTTCAGAAAACGAAGATCATGGCATCTGGCTCCATCACTTCATGGGAAATAGATGGGGAAACAGTGGAAACAGTGTCAGGCTTTATATTTTTGGGCTCCAAAATCACTGCAGATGGTGATTGCAGCCATGAAATTAAAAGACGCTTACTCCTGGGAAGGAAAGTTATGTCCAACCTAGATAGCATATAAGCAGAGACATTACTTTGTCAACAAAGGTCCGTCTAGTCAAGGCTATAGTTTTCCCAGTGGTCATGTATGGATGTGAGAGTTGGACTGTGCAGAAAGCTGAGCACCGAAGATTTGATGCTTTTGAACTGTGGTGTTGGAGAAGACTCTGGAGAGTCCCTTGGACTGCAAGGAAATCCAACTAGTCCATCTTAAAGGAGATCAGTCCTGGGTGTTCATTGGAAGGACTGATGCTGAAGCTGAAACTCCAATACTTTGGCCACCTCATGTGAAGAGTTGACTCACTGGAAAAGACCCTGATGCTGGGAGGGATTGGGGGCAGGAGGAGAAGGGAACGACACAGGATGAGATGGCTGGGTGGCATCACCGATTGATGGACAAGAGTTTGGGTAAACTCCGGGAGTTGGTGATGGACAGGGTGGCCTGGCGTGCTGTGATTCATGGGGTCGCAAAGAGTCGAACATGACAGAGTGACTGAACTGAACTGAATTGAAAAGATATTAGCCCGTTTTATAAGAAAATTAATTTCAGCATTTCTGACTCTGTATGTGTGTAAAATCTGTTCTAATTCTCTTTTTGAATTTGTCTAAATGTCTTACTGGTTCTTTCACTAATGAATTGGATAAACTCTTTGACCTGTTTTTGTTCATATGAGCATAATATTTAACTTTTTGAAAATATGATTTCAGCAGTTTCACTGCTGGAAAAAACTTAGAAGCTAAACATCATTTCTAGTTTTGATGTCGTAGACTTAGGATGTAAATTCACTCAACTCAGGCTCCTTTCCCTTCCTTATACCCTTTACATTCCTCCTGGAGGTGGTCTTTCCTGATAGGCGCATATATGTATGTTTATAGCACAGGGGGAGAGGAGTTTGGTTATACAGCAAACCACTCTTATTTTCTGCATACTCTATTTCAGGGGTAAGCAAACCAAGGACTCTGGGCTAAATGCTGCCCACTACCATTTTATAAATAAGCGCTGAACCACACAATACATAAACTCATTCATTTATTTATTGTCTCTGGCTGCTTTCATGCTACAATAGCAGTGGTATTAAGTACTAGTGGTTTAGAGACTGACTGGCCCATAAAGCCTAAAATATTTACTCTTTCCCATACTGTTTGGTGAACCCTTGTATTAATTTGTTAGAGCTGCTATAAGAAAGTATCACAATTAGGTAGCTTGTACTATAGACATCTCACAGTTGTAGTGGCTGGAAGTCCAAGATGAAGGTGTCAGCAGGATTGGTTCTTTCTAAGGGTTGGGAGGGACAATATATGCCTCTCTCTTAGTTTTTGGTGGTTTGCTGGCAGTTTTTGGAATTCCTTAGCTTATGGAAGCATCATCATTAGCTCTGCTTTCATCTTCACATGGCATTCTTCTTGTGTCTCTTCAGCCTTTCTTCTTCGTCTGTGTTTGTGTTCAAATTTCCCATTTTTGTAAGGACACTAGGGATAGTGGACTAGGGCCTACCCTAATGAGTTCATCATAACTTGACTACATCTGCGAAGACCCTATTTCCATATATGGTCACATTCTGAGGTGCTGAGGGTTGGGACTTCTTGTATTTTTTTTTAGGTTAACAGTTCAACCCACAGTCCTCATTTTTGGTCCTGCAAGTATCCTCTTGTCTATGTTACACACATGGTCATGTTCCCTTTTACCCACCTTGTATTGTTTAGTCAGTCAGTCATGTCTGACTCTTTGTGACCCCATGGACTACAGCACATGAGACTTCCCTGTCCTCCACCATCTCCTGGAGCTTGCTTAAACTCATGTCCCTTGAGTTGGTGATGATATCCAACCATCTTGTCCCGCTGTCCCCTTCTCCTCCTGCTTTTAATCTTTCCCACCTTAGCAGAGTCTATATCTGATTCTTAAAAGAGTCAGAAAAAAATATAATCAGCATTCAGTGAAGGTCTAGTTCAGTTCAGTTGCTCAGTCGTGTCTGACTTTTTGTGACCCCATGAATCGCAGCACGCCAGGCCTCCTTCCCTGTCCATCACCAACTCCCAGAGTTCACTCAGACTTACGTGCATTGAGTCAGTGATGCCATCCAGCCATCTCATCCTCAGTCATCCCCTTCTCCTCCTGCCCCCAATCACTCCCAGCATCAGAGTCTTTTCCAGTGAGTCAACTCTTCACATGAGGTGTCGAAAGTACTGGAGTTTCAGCTTTAGCATCATTCCTTCCAAAGAAATCCCAGGGCCGATCTCCTTCAGAATGGACTGGTTGGATCTCCTTGCAGTCCAAGGGACTCTCAAGAGTCTTCTCCAACACCACAGTTTAAAAGCATCAAATCTTCAATGCTCAGCTTTCTTCACAGTCCAACTCTCACATCCATACATGACCACTGGAGAAACCATAGCCTTGACTCGACAGACCTTTGTTGGCAAAGTAATATCTCTGCTTTTCAATATGCTATCTAGCATCTTTCAAATCACATTTCCAAGTTCCCTTTTATCTTTATAAGGAAACAGTTCAATTCTGATCAGAATTTAATGAAACAGCCCAATAAAATTACTTAAAAATATTGACAGAAAGGTATAAACATTTTTTCCAAATAACTGTCTTCTAATCCAGGATAAAAGGTAAACATTATATAATTGGTGATTTACAGGCAAATGGGACCATAAAGGTTTAGAAGTTTAAGGTATATATGGAACTAGATCAGGAATTTGTATAAATGAACAAATCCAATGCCTTTATTTGACAAACTGAACTTGGAGTAGTGAAGTAAATTATTTAATGCTATTCAGCTTACTAGTGGGAAATCTGTTTTGACTCATTCTAGCTCTTTTCCCCACTACACTATATTTTAAATGAAATGTTTGCTAATTCTAAACTCAACTTGAAAGAACTAGATGTAATTTATCTCAGAATTTTTTCTAAGCTTTTTATTGCATACTATTTGATATAAAATGTATATCTTGAGGCATAATAAAACAAACAGTGAAAATGTTAAGAACTGAAATGTTACCAAAACTCTTCCAGAGACCACATTTTGATTTAAAGATAGATACTTTGGATTGGATAACTTTACCAAAGAAACTATTGGTTGATTTTGCCTTAAAATAGGTCTTGGTACTTTTTTTTTTAAAACTTTATTAAAGTATAGTTGATTTGTTTAGTGTTAAATTTCTGCTGTACAGCAAGGTGATTCAGTTATACATACATATATTCTTTTTCCAATATTCTTTCCCATTATGGTTTATTCAGTAGGATCTTGTTGTTTATCCACCTGTATATATTAGTTTGCATCTGCTAATATCAAACTCCCATCCCTTCCCCACCTCCTCTCCCTTGGTGACCACATGTCTGTTCTCTATGTCAATCAGTTTATTTTTAGAAATATATTTTATCAAAATTTGCGTGTAATTGAGCCAATTGTAATAGCTAACACTTTGGGAAAGAACTAAAATATAGTTAATTTCACAACAGTGAACCTGAGAAGGACTTTAAAAAGAAAAACTGGAGATCTTAAGTTATGTAAAATTTGATAAGGTTTGAAGGAGGCAGTAATGTTGACTGTGAGAACTTTTTGCTTGCTTAGAATAAACGAGAACTAGAGGTTTGATTCCTGAACCCTGCTTTTACCATCAGTTCAGTTCAGTTGATCAGTCGTGTCTGACTCTTTGCAACGCCGTGAATCACAGCACGCCTGGCCTCCCTGTCCATCACCAACTCCCGGAGTTCACTCAGATTTACGTCCATCGAGTCAGTGATGCCATCCAGCCATCTCATCCTCTGTCGTCCCCTTCTCCTGTCCCCAATCCCTCCCAGCATCAAAGTCTTTTCCAGTGAGTTAACTCTTCGCATGAGGTGGCCAAAATACTGGAGTTTCAGCTTCAGCATCATTCCTTCCAAACAAATCCCAGGGTTGACCTCCTTCAGAATGGACTGGTTGGATCTCCTTGCAGTCCGAGGGACTCTCAAGAGTCTTCTCCAACACCACAGTTCAAAAGCATCAATTCTTCGGCGCTCAGCCTTCTTCACCGTCCAACTCTCACATCCATACATGACTACTGAAAAAACCATAGCCTTGACTAGACGGACCTTAGTCAGCAAAGTAATGTCTCTGCTTTTCAATATGCTATCTAGGTTGGTCATAACTTTTCTTCCAAGGAGTAAGCGTCTTTTAATTTCATGGCTACAGTCACCATCTGCAGTGATTTTGGAGCCTAAAAATATAAAGTCTGACACTGTTTCCAAGGATTCCCCATCTATTTCCCATGAAGTGATGGGACCAGATGTTATGATCTTTGTTTTCTCAATGTTGAGATTTAAGCCAACTTTTTCACTCTCCTCTTTTACTTTCATCAAGAGGCTTTTTAGTTCCTCTTCACTTTCTGCCATAAGGGTGGTATCCTCTGCATATCTGAGGTTATTGATATTTCTCCTGGAAATCTTGATTCCAGCTTGTGTTTCTTACAGTCCAGCGTTTCTCATGATGTACTCTGCATAGAAGTTAAATAAGCGGGGTGATAATATACAGCCTTGACGTACTCCTTTTCCTATTTGGAACGAGTCTGTTGTTCCATGTCCAGTTCTAACTGTGGCTTCCTGGCCTGCATACAGATTTCTCAAGAGGCAGGTCAGGTGGTCTGGTATTCCCATCTGTTCCAGAATTTTCCACAGTTTATTGTGATCCACACAGTCAAAGGCTTTGGCATAGTCAATAAAAAGGAAATAGATGTTTTTTTCTGGAACTTTCTTGCTTTTTTTCATGATCCAGCAGATGTTGGCAATTTGATCTCTTGTTCCTCTGCCTTTTCTAAAATCAGCTTGAACATCAGGAAGTTCATGGTTCACGTATTGCTGAAGCCTGGCTTGGAGAATTTTGAGCATTACTTTACTAGCATGTGAGATGAGTGCAATTGTGTGGTAGTTTGAGCATTCTTTGGCATTGCCTTTCTTTGAGATTGGAATGAAAACTGACCTTTTCCAGTCCTATGGCCACTGCTGAGTTTTCCAAATTTGTTGGTCATTAAAAACCAATAGTCTTCTGGACTTCCCTGGTGGACCAGTGGCTAAATTTGCATCTGCTAATCCCAGACTCCCACTCTTTCCCTCCTCTACCCCACCCTTTGCAACTTCAAGTCTGTTTAATATGTCTTTGGGACTGTTTGTTTCACAGATAGGCTTGTTTTAGAGTCTGCATGTAAGTGATATTATGATATTTGTCTTTCTCTCTACTTCACTTAGTATGATAACCTCTAGGTCCACCATGTTGCTGCATATTGCATTATTTCATTCTTTTCTATAGCTGAGTTAATATTCCATTGTATATATGTACCACATCTATCCATTCATCTGTCTATGGACATAAAAGTTGTTTCCATGTCTTGTGAATAATGCTGTGAACAGAGGGGTCCATGTATCTTTTCTTAATTATCATTTTATATGGGTATATGCACAGGAGTAGGATTGTTGGATCATATGGCAACTCTGGTTTTTTCAGGAACCTTCATACAGGTCTTCCACAGTGGCAGCACCAATTTACATTCCCACCAACAGTGTAGAAAGATTCCCTTTTCTTCAGATCTTCTCTAGCATGTGTTATTTTTAGACTTTATGATGATGGCTGTTCTGACTGGTGTAAGGTTAGGGTTAGGGTTAGTTTTGATATGAATTTCTGTAATGATCAGTGAGAAATGCTGGACTGGAAGAAACACAAGCTGGAATCAAGATTGCTGGGAGAAATATCAATAACCTCAGATATGCAGATGACACCACCCTTATGGCAGAAAGTGAAGAGGAACTAAAAAGCCTCTTGATGAAAGTGAAAGACGAGAGCGAAAAAGTTGGCTTAAAGCTCAACATTCAGAAAACGAAGATCATGGCATCCGGTCCCATCACTTCATGGGAAATAGATGGGGAAACAGTGGAAACAGTGGCTGACTTTATATTTTGGGGCTCCAAAATCACTGCAGATGGTGACTACAGCCATGAAATTAAGACGCTTACTCCTAGGAAGAAAAGTTATGACCAACCTAGATAGCATATTCAAAAGTAGAGACATTAGTTTGCTGACTAAGGTCCATCTAGTCAAGCCTATGTTTTTTCCAGTAGTTATATATGGATGTGAGAGTTGGATGGTGAAGAAGGCTGAGCGCCGAAGAATTGATGCTTTTGAACTGTGGTGTTGGAGAAGACTCTTGAGAGTCCCTCGGACTGCAAGGAGATCCAACCAGTCCATTCTGAAGGAGATCAACCCTGGGATTTGTTTGGAAGGAATGATGCTGAAGCTGAAACTCCAGTACTTTGGCCACCTCATGCGAAGAGTTAACTCACTGGAAAAGACTTTGATGCTGGGAGGGACTGGGGGCAGGAGAAGGGGATGACCGAGGATGAGATGGCTGGATGGCATCACTGACTCGATGGACGTAAATCTGAGTGAACTCCGGGAGTTGGTGATGGACAGGGAGGCCTGGCGTGCTGCGATTCATGGGGTTGCAAAGAGTCGGACACAACTGAGCGACTGAACTGAATTGAACTGAACTGAATGAATAGTGATGAGCATCTTTTCATGGGGGCATTTTTAAATATATATATGCATATTATCTCTCTCAATCTTTAATTGGAGAAGTGTTTTGGAACTGTTTTGGTACAACTCTAGAAGGCCTAATCCAGAAGTCCACTGACTGCTCACTGAGGAATTTTTGGTTTTCAGCAGTTTACACTTCACTTGTTCCTGGCCACATTTATCATAATTGTCTTTAATTAAAGCTGTTTTAAAATATGATAATATATACATGAAGTGAAGTGTTAGTTGCTCACTTCTGTATGACTCTGCAACCCCACAGACTGTAGCCAACCAGGCTCCTTTGTCCATGGGATTTTCCAGGTAAGGATACTGGAGTGGGTTAACATTTCCTTCTCCAGGAATATATACATGAAATTGGGCTCAAAATATGCTGTTTTAATAGTTTTTAAGTGTACAATTCAGTAGTATTAAGTATATTCATATTGTTATGCAGTCAACACAACAGCCGTCTCCAGAACTTTATCTTTCAGAACTGAAACTGTACCTGTTAAACAGTAACTCCCCATTTCTCCCTCCCTGAAATCCCTGGCAACCACCAATCTACTTTGCTTTTGTGAATCTGACTACTCTAGGTGCCTCATGTAAGTAGAATCATGCAGTATTTTTTCCTCTTAAAAATATTCAATCTCTGGGATGGGAAGATCCCCTAGAGAGTAAAACAGCAAGCCACTCCAATATTCTTCCTGGAGAATTCCATGGACAGAGGAGCCTGGCGGGTTACATTCCATGGGGTTGCTGAGTTGGACACAACTGAGCAACTTAACACTTTTACTTTCATGGGTTTAGCTTGCTAACCTCTTATTCCTAAGATAAAATGACAAAGTGTGCCAAGCCTCTTCCAGGCAAGAAACATACATTCCTTTTATTTAATATCTAGTTTGAAACCTCTTCTACTTAACCTTTTCTTTTCTCAGTAAAGTTTATATTTTTTGGTCATTTTTGTTTGAGTTTTCATGTTAAGTTTTAATTAACTCCCATCATGGTTTTGTATCCTAAGTGCTATATTTGGAAGGCCTTCAGGATTTGGTAAATCAAGTGCAAGAAATAAATGCTTGGTGCTGCATGTACGTCCCAAGGCAAATTGGTATTGTTGTGAGTGAAGTACTTCCTGCCCTGATCACAGACATTCTTCTGCCCACCCCCATCATGATAAAATATTTTTAACCAATCTATTCTATTCTGTTTTAAATAGGCTGCTCAAGAAAAAGAAGAACTTCAAAGGGAAGGTGACAATTTGGATGCTAAGATCAACAAAGCTGAAAAAGAAATCTATGCTCTAGGAAACACCCTGCAAGTGCTGAACAGCTGCAACAACAATTACAAACAATCTTTTCAGAAAGTGACTCCATCTAGTATGCAGACATTATTGAAACTTTTAAATTAATGTACATGCTATGAAAGCTGCATAGTTATTTTAAAAAGAGGATCACTATGCGATAAGGAAAACAAATGCATCATATTTGATTCAGCTGGAAAACCTAATCACCACAACCCCCCTTCCCTCCCCCACTTAAAATAAGTGCTAAGGTGTTAATTCCACCTGTTACTAGTTGTAGTGATGTGGCATAGTACTCCTCTACGGAGTTCATTTCAAATCTGAAAAAAACAGCAGTATACTGGGTGCTGTATGTTGACAAAATAAGAATAGTTATTTCACATCCTATTTTTCAAAAATTAGACATACGGAAGTTGACCTTTCATAATGAAAAATGTTAGAAGTTTAAATTATGTAATATTTTAAATTGGCTTTCTACACAGCATGTTAAAAATTTAAAGCAAAAATTCTTTTAAATTCTAGGTGCTGAGTATGAGGTAAAAATTCAACTAGAAGAACAAAAAAGAGCTGTTGATGAAAAATACAGACACAAACAAAGACAAATCAGAGAACTACAGGAAGATATCCAGGTAAGTTCTATAGGCTTTAATAATAAGCCCTTAGTAAAAGTTAACTATCACTATTATAATTATTATACTCTTGTTAATATACAATTTTTTAGAGAAGCAGTTACTTAAATGAGAAAAAAGTGATCAAAGTATTAACTAGTTAAAATCCCAGTGCTAAGCCCTGACAATTACTTGGTACAGTGGATAAATTATAGCTAGCTAACTATGATATCCCCTAATCTTTTTTTTCAGTTAAATCCTTTAAAATCACCTTAAAAGACTGTTCCTTAAAGCAAAAATTTGAAAGATGAGAAAACAATGTGTTTGGTAATAAGCAGGCTCTATATAAACATTTAAGGGCTTCCCTGATGGTAAAGAATCCACCTGCCAATGCAGCAGACACAATAGACAGGGGTGCAATCCCTGGGTTGGGAAGATCCACTGGAGGAGGAAATGGCAACCCACTCCAGTATTCTTCCCTGAAAATTACAACGAACAGAAGAGCCCTGGCAGGCTACAGTTGAAAGGGTCACAGACCTGGACATTACTGAGTGCACTTACAGAGATTTTTTTTTTTTTTTGATTAAAGAAATAGAAATAGATTATATGAGTTGGGAATCTTTGAAAACTATGTGCTTTCAATAGTCATTGTTTGAATTGTTTTTCTCCCAAATACCATAAAAATAACCTTCCAGTGGAATTATATATAAAACTTAATCCATAAAACCATTATACTTATTATCTACCAATAGAATGTACATTATATATGCAAAGAGTTGGCCACAACTGAGCAACTGAGCACATATATACAAAAACAAAGGAATCAGAATTAAATACTTGACAAGTGGCAACTATAAAAGTTATTTCTGAACCTAACCAATAAATTTGTTTATATTTATTTTCTGCAGAGCATGGAAAATACTTTAACAGTTATAGAACACTTAACGAATAATGTCAAAGAAAAAGTAAGAGAGAAGCAAGCTTACGTACTTCAATTAAAAAGAGAAACTGAGGAACAGAAGCCAAAATTAGAGAGAGTAACTAAACAGGTATTGGAAACTTTAAAAAACTGACCTGTCATATTTATATTTTGGAGTTCCAAATGGTAACCTCACATCTTCCTTCATCCATTAACAAATACTTAGTTCTAGAAAACAGGTTTAAATAACTGACTGCTGTTGACCAACAGTGTGCAAAACTCACCAAGGAAGTCCGTCTTTTGAAAGATACAAAAGATGAAACATTAGAAGAACAAGATATTAAACTTCGTGAAGTGAAACAGCTTCACAAGATCATTGATGAAATGTTAGTTGATATCACACAAGAAAATGCTGAGATCAGTGTTATCCTTCAAACATACTTTCAACAGGTAATAAGACTTATCTTCTAGTCAAATATTTCTTAAACATTTCATGAAGAAAAATTTAGGGTATTCAACATAAAATTAAATTTACTGAAAAGTATTCTGAAATGGCATGGTACTAATGATTGCTCTTGAATATTTTTCCAGAGTGGTTTAGAACTGCCTACAGCTAGTACTAAAGGTAGTCGTCACAGTTCTAGATCTCCTTCCCAGACTTCACTGTTATCAGCAAGGTAAGTGGAAGGAGAAACCACCATCTCCTGATTCACTCAGTTACAGCTTCCATCCCAAGCAAATTCGGCCACTTCATATGCCATAGCTGTTGGACCTGCCAGTGCACGGCTAGTACTCTCCCCAGCTTTCCCTACCTTCTGATGTTTGTGTCAGAGGCAGAAACCAGCCAGCAGCACAAGACTCTTCCCTTCTGGCTTCTGTCTGGAGTTATCATTTCCAGTTTGACATGTAGAGCTTTGTGACTATCAGATATTTCAGTAGGATAAAGCAGGGTGAAATTTTGGATGATACACATAGCATGGTCATCCCGAGTGTGGGGTGAATTGATTAATCCATAAAAGGACCACTTAGCTGTACACAGATATTGAGTAAGATTTATAAGATTAAAATCCACTGTGAAATCTAAGGAGTCAGAATTTTATTTATGCTGCTTTGTTTTGCTAAAAAGGAAATTATTCTTTCTTCTGAAGTTTAGTTTTATCCAGAATTCTATCAGGTGCACATTTAGTCAACATTCCTGTGCCTTGCTGACAAAATAATAATTATTAATATTAAAGATGATCCTCATCTTAAAATTCCCAATCTGCCACATTCAGCACCGTATTACTTTTCATTACTCCACAGCAAGATGTCATGAAAGGATTTCCTAAAAGATATTTTTAAAGTAAAACAAAAACACTTTCTATGTAAACATGGTGAGCACCCACTTGAACACCCTAAGTTCAGTTCAGTCACTCAGTAGTGTCTGACTCTTTGCGACCACATGAGCCACAGCACACCAGGTCTCCCTGTCCATCACCAACTCCTGGAGTTTACCCAAACTCATGTCCATCGAGTCAATGATGCCATCCAACCATCTCATCCTCTGTCATCCCCTTCTCCTCCTGCCCTCAATCTTTCCCAGCATCGGGGTGTTTTCAAATCAGTCAGCTCTTTGCATCAGCTGGCCAAAATATTGGAGTTTCAGCTTCAACATCAGTCCTTCCAAAGAACACCCAGGACTGATCTCCCTTAGGATGGACTGGTTGGGATCTCCTTGCAGTCCAAGGGACTCTCAAGTCTTCTCCAAAACCACAGTTCAAAATCATCAATTCTTTGGCGCTCAGCCTTCTTCACAGTCCTACTCTCACATCCATACATGACTACTGGAAAACCCATAGCCTTGACTAGACAGACCTTTGTTGACCAAGTAATGTCTCTTCTTTTTAATATGCTATCTAGGTTGGTCATAACTTTCCTTCCAAGAAGCGTCTTTTAATTTCACGGCTGCAATCACCATCTGCAGTGATTGCAAAATAAAGTTAGCCACTGTTTCCCATCCATTTCCAATGAAGTGATGGGACCGGATGCCATGATCTTAGTTTTCTGAATGTTGAGCTTTAAGCCAACTTTTTCACTCTTTTTCAAGAGGCTCTTCAGTTCTTCACTTTCTGCCAAAGGGTGGTGTTATCTGCATATCTGAGGTTAATATTTCTCTCAGTAATCTTGACTCCAGCTTGTGCTTCTTCCAGCTCAGTGTTTCTCATGATGTAATCTGCATAGAAGTTAAATGAGTAGGGTGATAATATACAGCCTTGATGCACTCCTTTTCCTATTTGGAACCAGTCTGGTGTTCCATGTCCAATTCTAACTGTTGCTTCCTGACCTGCATATAGGTTTCTCAAGAGGCAGGTCAGGTGGTCTGTATTCCCATCTCTTTCAGAATTTTCCATAGTTTATTGTGATCCACACAGTCAAAGGCTTTGGCATAGTCAAGAAAGCAGAAATAGATATTTTTTCTGGAACTTTCTTTTTTGTTTTCTAGCAGATGTTGGCAATTTGATCTCTTGTTCCTCTGCCTTTTCTAAAACCAGCTTGAACATCTGGAAGTTCATGGTTCATGTGTTGCTGAAGCCTGGTTTGGAGAATTTTGAGCATTATTTTACTAGTGTGTGAGATGAGTGCAATGGAGCAGTAGTTTGAGCATTCTTTGGCATTGCCTTTCTTTGGGATTGGAATGAAAACTGACCTTTTCCAGTCCTGTGGCCACTGCTGAGTTTTCCAAATTTGTTGTCATATTGAGTGCAACACTTTTTGCAGCATCTTTTAGGATTTGAAATAGCTCAACCGGAATTCCATCAACTCCACTATCTTTGTTTATAGTGATGCTTCCTAAGGCCCACTTGACTTCACATTCTAAGATGTCTGGTTCTAGGTGAGTGGTCACACCATCGTGATTATCTGGGTCATGAAGATCTTTTTTTGTTCTTCTGTGTATTCTTGCCACCTCTTCTTATCTTCTGCTTCTGTCAGGTCCATATCGTTTCTGTCCTTTATTGAGCCCATCTTTGCATGGGTATCTCTAATTTTCTTGAAGCAATCTCTAGACTTTCCCATTCTATTATTTTCTTCTATTTCTTTGCATTGATTGCTGAGGAAGGCTTTCTTATCTCTTTGCTATTCTTTGGAACTCTGCATTCAGATGCTTGTATCTTTACTTTTCTCCTTTGCTTTTCGCTTCTCTTCTTTTCACAGCTATTTGTAAGGCCTACTCAGCCAGCCATTTTGCTTTTTTGCATTTCTTTTTCTTAGGGATGGTCTTGATTCCTGTCTTCTGTACAATGTCATGAACCTCCGTCCATAGTTCATCTGGCACTCTATCAGATCTAGTCCCTTAAATCTATTTCTCACTTCCACTGTATAATCATATGGGATTTGATATAGGTCAGACTTGAATGGTTTAGTGATTTCCCCCATTTTCTTCAATTTCAATCTGAATTTGGCTTTAAGAAGTTCATGATCTGAGCTGCTCCTGGTCTTGTTTTTGCTGACTGTATAAGAGCTTCTCCATCTTTGGCTGCAAAGAATATAATCAATCTGATTTCAGTGTTGACCATCTGGTGATGTCCATGTGTAGTCTTCTCTTGTGTTATTGGAAAAGGGTGTTTGCTACGACCAATGCGTTTTCTTGGCAGAACTCTATTAGCCTTTGCCCTGCTTCATTCTGTACTCCAAGGCCAAATTTGCCTGTTACTCCAGGTATTTCTTGACTTCCTACTTTTGCATTCCAGTCCCCTATAATGAAAAGGACATCTTTTTTGGCTGTTAGTTCTAAAAGGTCTTGTAGGTCTTCATAGAACTCAACTACAGCTTCTTCAGCATTACTGGTTAGGGCACAGATTTGGGTTACCGTGATACAGAATGGTTTGCCTTGCAAATGAACAGAGATCATTCTATCATTTTTGAGACTGCATCTATGTACTGCATTTCATACTCATGTTGCCTATGATGGCTACTCCATTTCTTCTAAGGGATTCCTGCCCACAGTAGTAGATATAATGGTCATCTGAGTTAAATTCACCCATTCCACCCTAGTATTTTCATAAAAGCATACTTTAAAAACTTAGCATTCAGAATTGTATGGATAGTTATGCTTTTCAAATGACCCCACCACTTTATCCTGTCAATAGGTCCCTCATTTTTTTCTTTTTGGCTCAAATTGTATAATCTATCATTTTAATCACTCTTGCCAGCACTCAAATTTTCTTGCCTCTTTTCCTACCTTTTGTTGAATGATTTGGCAAACTTAATACCTAATGATTCTAAATTAGTTATAGTTGAAACATTTTTTAAATAGAAATATATTTGCAGAACTATTTTTCTACTGATTTGAAACTTTATCATTTTTTCTTAATTTCCTGATACTATTAATGGTCATCTTTTAAAATTCATTATTAGCACTCTTAACAGGATTATCTTTTTTGATCTCTTTAAGTACTTGTGGGATTATGGCATCTTTGCAATTAATGAGGGGGTCTCTACTAAAATAAAAATTCTGAATTACAGTAATTCTGGTTTTATTCTAGGTCATCTAAGAGTACAAGCACTTCTGCTTCTCAGAGTTCGATCAAAGTATTAGAGCTGAACTTCCCAGCCTCTCCGCTAACTGGCAGCACTTCCAGACCGACTAGTGCTAGCAGTGCCTCCAGTACCGGTAAAAGCAGAAAGACCAACAAATAAAATTTTAGATCTCTCTTGAACAAGTTGTTAACACAAAACCAAAAGTCTCCTAATTTTAAAATAGTATATCACACCCTATATTTCTGGGTGCCTTATACTGATATAGTCCTAATGAGATAAGTGTTAGAAATACAAAATGACCAGAGAAAAGTTTTATCCAGTGAAAAATGTAAAAACTTCATGCTAGCCATGAAACTTCTCACTTCTAATGTAACAGAATCTTTTCAGAAGAAATCTCTAAGATTTATTGTACTATATAGTTTACAACACTATTAAAATTTTCTTTTAGCCTAGATGATCCTGAAAGTAGGTTTTATTTATTAACAAGAAACATATTTCTCAGACTTTAGGAGAAGAAATCTGTTAGTTTCTTCTTTTAGCATTACCTCCCCCCTCCCTCCACCAGAAAACAGCTGAAAGGAAAGAGAACCGCTATGTATCAACAGTGGAACTTAAATTTCTAGGAGGCCACTCTGATCTTGAAAGAAGTCAAACATAGTGAAGATTCTGCTCTCAAGATACAACCAAGAATGTTTTCAATATTTCCTTGATTTAATGAACAGTTTAAAGAAAGCCAGGCATAATTAGCTTAGCAATAGGAATTCTGTAAATTTCCAGTAAAGATAGACTACCAGATTAAGAATTAGTTATTTCTGTCAGTCCTTTATCATTACATGTGCCCAACACTTTGAACTTTGGAACAGAGGGTGAAGTATGACTATGTTATAAAACTGGTTTTCAAATAAATGTATCAGAATATATATACTTAAATGAGTACTTTCTCCTTCAAATCTTGGGAAAAAGTATTTCTTACAAAAACCGTCATTGTTTACAACTGTCACTTGCAATTCCTTCTGAAAGGCAGTAATGGTAGTAAACCTGTTTCTCTGGATCACTGGTGTATTGTCATTTCTTGTAATAGGCAGCAAAAGGCACAGCCAAGTCCAATGAATAAGATGGCTAAAAAGCTTATTTTTTTTTTGTAAAACATTATTCCAGTGAGATTTGTGAAATATAAGAACTGATTAATCTTACCATCACTTTGAATGTTCACCAAAATTCTCATTCTTTGCCCTATTTTACTTTGCAAATTACTTGGAAGTTGAAGTATATTCCAAGCAGGCAGGGACTAGTACTGTGACCTTGGGAAAGTTACTTCTCTATGCTTTTTTTCTCATTTATAATATGGAGACAGTAAAAGTTATGTTAAGTTGATTGAAATCAGATAATTTATATAAAGGCACAGGGCCCAACACACTGGAATTGCATAGTAAAACTGTAAAGTCGCTCAGTGATGTCTGACTCTTTGTGACCCCATGGACTATATAGTCCATGGAATTCTCCAGGCCAAGAATAGCATAGTGGGTAGCCTATCCCTTTTCCAGCGGATCTTTCCTACCCAGGAATTGAACTGGAGTCTCCTGCATTGCAGGTGGATTCTTCACTAACTGAGCCATCAGGGAAGCCCTGGAATTGCACAGTAGCTTCTACCTATCATTGAGCCACCAACCAAAGCCTAGCACAGTATTTGTGGAATGGTTAAGTTAGAGTATATCATGAGAAACACTGGACTGGAAGAAGCACAAGCTGGAATCAAGACTGCCGGGAGAAATATCAATCACCTCAGATATGCAGATGACACCACCGTTATGGCAGAAAGTGAAGAGGAACTAAAAAGCCTCTTGATGAAAGTGAAAGGAGTGTGAAAATGTTGGCTTAAAGCTCAACATTCAGAAAACGAAGATCATGGCATCTAGTCCCATCACTTCATGGGAAATAGATGGGGAAACAGTGGAAATAGTGGCTGACTTTATTTTTGGGGGCTCCAAAATCACTGCAGATGGTGACTGCAGCCATGAAATTAAAAGACGCTTACTCCTTGGAAGGAAAGTTATGACCAATCTAGATAGCATATTAAAAAGCAGAGACATTACTTTGCCAACAAAGGTCCATCTAGTCAAGGCTACGGTTGGTTTTTCCAGTGGTCATGTATGGATGTGAGAGTTGGACTGTGAAGAAAGCTGAGCGCCCCAAGAATTGATGCTTTTGAACTGTGGTGTTGAAGACTCTTGAGAGTTCCTTGGACTGCAAGGAGATCCAACCAGTCCATCCTAAAGGAGACCAGTCCTGGGTGTTCATTGGAAGGACTGATGCTGAAGCTGAAACTCCAATACTTTGGCCACCTGATGCCAAGAGTTGACTCACAGGAAAAGACTCTGATGCTGGGAGGGATTGGGGGCAGAAGGGGACAACAGAGGATGAGATGGCTGGATGGCATCACCAACTCGACGGACATGAGTTTGAGCAAACTCCAGGAGTTGGTGATGGACAGGGAGGCCTGGCATGCTGCAATTCACGGGGTCACAAAGAGTCGGACATGACTGAGCAACTGAACTGAACTAAGTTATATTAAGTTTTGGTATTTTATTGCTGGCAAGAACTGAGAACAAGTACTAAGTGTCTTCTTCCCCAGCATTCTCTGTCACTTAGATATTTGTAGATGGGGATACTTGCTACCCTTCAACCCACCCATCCAGTGTCATCATGAATTGGAAACATTCTAAAGCCTATGAGATTCTAAACACCTATGACTCCTATGTATACTCTCTCTATTCTCATCTATACTGTTTTTAATAATTTGGGAAGAATCATTATGATCCAAGTTTCTTCCTTCTTCAGCTCTAGTTGCTGAAATTAATTCTGAGTAAGTCCAGCTTCTGTCAGCTGAATCATTTATTCAGACTCTAGGAAGAAAAGCAGAAATGGAAGCCAGCTCCAGGCTATCAAAAAACACACTCAACTGGACATCTGCAATACTAGGACAGTTTCCTAACTTCCTTTCCCTTAGTGGAAGACCACATTTATAGTGTGCTTCACTTGCCACTGCTGCTTTTGCCAGGACTCTTTCCTACTCTGATCTATTCTTGCCTGGAATGTATGGTCTTGTCAGTATTTAAAGAAATTTCTTATGGCTACACTGCTAGCAAGGAAGAAAAAAAGAGAGATGAGCAAAATGGGCCCCTATTCAACTTTCATGGCTTTATTCCTAGAGTACTTTAAAACATCTGGAACATAAATCATTGTAATTAAATCAGGCTTTAGAGGTCAATTAGACAAGACACATATCTGTCTACCATTTAAAAATGTTATGCAAGAAAATCAACCTTTAAACAAATAACGATTATAAAATGGTATTTAACATTCAAATAATCTCTTTAGAAAGTCAAGAACTTTTAACAGAATGAAATAATTTTTCATAAAAATGATCCAAGTGTTCAATGCACAAATTTAATATTTTGTCAAACAGCAGGATAAGGTGAACCTGAGGAATTCTAACATACCATAGTACAATGAAGAAACAATACTTTGAGAGTTATCTTTAGGTGAAGAAGTTTAAATCATCAGAATAAGAAATAACTGTACATAACATACACACATTAAAAAAATCAGCTATGAAAAGAGGACCTATAACTGAAACAAATATACTTTGAGAACCGCTATAAAAAGCAATTGATTTCCATAATGTCTACAAATAAAATAACCACGGGAGCAGATTTCTGCACTGGACTGTATTACTAAAAGATCCAAATATTTTATTAAAAGTCTTTAGTGTAATGTTGAGGATACCCTTGGCATATTAGTTTTTTGGCTTATTTCCTTTTTCTTTCTCAAATGCAGCTATCTGATTAAATATATTGAGTAAATTTTGAGGTAAATTTTTTTTAACTCCACCTTCTGAATGGTCTTTGCTATTGAGTCCCTCTCCCTGAATCTCTGTTTTAATATCCTCCTCATAATTACCCTCTCTTTCATATTCTCCTTGATTTTTATTTAATTGATATCTTTGCTCATGTCTACTTAGATCACGTGATCCAGAGTAAGTGGATTTCTTATATTTTTCTCCTGACTTCCAAGAGTAGTCTGAGCTTGCTGGTGAAGTAGCATGTCTCGTGGAACCTGGTTCCCACTTTCTATAGTGCTCTTTTCTTCCTTCTGTATCTTTTTCAAATCTTCTATAACCATACATTTTTACCTTATCCTCTGAATTCCTATAAAAAGAATCTGAGGAATCTCTTCTACTGGAAAAATGTCTTTCTGATTTATATGGCTTTTCTGTTCTGCTACTACCTGCCTGAGTTTTATAGCTATCATAAAAATCTCTTGGATCTTCAGACCTACCTCCAAAATCATCCGGAATTTCAACAGAAGATGATGAGAAAGAACATTTATCTTTTTCTTTTACCTGTTTCTTTTGATATGGTAACCTATCCTGCTTTTCCAATAGTTTTTCCACTTCTTGTTTTTGGTTAAGAAAAGATGCTGACGTATTAGCTGGAACTGGGAAGCACTCATCTTTCTTATTCTGATCTATCTGATTTGAGGATGCCTTAGCTGAATGCCTTTTAGAACTTCGAGAAGACTCTGAGCGGTTCCTCTTATGTTTCTTATGCCTTCTGTGACCAGAAGATGAAGAGGAGGATGAAGAAGAAAGTGATTCATCAGCAGAAGAAACACTTGAAGAAGAAGAAGTTGATTTTCTTCTTTTTTTCTTTAGCCTAAAAAAATGTAGTTAACTCATCAGATATGTTGAGTATAAAAATGTTTAATTACCCATAAAGATTTTAGTTCTATTTTATTCTCTATTTAAAGATTTCATAAAAGTTTGCAGCCTATATAAGAATTATAGTAATAAGTTTAGTTTTTACTACAATATCCAATTTTACCCTTAGTCATGACTTTTGGGAAAAAATACTTGTGTAGACAATTGTCACTGTAAGCAAATCCATCATTTTTCAAATACACAGTGACATTTCTAAAATTACCTTAAAAATTTAAGAGCATCTGAATACATAAAGGAGAACTGAAGTTTTACATTTGGCTATGTCTAGTTCATGGTTTTACCACCTCAGGACTATAAACATTTTTGGCCAAATAACTTTGCTTGGAGGGTAGGGTGGCAGTGGGGAAATTCTACATCATTGTTTAAGTTTAGCAGCATCTCTGATCTCTATCCACTATATACCAGTAACACCTACCAGTTATGAAAACCAAAAATGTCCCATGGGAAATCACACCCAGTTGAGAACTACTGCTCTAATTTTGAAACATTTCTCCCTAAAATACAGATAGTTAAAATAACATTTTAATTCTTTTTTTTTTTTTTTTGCAGAACTCTAGCCATCCATTCTACTTTGCTCTATCTCTTTTACAGAAAAATTTATGGTATACATACTTGCTAAGAATCATTGATTATGACTTGAAACACTTTTTTACTTACTTTATCTCCCAAATGGCACTTTGGTTGAACTGAGTACTTGCTTTAAGTTTAAAAATACTGAATATTATAGTTTACCTTTTCTCCTCTTTTAAGAGCTTACGCAACTTTTCTGCACTTGTTTCTATTTTCTTTGTTTTCTGCTTTTCTTCCTTTTCAGCTTGTTTTTCTCTTAATTCCAAAGATTTCTTTTAGAACCCAGATATCGGAAAAAACCACACGTTAAAAATAGCAGAATATATAAAATCCAGTTTTCAAAAGACCAACCCACCCCCCAACCAGAAACCAAATGTGGTATACCCAAATCACCATATATCCAGCATTAAAAAAGTATTTTTAACATATAAAAATTAATCACAGGTGTTTGGCATTAATCATTAAACAGCCAGAACAGTATTGAGGACCATATTGCAGTTGGTATTCCATGGGAAAAAAAGGGAAGCCATTGCATTGATACCCATGACCCAGAGTGCAAGAAAAAGAAAAAATAAAATACATGAAAAAATATATATATTTAAAAAACCATTAAAAATTGAAACAGGACACAAATTTTATAAATAAAATTCAAAGGAAGAAATCCCAATATGGTGAGTTGAGAGGGGAATCACCATGTTCAAATACAAACCATTTAAAAAATAGCACAGCCCAGTTGGATGCATGGTTACATAAGAAATCATTTTCCAGTTTGAGGATGGGGATGAGCAGCACCAGATGTCAGACACAGCAGCAATGGTCCAATTCAGAAGAAAATGCATGAGAAAACATCATCATCAGTATTACAGGAAAAGACAGTTTAAAATATTTTTCAGAATGGTTTTTATAATTAGCTCAATTACAGTAATAATACTGAATTTTGTAACCATCAGGAAAGCTCACTACAAGGACAATTCTACAAGGACAACTTCATACCAAACAGGCAAAGGAAATTTTCTCAACAAAACTATGAAGTAATGTCAAACCCAATTAAGAAAAGCTGTATCTAAAAAACTTTTCATAATGCCATAATTAAGTGATCTAGAATAGTTTCCCTAGAAGTTTTGGCATTAATCTTAAAAATGACTACATTTCTAAGAGGAAATAAAGAATCACCTGCATATATACATGAAGCTTCTGCAAAGCATCCTCTGCATCTTTGAAAGTTTCATCCAAAGCCAAAGCTTTCTTATAATAACTTTCAGCGTTTAAAAACTTTTCTTCTTCTTCTAACCTAAATTCGAAAGAAAAATTTAGCTTTTTTGGTAAAAATTAGGAGTTCTCAAATATGCATATAGGGCAGAAGCTTATGTGAGTTCATGAGGGAAAACTATGTTTAGCAAATTATTTTCCAAATTGAACAATACTTAAATACTGTGCTTCTGCTATTTTTTTGTTAGTGTTGTTGTAAAAGACAATATAAAACTACATAAAACCAATCAGAGAAACTGAACTCAAAGATACAGAGACTGGTGGTTGCTGGATATGGGGTTGGGGGCAGGTAAAATGGGTGAAAATGATTCATTTTATAAACTTCCAGGTATAAAATAAAGTCCTGAGGATGTAATATACAGCATGGTGATTAGAGTTAGTACCATACTGTATATTTGAAAGTTGCAAAGAGTACATCTTAAAAGTTCTCATCACAAGGAAAAAAAACAAACATAACTGTGTGATGATGACCAGACACAATGGTCAACTCTTCACAATATATACATAAGCTGAATCCTGTGTTGAACATAACCTGAAACTAACATAAAGTTACGTGTCAACTAAATCTCAATTAAACAAATAAAAAACAAACAGGAATTCATTACTGATAACTAAAGCCATATTGTAGGTCAAGCAGTGGCATTTTAGTATCATTTGTGAAAACACACTATCAACCTCTCAAATTTAGTTATGATCTTGAACTTTAGCACAGAATTATGTAGGCTGGCTTCTCCTAGTAGTTTATGAAGAGTTTTCCTTTCTACAGAACAATTTTTCCAGAAAATTCACTGCTAACATCACAAATACCAAGGCACACATATCACAACCAGCTTGCAGAAAGGATAATAGTCATCATTATTAGATGATGCTCACAAGTCTATGTTATGAAATATCAGAATTAGAAAGTTTAGACACAGATCAGTGAAAGGATTTTGCACAATATTTTCAGTTTTTAGAAAGTAAGAAAAGGTATTCACTGTAAAACAAATGAATAAACCCAGTAGTTTCAATGCAATCACTTCTGTGTCAGATAGGATGAGGGGAGGAAGGAATGCCAAAGATGATCAAGATTTCTCGACTGGATGACCCAATAGATGGTGTTGCCATTCACAGAGCTAAAAATCACAAGTATGTGAATAGTAAGACAACCACATCTAACGAGGCATTACCTATGTACCTAGGGGCTTCCCTGGTGGCTCAGACGGTAAAGAATCTGCCAGCAATGCGGGAGACCTGGGTCTGATCCCTGGGTTGGGAAGATCTCCTGTAGCAGGGCATGGCAACCCACACCAGTATTCTTGCCTGGAGAATCCCCATGGACAGAGGAGCCTAGCAGGCTACAATCCATTGGGTCGAAAAGAGTCAGACACAACTGAACGACTAAGCACAGTTATGTAAGCTATGTAAGAAAGAAAAAAGCTGCTCCAATCACTTGGGTCCAAGTAGAAGTTCTTATCAGTTAAAAACAAACATTGCAAAATTTCATTTATATGGAGTTCTGAAATGATCATACAAACTAATGATCTGGCAAATTCATGAGGCAGAAAGGGGATGATTCTATTTAAGAAAAAATGATAGCAAAGAAGATGCTGGCCCTTAATTACTAAAGCAGGATGTTACGAAATTATTTATGTTAAAAGTACTATATTTCTTCAAAATATTTTATAAGTTAGACTAGTCTGTTAGTCATTATGCCAAGTACTATGCCAGTATCTCAGGACAGTATAATATAGGTTACGTTACAGGGTTTGTTCTTAATGTTTTCCTCTTCATTTAATCTAAGTTCATGGATTTTATTAGACAAAGTAGAGCAATAAGTTGACTACAACAGTGAAATCTTATGTACAATGAACTACAGAGTTCTCAATTTATATTTTTGGCATTATAATTACTAGAATGATGAAATGAGTTAGAAATTTCTATTAAACAAAAGCTTTTGGTGTGTGTCCAGGATAAGATTTACCTATTAACTTTCTATGTATTATAATACATACTCAGAACAGTGAACTCAAGACACTAAAATATCTCCAATCATGAAGAAAGTAACTAATAAGGAAGAATAAAAGGACCAGAGAATGTAAAAAGAACTACATTTAAAAAACATTTTCAATCAAAACTGAAACTAAGAGTATCTGAACTAAGTCAAAGATGTGATTTCTTTAAGTTCAAGATTTTATAGTTGGCTATTAAATATTAGATCTCTACTATTAAGCAAATCTGACACTTACTGCCCTCCTCTTTCTACAAGTGTCTGGCAGAGGTATTTTCTTGCATTTCTGTGAGTTGGACAGTTTTCCAGTGCAAGTTCAAAATCTTCTATTGCTTTGTTTAGACTTCCTTTTGTTGCATATCTATAGATATGAGACAAAATTAGAGGAATTTATCTTGTGAGCTATTCATAAATCTTATATACATTTATCTTGTAAATATTCCTCAAAACCCATGATCCACTTACAATGCACCACGAGCTACCAAAGCTTCCACATTTTGTTTGTCTATTTCCAGAGCCTTATTGTATTCATTCATAGCATCCACATGGCGTCCAACCTTAAAATAATCCACTCCAATCTTCACACTAAAAATATATTTTAAAGCATATATAACAAATATTTCACAGAATATCCAAACAAAATGTTAGTGTAAATAAAATTTTAAAGCAAACCAAATTTACTAGTTATTAGTCTTCAATATTCTCAGTATAACTAAGAAACAGTCTTTAGATAATTTTGTAACAAATATTTATGAAATCCAGATATCAATATACTAATTCCTTTTTAACAAAATTAAAAAAACATTGGCTAAAATGTAAATCTTTAAAGTTTACAACATACTAGCATTTCTATCTATAAAAAAGCTAATCTCAAAAAGGTATCATTTAAATTCATTTATAAACAAATTTTGTCTTAAAGATTACATAAGCATGCTTGCCTTAACTTAACCTGTTAGGTTAAATAATGCAATTGTTGAATGACAAAATCTTCATACCATTTTAAAGCCCATGATGCAGACTGCTTCTTCCTTAACGCAGAAGCAAAATCATCCTCAGAGAAATTTTTGCTATTAAAGAAAATAAAAGTCAAAATGTAAATACTTTTTTGGGTAACTACATCTCACTTTACCTGACAGATAAAAACTGAATCTCAAGCAAGAAACTTGTATTCCCATTTATAATGCGAAATTTTTGGACTCTCAGGAATGACTATTATTATTAAGAAGTATTTTCCGTTAGCATATACATGAAATTCTTGTAAATTTTCTGCATCTTATAAATTTTTTCTGCATCTACCTGGTCACACGGCACATATCAATCACCGATAAGACTCCACTCCAGAAGGAGAAAGGATAACCTAGTTCATTCAAACTTTGGCATACTGCTGCCACCAGGCTTAGGATAATCAATTATGTTCTTCAGTTATGCAGCTTCTCACATCAGCACCACAGACCTCACCACTTAACAGAACAAATACTGATTTACTATACCTTTGAAGGCCTCTCATTAAAGATGGTGGATTAGATTCATCTATTCCTAGTTTTCCTAAAAGGAATTCAACTACTCCTGGATTAACAAATCCCAAAGAACTCTGCATGATATTCTCATAGGATTCCAAAGAATTGCTATTTAGTTCAACGCTTTTCCTTAAAAAAAAAAAAAAAAAAAAAACACACACAAAATATAGATGATTAAGACAATTAAATAGCATGTCCCATTTTAATTATGGAAATATTATTATTATATGGGATTTAAATATTCAGTCTATTTTTGTACATGAAAGTGTGGCAATTGTGATTTGGTTCCTTTTGCCAAGTTTGAACCGATTTATGGGTTATAAAAATAAAATTAGCATATTTTGAAATAAGAGAAATTAGAATTCTACCTTCTTGTTAGAAGTTGGGCAAAATTTGCAATTTTTTAGCCAAGAAACTGTTTTTCAATTAACTTGTTGAGACAATGTGGATAAAATTACCTGTAGTACAAAGGAAGTTCTTCAGAACTAATTACACCTAACTTAATACCAGATAGGTGTGGTGGAAGAGATGAGCTATATAGAGACACTGCAAGCTTTTCATGGTATCTGTCAATATCCTTGATTCCAGCTTAAAAAATAAGAAAATTAAGTTGATTAGCAAAGCAATGCAAACTAACATAAACATAACCACAGTTACTTTTTTCACTAATATGAGGAAACTGATCACCTCGAATGATGTCACCAGTTTGGTAATATGATAAAGGATCCCCATGGTTACTGATTGAAGGCACGTCTCTTAGTGGACATAGAGCCTGCAACAAGAAGCACTGTAAAACACTAGACATTCTATTCTTCAGAGAGAAGTGTCTTCTTTTATTCTAGCAGTTCAGTATAAACAGCTAAGACTTGAAAGGAACATTAAGAAAACAACTAGCACCCTAGAGTCTAAATTTAAATTTCTGTGCCCAAACATAAGGAAAAAAAGTTTTCTGGTTCAGGTCAAAGCTAAACTCTCATGAAACTTGCAATTAGTTTTAGAAACAGAATATAAGTATGTATGATGAAACAAAAAGATATTTTGTGCTTCTTAAATATAAAATTAAAATGTGTCCAGAAAGCAGGAGACTTCCAAGAATATGAAACGTGAATTCTTCTAGGTTTCGGTGTTATCGAGTTTGCGGTATCTTCTGGTTTTCTTCCCTATCTGTCTTAATAGCAAACCTTTCAAATTAAAAGCGACATAGTGTATTTCAAATTTATATCTATTCACCTTGGGCAAAGTATCATGATGTACAAATCACTTAATTATTGGAAATATACAGAAAAGACAGGAACTTGTTTCTAAATTATCCACATGCAAGTATCTAATGCTGAGTACTAAATAATTAAAGACTTTTCAGCTAGAAGAGATAACCCAGGCTACTAACGAATCTCACCAGGTCCACTAATATCTGAGCACTTAAAACAGGACCCCACTTCTGCCAGCCAAAGGACCAAATCCCCCAAACTAGAAACAGTGGCAGAAACTGTAATTCCATTACGGCTAATAATTTTTTTAAAAGTAAAAAAGTACTTAATTTTTCTATTAATACTTATTTAATTCTCAAAACTAGGTCTGCAGAGTACACTTAATTACAGCTGGATGAAAAGATATAATTTTTGCACTGAGATGACATTTTTATCAAAAACAAAAACAATCAAATAACTAAAAGGTGAGTAACTTACTGTGATTTCTAAGTGGGATATATCTCTCATAATGCCACTGCCTAAACAAATTAACACCATGAAAAACCCAAATTCCCGAATGGAACTAATTCTTCCAATCACTATATCACCACGTTCAATATCTCGAAAAAACAGCTCTCTCCGGTCCATAGTAGGTATCTCCATGAATTGCTCTAACGGTGGCATGACTGCATAATAATCTGAAAAAATAAGTAACAAAATTACTAACAACAGCTCTGTGTTCTGCTTCATCAAAGTGCTGTTAAACCAAAACGCAACGATTTTAAGACTAAACACACCATCATTGTCTTCACTAACTTCAGCAGTTGTAGGTGCATCTGATTTCCAGGAAAGTGCAAAAAGCAGATCCGCTTTTTTGGAAATGAATTTTTGTATTTCAATGTTGTCAACTCTCCTCTCTTTTCTTAAAAAGAAAACAAAATTTATGAAAACTGGTTTTTCTGCATAACTTTTTAGTACGTACAAGCTTCTGCTCTCTGCTTTCATCGCCCAATCGTGACCATCCTAAGCTGTTGGGCACACATCCTCCGAAAAAGTTTTAACCAGGGATCCCCTCATACGCCAGTCTGTAGATGGAGGGCGCGGAAACTTAAAAACACAGCCGCGCTGTTCCAGATATACACAAGCCCCAAAGATTTTAGCTAAAGAATCCGCGCCTCTGGTGGCAGTACTAGATTTAAAAGTTCAACCCACATCCCGCATTGCCCACATTAGGGAGAAGGTACCCTCCTGCACCCTGCCCTCGAAACCTGCGCCGCAGTCCTCACGTGCTCACAGCCTCGGCTCAGGAGCCGGACTGCGGTAATGAAGCCCGGAGCTGCCTCCCCTCTCCCGTCTCGCAGCGGCGCCGCCGTGCCATTACCTGCCCGGGAACTGCTGCTGGCCCGGCGGGCCCCGGGCAGGGTCGGCCACCGACCCCAGGAGGCTCCGGAAGTGCGGGTTGTCCTGCTGTTCGCTCCGGAGCAGGGAGAGCAAAGACGGGCCGTGGAAATTTAGTGACTGCCGCAAGAGGTCTCGGTCCATGGCTAGAGACTGTCGTGACCAAAGGCCAGTGGGCTGCTAGCCCCCGGTTCGGTGCCCACAACTTCAGGCCGTGGTCGAGGAGGCTGAGGAAGCGGCCTGGAAGCCGCCGGAAGCACACATCGCAGACACCTCCCGAGTGGCCTCCCGGAAGTGTTCTGGAACCGCCCCCAGCGGCAGTGCTGCGGAGCGCAGTTTTGGTATCGCGAAATTGAGCGAGATTACGGAAGCCGGGAGGATTGGGGCAAGACTTTTCAGGAGTTTAGGGCCGGTTGTGGCTCTGAGATAGTGAGGTGTGTAACAAGTTTCCGTTTTAAAATTTCTGAGGTGTTATTACATTGAAATGGCCCAAGTTCTAATCTGTGGTAAATAATAATTCATCCTTGTGTTTAGCGAGGCGCTTCTAAGTGCCAGTGTCAGGAAAAGAACCCTGAACTGTTACAAAGTTTCTTACCTTATCGCTGGATAAGTATCTATGCCTCAGGCATAACCGCATTTAAACGATTGCTCTGGGAGACTTCCTGTTAGGCTTTAGGGCAGAAGAAAGGAAGAACATTAACATTTATTAAACACTGGAGCTGTGTTTTCTAGCCGTACCCTGTTCACTGTTAGTGATTTTAGTGTTAAAACCAGAATGACTTTAATGCCTAGACATATGCATATTTTGTTTTGTTCTTTAGTCGCTAAGTCGTGTCGGACTTTTTTTTGCCAACCAAGGGACTGGTAGCCCTCCGGGCTTCTCTGGACATGGAATTTTCCAGGCAAGAATATTGGAGTGGGTTGCGATTTCCTTCTTCAGGGATCTTCCCCACACAGGGATCGAACCCCCTCTCCTGTGTTGGCAGGCGGATTTTTTACCCACTAGCTACCTAGAAAGCCCCAAATGTATATATACATTCCTTTTTATTTGTTGTAGTTTAAGTGTTTTCTCAAAACTTAGTGCCCATAAGGTTTACTGTGTAATTCAAGTGATTTTTCGAAGATAATTATGACAGGCTCTCACCTCCTCCCCCACACTTACTGACTTTGGATCCTAACCGCTCTACTGAGGAAACAAGCCCAGAGACTCTCAGTATATTGCTCAATATCACCAGCTGGCAAAATGCTAGAGTTAGAATTTCAACCTACCACTGAATAGATCTTCACCGGCAGAGTTGCTGGAGAAAGTATTTTTTATCATTTAGAAGGCTTGTCTTTAATATTAAAATAATGTGACTTTGTCTTATTAAAATATATCAAACGTCTGTACTACTTAAATCGTGTAGTTTAGTATCGTCCTCTTGAACAAAAATAAATAGCGGTGGTTATTCTGTCACATCTTCAGTTATGTATATTGGGGAATTTAGTTTGCCCTCTCACCACCTGGATAGAAGATCCAGTCAGAATATAGTGAATGCCTCCACACTATTTTGGGGAAAACCCAGGCAAATAGGTAAACAGTTTATTGAGACTCCAGAAAATGAAACAATGAGTGTAACTTTAAAAGATAATAACTTTCAAGTCAGGAGGAGCACATCAGGAAAGTTTAATCAGTGGTACAGACTGACTTGTGTTAAGCTATAGCTTCAGACAATAGCTATTTTTAGGAAAGAGGGTGCTGAAAAGGAAAACTGACTTCTAAAAAGAAACTATATGGACCTTATGATAAATAAGGTATGTGATTTTAGTTAGAGTTGATCTGTTATTAAGGATCTAATTATCTCTGGAGAGACTGAGAAGCTAGTGGCTGAGAAGCAGATGTGGCACCTACTCTGAGAATGTCCCCTTATAAAGCCATTCTTGAGTAACATTGCTATTGGATCTGGCTACTCTTCTTGGGCTTCCCTGGTGGCTCAGTGGTAAAATAATCTGCCTGCCAGTGCAGGACACGTGGGTTGGATCCCTGGTTGGGGAAGATCTCCTGGAGAAGGATGAAATAACCCACTCCAGTATTGTTGCCTGGGAAATTCCATGGACAGAGGAGCCAGGGGTGCTACAGTCCATCAGTTTGCAGAAGAGTTGGATACGACTTAGCAACTAAACAGCAACACTCCTTTTCCTAATTCCAACATCAGAGTTACTACCCCATATTTTGAACATCTAAAGCTGCTGTGATATGGCCATGAAAATAGGAAAAAGTAGCTGCTTTTAGAGGATAAGCATTGTTGTCAAGTGACATTTATCAAATGCTAGTAAATTTCAAGCAGGGGTAATCAAAGCTCAGGCTGGGGTTTTCCATCTTTGGTTAGTGCCTTGAATGGAGTAGTGATAGTTAAGTGTAGAGGCAACATTGTTCTTCACTTTCCAAATAACACTCCTACAGCAGGGGTTTGAGCCTTTTACAGTTCCAAGTGTATTTCAATTCATTTTCTGCTGGGATGGATGCTTTTGGCTTTGAAGGGGACCAAGTACTGGATCTTTGAAGCAGGACTGGAGGAAGTGAGGAAAGAAAATGGGGAAACTAGTTTTGCTTCTAGGAGAAACTAGTCATTTTCTGCTGGGATGGCTGCTTTTGGCTTTGAAGGGGACCAAGTACTGGATCTTTGAAGTAGGACTGGAGGAACTGAGAGAAAATGGGGAAACTAGTTTTGCTTCTAGGAGAAACTAGTCCTACATATGGGGCTTTTTGAGTTGGGCATAGAAAGCTGACCCTTTTTTTCATTTCTTGATTTAATTTGTTTGGTTGTTTGCTTGACCATTAAAAATATTTTCAAATAATTTTTCCACACTAAGCAGTATGAGTGATTACATGAATATATGGGAGGTAAGAGAGGGCAGAGCATTAAAGACAACTAGATCTTTGGTGTCTTAATCCTGGGCATATTTTTATGTCAAATTCCATTTCTAAATAAATACATATTTACAGCTTTTAATAAATGCTCTCTAGGCTCTGGATATTTAAATATGAAAAAAACACATCTGGCTCTTTTCTGGCACACCATTCAACAAAAGAATAAACACAAAAAGAAACAAATATGGCACAATGGTAAGTACTATTGTTGTGAACACCTGCTATGCATCTGCTTCCCCCTTTTGTTTCTGGGGGATGAGGTAGTGGGAATTGATGAAGGTAAGAGAGGAGAGGAGGGGGCAAGTATGTGTATTTTAGGATGAGGGGCAAGTATGTGTATTTTAGGATGAGGAACAACGTAATTAAAGGAGTAGAGATGTATGAAAGCAAAATACTTTCTGGCGATTGCAAGACTGAAATTGAATTAGGGATATTTTATTTTTATTTTAAGAATGGACATTTTGATTATTTAAGGGTTTTCAGGCAAATTATAGATTGGTGGTAAGAGATCCTCTGTCTCTGTGTGAATGCACACACATACACCAACTCACAGATTAAGTTCCTGATTTATTTAGCAAAGAACACAAAAACTTAGCTGAAAAAAGGTAGCCACATGAAGTAGGGGAAGAAAGAGCATATTACAAAGTAGCTTTTCTTAGATCCCCCAATTTTCGCAAAATAACGTGTGGTTACTGGTAACACTGTATGCCACAGATAAGGTCTGTCTGGATCTCAGAAAGTTGTATATTACCATTTGGAAAAGATTTACACAGATTAATCTATGACTTTTATAAGAAATATTTGTAGACGGGTTCTTTCTGGTTCTTGAACTGATATAAACAATTTCAGCAAAGCCCATTCCTCATCTGGGGTCAAGGTTGGGATGTGTATATCAGAAAAGAGTGAGTAGAACTGAAAACATCCTAGTGATGTGTTACTACTCCTCCCTTCAATTTTTCAGCATCTCTCTCTCTCTCTTTTTTTTTGTTAAAAAAGTTCTTTTTTATTGCCTAAGCCAGCTTGAGTAAATTTAGGGCTTGGAACCAGAAGAACTTTGACTAATACACGAAGAAGCCACCAACTACTCTCTGCTCTGGTTTCTACTCTAATTGTGTGTGTGTGTGTGTGTGTGTGTGTGTGTGTGAAGAAACAGATACAGAGAGGTTAATAATTTGTTCAAAAATAATTTTAGAATACACATTACTTTACTGTATATCTGGTACTCTTTCTACCATGCTGTATCGTTTATAGGGTCGACTGAAATTATGCTCCTTAAGGATGTAATTTATAAGTATATATGTATCAAACTTATTTTATTTAAAGCAGGTCTAGTATCTTAACATCTAAAGATAATCTTGAACACTTTTTCCTGTAACGAGGACACTTGGTTTCATTCAAAAGCATGTGGTACAAGAGGTTTAGATTATGACTTGCTACCATATGGGCTTCCCTGGTGGCTCAGACGGTAAAGAATCTGCCTGCAATGCAGAAGACCTGGATTCGATCCCTGGGTCAGGGAGATCCCCGGGAGAAGGGAATGGCAACCCACTCCAGTATTTTTGCCTGGAAGATTCCGTGGACAGAGGAGCCTGGTGGGCTACAGTCCATGGGGTCACAACGAGTCAGACATGACTGAGTGACTAACGCTTTACCATATAGGGTTCGGTTCAGTTCAGTCGCTCAGTTGTGTCAGACTCTTTGCGACCCCATGAATGACAGCACGCCCGGCCTCCCTGTCCATCACCAACTCCCAGAGTTCACTCAGATTCACATCCATCAAGTCAGTGATGCCATTCCAGACATCTCATCCTCTATCGTCCCCTTCTCCTCCTGCCCCCAATCCCACCCAGCATCAGGGTCTTTTCCAGTGAATCAACTCTTTGCATGAGGTGGACAAAGTACTGGAGCTTCAGCTTCAGCATCATTCCTTCCAAAGAAATCCCAGGGTTGATCTCCTTCAGAATGGACTGGTTGGATCTCCTTGCAGTCCAAGGGACTCTCAAGAGTCTTCTCCAACACCACAGTTCAAAAGCATCAATTCTTCAGTGCTCAGCCTTTTTCACAGTCCAACTCCCACATCCATATATGACCACAGGAAAAACCATAGCCTTGACTAGACGGACCTTAGTCAGCAAAGTAATGTTTGAATATGCTATCTAGGTTGGTCGTAACTTTTCTTCCAAGGAGTAAGCGTCTTTTAATTACATGGCTGCAGTCACCATCTGCAGTGATTTTGGAGCCCAGAAAAATAAAGTCTGACACTGTTTCCCATCTATTTCCCATGAAGTGATGGGACCGGATGCCATGATCTTCGTTTTCTGAATGTTGAGCTTTAAGCCAACTTTTCGCTCTCCTCTTTCACTTTCATCAAGAGGCTTTTTAGCTCCTCTTCACTTTCTTCCATAGGGGTGGTGTCATCTGTATATCTGAGGTTATTGATATTTCTCCCAGCAATCTTGATTCCAGCTTGTATTTCTTCCAGTCCATCGTTTCTCATGATGGGTAGGTTTCTGTATGTAGGGTAGCTTGGGTCTATTCAGAGTTCTATTCAAAGTCCTCCTAAATTGACTCAAAAAAAAGTGAAGAATATTAAATGGAAAGTATGCTTAGACCAGCCAAAATCCATCCTCATTATTAAAGAAATAATTCAAACTACAAGATGTTTATTTATTTATTTATTTATTTTTAGTTGGAGGATAATTGCTTCACAATATTGTGTTGGTTTCTGCCATATATCAACATAAATAAGCGATAGATATACATATGTCCACTCCCTCTTGAACCTCCCTCCCACCTTCCACCCCAGCTCCCCCTCTAGGTTGTCACAGAGCCTGGTTTGAGTTCCCTGAATTATACAGCAAATTCCCATTGGCTATCTATCTTACATACGGTAGTGTATATATTTCCATGCTACTCTCTTCATTTGTGCCACCCTCTCCTTCCTCCCCACTCCCATGTCCACAAGTCTTTTCTCTGTCTGCATCTCCATTGCATGCTAAGTCACTGTAGTTGTGTCCGACTGCCCTAGCCATTGGTTCATCAGTATCATCTTTCTAGATTTCATATATATATACATTAATATACAGTATTTGTTTTTTTGACTTACTTCACCCTGTATAATAATTGGCTCTAGGTTCGTCCACCTCATAGAACTGACTCAAATTCATTCCTTTTTATGGCTAATATTACATTGTATATATGTACCATAACTTCTTTATCCATTCATCTGTCGATGGATATGTAGGTTGATTCCATGTCCTAGCTACTGTAAATTGTCCTACAGTGAACGTTGGGGTACATGTGTCTTTTCCATTTTGGTTTGCTCAGGGTATATACCTAGTAGTAGGATTCCTGGGTCATTTGGTAGTTTTATTCCTAGTTTTTAAAGGAATCTCCATACTGTCTTACATAGTGGCTATATCAGTTTAGATTCCTACTGTTAGGCAGTTAGAATAGGAAAACGGAGTCTAGAATGGCAGTGGCTAAAAGACAAGGAAGGGAAAAGCCCATGAAAATAGAACAAAGGAAGGTCTGAGGACTGGAGTGAGGACCTCAGGTAAAACAAACAGCACGCCTGGCTAGCCCAGTTTACATAGGGCAGGTCCAGGGGAAGGAGAAAAAACATATAAAAAGAGGAGCCAAAACTGGGCTGGGGGTGGGGTGCCTCTCTTCTCTTGACGTCTTTTGAGTTGGCATGCCCTCATGCCTCGAGGAAGTATTTTCTTTTACTTTCTAAATAAAACTAAGAAGGCTGTGGTACATATACATAATGGAATATTACTCAGCTATTAAAAAGAATGCATTTGAATCAGTTCTAATGAGGTGGATGAAACTGGTGCCTATTATACAGAGTGAAGTAAGTCAGAAAGAAAAACACCAATACAGTATATTAGCGTATATACATGGTAACAATGACCCTATATGAGAGACAGCAAAAGAGACACAGACGTATAGAACAGTCTTTTGGACTCTGTGGGAGAAGTTGAGGGTGGGATGATTTGAGAGAATAGCACTGAAACATGTATATTACCATATGTGAAACAGATCTCCAGTCCAGGTTCAATGCATGAGACAGGGTGCTCAGGGCTAGTGCACTGGGATGACCCCAAGGGATGGGATGGCAGGGGAGGTGGGAGGAGTGTTCAGGATGGGGGACACATGTACACCCATGGCTGATTCATGTCAATGTATGGCAAAACCCACTACAGTATTAAAAGTAATTAGCCTCCAGTTGAAATAAATTAATTAATTAAAAAAAAAAACACCCCAAACTGAGCTATAACATGGAGCTGTAACACTGGTCCCATTTGAGGGTTGTAACACCGGTCTGTCTGAGGGCTGTAACACTGGTCTGTCCATTGCTTCAAATTTTTGTTGTGATGAGACAGAACCGAGGAAATTGCAAACTCCCCTGACTCTACCAATGGTGCAGGAGGGCTCCCTTTTCTCCACCCCCTCTCCAGTATTTGTTTTTTGTGGATTTTTTGATGATCGCCATTCTAACCAGTGTGAGGTAATACGTCATCATATTTTGATTTGCATTTCTCTAATAATGAGTGATCAGTTCAGTTCAGTCGCTCAGTCATGTCCGACTCTGTGACCCCTGTCCACCGCAGCACACTAGGCCTCCCTGTCCATCACCAACTCCCAGAGTCCACCCAAACCGATGTCCATTGTGTTGGTGATGCTATCCATCCATCTCATCCTCTGTTGTCCCCTTCTCCTCCTGCCCTCAATCTTTCCCAGAATCAGGGTCTCTTCACATGAGTCAGCTCTCCACATCAGGTGGCCAAAGTATTGGAGTTTCAGCTTCAACATCAGTCCTTCCAATGAACACCTAGGACTAATCTCCTTTAGGATGGACTGGTGATGTTGAGCATCTTTTCATGTATTTATTAGCCATCTGTATGTCCTCTTTGGAGAATTGCCTATTTCAGTCTTATGGCCACTTTTTGATTTGTTTGTTTTTCTGGTGTTGAGCTGCATAAGCTGCTGATGGCTACAAGCCCTTGTGATAAGGGTTCATACGTCTTCATTCATTCAGGATTATTTGTTTCTACCACTTTCTTTTTTCATTTTATTTTCTATCAAAGCTAAAACATCTAAGAAAAACATTGCCACTTGAGGGTGCTATAAGATCATCATGAGTATCAAATTCTCCATCCTTTACTAGAAAACCAACTGCCATTAAATGAAAATTCAGGAACTGGAAACTGACCTGTCACATAAAGTCATTTAAAGATATTTGTGTCTCTAACACCTTCTCTTTTTTACTTACTGATAAATGTTTTGAGGATATTATTTTAATGTAAATCAGTCCATATCTCATTGTCTAGGATTGATTAACTCAGTAATTTTGAATTACTTTTTCTGACATGAGTTTGAGCAAGCTCTGGGAGATGGTGAAGGACAGGGAAGCCTGGTGTGCTGCTGTCCGTGGGGTGGCAATAAGTTGGACATGACTGAGTGACTGAACAGCAATGGGAGAAAAGGTCATTGAGTTTAGATCCACTCTGGGCTGGTTAGACTGAACAGACCCATGGGTAAATACTGTGCGACTCCGGAAGGGTGGTGGTAACGCATTAGGATCATAGTCCATGCATGATACATGTGGCACTCCCAGAGATGTGTAATGCTTGACCACACACAGTGGCCACCTGCAGGGCTGTTCTCAGTTAGCCATTTATCCATGTTTGTTCACAAAAAATACTTAGAAATAGAATGAGGATATTTAAGGACAAATCTATTATGACTGTTGAGAAAACAGACCAGTTGAAAGATGTGTGCAATACTTACATGCAATGGACATATCAGTATGCTTAGCTTTGTGTAATTTGTCATGACTGTTTATAAAGATACCAACACACACACACATACACTTCTCGAAATCTCCTTTTGTGGCAGTTTCTCAGAATATTATGCAAGAGAACATGGTTATAACCAAGAAAAATTGACAGGTTAACTGAAGCTAAAGAAATAGTATTTCTTGTCAATACATTTTGGGTTGGTTCGATACTCATTTTTAATGCAATTTTGGCATCTCTTTGAAAAAAAGTAATTGATCATATTTCTAAAAAACATTATTAACTGTATTTCATTTACAATATTGTGTTAATTTCAGGTGTATAGTGCCATATTCTTTTCTATTACATTGAATAGAGTTTTACAAAATATTGAATATAGTTCCTTGTGCTATACAGTAAATCCTTGTGATGATCATCTTTTAATTTTTAAATAGTAACCCTTTTTTATTTTATTAATGGCAACACTACAGAATAATTTCAGAGACTAGAAATGTATTATTGCTTTAGGATATTCCCTTCTTAATGGAATCTGTTGGAAGAGCCAGCATATCTTGGTAAAGATTAACTTTGATCCTATTCACTTTATTTTTTTTATTTTATTTTTTTTGTTTTTTAGTTTTTTATTTTTTAAATTTTAAAATCTTTAATTCTTACATGCATTCCCAAACATGAACCCCCCTCCCACCTCCCTCCCCATAACATCTTTCTGGGTCATCCCCATGCACCAGCCCCAAGCATGCTGCATCCTGCGTCAGACATAGACTGGCGATTCAATTCACATGATAGTATACATGTTAGAATGTCATTCTCCCAAATCATCCCACCCTCTCCCTCTCCCTCTGAGTCCAAAAGTCCGTTATACACATCTGTGTCTCTTTCCCTGTCTTGCATACAGGGTCGTCATTGCCATCTTCCTAAATTCCATATATATGTGTTAGTATACTGTATTGGTGTTTTTCTTTCTGGCTTACTTCACTCTGTATAATCGGCTCCAGTTTCATCCATCTCATCAGAACTGATTCAAATGAATTCTTTTTAACGGCTGAGTAATACTCCATTGTGTATATGTACCACAGCTTTCTTATCCATTCATCTGCTGATGGACATCTAGGTTGTTTCCATGTCCTGGCTATTATAAACAGTGCTGCGATGAACATTGGGGTACATGTGTCTCTTTCAATTCTGGTTTCCTCGGTGTGTATGCCCAGAAGTGGGATTGCTGGGTCATAAGGTAGTTCTATTTGCAATTTTTTAAGGAATCTCCACACTGTTCTCCATAGTGGCTGTACTAGTTTGCATTCCCACCAACAGTGTAGGAGGGTTCCCTTTTCTCCACACCCTAACCTCAATGGTGAAAAATTGAAAGCATTTCCCTAAAGTCAGGAACAAGACAAGGGTGTCCACTTTCACCGCTACTATTCAACATAGTTCTGGAAGTTTTGGCCTATTCACTTTAAATGTGACATTTGATTATTGGTAGACATCAAGTGGTCAATTTTCCAAATACAGTTAATTGAATAAATGATTTAATTCATCCATCAGATATTTGTTGAGAATTAGGCAGTGTTTCAGATATTAGGGATATAATAGTGGAAAGATACACCGAGATTCCTGCTTTCATGGAGCTCACCTTCTAATGAAGGGAGACGGAACAATAAACATAATAAGTAAATAATGTAATATGATAGAAGGTGGTAGTTCACTTTAGTTCAGTTCAGTTGCTCAGTTGTGTCCGACTCTTTGCGACTCCATGAACTGCACCATGCCAGTCCTCCTATCCATCACCAACTCCTGGAGTTTACCCACTCATGTCCGTTGAGTCAGTGATGCCATCTAACGATCTCTTCTCTGTTGTACCCTTCTCCTCCTGCCTTCAATCTTTCCCAACATCAGGGTCTTTTCAAATGAGTCAGCTCTTTGCATCAGGTGCATCCCCATCTATTTTCCATGAAGTGATGGGACTGGATGCCATGATCTTAGTTTTCTGAATGTTGAGCTTTAAGCCAACTTTTTCACTCTCTTCTTTCATTTTCATTTAGAGGCTCTTTAGTTCTTCATTTTCTGCCATAAAGGTGGTGTCATCTGCATATCTGAGGTTATTGATATTTCTCCTGGAAATCTTGATTCCAGCTTGTGCTTCTTCCAGCCCAGCATTTCTTATGATGTGCTCTTTATATAAGTTAAATAAGCAGGGTGACATTATACAGCCTTGACATACTCCTTTTCCTATTTGGAACCAGTCTCTTGTTCCATGTCCAGTTCTAACTGTTGCTTCCGGACCTGCATACAGATTTCTCAAGAGGCAGGTCAGGTGGTCTGGTATTCCCATCTCCTTCAGAATTTTCCACAGTTTATTGTGATCCGTACAGTGAAGGGGTTTGGCATAGTCCATAAAGCAGAAATAGATGTTTTTCTGGAACTCTCTTGCCTTTTCCATGATCCAGTGGATGTTGGCAATTTGATCTCTGGTTCCTCTGCCTTTTCTAAAACCAGCTTGAACATCTGGAAGTTCACGGTTCACGTATTGCTGAAGCCTGGCTTGGAGAATTTTGAGCATTACTTCACTAGCATGTGAGATGAGTGCAATGTGCGGTAGTTTGAACATTCTCTTGTTCAGGACTTCGTACTCAATAGCTCAGTGTCTGGGGTATATAAGGTACTAAGGAAATATGTTTGAGTGAATGAATAACAATGAAGAAATATTTACATGTAGATATCACACCCACTCAGAGTAAGGGATAGGATGTAGCATGTCACATATATGTAGCATGTCATATATATGCAGCATGTCACATACATGGTTGAGCTAGGCTTAATTAAAAGATGCTTACTCCTTGGAAGAAAAGTTATGACCAACCTAGATAGCGTATTCAAAAGCAGAGACATTACTTTGCCGACTAAGGTCCATCTAGTCAAGGTTATGGTTTTTCCCGTGGTCATGTATGGATGTGAGAGTTGGACTGTGAAGAAGGCTGAGCGCCGAAGAATTGATGCTTTTGAACTGTGGTGTTGGAGAAGACTCTTGAGAGTCCCTTGGACTGCAGGGAGATCCAACCAGTCCATTCTGAAGGAGATCAGACCTGGGATTTCTTTGGAAGAAATTATGCTAAAGCTGAAACTCCAGTACTTTGGTCACCTCATGGGAAGAGTTGACTCATTGGAAAAGACTGATGCTGGGAGGGATTGGGGGCAGGAGGAGAAGGGGACGATAGAGGATGAGATGGCTGGATGGCATCACTGACTTGATGGATGTGAGTCTGAATGAACTCCGGGAGCTGGTGATGGATAGGGAGGCCTGGCGTGCTGCGATTCCTGGGGCGCAAAGAGTCGGACATGACTGAGCAACCGAACTGAACTGAACTGAGGCTTAATTAACCATGTAGAGGACCTGGAAATAATTTCACATTCTGGGCTGTGATACCACCTCTTGCCTTGCAGGGTAGTCATGGCAAACAAAACATGTCATCTGAGAGTTATAGCAACAAAGAAAAGGTGGTATTTCAAAAAAGTGATTCACACTTTTCTTCACACTTATAAGTGATTCACACTTATTCAATGTGGAATAAAAGTGCTTTCTGGACAGGTAAGAGGAGCATGGTAACCGGATACTCCAGAGGCAGATGGATTGATTTATTTTAAAAACACTTAAAAGGAGTTTTTTTTTTCCCCTTTAGCTCAATTATGAGTTAAATGGTTTGATAACTGAAAAAGCAAATGTAATTTTTTCTCTTCCTCCTGGTTTACATTTGGTTGTTGTTCTTTATCTTGTATTAATCTTTGTTGATTTCATTTTATCTGTGATTAAGGGTTGTCCTCTCTGAGGTGTGACTAGGAATAATCTCTTCGCAGTATTCTGTGTGTTATATATATATATAAATAAATATATGTTTATAAAGAGATTTATTTTAAGCAATTGCTTCATGTGATTATAGAGTCTGACAAGTCCAAGATGTGCAGGGTGGGCAGGCAGAAAGAGCTGATGCTACGGTTCAAGTCTGAAGGCCATCAGGCTGGAGATCCAGGAAGTGCTGATGTTGCAGTTCAAGTATAAATGCAGAATTTTCTCTTGCTTGAGGGAAGTCAGTCTATTGTGCTATTCTGCCTTTCAACTGATTGGATGAGACCTACCCACATAATGGAGTGCATTTTGCTTTATTTAGAATCCACCAACTTAAATATTAATTTTATCTCAAAGCACCCTCACAGAAATACCCAGAATGTTTGGCTACATATCCAGGCACCGTGTCCCAGCCAAAGTGACACATAAAATTAACTATCACATTTGCGTTGTACTTCAATGCCACATTTTAAGACAATGATGCTTATTTGGAGCTGTGCAACCCCATGATGGCAAAGCAGCTAGAGACAATGTCATGTGAAGAACAACTGAAGGGACAGGGTTGTTTAGAAATTCTGCGTTGTTTGGCCTACTGGGTTCCACACTTGTTTATACCCAGTATCTTTCTGAGTTGAATCATCACATCTTATGTCAGAGTTATAGTATGAGCTGTAGACATTTCACTGTTCTTTGGCTTGAAATTACTTTGATTTCAGTTAAGTGCCTTTATCAACAAAATTTCTACACTTGTAGTTTTTTATTTTGCTATTTCCAAGATCTAGAACTTAAGAAGATTTCTTATTCAGTCTTCTGATTTCTGCAAAATAACTTCCATGTTGAGCCTTGAGTAATACATTTTCTGCCTTTTGCATAAACATGTTTCTGCCTTTTGATTCCCTGCCTGGGAATCATTGACCCCAGGTGATTCCCGTTGCAGGAATAAAACATCTCTTCTTATGGTAATAGCCTTAACTGTAAACTGTCTCATGCTCATTTCTGTGGGCACATTTCAACCCCATCCCCAGAAATAACAAACAAAACCAAGAACCATCATGTTAGGAAAAGTCTTTGATTTTGTTTTTTTGTTTGTTTGTTTGTTTTTCTGTGACAGTTAGACCTTTCATTAGCTGTTGGTCCAGAATTTATTGTATTCATTTTTTGTATTGAATGAATTTGTCATATTCATTATTGGCATCATCGTGAGTAGTAAGGGTGTAAGAGTTGTAACTTATTCATTCATTCACGTAGTGTTTACTGAATATCCACTTGTGCCAAGCATCTTGAGGTGCTGGGAATTCAATGATGAACAAGTCATAGAAACATCACATTTGAAAAAGATAGCATGAATGGTTATTGCTAGTATTTTGCTTTCATCCTGATGAATCTCCCTTAATTCTAAACCTATGGATCTGGATACAAAAGTGAATTATTTCCATAGGTTTTATCAGTTATACAAAATAAAAGGACTAGCACTCTTGTTAAAATTTAAAGATTTAGAGATGAATAAACCTCACAATAGTATAGTATCATTTCAAAGTAACATGTCATTACATTGATTATTTCTGTATAATTAAAATATTTCCAAGTCTTTGTCATTGGCTCTTATTAAATTAAGGATAATTCATTTCCTGTACTATATGGCAAAAGAGTATCTGTAGGATCCTTGGAATTAGTGGATAAGAACTGAATTATTGGAATTGAATTTTTTATACCATTTACTAGGAAATTTGTTTTATGGAATATTCTGAATTAACATAATCCCCTTTCCCAGCATTCATGGAGATAGAGAATGTTGAATTGTGAGCAAGTATTCTTATGACAGATTCTATTTAAAATGATTAAACGCAAATGCATTTTGTATAAGAAATACAAAGTGAATTAACAGCATATAAATGCTGAAATTTTCTGGGCAATCTCATTATTTACAAGCCAACTTTTTTTCCAAACATTGATGCCTTAGCTCTTCTTTTTTTTATTTTTATTTTTAAAATTAATTAATTAATTTAACTTTACAATGTTGTATTGGTTTTGCCATACATTGACTTGAATCTGCCATGAGTGTGCATGTGTTCCCTATCCTGAACCCCCCTCCCACCTTTCTCCCCATCCCATCCCTCTGGGTTATTCCAGTGCACCAGCCCTGAGCACCCTGTGTCATGCATCAAACCTGGACTGGCGATTCGTTTCACATATGATATTTTACATGTTTCAATGCCATTCTCCCATATCATCCCGCTCTTGCCCTCTCCCACAGAGTCCAAGAGACTGTTCAATACATCTGTGTCTCTTTTGCTCTCTCGCATACAGGGTTATTGTTACCTTCTTTCTAAAATCCATATATATGTGTTAGTATACTGTATTGGTGTTTTTCTTTCTGGCTTATTTCACTCTATATAATCGGCTCCAGTTTCATCCACCTCATTAGAACTGATTTAAATGTATCCTTTTTAATGGCCAAGTAATATTCTGTTGTGTATATGTACCACAGCTTTCTTATCCATTCATTTGCTGATGGACATCTAGGTTGCTTCCATGTCCTGGCTATTATAAACAGTGCTGAGATGAACATTGGGATGAACATTGGGACACGTCTTTTTGGCATGCTTGTCCTATTTAGGTCATACACTCTCTCAGTTTTCTAAAAATGTCTTCTCTAAGGATAGTCTGAACTTATCACATTTTCAGTTTTTGAGGGAACCGTGAAAATCCTCTTAGATATTCCTTACTTAAATCCCTATTTGTCCTCTTCTAATGGGTTTATTATCCTAAGGCCTTGCAGTGAACAAACACCCGTTCCCTATCCTGTTATTTACTGCAAACTCATATTATTAAATTCTGAAACTTTTCAATTTTATTAGAAAAGAGGAGAACTTAATCCCTTCTTTGTTCTCTAGGAAATTGCTTTTCCTTTGTTCTCCAGGAAGTCATTTTTAATTCCCATATTCTTCTCTTCCAATAACTTCTCTTTTGTTCTGTTTTATGAATAAATCTACTAGCTGATATCTCTACATGGTGTATCTGAATTATAGTTATTGCAGTTGTGATAAAATTTGACTATACAATCTATTTTATATACCTATTGAAATTTAGGGTGGGTTTTGATAGTGTGATTTATGAATTATTAATTGATTTTTTTCCTAGCATAAATGATTAAATGGTGATTCTCTTCTCAGTTGGCACCTACATAAAAGGATATCCATTATTTTAGGGGTTGTCAATAATATTTGTATAAATGAGATGATCAAAAGCCTTGACTCACCCTTCCACAATAAATAAATAAATAAAACTGGGCAACGTATATGAAACAGCTGTTTTCAGAGATCGTACAACGGGCAGTGCAAAACTACAGTGTCTGAAAGAAGGGAATCAAGCTAGATTAGTCCTACGATTCCCAGTTTTCTGGCTGGAGGCACTTCACAGACAGACAGTTGTGAAGAGATGTGGGACCCAGACAAAACATGGCAGGCTTTCTAAACTGAGGAGACAAATAACAGAGTCAGAGAGGCTTCAGTTCAGTTCAGTTCAGTTGCTCAGTCATGTCTGACTCTTTGCGACCCCATGAATTCCAGCACGCCAGGCCTCCCTGTCCATCACCAACTCCCAGAGTTCAGTCAGACTCACATTCATCGAGTCAGTGATGCCATCCAGCCATCTCATCCTCTGTTGTCCTATTCTCCTCCTGCCCCCAATCCCTCCCAGCATCAGAGTCTTTTCCAATGAGTCAACTCTTCACATGAGGTGGCCAAAGTACTGGCATTTCAGCTTTAGCATCAGTCCTTCCAAAGAACACCCATGGCTGATCTCCTTCAGAATGGACTGGTTGGATCTCCTTGCAGTCCAAAGGACTCTCAACAGTCTTCTTCAACACCACAGTTCAAAAGCATCAATTCTTCAGTGCTCAGCCTTCTTCACAGTCCAACTCTCACATCCATACATGACTACAGGAAAAACCATAGCCTTGACTAGATGGACCTTAGTCGGCAAAGTAATGTCTCTGCTTTTTAATATGCTATCTAGGTTGGTCATAACTTTTCTTCCTAGGAGTAAGCATGTTTTAATTTCATGGCTGCAGTCACCATCTGCAGTGATTTTGGAGCCCCCCAAAAATAAAGTCTGCCACTGTTTCCACTGTTTCCCCATCTATTTCCCATGAAGTTATGGAACTGGATGCCATGACCTTAGTTTTCTGAATGTTGAGCTTTAAGCCAATTTTTTCACTCTCCACTTTCACTTTCATTAAGAGGCTTTTTAGCTCCTCTTCACTTTCTGCCATAAGAGTAGTGTCATCTGCATATCTGAGGTTATTGATATTTCTCCCGGCAATCTTGATGCCAGCTTGTGTTTCTTCCAGTCCATCGTTTCTCATGATGTACTCTGCATATAAGTTAAATAAGCAGGGTGACAATATACAGCCTTGACATTCTCCTTTTCCTATTTGGAACCAGTCTGTTGTTCCATGTCCAGTTCTAACTGTTGCTTCCTGACCTGCATACAGAGAGGCTTAGGAAACTGTAATTTATGGGGCAGAGGGCCAAAAACGAAGGAGGTAGGGAAAGATCTCCAGAAATTTGTATGGATGTCCCTTTGAGCATTTTGACTGAATACTACGCTGTACATATATGAGGTGAGACTCCACAAGAACTCCACAAGTTGTATATATATGAGGTGAGACTCCACAAGACAAATGACTACCAGCAAAGGAGCAACTATAAGAAAGCTATAAACTGAAAAACCATCAGAGTTTCACAGGGTTGGTAGATATTTGAGTTCTGACCAATTGGATGGAAAGGCTTGTTCATGCTCAGGGAATTCAATAGAGATACCAAATGGATATGCTGTTCATTTTACTTCTAAGAAGAAGGGCTAAAACTATCTCTAGAGTAAAATCTGTTAGAACAGACTAACCTTAATAAAGTTAAAATAGAAGCTTCAAAATGATCATGTTATACTTCAGGTGTAGGCATACCTCAGAGATATTGTGGGTTCCATTCTAGACCCCAGCACGAGAGTATTACAATAAATTGAGTCACATGCATTTTGGGGTTTTCCAGTGCATGTGAAAGTTGTGTTTATACTATATTGGAGTCTGTTATAAAGAATGCAATCTAAAAAACCCTTAAAAATTACATACCTTAATTAAAAATATTCCTGAAAAAATGTTTACCATCATCTGACAATGCAAATGGTAACAAACTACAGTATCTATGAAGCACTATAAAGTGAGATGCTGTAAAACAACGTATGCCTGTAAATTAATTACTTACCAGAACAAAACTCAGCTCCCTTTAATGAAACACAAAAGTCGTTCAACAATAAAATTCTTCATATTAAACATTCATTAAAAAATTGCTAGACATATGGAGAATCATGAAACTGTGACCCATAGTCAGGTGAAAAAAAAAATCCATCAATAGAAATAGACCAAGAAATGAAGAGATGATGGAATTAATAGACAAGGACTTTTAAAGCAGTTATTATAAATATATATAAAGATTTAGAATGGTAATGGAGATAGAGAAAAGATAACTTTGTTATTTTCTATGTAAATGAAACTAATACCCTTGGAATAAATTCTGGAGCACATATAGGTAGAGGAGAGAATGGTCGTGAATCCTTCCCCTCTTGCTCTGATGGGTTTGCTCTCTATGTATCACTGTTTCTGTCTGGGACTTTGGTAGACTTGCTGAGGTTTACCACACTATGACAACAAGAGAACATTACGGAACAGAGTGTTCTCTAGAGATAGTATGTCACAGCAAGTGCCTGCTGCAACCATGGAACCTTATGTATGAACAAACAGTTAACATTTCTCTGTGTTCACAAGAAAGGGCCCAGAATATAAGTGAGAAAGAAAGACTCAGCAGACTTGGCAGGAGGTTCACCAGTCTCTCAGCCTGGGTAAGAAGAACCCTAGGGAGATGGGAGAAGGTAAGAGGATGGTGCCACATCTCAATGGATTATCAACAACACAATGGTGAAACATGATCTCCAAGGATACCATTTTCCAAAAATGAGACTGATTAAAATGCAAAATGGATAGCTCTTGTATCCAGATATCATCGTGGCATATTTAAGTCCCCCAGCTCAACAGGGAGGAGGAAGAGGAGAAAGGGAAAGCAATCTTAAATAGGAATGAGTCTTCATTTTGATACATCTTAGTTTGTTTATTGTTAAACAGTCTAAAAGAAAATGATTTCCTGCTCTCCAGTTGCTTTTCTAATCATCTAGCTTTATATTTGTTACTGGATAATTTTAGAGATGTGATCTTTCTGTAGAGGAATAAACATGAAGCCAGCCTATAAACAGCAGCAGCCTATAAACCTATGAGAAGCTATGTGCTTTGTGTAGGTAAGCAATTTCAAAACAATATGTAGGTATGTTATTAAGAGGAAAGGGTAAAAAAAGCACAGTATACAGTTAAAAATAGATGAATTTCTGTATCATTTTTGAGATGTGATGATTAAGTACTTGCATTCTTTACTTTGTCTTATCAGCAAATACACAGCTGCAGTTAAAAAAACTCCATTTACCCTATAAATGTGATCTGAGAGAACTAAATTCTGTGTCTACCTGTTTTGAGCTTTTCTTTCTTTAACAGGTTGATTTAAGGGGAGTATACATCCAGGCTCAGCCTTTATAGTCACTTGCCACTCACATGGTTTAATTTACTGTGGACTGCAAGTTCATATAGTGTCCCTGGCTAATTTATATCGGACACAGACTTTCCTTTCTTCAGGATTTGATTTTAAAATGTTACCTAGTTTTTAGGTCACTTGAACTTGTTTGGTTCTCAGCTAGAAGCTGAGAAATAATCCAGGCTTTTCCGGCTTTAAATTTCTGTGACAGTGTGCTTTATGTTTGAAAGTATTGATGTTTCCTTTTCAGAGAAAAATATCCCAAAGTGTAATTTTATTATTATTAGCCCCAAATTGACTCACTAATTCATCTTTCTATGCCAATAGTTTGGAAAGAAGTGACACTAACTAAAAAAGAAATGCCTCCTTTTTTTTTCAAGAATTGGTGTCCTAAAGAGAATGCTTATATGTGCACACTGCTTTTAGATCTAGAAAGCTAATATAAATGTTTAATACAACATCAAATCAAATTATTGCCAAGATGAAAAGTTTTATATACATATTTATATATAGCAATATCTACATATATGTACATATAAATCTATACATATTAATAAGTGTGCCATGGGTTTATTGGCATCAAATGTAGAAATAAAAGAAAAGTGAAAGTTTTTACCATATTTTTCTAATGCTCCATGGTCAGCCTAAACTGGCGGATTCATATATTCCTGAAGGTCATGATAATTAGAGCTGAGATGTGAACTAGATTACCAAATAGGCTTCTGTGGTCATTCGCTGTCTTTCGGATGCCTATCTTTTTACTAGTTTTGGTAACACTACCCACCTTTTCCCCACCCTCTGTACTTGGGCTTTGTGTGGCTCATGCTATTGAGTCTAAGAATAGGCATGTGATTCATTATAGGCCATCATGTTTCATTCCTGTTTAAACTGATTGGTTTAGGAATGAGCAGGTGACTTGACTTAGGCCACTGCGAGTTAAGCCCAGGAACTCTCTTTAAACTTGTTGAAAGGATCTTGTGTTTTTTTGTTTGTTTTTTTTTTTTTACTTTATTATTTTTATTTTATTATTCTTTTACTTTTTTCAAAAAGAATTTTTGAAATTCAAAATTTCAACCTGAAACTGCTATCAAAAATCTTGCAGCTTTGAATAAAATCTACACAGAAGGGAGCACAGCTAAGAGATGGAAAGATACTGAATCCCATGATATCCTTTGAAATGCTGAGTGAAGAAGGGCCTGAAGATAGAGCTACCTTTATAGTTTTCCGATACTTAGGTGAATATATACCCTTGTTTACTTAGATAAGCTTGAGTTAGATTTTATGTTATCTGCAAAAGAGTACTATAGTAGATATGTTCCATTTGCCCTCCAACTTTACTCCCTACTCTTCTCCGTTCTGTCTATGCCCCAGAGGGCTAACCTATCTGGACTTCATCAGAGAGTTCTATTACTCTCTGGCTTCTGGTTATGTTCAGCCAATGGAAATCTCTCTGGAAGATTAAGTCAGGGCAGTTACTCCCTATTATTCTTAGGGGTTCTTACTCTTTCTTGCAGCGGATGTAGATCCTGTCGTGTCCTTCTCTCTCCAGGTTTGAATAGCCATTTTCTCCCTTCATACACTCAGATGTAGAGGAATAGTACCACCCTACAACTGCTAGCCCTGGATTAAAGCATTGTGCTTAATTGATTTCCTGTAACCCTTCCCATGCTTTTATAGTCTATTAAATTATCCTCAGTCATCCAATTTCAGGCTAATCCAGAGTTATCTCTTTGTGTCAGGACCTGAGTGGTTCCTACTCTGTTTATTTCGGCTTCCCAGTGGCTTGGATGGTAAAGAATCCACCTGCAATGCGGGAGACCTGGCTTCGACTTGGCTTCCTGTGGTCAGGAAGGTCCCCTGGAGAAGGAAGCTGCAACCCACTCCAATATTCTTGCCTGGAGAATTCCATGGACAGAGGGTCACAAAGAGCCAGACACTACTGAGTAACACTTTCACTTTCAATATAAAGGAAAAAAAAAACATAAACCACATAAATATGTGGTAGTTTAAAGACAATCAGTCTTTCTATTTGAATAATTTATTGCTTGGTATTGAATGCTCAATTGAGTATCAAGACAAGGCTTCAGACTTTTTGCAATGCATAGAATTTTAGGAAGTCTTTGGTGAGGGGAACTGAGGCCTGTTGTCATCTATATGAGCTGGGGCTTATTTAAGATTTTTTGGATTCTTTTCTAGTCTGTCACTTCTAGAAATTACCTTTTAGTGCTGCCATGATGGGAATCTTCTTTGTTATCCATAGCAGCTCTAAGTAAGAGTCACAATGCTCTTACAAACTTACATTTTCACTTCTTTAGGTTATAAAAAGAAGGTGACTTGAATTTCTTTGAATAAAAATGAATAAATAATCTAGAAATGCACACCAAATTAAATGGCAGCAATCTATATGCACATAAATATTCATTTACATCTAGTGAATTTCAGTTCAGTTCAGTTCAGTTGCTGAATTTACACTCTGATAATTTGCTTAAAATTTTTTTGTCCATCTATGTAAAAAGGGTTTCCTAAGAAAATTAACAATGTTAATAAAATTTGCATCTTTATGTTAAAAACTGCTTAAGAGAGCAAACTTTCCATGGGTCTTTATATACTTCAGAAAGACATAGTTGTAAAATGCTAATTTCCAATTATTCACTGAAGCAGTTAACTAGGTATCATGTATTTATTGTGTATATTTTAAGTAGTAAGTTTACTTTAATACATCTTTCAAACTTTTTATCACATTAGCCTTTACTTCAGTTAGTCTGAATGATGAGCACTGATGAGCATTTTATCTGATATAATATTAAAAAATTAACCTTTGAATGTACATAATGGATTAACAGCTAGTGACTCAGCCTGCAGTGTGGGAGACTTAAATTCAATCCCTTGATCGGGAAGATCCCCTGGAAAAGGAAATGGCAACCCCCTCCAGTATTCTTGCCTGGAAAATCTCATGCAGAGAGGAGCCTTGTGGGCTATAGTCCGTGGGATTGCAAAGAGTTGGACATGACTGAGTGACTAATACTTTCATACTTCTTTCAGATATTCAGTATTAGCCTGAGGGTGTGAAGTATATCCAGTAGTCAAGATTAAGCAGAGTATTATTTACACGTTAGGTTGCGAATACTTTATTAAATCAGTCGAGATATTTTTCCACGTCATTAGATTTTCCTGACTTCATTTACAGCACAATTTTTACATGCAACAGCAGTTCAAACTAATAATAAATATATGGCTGCTATAATTTTTGGAACTTTTTATTGTGATAATGGACCAAAATATTTGAAATTGTCTCTGGTTTAAGGAAAAAATATCTAAGCCATAAGATTGCTATGTGTACAGGTTTTATGCATGACACATTTCCTCTTAATCTCTATTGTGAAAATCAAAATAGAGTCAGTATTGCTAAGAGAGCTTTCTAAAGTGGAGACTGAGAAGCTACTGAGGAAATGTGACTTATGTACCTCTCAGTCCAGATGGAATCTGACCTTTTGAACACTTATCATCCTACTCAAGATACTTATCCATCATGTACCCTAATATAAATTTGTGACAGCCTATATACTTACTGAATCCTTACCCTAAAACAACTCGTGATTCCTTAAGGACAAATATCCCCTGACTTGCATCAGTTCAGTTCAGTTCAGTCATTTAGTCATGTCCACTCTTTGCGACCCCCATGGACTGCAGCACACCAGGCTTCCCTGTCCATCACCAACTCCCAGAGCTTACTCAAACTCATGTGCAAGGAGTCGGTGATGCCATCCAACCATCTCATCCTCTGTTGTCCCCTTTTTCTCCCGCCTTCAATCTTTCCCAGCATCAAGGTCTTTTTCAATGAGTCAGTTCTTCATATCAGGTGTATTCGAGTTTCAGCTTCAGCATCAGTCCTTCCAGTGAATAATCAGGACTGATTTCCTTTAGGATAGACTGGTTGGATCTCCTTGCAGTTGGATCTTCTTGCAGAAGACATCTTCTCCAATACCACAGTTCAAAAGCATCAATTCTTTGGCACCCAGCTTTCTTCATAGTCCAACTCTCACATCCATACATGACTACTAGAAAAACCAAAGCTTTGACTAGATGGACCTTTGTTGGCAAAGTAATGTCTCTGCTTTTTAATATGCTATCTAGTTTGGTCATAGCTTTTCTTTCAAGGAGTAAGTGTCTTTTAATTTCATGGCTGCAGTCACCATCTGCAGTGATTTTGGAGCCCAATAAAATAAAGTCTCTCACTGTTTTCATCATTTCCCCATCTATTTGCACCAGAATCTATCACAATTCTCTCACAATTTAACATCCTTATGATTTTTGTCTTTTTAAACTCCTCTTTCTCTTCTTCAGAACAGTCTTTTGGTTTCACCTGAATCTGTGTGTCCCAAATTACAATTCTTCAAATTTTTTTTTTAAATTAATCTATTTTTGGCTGTGCTGAATCTTTGTTGCTGTTGTTTTGCATGGGCTTTCTCTACTTGTGACAAGCAGAGGCTGTTTTTCATAGCGGTGCACAGGTTTGTTGTGATGGCTTCTCATTGCAAAGCTCAGGCTCTATGGTGTTCGGGCTTTAGTAGTTGTGGCACACAGGTTCAGTAGTTGCACCTCATGGGCTCTAGAGTTCAGACTCAGTAGTTACAGCGCGTGGGCTTTAGTTGCTCCATAGCATGTGGAATCTTCCCAGACTAGGGATTGAGCCATGTCCTCTGCACTGGCAGAATTCTTTCCCACTGCACAACAAGGGAAGTCCCCAAATTGCAATTCCTAAGACCCCCAAATAAAGCTCTTTGTTTTTTGCAGCATCAATACTGATTATTGTTTGACATTTTCAAAACTGTGTTAAAAATATGTACCAGTCTTCACAGAAATCTAATAGATTTAAGAAAATATGTTTTAGAATAATAGTTACTAATATACAAGAGTTAAGCAGCATGAATTAATGCTTCACTATGCTAGGTACCCTTGTTGATTAAAGGGTACCATAAAATATGTTTCTTGCTTTTAAGGAGAATAAAATTTAAGAGAAGTGAGTTATCAAAAGTATAAAAAGTATACTTTTTATACAGGTAGTATAAAAAGTCTTGACATTTCAAAGAATAGATATGTGGAGGACTAGTAGATGAAGAAAGACAGTTATTTACAGAATGCTGGCTATGGCTACAATCTGGGCTTTAGTTCTGGCTATAGCACATGCTAGCTATATGACCCTGACTATCCTGAGACAAGGTTCTTAAGATTGAAATGGTTACTTACCTGACTATGCCATAAAATCACTGGAAAGATGTGTCTTATGCCCTCATCTTTTCCCTACTAAATCCTCTTTTTTTTTTCCCTTTAGTTTCCTTTGATATATTATCTAGAACTCCATCTTTACCTGTGATTTCAATTCTGTGAGTGTGCTCGATCGCTCAGTTGTGTATGACTCTTTGCGACCCCGTGGACTGTAGCCGCCAGGCTCCTCTGTCCATGGGATTCTCCAGGCGAGAACACTGGAGTGGGTTGCCTTTTATTCCTCCAGGGGATCTTCTCAGGCCAGGGGTTGAACCCACATCTCCTGCATCTTCTGCATTGCAGGTGGATTCTTTACTATTAATGTCTTCCAAAGAAACAGTCTGAATGTACCAAAGGTACCTTAAGTCCACATACTCAGAAAGTATATTGATAATAAGATTTATTACAGTGTGTTTAAGGACTTCCCCGGAGGCTCAGAAGATAAAGTGTCTGTCTACAACGCGGGAGACCTGGGTTCGATCCCTGGGTTGGGAAGATCCCCTGGAGAAGGAAATGGCAATCCACTCCAGTCCCCTGGACAGAGGAGGTTGGTAGGCTACAGTCCATGGGGTCCCAAAAAGTTGGACACGACTGAGCGACTTCACTTTCCTTTCTTTTCCTAGAGTGTGTTTAAGATGATGGCAGAATTTGCCCCATTGTAATTTTCACTCCTATGACTTCAATTACCAGTACATTAAAGTTGAAAAAGTAAATAAAATTGTGATCATATTTTCATTTTCAAAATAGCACTCCAGCATCAGATTATAGGAAAAAAATAAAGGAAAAAGAATGGACCATCCCGGCAAAAGATTATGAAGCTCTGAGCTCAGGCAATGAATGGTTCTGGGTATGGATCATAATTAAAGAGGTATTTAGGAGGAGGATAGACAGAGTTTTGGACGTTTGCTAGAATTCCCTCATGAAACCATTTTGGCCTTGTGCCTTCTATGGGCTACTGTTGTGAAAAAGTATATTTATTTCTTTTATGAAAATTAGTTTGTTGGACATTTTATATACACTAGGGTCAATATCTGAATGTATATATTTCATCTAGGTTTTATAGTTTATTAGCAAAGTTGTACCATGCAATGTCTTATGATTTTTTTTAAAAAGTTCCTGTTTAATTGTTACTTTTATATATTTGTGTTCCTTTTTTGCTTGATTAATTAGCTAGCTGATTCTTATTTTGCTAATATTTTCCAACACTGAACATTTTAATTTATTCTTTTTTATATTTATAACTCATTATTTTGCCATGATTTTTAATATTGCCTTTTTTCATTTTCTGTTTATTTTTAATTACTCCCAAGTGAAATTTTATATACTGGTGAAGAATTGACATCTCTGTATTAAATAAGTCCTATTTAAGAATAAGAAATGTCTGTCAATTCAAGTGGATATTTATTTATTGCCATCCTTTCATGTTTTTCTGTATAACCATTTAAGGCTATGGTTTTTTTCTCTGATCTTCACTTTGATTGTATCTCATTGATACTGATAAATAATACTTCATTTCCATTATTTTTATTTATAAATAATTCTGAAATTTCAGTTCCCCTTTGCCTTGAGTTGTTTAATCATTACTTAACTTTGTATGGAAAGGTCTATTTATGTTTTAATTTTGTTATTGATTTCTGTGTTTTTAATATGAGAGAATTATTTTTGTATCACTTCTACTTTGTTATTATGCTCATTGAGATTTTCTTTGAACCATAATATATTGACTGTCTTCATGAATGTTTATGGGATCTTGAAGATATATTTGGCATGCAAAGTTTGATATATATTCATATAATTTACTTTATTGCTTATGTTGTTTAGGATTTCTATATCTTTATTTTTTGTCAAGTGTCTTGGACTGAGAGTAGAATATTAAAATTGTGCATTACTGTGTTTTTCTGGCTATTTTTCCTTACATTTCTTGTGTTGCTCAGTTGTGTCTGACTCTTTGCGACTGCATGGACCGTAGCCTTCGAGGCTCCTCTGTCCATGGACTTCTCCAGGCAAGAATACTTCTCCAGGCAAGGGAGTGGGTAGCCATTCCCTTCTTCAGGGGATCTTCCAGATCCAGGGATCAAACCCTGGTCTCCTGCATTGCAGGCAGATTCTTTACTGTCTGAGCCGCCAGGGAAGCCCCTGTATTTCTTATAGTTTTTGCTTTATGAGGTGATAGCACATAAGTATTCAAAACTATTATATATTCTTTTGCTAATGGCATGTCATTTATTGTCATTTATTTTATTGCTTAAGGTACTGAACTCTAGTTTGTCAGGTATGAAGATCACTATTCCTTCCTTCTTTTTTGTTTGCTTTTATTTTGGTATACCTTTGTCCATCTCTTTATATTTAAATTTTCTGAATAAATTTGTTTTAGGGATTTCTCTTATATATGGTATAGAGGGGGGTTGTACTTATAATATATGAGTTTGAACTAGTTAATATTATTGATGTTTTGGTGTTTGTCATTCACATTTATTATGTTTCCTTTGTTCTTTTTTATATTGGTTTAGAAAGGTTTGTATTTTTATTCCAGTGTATTTTATTTTATACTAATTCTAATAATTTTCTTTATATATATCCTTCAGTACCACTTTTTCTTACTTAGGCTTTTGTTTAGTTTATGACTTTCAGATGACACTGTTTGATTCTCACCTATTACCTGTGTTGGTACATAGACATTTTGTAATTTAGTCTTAATTGTTGACATACACTTTTTTCTAATTTCTCCCATTGTTTGGCTAACTATGACTTCTCATTTCTCTGTTCCTTGTTCACTTCTAGATTGAGTTTTAATATTTTTATATTTATAATTTATTGTCTAATTACATTTTATTTATATGGAAGCATTGTTAATTTTCTCTGTTCTGCGGTTGCCATCTTCCTTCATATTTTCCTTTCTGTCTTCTCTTTGTATTTTTTGCAGCTTAAAACTTTTGATTTCTCTTCGATTGTGGACGAGAAAATTTGAGGTACAGAAAAGTTTAATGATGAGTTTAGGGTCATCCTGCTGCTGCTAAGTCACTTCAGTCTTGTCCAACTCTGTGCGACCCCATAGACAGCAGCCCACCAGGCTCTGCCGTCCCTGGGATTCTCCAGGCAAGAGTACTGGAGTGGGTTGCCATTTCCTTCTCCAATGCATGAAAGTGAAAGTGAAGTCGCTCAGTCATGTCCAACTCCTAGCAACCCAATGGACTGTAGCCTACCAGGCTCCTCAGTCCATGGGATTTTCCAAGCAAGAGTACTGGAGTGGGGGTGTCATTGTCTTCTCTACTACTAATTGTGAAAGAATGGAGATAATGACTCAGGTCTTTTGACATCTCGCATGTGACATTCCTGAGCTACACTAAATTCAAAAGTACAGTTTTACAATGAATAACAGAAGCAAGGCTAGTGAGAGACAAAATATACAAATGGATAATGGCCAGACCATATATATGAATAGAATTCTGGCCCACAATTTGTAGCAACTTGCCCAGGAAACTGACTCATTGCCTATAGTAAGCAGCTGAGGAATCCAGCTTTCTATAAATCTGACTGGTAGGAAGTCAGGGGTCTACCTCGCGTAACAATTAAAAAAAAAAAAACAACAACAACTCAACCAAATAATAACCCTATTACAATTTGCTCCAAATTAGGATTTAATTAATAATTAACAGCTTCCCTAATTTTTGTCCCAGATTCCTATTTAGGACCAACCAGAAAAAGCCAAATATGTACCTCTAACTAATTGCATAGGATGTCCCACTTCTAGTTAGCCAGTCTGGAATTTCTCCACACTAACAGCCTCCATTCAGGAATACCTGAAACCTTTTCTTTTTTCCACTGCAAAGCTTTCCCCATTCCTTTGCCTGCTTTGAGTTTCTGCCAAAATGTGATAGTGGCTAACTCTTTTATAGCAAGTTCTGCATAAATAGGCTTTGCTTGTTTTAATTTGGTTGATCTTTATTTCCACACTACTCTTCCTCATTTGAGAAGGAAATGGGAACCCACTCCAGTATTCTTACCTGGAGAATCCTGCTGGGCTGCCATCTATGGGGTCACACAGAGTCAGACATGACTGAAGTGACTTAGCAGCAGCAAGCAATGGAACCCCACTCCAGTATTCTTGCCTGGAGAATCCCATGGATGGAGGAGCCTGGTGGGCTGCAGCCCATGGGGTTGTGAAGAGTCAGACACGACTGAGTGACTTCACTTTCACTTTTCACTTTCATGCATTGGAGAAGGAAATGGCAACCCACTCCAGTGTTCTTGCCTGGAGAATCCCAGGGACGGGGGAGCCTGGTAGGCTGCTGTCTGTGGGGTCGCACAGAGTTGGACACGACTGAAGTGACTTAGCAGCAGCAGCAGCAGCAACAGCACTGTTCCTCATAATCAAATATTTCCTTCAACATGACTCAAATATAACTCTCCCAATAGGACTACCTTCCCCTTGACCGTTTCATAGTGACCTCATCCTCATTTTTCATTTTCCTCCTAGTGTATTAGACATGACAGAGATGTGCTCCTTACTCCCCAGTGTCATTTCTAGGACCTTTAACTGCCACTCTCATTCCACTTTTTATCTGAGGTTCAGATAATCCATCTGGTTATCTTATCTCCACTTGCACTTTTGGTTACTGGCTTCCATAACCCATTCCTGTCTTCACTCTGTTTCCTAGGGCATATTTACATTCTCTGACCCTGAGTTGTCCAGTAAGGAAGCCAGTATTCATGTATGGCTATTAAGCATTTGAAATATAGCAACCAGATTGAGATGTGTTGTAAGTGTAAAATACACAATAAATTTAAAAGATGGCAAAAGATAAGAAGAGTGTTAAATTCTCACTAATTTTTATATCATGTATTGACATTTAAAAATTTACTTTTGAAATTAGGATAAACAATATATTCTTAAAATTAATTTCATTTATTTCTTTTTACTTTTTAAAAATGTGGCTACTAGAAAATTTTGAATTATATATGTGCATATTATCTTTCTATGGTCATTGGTCCTTTTTCTTGTGTATCACAAAACTGAGATCCCCACTTTCTTGCTTTTCTTCCTTCCTTGACCTCTATAACTCTGAGTCACTAAAATTCTTATCCAGTTTCCCTGTTTACTATTCTTTTGTCCCTTTCACTGACTTCTCTTCTTCTTCATAAAGTTCCATCCATGTGCTTTGCTTTGTTTCTTTATTCCTTCTCTTGAGATGTTTCATCCATTTAAATGTCATAACCACTGCATAAATGAAAGTGATAAATCACCCTCTCTGGGTCTGCCCTCTGTTTAACTGTGTTATTGTATCAGCAGTTTTCTGCTAGACATTTCTATATGAATATCCAGTCATCAGTTTTAAGATTCTGTCTCAAGTGAAATGCAATATTTTTCTCTCAAAACCAAAATTCTTATTTTTTCTATTTCTGCTGGTGGTGTCATGATTTTCTTTATCATCCAGCTTGAAACCTCTGATTCAAGTTGTACTCTTCCACTTCTCCCTAGCCTCTCCTATCCATTCATCCAGGAAGACCAGAAAGCTCTTTTACCCTCATGGATTTTCTTGTATCCATTCTTTCCATCTGGTGCTACAGATGAATGTACTCCCATACTTCTCAGGCAGCTGCTTCTTTCTGAACCCAGAGCACCTGGGAATATGGCATGGATATGAAACACCCAGGGCTGGGGTGGGGAGTGATAATGACCATTTCCTAGATAATTGTTCCAAAGAGATTTATTCACAGTACTTAAAAAAGTGCTAACAGATATCATTATATAGTTTATCTATGAAACTAGAATGTTTTTGAAAAAGAAACTGTTCTTATTAGTTCCAATCAGAATCAGCGTTTTTTATTTGGATGTAAAGAGTTAAATGTAGACATACAGGCAGAAAAGACAGGATGAAAGCACAGTATAGACATTAGAGAAGTGGAAGAGGGGAGAGATGACCTTTATCACTCAAGCCACATGACTATGAAACATATCAGAATCATAGTGTTATTAGGTACTTTTTATAGGATATATATTGGGACTGTGGAAAAGACTTTGTAAATACCAAGCCTTTTGCATTACTAACAATATTTTAAACTATTTAATATTTTGTTGCTTTCAATTTTAAGCCTTCTTTCCTCCTCTCCTTTTTATTTTTTGACAGAAGTATAGTTCCTAGAGAGACAAAAATCATTTCATGCATTCTTTTAATTCTTTTGACACTTTCTACATATATAGCATTTTTTTTGTCCATAGGAAGACACTCTACATTCTCAAAGACATAAGACAAACATTTTCAGGGAAGAAAAGCATATATATCTTGGGTGGCCCTGGTTAGAAGTTACTTAGAAATTCAAATTAAATATCAGCACTGTATAATAATGCAAAGTTATATCTGAGTTCAGGCTGACTGATCAAAGATGGAAATGCCAAGGGACTGTGCCCAAATAGACTGCCAGATATGTTTTCAGCGAAATGGGTTTCTTTGGGATCAACAAAGAACTGCAATTTTGGATCTACATCCATGGGGAACCACAGTGCAAATCTCTGCACAACAAAGAGATAACCCTCTCAAAGAGAGGATAATTGAAGTTGGGAGGGCTATAATAAAGTGAGTCCATCAGAGGAACTGAAAGTTCAAAGTATAGTGGCTTTTAATTGAGCTGTGGCAGTAACTCATTTGCTGAACTCTTGTCAGGCAAGATGAGAGTCATCTTTCTCTTGGGCTCTGTTGTCATAGATTGTGAGAGGTCCCCCTTCTGGCTTCCTGACTCTTAGTTGCAGTTTCTGTTTTATTTATTTTTACACACAGGACACACTAGGCTTTTCTTTTAAGTTCTATAAAACACTTCACAAAAACAAACTGTTCCTTTCCTTGTAACTCCCTATGAAAGTCTTTGCTTCTTTGTTGTTTTGTTATTTAAATCTGTGACATCACTCTAATGTCTATCATAGTTGAAGAATCCGTGAGTACAGATAAAGATATTGTAATTTTGATTTCAGTATACAGAGTCTCATATTTCTACCCTCTGATCAGATTCACGCCTGCTTGTCTAAGGAGATACACTCCTGATATTGGTATTATTTACTTTTGTTTTAGTTTACTGGTTCTCAGACTTCAGTGTACATTAATTTAACTTAGAGGAGCTAATTGAAAATGCAGGTTCGAAGTCACCAGTCCCAAAGATGCCGATTCAGTACATCTAGAATAAGAATTTTAATAGGTTCTCTAATTGTAATGCAAGGAGCTGTAAGATCATACTGTCAGCAATACTGGCTTAATTAATTTAAGAAAATGTGTTCCCTTTCCTAAGTTACCTGTGCATATTAATTCCTATTTTCTATTGTAGAATGCAATTTTTATGTCCCTATACATTGAATTTCAGGTATGGGAAATATCTAGGGGCAGAATAAATAAAATCTACCTGGTATGTGAAAGATAAGTGATTTAAAGAAAAGTTTTTAAATGGTTTTAAAATATGTATTTCCCCTAGATATTTTTTTTTTTTTTAAACATCTTTAAAAGAGAACAGTCAGGTTAGTCTTATTTGTATAACTCATTATTGAAACCACTAGACTGGGGTTAATCCAGTGAAGAAATGGGCAGAATCCCATTTTTAGTTTCTTTCATTGTTTTGTTACTTTCAAGGAAGAGAGAAATAGTATTCCAAAAGGCTTCCCTGGTGGCTCAGATGGCAAACAATCCTCCTGCAATGCAGGAGACTTGCGCTGGGAAGATCACCTGGAGGAGGGCAGGCAACCCACTCCAGTATTCCTGCCTGGAGAATCCCCATGGATAGAGGAGCCTGGTGGGCTACAGTCCATGGGGTTGCAAAGGGCCAGACACAACAGAGATTAAGCACAAGCACAAAATATGCGTAATATAAAATTTACCATTTTAACCGTTTTTAAGTGTACAGTTCTGTGGCATTAAGTACATTCACACTGTTGTGCAGTTACCATCACCTTCCATATTGGAAACTTTTTCATGCTTCCCAACCAAAACTGTGCATCCATTAATAATAATACTAACACCCCATTTGTGCTCCCCCTACCCCTTGGCAACCACCATTCTACTTTCTTTCTCTATGAATTTGACTACTCTAGGTACCACATATAAGTGGAATCATACAATATTTGTCCTTTAGTGAATTGCTTATTTTGCTTGGTATAATATCTTGAAGATTCATCTATGTTGTGGCATGTGCCAGAATTTCTTTTCTTTTTAAGGCTGAATAATATTTCATTGGGCTTTCCTTATGGCTCAGCTGGTAAAGAATCTACCTACAATTGGGAGACCTGAGTTCAATTCCTGGGTTGGATCCCAGGAGAAGGGAAGATCCCCTGGAGAAGGGAAAGGCTACCTACTCCAGTGTTCTGGCCTGGAGAATTGATGGACTGTGTAGTCCATGGGATTGCAAAGAGTCGGAAACGACTTAGTGACTTTCATTTCTTCCAATATTTCACTATATGTATATGCCACATTTTGTTTAACCATTCATTTGTTGATGGATATTTGGAGTGCATCCACATTTTGGCTCTTTTAAATAATGCTGCTATGAGCATTGTTATACAAATATGTTTTTGAAGGAAAAACCCCCTTTATAACTTAGAAAAAGAACTTCTGAGTTTATTCCTATGCTTTTTAAATACATAAACTTTCTCTGTCCTCAGACACCTACTCATAGAGTGGATATAATACTACCACTTGCTTGCAGAACACAAAAATTCAGGGGTGGAAAATCTGCTGCAATGTTTTTTATCTTCTGTTCTGACACAAATAACATGCTTGCTCAACAGACAGTGCAGTCTGCAAGTGAATTGCCACTCTGCAACTGGAGTACAGGTTTGCCAACTAGTGACCTGGAACCTATCCACATGTAGTAGCACCAGAGCATACATAATACAGAGGTATAAGAGAAAAATAAAAATAAATCAGAGTACCCAATTAAACCTGAAGCAAGCTTGTTTCTAGCTCAGCCTTTTCAGCCTCTATGAAAAAGAAATGAAGAAAGACTTAAAATTGAAGCAGAATCAAAAAGATTGAGTATAAAGTGGATGTGCTTTCAAAAAGAGAGGTAAATATAGTCAGAAGGAAGATAAAACCAGAGCTCCGGCTGGATCATTAGGTTAAGCAGAGGCCTAAGAAATGAAGGAATGTTGCATTGGGGTATCTCCTCTGGACAGTCTTTCCAAAGCCCCCAGTCTGTGTTAGTGCTGTCACAACACCCTACCAGTAGCTCCTCATAACATCCTCTCCTAGTTTGAAAGGAGATAAAGCACTCTTCGAGCTCTCCTTTGTACTCTGATAATGGAGAAGAGGATCAGTTCAATAGCGGTAAAGCAACCAAGAAACAAGAACTATAATGAGCAGCAGAAACAATGATGCTTTAGTGAAAAAGGAAATCGATACAGGCTGAAGCTTTTGGAAGCTTACTCAGGCAGAATTTGGAAGGGGAAGGACTTCCGCTGCAATTGGAAGAACAGGAGAATCTGAAGAGATGGAAAGGGGGCCCTCTGAGAGCCCCCCTTGTTAACTTGTGTAAGTTAGGCCAAAGGGCAAAACATTTTTTTTTTTTTTTTTGCCAGTACTAGAGTGTTTTTTTCTCTAAAAAAGAAAGAAAGAAAGAAAGAAAGGACAGTTTAAATTTAAGCAGCAGCTCTCTCCTTTATGAGCACTTCCACATTTATTTTAAAAAGTTTTCTTTCCTTATTTTTTTTTTTCCCCCTGACATAACTAACATCACAGCTTGACAAGATTACCTCTTTTTCAAGGACTTGTTGTAGTGTCAGAAACAATTTAGCCACCATTTTCAACTTTGCAAGCTGGGTCAATCTGTATAAAACTTGCAAGTTAAGTTCTGAGTACATATCAGAGTTTCAGGTTGGGATTGGCAGAACTGGGTCTTTAAATTCCTTGATAACTTTGTGCTGCCAGAAGAGTTAAGGACTTAAAGGATTTCAGGATCCAGTGAACTTATTGGTAGTTTTGCAGTTTTCCTCTTATCTTTGAATCAGCAATTCTAATGAGCAGCTTGCCAGTGTACACAATAAATACTCACTAAAGAGCAATTAGAACAAATAACCATTGAGCATTCAATGAATAGGAAATTTACACATTTCCCTAAAGTAATTAGCATTCTTTTTCATTGCTTTGTTTAAATTTTGTTTTTACCTAAATTACCTGTAATGCTGCCTTTAGTAAAACAGTTTAAAATAAGAGTCGTAAGAATTGGATCTTTCTTAAATAGACCAAAACTGTATCTGAAGCTATTGAGTACAGATCAGTGGTCCTGTTTATTTTCCAAGGAAGTCTTATATCTCACATTAGGCCTGGATTTTAAGACCTTGATGTTGGCACTATCATGGAAATCCCTGGGGTTCTGTTTTTACCTGTGTATTTATAAAAACAAAGTACACAGAGGGCTAATGACTTGGAAGCATTACTGTCAGTTGGGAGAACTCCTTCCTTTTCGCATCTTGTCTTGGAAACAAGCTAGTAAAAGTTGTATTGCCCCAAGTGGAACTGAGGTGAGGCTTAGCAGAACTGTTCTGAAAGTCTAGCCTTGAGCTAAAGAAGCAAGAATATCAAGAAATTAAATATCCCTGAACCAAAGCGTGTCAACTAAAAGAGATATGGCCCTATTATCCACAGAGTATATTTCTTGCAAATAAAAATATTTAAAAAACTTTTGACCCTTTTCCTTTGGAATAAGACTTGTAACTTATAGTAATAATGTTCTTGTTAACCTTCCCTCCTCTATCCTTCACCCTGTGTCCCCAGGAGTGAATTTTGCAACCCACTCCAGTACTCTTGCCTGGAAAATTCCATGGACTGAGGAGCCTGATAGGCTACAGTCCATGGGGTCACAAAGAGTCGACTTCACTTTCACTTTCACATTTTAACAACAGAAGTGTGAATGACTCATTTTAGAGCTGTCAACTACAAATTGGCACTTACCAAGCGCCTTGCCAGTGACTGAACAACAAAGGCATTTGCCATCTGCCTCTATGAGATTGAACCCCATGCTGCTATAGCTGTTGACCTTCAACAACCCCTGAGGGAGTTCAGGATGGAGTGAGGCACTCTGTGCTCCAGGGAATCTGGTGGGACAGGTCTTTGGATGTTTTTAGGAATAGATTTTATGATTTCAATCTTTGCATCTCCTCATATCTAAAGTGAAAGTGAAAGTGAATTCACTCAGTCGTGTCCGACTCTTTGCGATCCCGTGGACTGTAGCCCATCAAGCTCCTCCATCCATGGGATTCTCCAGGCAAGAATACTGGAGTGGGTTACCATTTCCTTCTCCAGGGGATCTTCCTGACCCAGGGATCGAACCCAGGTCTCCTGCATTGCAGGCAGATGCTTTAACCTCTGAGCCACCAGGGAAGCCCCTCATATCTAGAGAAGCACTAAATCCCTTCATGGTGACATCAGATCCTCATGACTAACAGAAACCTTTTGTAAAATGAGTGCTTCATGACATTGAACTCCCCCTTCACCAAAACCTTACATATAGACTTTCTCCCTCTGCACATTTGGAGCAGTCTCTCAGAGCTATCTGAGATGCTGCCCCCGCCGCGGGGCTGCAGTCCTTATTTTGTCCCAAATAAAACTTAACTCACAACTCTCAAGTTGTATATCTCTTTTTAGTCAACAGAGCCACATTTCATTCTTAAGACCTGTCAGTTTAAAATTATAGACCCCAAATATTGTTTGTATGAACATAACATTATTACAAACAGTAAACAGCCATTAACAAAGTGAACTGATTATGTTGAGACTAAGTGAAAAGTTCTTTCTAATTAAAAAACAAGAGTTAAAACAATTAATGACCACAAGCAATTCATTTTGTTCATTCAGTCCACAAATATATACCAAATACTTAGAATTTCCTAGGTACGGTTTCGGCTCATTATATTGTGGTGAAGAAAACAGACATGACCACAGATCTCATAGAGCTAATAGTCTAGTGGAAATAACATATTTTAATGAAAAAATTTAATGGAAATCATGGTAAGTGATATCAGATAAAAAAGTACATCAAAGTACAGGGTGTTATGGTCATAATGTTATGTAATATCTGTGAGGTAATTTGGGGGATATAATGTAATCTTTGTAAAAGCTGAAAAGACTAAGAGGTGGGAAAAAAATTCCAGTATTGGATCAGTTTTAGTATTTTTTTAATAACTAAATATAAGTAATATTTAGTAAGCTATTTAGGTCACTAGTAAGTAGCCTATCATGTACATAACAATTAGTCTGTGACATTTCATGTGATCTATTCAACCCATATCAACTAAAGAAGGAACTCACAATTTTGAATCACATACCATCTGATGGAAAATTGTAGCACCCAAGGTACCAAAGACAGCTTAGAATGATCTGTCTCGATGAAGTATTAGTAAATAGTAACCTGTTTTTATATAGCTCATGAGCTAAGGATGGATTTTACATTTTTACATGGTTGAAAAATAAAGACAGAGTGAAATAATCTTTTGTTATATATGAAAATTATTTAATATTTACATTTCACTATCTATAAATAAAGGTTAATTGGGACTCAGCCATGCTCTTTCATTATGTATTATCTGAGTAGCTGTGTCAAAGACCTTATGATCTGAAAAGCCTAAAATATTTCTGTCTGATGCTCTATGTAAGAGTTTGGTGGCCTTAGTTCAGTTCAGTTTAGTCGCTCAGTCATGTCCAACTCTTTGCGACCCCATGAACTGCAGCACTCCAGGCCTCCCTGTCTATCACCAACTCCCAGAGTTCACTCAGACTCATGTCCATCAAGTCAGTGATGCCATCCAGCCATCTCATCCTCTGTTGTCCCTTTCTTCTCCTGCCCTCAATCCCTCCCAGCATCAGGGTCTTTTCCAATGAGTCAACTCTTCTCATGAGGTGGCCAAAGTACTGGATGCTTTAGCATCATTTCTTCCAAAGAAATCCCAGGGTTGATCTCCTTCAGAATGGACTGGTTGGATCTCCTTGCAGTCCGAGGGACTCTCAAGAGTCTTCTCCAACACCACAGTTCAAAAGCATCAGTTCTTCAGCACTCAGCTTTCTTCACAGTCCAACTGTCACATCCATACATGACCACTGGAAAAAACATAGCCTTGACTATACGGAACTTGTTGGCAAAGTAATGTCTCTGCTTTTGAATATGCTATCTAGGTTGGTCATAACTTTCCCTCCAAGGAGTAAGCGTCTTTTAATTTCATGGCTGCAGTCACCATCTGCAGTGATTTTGGAGCCCCACAAAATAAAGTCTGACACTGTTTCCATTGTTTCCCCATCTATTTCCCATGTAGTGATGGGACCAGATGCCATGATCTTAGTTTTCTGAATGTTGAGCTTTAAGCCAACTTTTTCACTCTCCTCTTTCACTTTCATCAAGAGGCTTTTTAGTTCCTCTTCACTTTCTGCCATAAGGGTAGTGTCATCTGCATATCTGAGGTTATTGATATTTTTCCTGGCAATCTTGATTCCATCTTGTGCTTCTTCCAACCCAGAGTTTCTCATGATATATTCTGCATAAAAGTTAAATGAGCAGAGTGACAATATATAGCCTTGATGTACTCCTTTTCCTAGTTGGAACCAGTCTGTTGTTCCATGTCCAGTTCTAGCTGTTGCTTCCTGACCTGCATATAGGTTTCTCAAGAGGCAGGTCAGGGTGTCTGGTATTCCCATCTATTTCAGCATTTTCCATAGTTTATTGTGATCCACACAGTCAAAGGCTTTGGCATAGTCAATAAAACAGAAATAGATGTTTTTTTGGAACTCTCTTGCCTTTTCCATGATCCAGTGGATGTTGGCAATTTGATCTCTGGTTCCTTTGCCTTTTCTAAAACCAGTTTGAACATCTGGAAGTTCACAGTTCACGTATTGCTGAAGCCTGGCATGGAGAATTTTGAGCATTACTTCACTAGCGTGTGACATGAGTGCAATTGTGCAATAGTTTGAGCATTCTTTGACATTGCCTTTCTTTGGGATTAGAATGAAAACTGACCTTTTCCAGTCCTGTGGCCACTGCTGAGTTTTCCAAGTTTGCAGGCATATTGAGTGTGACACTTTCACAGCATCATCTTTCAGGATTTGAAATAGCTCAGCTGGAATTCCATCACCTCCACTAGCTTTGTTCATAGTGATGCTTCCTAAGGCCCACTTGACTTCACATTCCAGGATATCTGGCCCTAGGTGAGTGATCACACCATCGTGATTATTTGGTCATGAAGATCTTTTTAGTATAGCTCTTCTGTGTATTGTTGCCACTTCTTAATATCTTCTGCTTCTGTTAGGTCCATACTATTTCTGTCCTTTATCGAGCCCATCTTTGCATGAAGTGTTCCCTTGGTATCTCAAATTTTCTTAAGAGATCTCTAATTTTTCCCATTCTGTTGTTTTCCTCTATTTCTTTGCATTGATCACTGAGGGAGGCTTATCTCTCCTTGCTATCCTTTGGAACTCTTCATTCAGATGCTTATATCTTTCCTTTTCTCCTTGGCTTTTCACTTCTTTTATTTTCACAGCTATTTGTAAGGCCTTCCCAGACAGCCATTTTCCTTTTTTGCATTTCTTTTCCATGAGGATGGTCTTGATCCCTGTCTCCTGCACAATGTCATGAACCTCTGTCCATAGTTCATCAGGCACTCTAGCTATCAGATCTAGGCCCTTAAATCTATTTCTCACTTCCACTGTATGATCATAAGGGATTTGATTTAGGTCATGCATGAATGGTCTTCCCCTACTTTGGGCTTCCCCTACTTTCTTCAATTTAAGTCTGAATTTGGCAATAAGGAGTTCATGATCTGAGCCGCAGTCAGCTCCCAGTCTTGTTTTTGCTGACTTGATAGAGCTTCTCCATCTTTTGCTGCAGAGAATATAATCAATCTGATTTCGGTATTGGCCATCTGGTGATGTCCCTGTGTAGAGTCTTCTCTTGTGTTGTTGGAAGAGGGTGTTTGCTATGACCAGTGCATTTTCTTGGCAAAACTGTATGAGCCTTTGCCGTGCTTCATTCCGTATTCCAAGGCCAAATTTGCCTGTTATCCCAGGTGTTTTTTGACTTCCTACTTTTGCATTCCAGTCCCCTATAATGAAAAGTACATCTTTTTTTGGTGTTAGTAGCATATTAAAAAGCAGAGATGTTACTTTGCCAACAAAGGTTCATTTAGTCAAAGCTATGGTTTTCCCAGGAGTCATGTATGGATGTGAGAATTGCACTATAAAGAAAGCTGAGTGCTAAAGAATTGATGCTTTTTTTTCTTTTTTAAAAAAATGAATTTATTATTTTAATCAGAGGTTAATTACTTTATAATATTGTAGTGGTTTTCCCCATACACTGACATGAATCAGCCATCGGTGTACATGTGTTCCCTGTCTTGTACCCTCCTCCAACCTTCCTCCCCACCCCATCCCTCAGGGTCATCCCGGTGCACCAGCCCTGAGCACCCTGTCTCATGCATTGAACCTGGACTGGTGATCTCTTCCATATATGATAATATACATGTTTCAATGCTATTCTCTCAAATCATCCCACCCTCGCCTTCTCCCACAGAGTCCAAAAGACTGTTCTATAAATCTGTGTCTCTTTTGCTGTCTCTCATATAGGATCATTGTTACCATCTTTCCAAATTCCATATATATGCGTTAATATACTGTATGGGTGTTTTTCTTTCTGACTTACTTCACTCTGTATAATAGGCTCAATTTCATCCACCTCATTAGAACTGATTCAAATGCATTTTTTTAATAGCTGAGTAATATTCCATTGTTTGTATGTACCACAGCTTTCTTATCCATTCGTCTGCTGATAGACATCTAGGTTGCTTCCATGTCCTGGCTATTGTAAACAGTGCTGCAGTGAACACTGGGGTACACGTGTCTCTTTCAATTCTGGTTTCCTCGATGTGTATATGCAGCAGTGGGATTGCTGGGTCATATGGCAGTTCTATTTCCAGATTTTTAAGGAATCTCCACACTGTTCTCCATAGTGGCTGTACTAGTTTGCATTCCCACCAAGAGTGTAAGAGACTTCCCTTTTCTCCACACCCTCTTCAGCATTTATTGTTTGTAGACTTTTTGATAGCAGCCATTCTGACCAGCATGAGATCATACCTCATTGTGGTTTTGATTCACATTTCTCGGATAATGAGTGATGCTGAGCACGTTTTCATGTGTTTGTTAGCCACCTGTAAGTCTTCTTTGGAATAATGTCTGTTTAGTTCTCTGGCCCATTTTTGATTGGCTAATTTTATTTTTTTGGAATTGAGCTGCAGGAGCTGCTGGTATATTTTTGAGATTAATTCTTTGTCAGTTGCTTCATTTGCTGTTGTTTTCTCCCATTCTGAAGGCTATCTTTCACCTTGCTTATAGTTTCCTTTGTTGTGCAAAAGCTATTAAGTTTAGTTAGGTCCCATTTGTTTATTTTTACTTTCATTTCCATTACTCTAGGAGATGCATAATAGAGGATCCTGCTGTGATTTATGTCAGAGTGTTTTGCCTATGTTCCCCTCTAGGAGTTTTATAGTTTTGAGCTTACGTTTAGATCTTTAATCCATTTTGTGTTTATTTTTGTGTATGGTGTTAGAAAGTGTTCTAGTTTCATTCTTTTACAAGTGGTTAACCAGTTTTCCCAGCACCACTTGTTAAAGAGATTGTCTTCACTCCATTGTATATTCTTGCCTCCTTTGTCAAAGATAAGGCGTCCATAGGTGCATGGATTTATCTCTGGGGTTTCTATTTTGTTCCACTGATTTATGTTTCTGTCTTTGTGCCAGGACCATACTGTCTAGATGGCTGTAGCTTTGCAGTATAGTCTGAAGAGAAACAGGTTGATTCCTCCAGTTCCATACTTCTTTCTCAAGATTGCTTTGGCTATTTGAGGGTTTTTGTATTTCCATGCAAATTGTGAAATTATTGTTCTAGTTCTCTGAAAAATACTGTTGGTAGCTTGAAAGGGATTGCACTGAATCTGTAGATTCCTTTGAGTTCAGTGCAGTCAGTTCAGTTCGGTCGCTCAGTTGTGTCCGACTTTTTGCGACCACATGAATCATAGGATGCCAGACCTCCGTGTCCATCACCAACTCCTGGAGTTCACTCAGACTCACGTCCGTCGAGTCCATGATGCCATCCAGCCATCTCATCCTCTGTCATCCCCTTCTCCTCCTGCCCTCGATCCCTCCCATCATCAGGGTCTTTTCCAATCAGTCAACTCTTCACATGAGGTGGGCAAAGTATTGGAGTTTCAGCTTCAGCATCATTCCTTCCAATGAACACCCAGGACTGATCTCCTTTAGAATGGACTGGTTGGATCTCCTTGCAGTCCAAGGGACTCTCAAGAGTCTTCTCCAACACCACAGTTCAAAATCATCAATTCTTCAGCACTCAGCTTTCTTCACAGTCCAACTCTCACATCCATACATGACCACTGGAAAAACCATAGCCTTGACTAGATGGACCTTTGTTGGCAAAGTAATGTCTCTGCTTTTTGATATGCTATCTAGGTTGGTCATAACTTTCCTTCCAAAGAGTAAGCGTCTTTTAATTTCATGGCTGCAGTCACCATCTGCAGTGATTTTGGAGCCCCCCAAAATAAAGTCAGCCACTATTTCCACTGTTTCCTCATCTATTTCCCATGAAGTGATGGCACCAGATGCCATGATCTTCGTTTTCTGAATGTTGAGCTTTAAGCCAATTTTTTCACTCTCGTCTTTCACTTTCATCAAGAGGCTTTTTAGTTCCTCTTCACTTTCTGCCATAAGGGTGGTAACATCTGCATATCTGAGATTATTGATATTTCTCCCAGCAGTCTTGGTTCCAGCTTGTGCTACCTCCAGCCCAGTGTTTCTCATGATATATTCTGCATAAAAGTTAAATAAGCAGGGGGACAATATACAGTCTTGACGTACTCCTTTTCCTATTTGGAACCAGTCTGTTGTTCCATGTCCATTTCTAACTGTTGCTTCCTGACCTGCATATAGGTTTCTCAAGAGGCAGGTCAGGGTGTCTGGTATTCCCATCTCTTTCAGCATTTTCCACAGTTTATTGTGATCCACACAGCTAAAGGCTTTGGCATAGTCAATAAAGCAGAAATAGATGTTTTTCTGGAACGCTTTTGCTTTTTCCATGATCCAGTGGATGTTGGCAATTTGATCTCTTGTTCCTCTGCCTTTTCTAAAACTAGCTTGAACATCTGGAAGTTCACAGTTCACATATTGCTGAAGCCTGGCTTGGAGAATTTTGAGCATTACTTCACTAGCGTGTGAGATGAGTGCAATTGTGTGGTATTTTGAGCATTCTTTGGCATTGCCTTTCTTTGGTTTGAACTGAAAATTGACCTTTTCCAGTCCTGAGACCATTGCTGAGTTTTCCAAATTCTGGCATATTGAGTGCAGCACTTTCACAGCATCATCTTTCAGGATTTGAAATAGCTCAACTGGAATTCCATCACCTCCACTAGCTTTGTTTATACTGATGCTTTCTAAGTCCCACTTGACTTCACATTGCGGGAGGTCTGGCTCTAGATGAGTGATCACACCATCGGGATTATCTGGGTCGTGAAGATCTTTTTGTACAGTCCTTCTGTGTATTCTTGCCACCTCTTCTTAATATCTTCTGCTTCTGTTAGGTCCATACTATTTCTGTCCTTTATCGAGCCCATCTTTGCATGAAATGTTCCCTTGGTATCTCTAATTTTCTTGAAGAGATATCTAGTCTTTCCCATTCTGTTGTTTTCCTCTATTTCTTTGCATTGATCGCTGAGGAAGGCTTTCTTATTTCTCCTTGCTATTTTTTGGAACTCTGCATTCAGATGCTTGTATTTTCCTTTTCTCCTTTGCTTTTCACTTCTCTTCTTTTCACAGCTATTTGTAAGGCCTCCTCAGACAGCCATTTTCCTTTTTTGCATTTCTTTTCCATGGGGATGGTCTTGATCCTTGTCTCCTGTACAATGTCATAAACCTCTGTCCATAGTTTTTCAGGCACTCTGTCTATCAGATCTGGTCCCTCTACTTTGGGTAATACACTCATTTTCACTATATTGATTCTTCTGATCCATGAACGTGGTATATTTCTCCATCTATTTGTGTCCTCTTCGATTTCTTTCATCAGTGTTTTATAGGTTTTTTATATATAGGTCTTTTGTTTCTTTAGGTTGATCTATTCCTAAGTATTATTTCTTTTCATTGCAATAGTGAATGGAATTGTTTCCTTAATTTCTCTTGCTGTTTTCTCATTGTTAGTGTATAGGAATGCAAGGGATTTCTGTGTGTTAATTTTATATCTTGCAACTTTACTATATTCATTGATTAGCTCTAGTAATTTTCTGGTGGAGTGTTTAAGGTTTTTTATGTAGAGGATCATGTCTTCTGCAAACAGTGAGAGTTTTACTTCTTTCCAAATCTGGATTCCTCTTATTTCTTTGTCTTCTCTGATTGTTGTGGCTAAAACTTCCAAAACTATGTTAAATACTAGTGATGAGAGTGGGCACCCTTTTCTTGTTCCTGACTTTAGGGTAAATGCTTTCAGTTTTTCACCATTGAGGATAATGTTTGCTGTGGGTTTGTCATATATAGCTTTTATTGTGTTGAGATATGTTCCTTCTATTCCTGCTTTCTGGAGAGTTTTTTTTTTTAATATCATAAATGGATGTTGAATTTTGTCAAAGGCTTTCTCTGCATCTATTGAGATAATCATATGGTTTTTATCTTTCAATTTGTTACTATGGTATATCACATTGATTACTTTGTAGATATTAAAGAATCCTTGTATCCCTAGGATAAAGTCCACTTGGTCAGGATGTACGATCTTTTAAATATGTTGTTGGATTCTGTTTGCTAGAAGTTTGTTAAGGATTTTTGCATCTATGTTCATCAGTGATGAGTTTTCAGTGTAGTTTTCTTTTTTTGTGGTGTCTTTGTCGGGAAGATCCCCTGGAGAAGGAAATAGCAACCCACTCCAGTATTCTTGCCTGGAGAATCCCATGGATGGAGGAGCTTCGTGGGCTATAGTCCACGGGTCGCAAAGAGTCAGACATGACTGAGCGACTTCACTTTCACTTGTCAGGTTTTGGTATTAGGGTGATGGTGGCCTTATAGAATGAATTTGGAAGTTTACCTTCCTTGCAATTTTCTGGAAGAGTTTGAATAGGAAAGGTGTTAGCTCTTCTCTAGATTTTTGGTACAATTCAGCTCTGAAGCTGTCTGGTCCCGGGCTTTTGTTTGCTGGAAGATTTCTGATAACAGTTTCGATTTTCATGCTTGTGATAGGTCTGTTAAGATTTTCTAATTCTTCTTTGTTCAGTTTTGGAAAGCTGTACTTTTCTAAGAATTTGTCAGTTTCTTCCAAGTTGCCCATTTTATTGGCATATAGTTGCTGACTAAGTTCAGTTCAGTCGCTCAGTCGTGTCTGACTCTTTGCGACCCCATGAATCACAGCACGTCAGGCCTCTCTGTCCATTACCATCTCCTGAAGTTCACTCAGACTCATGTCCATCGAGTCCATGATGCCATCCAGCCATCTCATCCTCCATTGTCCCCTTCTCCTCCTGCCCCTAATCCCTCCCAGCATCAGTCTTTTCCAATGAGTCAGCTCTTCATATGAGATGGCCAAAGTACTGGAGCTTCAGCATTAGCATCATTCCTTCCACAGAAATCCCAGGGTTGATCTCCTTCAGAATGGACTGGTTGGATCTCCTTGTAGTCCAAGGGACTCTCAAGAGTCTTCTCCAACATCACAGTTCAAAAGTTGCTGATAGTAGTCTCTTATGATCCCTTGTATTTCTGTGTTGTCTGTTGTGATTTCTCCATTTTCATTTCTAATTTTATTGATTTGATTCTTCTCCCTTTGTTTCTTGATGAGTCTGGCTAATGGTTTGTCAATTTCATTTATCTTCCCAAAGAGCCAGCTTTTAGCTTTGTTGATTTTTGCTATGGTCTCCTTTGTTTCTTTTTCATTTATTTCTGCCATAATTTTTATGATTTCTTTCCTTCTACTAACCCTGGGGTTCTTAATTTCTTCCTTTTTCTAGTTGCTTTAGGTGTAGAGCTAGGTTATTTACTGGATTTTTCTCTTGTTTCTTGAGGTAAGCTTCTGTTGCTATGAATCTTCCCCTTATCACTGCTTTTAGTGAGTCCCATAGGTTTTGGGTTGTTGTGTTTTCATTTTCATTCGTTTTTATGCATATTTTAATTTCTTTTTTGATTTATTCTGTGATTTGTTGGTTATTCAGAAGCATTTTGTTTAGCCTCACTTCATGGCAGATAGATGGGGAAACAGTGGAAACGGTGGTTGACTTTATTTTTGGGGGCTCCTAAATCACTGCAGATGGTGGTTGCAGCAATGAAATTAAAAGATACTTAATCCTTGGAAGGAAAGTTATGACCAACCTAGACAGCATATTAAAAAGCAGAGACATTATTTTGCCAACAAAGGCCCATCTAGTCAAGGCTATGGTTTTCCCAGTGGTCATGTATGGATGTGAGAGTTGGACTATAAAGAAAGCTGAGTGGTGAAGAACTGATGCTTTTGAACTGTGGTGTTGGAGAAGTGTCTTGAGAGTCCCTTGGACTGCAAGGAGATCCAACCAGTCCATCCTAAAGGAGACCAGTCCTGGGTGTTCATTGGAAGGACTGATGTGTTGAAGCTGAAACTCCAATACTTTTGCCACCTGATGCGAAGAGCTGACTCATTGGAAAAGACCCCAATGCTGGGAGGGATTGGGGGCAGGAGGAGAAGTGGACGACAGAGAATGAGATGGCTCGATGGCATCATTGACTGAATGGACATCGGTTTGGGCAGACTCCGGGAGTTGGTGATGGACAGGGAGGCCTGGAGTGCTGCGGTTTATGGGGTTGCAAAGAGTCAGACACGACTGAATGACTGAACTGAACTGAAGAGAAGTGTGTTGTTAGCCTCCACATGTTTGTATTTTTAATAGTTTTTTTTCGTGTAGTTGACATCTAATCTTACCAGCTTGTGATCAGAAAAGATGCTTGGAATGATTTCAATTTTTTTTTGAATTTACTAAGGCTAGATTTATGTTCCAGGATGTGATCTGTCCTGGAGAAGGTTCCATGTGCACTTGAGAAAAAGGTGAAATTCATTGTTTTGGGGTGAAATGTCCTATAGATATCAATTAGGTCTAACTGGTCCATTGTATCATTTAAAGTTTGTGTCCTTGCTAATTTTCTGTTTAGTTGATCCATCCATAGGTGTGATTGGAGTATTAAAGTCTCCCACGATTATTGTGTTATTGTTAATTTCCCCTTTCATACTTGTTAGCATTTGCCTTACATATTGTGGTGCTCCTATTTTGGGTGCATGTATGTTTATAATTGTTATATCTCCTTCTTGGATTGATCCTTTGATCATTATGTAGTGTCCTTCTTTGTTTCTTCTCACAGCCATTATTCTAAAGGTTATTTTATCTGATATGAGTATTGCTACTCCTGCTTTCTTTTGGTCTTCATTTGCGTGAAGTGTCTTTTCACAGCCCTTCACTTTTAGTCTGTATGAGTCCCTTGTTTGGGGGTGGGTCTCTTGTTGATAGCATATATAGGGGTCTTGTTTTTGTATCCATTCAGCCAGTCTTTGTCTTTTGGTTGGGGCATTCAACCTATTTACTTTCAAGGTAATTGTTGATAAGTATGATCTCGTTATCATGTACTTTGCTGTTTTGGGTTTGAGTTTATACACTTTTTCTGTTTCTTGTCTGGAGAGGATCCTTTAGCATTTGTTGAAGAGCTGGTTTGGTAGTGTTGAATTCTCTGACCTTTTGCTTGTCTGTAAAGCTTTTGACTTCTCCTTCATATTTAAATGAGATCCTTGCTTGGTACAGTAATCTGGGTACAGTGACAATATCTTTGTCACTTTAACTATGTCCTGCCATTCCCTTCTTGCCTGAAGAGTTTCTATTGGAAGATCAGCTGTTTTCCTTATGGGAATCCCCTTGTGTGTTATTTGTTGTTTTTCCCTTGCTGCTTTTAATATTTATTCTTTGTGTTTGATCTTTGTTAATTTGATTAGTATGTGTCTTGGGGTGTTTTGCCTTGAGTTTAGCCTGTTTGGAACTCTCTGGGTTTCTTGGCCTTGGGTAGCTATTTCCTTCCCCATTTTAGGGAAATTTTCAACTATTATCTACTCAAGTATTTTCTCATGGCCTTTCTTTTTGTCTTCTTCTGGGACTCCTATGATTCGAATGTTGGGGCATTTGACATTGTCCCAGAGGTCTCTGAGGTTGTTCTCATTTCTTTTAATTCTTTTTTCCTCTCTGCTTCATTTATTTCCACCATTCTATCTTCCACTTCATTTGTCCTATCTTCTGCCTCAGTTATTCTACTGTTGGTTCCCTCCAGAGTGTTTTTGATCTCAGTTATTGCATTATTCATTATTGATTGACTCTTTTTTATTTCTTCCAGGTCCTTGTTAAACAGTTCATGCATCTTCTCAATCCTTGTCTCCAGACTATTTATCTGTAACTCCATTTTGTTTTCAAGATTTTGGATCATTTTTACTATCATTATTCCTAATTCTTTTTCAGGTAGACTCCCTATCTCCTCCTCTTTTGTTTGGTTTGGTGGGCATTTATCATGTTCCTTTACCTGCTGAAAATTTCTCTGCCTTTTCATCTTGTTTAGATTGCTGTGTTTGGGGTGGCCTTTCTGTATGTTGGAAGTTTGTGGTACCTCTTTATTGTGGAGGTTCCTCCCTGTGGATGGGGTTGGACGAGTGGCTTGTCAAGGTTTCCTGGTTAGGGAAGCTTGTGTCTGTGTTCTGGTGGGTGGAGCTGGATTTCTTCTCTCTGAAGTGCAGTGAAGTGTCCAGTAGAGTTTTGAGGTGTCTATGGGTTTTGTGTGACTTTGGGAAGCCTGTATATTAATGCTCAGGGCTATGTTCCGTGTGTTGCTGGAGAATTAGCATGGTATATCTTGCTCTGGTACTTGTTGATTCTTGGGTGGAGCTTGGTTTCAGTGTAGGTATGGAGGCTTTTGGATGAGCTCTTGTCGATTGATGTTCCCTGGAGTGAGTAGTTTTCTGGTGTTCTCAGGTTTTGGATTTAAGCCTCCTGCCTCTGGTTTTCAGTCTTATTCTTTCAGTAGCCTCAAGACTTCTCCATCCATACTGCACTGATGATAAAACATCTAGGTTAATGGTGAAAAGATTCTCCACAGTGAAGGACACCCAGAGAGGTTCACAGAGTTACATGGAGAAGAGAAGAGGGAGGAGGGAGGTACTGGTGACCAGGAGAATAGGGGGAATCAAAAGGGGAGAGAGCAGTCCAGCCAATAATCAAATCCCTATGTGCTCTCCACAGCCTGGAACACCTAGAGAGGCTCACAGAGTTACATAGAGAAGAGAAGAGGGAGGTCGGAGATAGAGGTGACCAGGAGGAAAAGAGGGGGAGTCAAAAGGAGAGAGACAGATCTAGCCAGTAATCAGTTCCCTAAGTGTCTCTATAGCCCCAAATACCCAAAGAGATTCACAGAGTTGGGTAGAGAAGAGAAGGAGGGGCAGAGATAGAGGTGACCTGGGGGAGAAAAAGGAGAGTCAAAGGGGGAGAGGGCAATCAAGCTAGTAATCACACTCCTAAGTAAATATGGGTAGTGAAGGTTGGATTCTTAAAGGTACAAAATTGATAACAAATACCAAAAAGCAAAGATTAAAAGTCTAGAGTAGAGGTTATACTCTGAAAAATACAATATTAAAAAGATAAAACAGAATCACAAGAATTATAAAAAATATGTATGAAATTTGCCCTAAAAATAAGGTCTTTTTTGGTTATAAAAATGAAGATTAAAGGAGTAATGAAGGACTTAAAAATAAAATTTTTTTTAAAAATAGAAAAATGATAATGGTAAAATATATCTAGAAATTTCTCTGGAGTTGTTGTGGGCAGTGTGGGATCAGTTTAGTTTCAGATAGTTCCTTGTTTCAGCTTATAGTTCTTCTCAAGGTCTACAGGCCCCTTCCAATGTAGTCGCTGCTAGCTACAGAGTTTTAATCTGTTACACCTGTCACTTCCAGAGTGGTTCCCTCTGTTTATTTTGGCTTCTTATGTTTGCAAATCTCTTCAGTGCCTAATTTCTGCCCTGACACAAGGGGGCGAAGGTGGTCACTTATTTAGGCTCACTTGTTCAGTTGTGATGTGGGGAGGGAGGAACACTGCAAACAAATATCACTGGCATGTGTGGGGAGTGTTCACAGTGTCTGGGCCACACTGGGTTTGCCCCTGCTCACGGCGTGTGTGCTTTCCCAGTCTACACTGCTCAGTCTCCAGGTTGCTCTGCAGGGGAACTGTCTAAAGCAGGCCCTGGGTTGCATGCACTTCCCAGGTCTAAGCTGCTCAGCTTCAGGTTCTCAGGTACTCCACAAAGGCACAGACTCGGTTGGGCCTATGTTTTGTCCCCTTCCCAGGTCTGAGCAGCTCAGGTGACCAGGTGCTTGGTGAGCACACTCTCCCCAGGTGTGTGGTATGTCTTATCACCTCCCCTGTTCCAGCTGCTCAGTTTCCTGGGTGTGCAGCAGGAGCGCCATCTCAGGTGTGCCATGTATCTCCTCTGGGGAGCTGATCTCTGGCTGTGACCCTCCTGGCGGATGTCAATCGTCCAGGATCCCGGGAAGACTTCAGTTAGCAACTGGGAGCTTGCTCGCAGTTTTGTAGAGGATGCCGTCTCTGGGGCTGAGATTGCCCCTTTCTGGCTCTGGCGGTCACCAGCCTGCCTCTCTCTTCTGGCGGGGGATGGGCTGGTCTGCAGCCAGCTAGCTCTCCTCTGGTATTCACTCAGTCCTTTGTTCTGTGAGTGGGCCCGTCAGTTCCTTAGGTTAGAGCTTTCGTGGAAAATTCTCTCTCTCTCTCTCTTTTTTTTTTTCTCTCTCTGGCTATCCCATGGTAGTTTGGCTTGCTATCTCACATTAGCTCCCTCAGATTGTCCTCAAGGCATTCAGGCCTGGTCCTTACCTAAGCAATGCAGCCCATGCCTCCCCATTCAGCCCCCACTTGCTGGTGGACCATGCGAGCGTCTGGGCTACTTCTATGCTGAGAGTTGTGGTTAGGCACGTAATCTGTGGGTTTTATTTCTTTATTTATTTTCCTCCCGGTTATGTTGCCCTCTGAGTGTCCAAAACTCCCCATAGACCTGCTAGTGAGAAGGTTTCCTGGTGTTTGGAAACTTCTCCTCTTTCACAACTCCCTCCCTGGGGTCGGTCTCTATCCCTAACTCTTTGGTCTCTCTTTTTATCTTTTATATTTTGTCCTACCTCCTTTCGAAGACAATGGGCTACCTTTCTGGGTGCCTAGTGTCCTCTGTCAGTGTTCAGAAGTTGTTTTGTGGAATTTGTTCAGTGTTCAAATGATCTTTTGATGAATTTGTGAGGGTCTCCCTGTCCTATTCCTCTGCTATCTTAGGACTGCCCTCTCCAGAATTGATGCTTTTGACTTGTGGTGTTGGAGAAGACTCTTGAGAGTCTCTTGGACTACAAGGAGATCCAACCAGTTAATCCTAAAGGGAATCAGTCCTGACTATTCATTGGAAGGATTGATGCTGAAGCTGAAACTCCAATTCTTTGACCAACTGATGTGAAGAGCTGACTCATTGGAAAAGACCCTGATGCTGGAAAAGATTGAGGTTGGGAGAAGGGGACAGCAGAGGATGAGATAGTTGGACAGCATCATCGACATGATGGACATGAGTTTGAGTAAGCTCTGGGAGTTGGTGATGGACAGGGAAGCCTGGCGTGCTGCAGTCCATGGAGTCACAAAAAGTTGGACATGACTAAGCAACTGAACTGAACTGAATGGCATGGCACATGGCCAAAAGAAAAAGTTAATCTCACTATAAAACACCCTCCAAGTTCCTACGTTAACTGGATTAAAGACCTAAATGTCTTTAAAACTATAAAGACTATAAAACTCCTAGAGGAAAACAAAGGCAGACACTCTCTGACATAAATCACAGCAACATCTTTTTCAATCCATCTCCCACAATAATGGAAATAAAAAAATAAACAAATGAGACCTACTTAAACTCAAAAGCTTTTGCACAGCAAAGGAAACAGTGAACAACATAAAAAAGCAACCCACAGATTGTGAGAAAATATCTGCAAATGCTATGATAGATAAGGTATTAGTCTCCAAAATTCATGAAAAACTTATGATGCTTAACAGCATCAAAACAGCCCACTCAAAAAATGGGTAGAAGACCTGAATAGACATTTCTCCAAAGAGGACATACAGATGGTCAATAGGCACATGAAAAGATGTTCAACATTGCTAGTTATTAGAGAAATGCAAATCAAAACTACAATGAGGTATCACCTCACACTGGTCAGAATGACTATCATCAAAAAATCCACGAACAGCAGGTGCTGGAGAGGGTATGGAGAGAAGGAAACTTTCCTGCACTGTTGGTGGGAATGTAGATTGGTTATAGCCACTATAAAGAACAGCATGAAGGTTCCTTAAAAAACTAAAAATAGAGCTACCATATGACCCTGAAATCCCATGCCTGCACATATATCCAGAGGAAAACATGATGCAAAAGGGCACATGCAGCCCAGTGTTTGTTGCAACACCGTTTACAGTAGCCAAGCCATGGAAACCACCTGAATGTCCATCGATAGAGAAATGGATTAAGAAGATATGGTACATATATACACAATGGAATATTACTCAGCCATTAAAAAGAACAAAATAATGCCATTTGCAGAAACATGGATGGACCTACAGAGTGTCAATAGTGAGTGAAGTAAGTCAGACTGAGAAGGAGAAATATCAAATGACATCTCTTATATGTGGAATTTAAAAAGAACTTATTTTCAAAATAGAAAGAGACTCATAGACTTAGAAAATAAGCTTATGTGGGAAGGGATAGTTAGGGAGTTTGGGAAGGTCATGTACACACTGCTATATTCAAAATTCAAAATTGATAAGTGACAAAGACATATTGTATAGCACACGGAACTCCACTCAATGTTATGTGCCAACCTGGATGGAGGGAGGTTTGGGAAAGAATGGATACATGTATATGTATGGATGAGTCCCTTCACTATTCCGCTGAAACTGCCACAACATTGTTAATGGACTATATCCCAATGCAAAGTAAAAAGTCTAAAGTTTCAAAAAAGAATTAACCTTCATACTAGCTATGCCAAACTTTGATTTGATTTGGATAATTAGCATTTGCTAAGTGCCTATTCTTTGTCAGACACTTTATTCATATTTGAATAATACAGAACCAACAGGTTATGAATACTATATTATTTTAGTGATAAAAAGCTTAAGCTCTGTACAGTTAAAAACAGTGTTCAAGATTATACAGTCCAGGATTATGAGCTAAAGCTTGTTTGATTCCAAAGTCTGCATTCTTTCTATTGTGCCACAGTACCTGAGAGATCAATTTCAGCTTCTGAGTTCTTGGTTAAATGATGCCTTACAGGACCAGTAAGTATAATTTACTGATATGCAAAGCCACAATCTATTCAACTTTGTCAGCTATATGTATTTTTCTGTACTTAGGGTGGAATATGGCATATTTCAGGAAGCAATAGGCATCTGCTATAGCCAGAAAATTGCACCCACATAAACATCAGTTGCCTAAATGTTTTCTTTCATATATCTTGATATTTCTCAGAAGTACACCATCTGCTCATCAACTAGATATCAGAACACGTCTGCAGCAGTTTTTCCTGTTATCACTCTTACAGTGCATTACTTTGGTTCTTATGCATACTTAATCCAATCCAGTAGAGAACCACACAATATTTGTTGACTCATTCACCCCAAAGGAAGGGGTTATATGTAAAATGAATTAAACATGGGGAAACTGAATGTAAAGAGATTAGAGTTCAATCTTTGGTAATTTACAAACCTGACTTAAAACTCTGGTCTACTGCTTACTAGGTCTTGATTTTTGGAATTTGTTACTCTAAGCCTTTGTTCCCTCATCTACAAAATGAAGACAGTGAAAATTATGGTTATCTCATGGGGTTTGGGGAAAATTAAATAAGGACATATGTATTTGTAATATAGTGATTATCACATAGTAGGAACTCAATAAATGTTACATATTTTTATCATTACAGTAAATCCCCTACATATGAAAGATTCCATTCCAAGAGGGCATTCATAAGTCCAATTTGTTTGTAAGTCTAACAAGTTAGCCTAGGTACCCAACTAACACAATCAGGTATATAGTACTGTACTGTAACAGGTTTATAATATCAATACTTTTCACCCAGATAATACATAAAAAACAAACCAAAAAAAAAAAAAGAAAAACATTCTTATAGTACAGTTGGTGTCTTGGAAAGTACAGTAGTACCAGCTATATCACTGCTGATTCTATGCTTGCTTCCAGACATCTTGGGCTTGAAATAAAGATACCGTCCTACTGTACTCTAGACAGTACTGTACTGTAAAGTATACAAAAGCATAACCACTTGCAGAGGCTGCACATGTGACAATGTATGCCAGACACATGAAATAACTTATTTGATTGGTCATGAGAATGCATGTTTAAGTCTTTGAAAGGTTGCAATTAAGTTTTGTATGTAGGGGTTTACTGTATCTTTTCCTTTTTTTACTTGCACAACTTTATACTTTATTGTGAGTAGACAATGATTGGCCTTGTGTGGTATGTAACATTTTAAAATCAAACTAACCTCTCCATTTGTTCACTAAAAATATTTAATATGCATCAAGTATTTTTCTAATTCCTAGGAAGAAAATGGTGAGCCAAAAGGCAAGGTTTAAGTCTAAGTCTTAGATTCCTCAGGGCTTTGGGTCTAAAGTGAGAAAGAGATTTTGATACCTATACTGTTGTGTCATCATTGTTCAGTCGCTAAGTTGTGTCTGACTGTGACCCCATGGACTGCAGCACACCAGGCTTCCCTATCCTTCACCATCTCCCAGAGTTTGCTCAAATTCATGTCTTTTGAGTTGGTGATGCCATCCAAACATCTCATTCTCTGTTGTCCCTTTCTCCTCCTGCCTTCAATCCTTCCCAGCATTAGGGTTTTTTCCAATGAGTTGGCTCTTCACATCAGGTGGCCAAAGTATTGGAGCTTCAGCATCAGGCCTTCCACTGAATATTCAGGGTTGGTTTCCTTTAGGACTAACTGGTTTGATCTTGCTGTCCAAGGGACTCTCAAGAGTCTTCTCCAGCATCACAGTTCAAAAGCATCAATTCTTTGGTGCTCTGCCTTCTTTATGGTCCAATTCTCACATCCATACATGACTACTGGAAAGACCATAGCCTTGACTAGTGACTTTGTCAGCAAAGTGATGTCTTTTTTATTTAATATGCTATCTAGGTTTGTCATAGCTTTTCTTCCCAGAAGCAATTGTCTTCTAATTTCTAGGCTGCAGTCACCATCTTCAGTGATTTAGAACCCAAGAAGAGGAAATCATTGCTTCTACCTTTTCCCCATCTAATTCCCATGAAGTGATGGGACTGAATGCCATAATCTTAGGTTTTATAATATTAGTTTTAAGCTGACTTTTTCACTCTCCTCTTTCACCTTCATCAAGAGGCTCTTTAGTTCCTCTTCACTTTCTGCCATTAGAGTAATATCACCTTGCATATCTGAGGTTGTTGATATTTCTCCCAGCAGTCTTTATTCCAGCTTGTAACTCATCCAGTCCAGCATTTCACATGATGTGCTCTGCATAGAAGTTAAATAAACAAGTTAACAATGTGCAGCCTGATCGCACTGTACTTCTTTCTCAGTTTTGAACAAGTCAGTTGTTTCATATGAGGTTCTAACCATTACTTCTTGACTGCATACAAATTTCTCAGGAGGTAGGTAAGATGATCTGGTATTCACATCTCTTTGAGAGTTTTCCACAGTTTGTTATGATCCACACAGTCAAAGGCTTTGGCATAGTCAGTGAAACAGATGTTTTTCTGAAATACCCTTACCTTCTCTATGATCCTGTGAATTTGTTGGCAATTTGATCTCTGATTCTTCTGCCTTTTCTATATCCAGCTTGTACATATGGAAGTCTTTGATTCAAGTACTGCTGAAGCCTAGCTTGATGGATTTTTAGCATAACCATACTAGCATGGGAAGTGGGTGTAATTGTCTGGTAGTTTGAATATTCTTTAGCACTGCTCTTCTTGGGAACTTGGATTAATATTGACCTTTTCCAGTCCTGTGGCCACTGCTGGGTTTTCCAAATTTTCTGACATATTGAGTGTAGCACTTTAATAGCATCAGCTTTTAGGATTTTAAATAGCTCTGCTGCAATCCCATCACCTCCACTTGCTTTATTGGCAGAAGTGCTTCCTAAGGCCCACTTGACTTCACACTCCAGGATGTCTGGCTTTAGGTGAGTGACCACACCATTGTGGTTATCCAGGTCCTTAAGATCTTTCTTGTATAGTTCTTCTATGTATTCTTGCCATCTCTTCTTGATCTCTTCTTCTTCTATTAGGTCTTTACCATTTCTGTCCTTTATTATGCCCATCTTCGCATGGTATGTTCCTTTGATTTCCCCAGTTTTCTTGAAGAGATTTCTAGTCTTTCCCCTTCTGTTATTTTCCTTAGGATTGTTCACTGAAGAAGGCTTTCTCATCATTTCTATCTCAAAGTATGGACAGAAGAGTATTTATAAATGAGTAGCTTGGAACCCATCTATCTCCTGCCTCAAAATGTTCATTCTTCCCCTCTTCCTTTTTTCAGTTATCAAAAGCTTATGACAGTCTTAAGGGTAATGTTCAATTGGTGTGCATTGTATGGCTCTTTTCTTACTGATGAGTAAAGAGCCTATACCCAAGCTCTTGAGTGGGCCTACTCTCACCCTGCTGGCTTGGCTCTAGAGTCTCCCCCACCAGAATCCAGCAGACTTCCCCCAAATCAGCAAGTAAATGGTTGATGCCAGCCCAAAAAGGCCCTCAAAAACAATACTTCCTCACTCTGGCAAGCTGGGTCTATGCTACTAGGTCAGTGCTAGTACTGTATTGGTCATAAAATATTCTTAATATGCCTGGTTAAGATATCAACAGTTCAGCCTCCATTTTATCTACTGGGAAAGACATGACCTAAATCAGTCTCAAGAGCTATGTTCACTCACTTTATTTCAATTTGCTTATGTTTTTAGTTTATTATCTGCAATCTTTGAAGCTAACACTTGGGAAGCTAACTTGTCCTTTGAATGAATTACTAAGTTAGTATTTCATGCTAATTCCTTGGTTCATTGTGATTATATTTTACTTTGGAGCGGCTTATTTTAATGACAGAGTCACAGAACTGTAATCTATGCTCCAAATAAAGTTCCAAATGTGTAGATCTAATCTTAGTAGAAGGTTAGCAGAGGACACAACTTCAAATCTGTTTCTAGATAACTAAATGCACAGCCCTAGTTAGCACAGAAAAAAAGACTGTTTCTCTTAATACTATTTAGGAAATTGAGAGATAACTTGTTTCAACTCCTATGACTGAGCTGAGAAATCAAGCAATTGAGAAATTTTTAGTTTTATTGTTGTCTGTACATGTGAAGGTCAAATCATGGTTACTGCAGTGGGATATTTAATGGAAAGAAAATGGGTTATATCCATTTTATGGTCTTCTAAGTCACTAGATAGTCATTACTCCCATAGATATGTAAGCGAGAAATTAATTCTTTTAGGACATGTGAGTAGAATTGGCTGAAGCACTTACCCAAACTATCACTAGAAACAAGGGCTTCTTTTTTTAATTTTTATGGATGAGCTGTGTTTGACCTATTTGATTTCCCATAATGAGGAAATCAGGTTCTGGGAAGCAACAGGTTTTCCTTTCCATACACTATGTATGTTTGCCATTAGCTTACCACAGATTTTAAACTTAAATGGTATCACTAATTATTCCAAAGCCTCTGTAAAAATTGACAGTCAGTCTCAGCCAACAACTTATCACTTGTAATGGTGAATAGGTAATACCTAGACAATAAAAACCTGCTGAGGAGGTATTCTTTGTCACTTGAAAGAAAAAAGAATTCTCAGGGTAGTCTAGAAAGTTTTCATAGATTGTGAGAAAGAAAGGAAGCAGGGGGCAGCTTTCATTTCTGCATCTTCACATGGCATGGGATTTTAATGTAGTAAGTATGTTAGTGTTTAATGCTAATGAGTTAACTCTTTTCCAGTAAGTACATAGCAGTTATACTTTGGTTGGAAAAAAGTACATAACATCACAAGAGAAGTTCAAAGACTTCAGGAAGTTTATTCAGACTGCAAAATATATTCCATCAAAAAGAAGTAGATAAGAAGTCCATGAAGGCCAGATCATACAGAGCCAGACCTTAGTAAAGAGATTGTATTTTATTTTAAATGCAATGGGAAGCCATAGGAGGGTTTTGAGTAGAGGAATGATGTGGTCCATGTTTTAAAAATAGCTATTCTGCATGCTATGTGGAGATTAGACTGTAGAAGTGTAAGTGTAAAAGTGTAAAATCAAGCAAGTGATTTAGGAGGTAATTGCAACATTACAGATGATGGTGAAGGTGAAGACGTACCAAGTGGTAGCAGTATGGCAGTGAGAAATGATTGGGATTCTAGATTTGTTTTGATGGTATAGCTAGGAGGACTTGTGGATGGATTCTGGAATGAGGAAAGCAAAAATCAAGAGTTATCATTTGATTTTTAATCTAAGCAAATGGATGAATTATTGGTGTTTTACTACTATAAACTAAGAAAACTGCCACAGGAAGCATGGTATAATTAAAAGTTATTATTTTATCTTAAATAAAGATAAAATTTAAGATAAAATAACATTTTATCTTAAAAGACCATCCAAAATCTTGTCATCTCTATCATCATCAGCCACCCAAACCTGTAAGCTCATCCATTATCAGGGGGCAGTATAATGGTCTTTTAAGTGAATGACAACTGGAACTAGATAGTTCAAACCCTGTGTTTACGACCCATTGTATGTATGACACTGGCATATTAGTTAAATTCTGTGCCTCAGTTTCCTTATTTGGAAAATGGGGATAAAGATAATGGTGCTTCTTTCATTGAGTTTCTATGACAATTATTCTGTGAATTCATAGATATTCATAGCCCTTAGAAAAATGCTTGGCATATGGTTATTATTCTCTAACTTAGCTATTGTTACCACACAGACTTTTATGTATATAAACCATGCTTGTATCCTAGACTCTGTTTTTACCAAAATTGGAGTACATCTACACAGAGCTCTGGAGGCTTTAAATCCAGGAATCTTTCAGATTATTTAGTTCCAACTCCTTCCTCTCGCATCACCCGCTTCTCTGTCTCCCCCCTTTTCCTCCTCTTCCTTCCTCTTATGAGGAATCTGGACCACAGAGGTTAAGTGAGTTTACTCAGGTTACAGAATTAATTAGTGGCTACTTTTTGAGTCATATACTGTCAGAGATGTATAACCTACTGGGCATTGCATTTTTCTTAGCAATGAAAGACAAGATGCAGAAGTCCAATAAGATAGTCACTTCAATAAGAGAGATTTAGTAAACAAGCTATTTGGGAAATATTCTGATAACAATATTATTTCATGAGATCTTGTGCAAGATAGAACAGTAAGTAAAGAAAGCTGATGTGTTCACATTATAATAGAACCAGCACTGTTTAGAGAAACAAACAAACAAACACTGAACTAGGCATGTTCACGACATGCTATTCTAGTCCTAAAGTGACCTCTAAGTAGTTGTACTAGGTCCAGGAAGTAACTCAATTTCCCTTCAACTTACTGCTTTGTATGTGCAGTGAAAAGAGACCAGATTGTCTTTGAATCTATGCTGATAACTAGACCACTAATGTAAGATCTAAGTGATCTTGTAACCATTTTTGATTCTGTTTATTGAGTCTTAGTCAAAGGAGTCATCCATAGAACCATTTGAAAAATATTGGTCATAGATAGTTTAGAAGTTGAGGAAAAAAAGAATCAAATAAATGGATTTTCTCTGAGCAAAAAGCAGTCATCAGTTTCACAGAATTCAAGGACTGGTATAAGAAGTGAACATAGGGTGATTTTAAGAGCTCTTCTTGGGAAATTTTGTGATTATCAGACTCAGTATTAGTCCAATATTTCTGTGTCCTGCCTTGACCTTGTGTGCCGTTTGTAATTACCGACTTTAGAATCTGATTTTCTTCTCCCATACCCAGCTTACAGACTTTACTTGCCTGCACACTTTATGAAGTATAATACTGTCACAGACTGCCTCTAAGCAGCTTTACCTGCTCCTGTAAGGAGAGCCCAAAGTATCTACTTCTGGAAGCTTCCATCTGATTTACCTATCTCACTTCCCGGGATACTTGGTGCATCTTGATGATTATATTTTCTTTCTTTGCTCAGAGTTAATTTTATCTCCTAGTGTAGACCTACTATGTTGTTATTTAGTCACTAAGTTGTGTCCAACTCTTTGCGACCAGAGGGACTGTAGCCTGCCAGGCTCCTCTGTCTGTGGAATTTTTCCAGGCAGAATACTGAAATGAGTAGCCATTTCCTTCTCCAGGGGATCTTCCCTACCGAGGGCTCAAACCCGTGTTTCCTGTGTCTCCTGTGTTGCAGGTGGATTCTTTACCACTGAGCTGGCAGGGAAGCCTGTAGACACAGTAGGTGGGACCAATCAGTTTATTCCTGCTGGAACTCCTAAGCCCATTCTGATGGTAGGGCCTCAGTTTTTCATCTTTCCCACAGTTCCTACGTCTGCAGGGTTTGACTGCTCACGTGCTCTTCCCAGAATCACATGCAAAAGTCTGCTTGTTCATCATGAGCTCTTGGTGGAAGCCTCATTCTAAAGCAATTATTTTCAGAAATGAGCTGAAAGCCACTAGAGTTATACTAAGGAACATCTGGTACCATCCCTTGAAATCCTAGCCATCCGTTCAGTTCCATTCACTCTCATGGAGGGAGTTAGTTGCTACGGCTTGTTTAAAAAAGTCAGATGGTAGGTTTGGCATATTGTCTGGATACAAGCCAGAGCCTCTGACCCACAGGATACAGTTATTTTTTAATGGATCCTGCTAAAGGATTTGAAAAGATACAGAGCTCATTTATTTGAATAACAAACATTATTATTTTAGCACCAGCAATGTATAAGGAATATATGCATGGAGTTAGGGATAAAAATGACAGAAAAGGCATGTGTCTCTCCTGATAAAGATATGAGGTATTTAGAGGACTAAGAAGTAGGAATAGACTCTTTTAACATGCTTTCCTTAGAGCATGTATGCAAATTGAATCATGGAAGGTTCCTAAATACGCCTTATTTTCTCACAATAGATATGTAAACTATTGTTGGTTAGATTTTCTTTGAACAAACATCCCTTTAGCATAGACTGCATAAGTAGGTTCTTAGCAAGAGATTATTATATAAATAAATAATCAAATATTTTTATGAAAGGATCATGCTCTACTCCACTACCATGGAAGTCAAAATAGGGGGAGAACTGTAGATGCCACTCCTGTCTATTATTTAGCAAACACCCAGGAAAGAACCCATTTGTGGATATTCCACAGGCATTTTTCATTTGAGGGGTAACTCCACTAACAGAAGAACTAGCAGGAAATTTTTACACTGGCTAACATGATAATAGTTTCTCATTTACCCCTGTAAAATTCACTGTGATGTTGGGTGTTGGAAAGTGCTACAGATGAGAATGGGAAATACTGCTGTCAACAGAAAAAGTGCTTTGATATTTATGCTTTGACTCCAAATGAAATTTTGAAACCCCAAATGAAGTATTAATGATTCACATTTAATGGAGTTTTGATTTGTATATTGTTAGGTGCTCTAAATATTTATATCCATTCAGTTTTCAAATGTTTTTAAGTGGTTCGTACGGTGCAGTAGAAAGAAAACAGTCAGTTATAAGTTCAAATCCCAGTATAGCCACTTATGAACTTGTTATGTAACCTCTTCAGCTTCCTATTTTTCTTCTGTAAAATTGGGATAATAATAGTACCTATTCATAATAATTTTGAAATAATGTATATAAAATAGCTAGTACAATTCCTGGCACATAATAAGTACTCAATGAATGTTGATTATTTATATTAAAACAATACCTTATGTAAAATAGATTCTTGTAAACAGTTGAGTGAATGGACAAATGAATGACTTTGCTATCACAGAACTTCAGGAATATTTTACCATTTATTATAATTTTATTTAGCCCTTTTTTCATAGATCTGAATCACTTTTTCTGTGAATATGTATCCTCTTTCTTAGCCTTAGTCCTTCAGTGCCATGCAGAGAAGTCATGGAATATAGTTTCTGAGGCCAGGCTTCACTGCCCACTTGTCAAGAAATAACCCTTCCTTTATCTGGGAACAAAATGGACATAAAGCTTCTGTATACAAGATTTGGGATGTTTCCTAATCTAAAAGAGAAAATAAAAACATTAAACATGGGAGTAACAAGAACATGAGTTGTTCCTCATATTTCTTCATATCGTGTCCTGTATCATGAAGATTTTGTCATGCTTGTTATTTTGAAATATTTGTGTTGGAAGAAAGTGGGACACACATTTCACTGTCTCAAATGAAACCAGAGATGTTTCACTTGGATATTGTCACTAATAATCATGTTTAGTATGAAATGGGGTAGGTTACCTCATCTCTAAGGAAGCAATAACTATGGACAAAACTTTCTTTGCTCTCCTCTTTTACAATTAGATGGGGATGGGGGTTCTTCACTCTTGGGGAATTTAAAACAATTAAAAGAAAAGACAAAAATGGGTTGAGAAAACAGTGTGGGTAATATTTGATTATTTCTTAGTGTTGTAGTGAATAGGAAATAAAAAAGACTGTACTGAAAACCTGTTCTGATTGATACCTATTTCTGGGAGTTCTGGATCTTTTCTGTATTGCTTTATACAAAAACCTGATTAATTAACTTCTGTTCTATTAGGAAGAAAGTCTCTATGATCAGTGGCCAAGTGGTTCCCCAAGAGAGTGTCTCACTTACTATGGTTTAATTTTATATTCCTTCTAACTTTCTTTCTTATATATATTCACTTGTTGTTGTTATTGCTTACTCGATAAGTCATGTCTGACTCTTTGCCACACCGTGGACTTATGCCTGCCAGGCTGCTCTGTCCATGGGATTTCTCAGGCATGAATACTGCAGTGGGTTGCCATTTTATTCTCCAGGGAATCTTCCCAACCCAGGGATGCAACCCATGTCTCCTGCTTTGGCAGTTGGATTCTTTACTGCTGAAGTCACAAGATAAGCCCATATATATGTTCAATAGTTGCTTTTTTCAATATATTATTTTTATATTAAAAAAAGCCTTTACATTTAATTTCTAATTTAACTGAATGGCATCAGCAAAAATCAGTATAGCATCAAGGAGAGTTAATTGCCTGTTAAGAAATTTCTCTTATGATTCATTCATACTGGTTTAGGTTAGGCTTTCCTTGAAAGAGAAGAAACTTTATGATGTATTAGGTTGTATGATAAGAAAATGCTTATAGTTTTTGACTGATAAGAATGGGATTTTCACTTAATTCAACCTAATTCATCTGAGGTAGATTTCTGCTTCAGGATAGAACCATTTCAAAAGGTTCATAGATATTGAAATAAAAGACAGCTTTCACAAGTTGTAATGGCCACAATAATTGCCATGACACTCTCTGACTAGAGTGAGTGGTCCACACTGTAGGTGGATCTACACAAGAAGTCAAATGGTAAGCCAGTCCTTTTGAAACCTACACTCTATATTCACTCTATACCCAAAGAATGTATATATCTTTATTGAAGAAAAAATTTTTTATAATTCTATTATAATATGTACAACCATTAAACTAAGTATAAACCCTTTAAATATCCAAGACTTATGTAACAATAAAACAAAAAATGCAAATCAAATACAACCAAAAATGCAAAACCAATGCAGTTTAAATGACCATGGTGATTTCATATGACAGTCTTTTCTTCCATCTGAGTTACAGATGGCATTATTAATACTGATTTCAATAATGGAGAGTCTTTCAAGTCTTCATGGGTAACTATCTGTAGGCATGTGATGACTCAGTTTTCTCCACAATCATCTCTACTGTGAAACCTTTATTCCTACAGTGTACACTGATGCCATTTGGCCATTCCTTGGCCTGGATGTGTCTTTAAAGTGTTACAACCACCTCTGCAATTTTGGACAGAGATTAAGCATTTCACAGTTAAAAATATCTTTCAGTATTAAAAAGTATTCTGGTGACAGAACTACCCCAAATACTAATAGAAGGCTTCTTTATTTCTATTCACCCTTATAGGGACTCAAAGGGTAGCTCTTTGGGGATCCAGATTTAGGTAGGGATCTTCTGTTAGATTCCATACCTTGTCAGGATCCCTATGCCTTATCCCAAACATTTTGCTTGTCTCAGTATCAGTTCAGTTCAGTTCAGTTGTTCAGTTGTGTCCGACTCTTTGCGACCCCATGAATCACAGCATGCCAGGCCTCCCTGTCCATCACCAACGCCTGGAGTCCACCCAAACCCATGTCCATTGTGTCGGTAATGCCATCCAACCATTCATTCTCTGTCGTCCCCTTCTCCTCCTGCCCTCAATCTTTCCCAGCATCAGGGTCTTTCAAATGAGTCAGCACTTCGCATCGGGTGGCCAAAGTATTGGAGTTTCAGCTTCAACATCAGTCCTACCAATGAACACCCAGGACTGATCTCCTTTAAGATGAACTGGTTGGAACTCCTTGCAGTCCAAGGGATTCTCAAGAGTTTTTACCAACACCACAGTTCAAAAGCACCACTTCTTTTGTGCTGAGCTTTCTTTATAGTCCAACTCTCACATCTATACATGACTACTGGAAAAACCATAGCCTTGACTAGACGAACCTTTGTTGACAGGGTAATGTCACTGCCTTTTAATATGCAGTCTAGGTTTGTCATAACTTTCCTTCCAAGGAGCAAGTGTCTTTAATTTTATGGCTGCATTCACCATGTCCAGTGATTTTGGAGCCCAGAAAAATAAAGTCTGTCAATGTTTCCACTGTTTCCCATCTATTTCCCATGAAGTGATGGGACTGATGGCATGATCTTCATTTTCTGAATGTTGAGCTTTAAGCCAACTTTTTCACTTTCATTAAGAGGTTGTTTAGTTCTTCTTCACTTTCTGTCATAAGGGTGGTGTCATCTGTATTTCTGAGGTTATTGATATTTCTCCCAGCAATCTTGATTCCATCTTGTGCTTCTTCCAGCCCAGAGTTTCTCATGATGTACTCTGCATATAAGTTAAATAAGTAGGGTGACAATATGCATGCAGCCTTGACATACTCCTTTTCCTATTTGGAACCAGTGTGTTGTTCCATGTCCAGTTGCTTCCTGACCTGCATACAGGTTTCTCAAGAGGCAGGTCAGGGAGTCTGGTATTCCCATCTCTTTCAGAATTTTCCAGTTTTTTGTGATCACAGTCAAAGGCTTTGGCATAGTCAATAAAGCAGAAATAGATGTTTTTCTGGAACTCTTTTGCTTTTTCCATGATCCAATGGATGTTGGCAATTTGATCTCTGGTTCCTCTGCCTTTTCTAAAACCAGCTTGAACATCTGGAAGTCACGGTTCACGTATTGCTGAAGCCTGGCTTGGAGAATTTTGAGCATTACTTTACTCGTGTGTGAATGAGTGCAATTGTGCAGTAGTTTGAGCATTCTTTGGCATTGCCTTTCCTTGGGATTGGAATGAAAACTGACCTTTTCCAGTCCCGTGGCCACTGCTGACTTTTCCAAATTTGCTGACATATTGAGTGCAGCACTTTCACAGCATCATCTTTTAGGATTTGAAATAGCTCAACTGGAATTTCATCACCTCCACTAGCTTTGTTCATAGTGATGCTTCCTAAGGCCCACTTGACTTCACATTGCAGGATATCTGGCTCTAGGTGAGTGATCATACCATCAAGATTATCTGGGTCATGAAGATCTTTGTACAGTTCTTCTGTGTATTCTTGCCACCTCTTCTTAATATTTTCTGCTTCTGTTAGGTCCATACCATTTCTGTTCTTTATCGAGCCCATCTTTGCATGAAGTGTTCCCTTGGTATCTCTAATTTTCTTGACGAGATCTCTAGTCATTCTCATTCTGTTGTTTTCTTCTATTTCTTTGCATTGATCGCTGAAGAAGGCTTTCTTATCTCTCCTTGCTATTCTTTGGAACTCTGCATTCAAATAGGTATATCTTTCAATTTCTTCTTTGTTTTTCACTTCTCTTCATTTTACAGCTATTTGTAAGGCCTCCCCAGACAGCCATGTTGCTTTTTTGCATTTCTTTTTCTTGGGGATAGTCTTGATCCCTGTCTCCTATACAATGTCATGAACCTCCGTCCATAGTTCATCAGGCACTCTGTCTATCACATCTAGTCCCTTAATCTTTTTTTCACTTCCACTGTATAGTCATAAGGGATTTGATTTAGATCATACATGAATGGTCTAGTGGTTTTCCCCAATCTCTTCAATTTCAGCCTGAATTTGGCAGTAAGGTGTTCATGATCTGAAATACAGTCAGCTCCCAGTCTTGTGTTTGCTGACTGTATAGAGCTTCTCCATCTTTGGCTGCAAAGAATATAATCAATCTGATTTCAGTGTTCACCATCTGGTTATGTCAATGTGTAGAGTCTTGTGTTGTTGGAAGAGGGTGTTTGCTATGACCAGTGCGTTCTCTTGGCAGAACTCTATTAGCATTTGCCCTGCTTCATTCTGTACTCCAAGGCCAAATTTGCCTGTTACTCCAGGTGTTTCTTGACTTCCTACTTTTGCATTCCAGTCCCCTATAATGAAAAGAACATTTTTTGGGGGTGTTAGTTCTAGAAGATCTTGTAAGTCTCCATAGAATGTTCATCTTCAGCTCTTCAGTGTTACTGGTCAGGGCATAGACTTGAATTACCGTGATATTGAATGATTTGCCTTAGAAATGAACAGAGATCATTCTGTCGCTTTTGAGATTGCATTCAGTATAGAGGACTGTTTAGAGTGTCTAGTAAGTAAAATGGCTAGAAAAAGAAGGTTTTTAGTTGCTATTATTTTAACAATAAATAAATATCTCTCTGAACTTAAGTTCCCATCAGTAATTTAAATCTTGCCTTAGTTGAGAATATATCCCTCTGCTTTTCCTTTGTCTAGTCATTTTCCTATCAAATATTAGATTAGGAAAAAAAATACTAAATTTCCATCTAATCATTCTATCTCATAATTTCTCACAAAGAATGATGAACTTCAGTATTTATGAATGTTAAAAAGATAAATAATGACTCAGGAATTAAGTAACTATGCAGATCTTTTAATATCACTTTAGCAATCAACATTGCCAGCATATCACTTTATTATTTAAGAAGCATAAACAGCACCAAACAAATCTTTTTTTAAAAAGACACCTAAATTGTATCAAAGATCCCCTTGTAAGTAGGTTTTTTATTAAAGAAAAAATATCAATTAATTGATTTTTTGATCCAAACTCAATTAAAGTCATTCTTTTGATTTATAGTTAGTGAATAGATAAAGGAATCTTGGTCTAAATATCATCTGTTTCTTATGATATAAAGCAACAAAAAGATTAACACTTTTAAGAGGTGATGTTTGGCTCTCTGAGAGGTCTCCAGAATTAGCTTACTTTACACTAACTATTTAATAAATTATTGATTAATTAATGATGAAATTAAGGCATTCCAAGGTGATTTTAAGAAGCAGCATCCTAGGATATAACTGATATAAAATTAGTCACTTTAAAATTTGCATTATATTATTATGCTCTAGTAGTAGACTTTTAGTGACTGAAGTATAGGGGACAGAGAACAATAAGAGAGAATGAAGTTTTTTTTTTTTTTAACTCGTTTGTTAGTGTATTCAATAAACATTAATTGAATATTTATCCCTTGAACTGTCTTCCAGGAATGCAAACAACTCAGTGGCTTTGCATACATTACTTCTTCCTCCAAGAATGTATTTCTACCAGTTCTCCATCTGGAAAACTACTTATTCTTCCAGATTCAGCTCAAAAGAAATTCCCTGTACACAGATAATTAGTTGGTCATGCCTCTGTGCTTCAATTTGGTATGCAATAAGTAGTTCCTATTTTATTCCTTGAATGACTTTATGTTTTTATATGATCCACCCTCATCCTTTGGGTGCTTATGTTTTCAACCCCTTAATTATTTTCTTTACTCCGTTTAGAAGAAAAGAAGTTAATAAGAGTAAAGAAAAAAAAAATTTAATATCCTTTTAAAAAAGCTTAAAATGATTAAGTAGTATGCATCATTAAGGGCTTCCAATGTGGCTCAGTGGTAAAGAATCTGCCTGCAATGCAGGAATGCAGGTTTGATCCCAGGGTTTGAAAGGTCCCATGGAGAAGGCAAATCATTCCAGTATTGTTGCCTGGAAAATCACATGGGAGAGGAGCCTGGCGGGCTACAGTCCATGGAGTTGCAAAGAGTCAGACATGACTTAAGCGACTAAACAGCAACAACAATCGTTGAGTCAATTTTTAAGTGTCAATCAGTGCAGATACAAAGGTAATTGCCATTGTGATAAAAATAACTTGTGAAAAAAAATACCCTTATCCTTGTCCTTCAGTTACATATCACATTATTATGTGTCATTCTTTCCCCTAGATTTGCAGGATAGCTCAAATTGTATCAAGAAAGTCCTAGGAATGAAACAAATGTGATAAAAACTGTGATGGCATACCATTAGAATGGTTAAAATTAAACAAAAAACAATTAAAAAAAAAAAGGCAACAAAACCGACCATACCAAATGTTGGCAAGTGTATAAAGCAATACAACTCGCATGCTGATGGAAATTTGAAATGGTTCAACTACTTTGGAAAACTGACAGAAGATTTTCAAGTAAAATGTACACCTACCATATGACCCATCCATTCCATTCTTAGCTATTTACACACAAGAAATGAGGACATATGCTCACGCAAAAACTTGTATATGAATGCTTATAGCAGCTTTATCTGTAATAGCCCCAGTCTAGAGAAAATCTAAACATTCATCAATGAGTAAATGAATAAATGTGTGATTTATCCACATGATTTGCCTTGGAAATGAACAGATCATTCTGTCATTTTTGAGATTGCGCCCAAGAACTGCTTTTCAGACTCTTTTGTTGACTGTAAGGGCTACTGCATTTCTTCAAAGAGATTCTTGCTCACAGTAGTAGATATAATGGTCATCTGAGTTAAATTCACCCATTCCAGTTCATCTTAGTTCACTGATTCCTAAAATGTTGATATTCACTCTTGCCATCTCCTGTTTGACCACTTCCAATTTACTTTGATTCATGGACCTAACATTCCAAGTTCCTATGTGATATTGTTCTTTACAGCATTGGACTTCACTTCCATCACCAGTCACATCCACAACTGGGTGTTGTTTTTGCTTCGGCTCCATCTCTTCATTCTTTCTGAAGTTATTTTTCCACTCTTCTCCAGGAGCATATTGGGCACCTACCAATCTGGGGACTTCATCTTTCAGTGTCCTATATTTTTGCCTTTTCATACTGTTCATGGGGTTCTCAATGCAAGAATACTGAAGTGGATGGCCATTTCCTTCCCAGTGGACTACATTTTGTCAGAACTCTCCACCATGACCTGTCCATCTTGGGTGGCCCTACACAGCATGGCTCACAGTTTCATTGAGTTAGACAAGGCTGTGGTCCATGTGATCAGTTTGATTAGTTTTCTGTGATTGTGGTTTTTATTCTGTCTGCCCTCTGATGGATAAGGATAAGAGGCTTATGGAAGCTTCCTGATGGGAGAGAATGACTATGGGGGTATGGTATGGACCTAACAAAAGCAGAAGACATTAAGAAGAGGTGGTAAGAATACACAGAAGAACTGTACAAAAAAGATTTTCAAGACCCAGATAAGCACAGTGGTGTACTCACCCAGAGCCAGACATCCTGGAGTGCAAAGTCAGGTTGGCCTTAGGAAGCATTACTATGAACAAAGCTAGTGGAGGGATGGAGTTCCAGTTGAGTTATTTCAAACCCTAAAAAATGATGCTGTAAAAGTGATGCACTCTGTAGGCCAGCAAATTTGGAAACTCAGCAGTGGCCACAGGAATGGAAAGGGTCAGTTTTCATTTCAATCCTAAAGAAAGGCAATGCCAAAGAATCTTCAAACTACTGCACAATTGCACTCATCTCACACACTAGCAGGAGAAGGCAATGGCAACCCACTCCAGTACTCTTGCCTGGAAAATCCCATGGGCGGAGGAGCCTGGTAGGCTGCAGTCCACGGGGTTGCGAAGAGTTAGACATGACTGAGCGACTTCTTTCATGGATTGGAGAAGGAAATGGCAACCCACTCCAGTGTTCTTGCCTGGAAAATCCCAGGGACGGGGGAGCCTGGTGGGCTGCCATCTATGGGGTCGCACAGAGTCGGACACAACTGAAGCGACTTAGCAGCAGCAGCAGCAGCAGCACACACTAGCAAAGTAATGCTCAAAAGTCTCCAGGCGAGGGTTCAACAGTACATGAACCATGAACTTCCACATGTTCAAGCTGGATTTAGAAAAGTCAGAGGAACCAGAGACCAAGATGCCAACATCCCTTGGATCACAGTAAAAGCAAGAGAGTTCCAGAAAAACATCTATTTCTGCTTTATTGACTATGCCAAAGCCTTTGACTGTGTGGATCACAATAAACTGTGGAAAGTTCTTAAAGAGATGGGAATACCAGACCACCTTACCTGTATACTGAGAAATCTGTATGCAGGTCAAGAAGCATCAGTTAGAAGTGGATATGAAACAACAGACTGATTCTAAATAGGAAAAGGTGTACATCAAGGCTGTATATTGTCACCCTGCTTATTTAACTTATATGCATAGTACATCATGCAAAATGCTAGGCAGGATGAAGCACAAGCTGGAAGCAAGATTGTCAGGAGAAATAACAATAACCTCAGATATGCAGATGATACCACCCTTATGGCAGAAAGTGAAGAACTAAAGAGCCTCTTGATGAAGGTGAAAGAGGAGAGTGAAAATGTTGGCTTAAAGCTCAACATTCAGAAAATGAAGATCATGGCATCCAGCCCCATCACTTCATGGCAAATAGTTGGGGAAACGATTTAAACAGTGACAGACTTTATTTTTTAGGGGGCTGCAAAATCACTGCAGATGGTGACTACAGCCATGAAATTAAGATACACTTGCTCCTTGGAAGAAAAGCTATGACCAAACTAGACAGCATATTGAAAAGCAGAGACATTACTTTGCCAACAAAGGTCCATCTAGTCAAGGCTATGGTTTTTCCAGTGGTCATGTATGGATGTGAGAGTTGGACTGTGAAGAAGGCTGAGGGCCAAAGAATTGATGCTTTTGAAGTGTGGTGTTGGAGAAGACTCTTGAGAGTGCCTTGGACTGCAAGGAGATCCAACCAGTCCATCCTAAAGGAAATCAGTCTTGAATATTCATTGGAAGGACTGATGTTGAAGCTGAAACTCCAATTCTTTGATCACCTGATGCAAAGAACTGACTCGTTGGAGAAGACCCTGATGCTGGGAAAGAGTGAAGGTGGGAGGAGAAGGGAACGACAGAGGATGAGATGGTTGGGTGGCATCACCGACTTGATGGACATGAGTTTGAGCAAGCTCTGGGAATTGGTGATGGACAAGGAAGCCTAGAGTGCTGCAGTCCATGGGGTCACAAAGCGTTGGACATGACTGAGTGACTGAACTGAACTGGTTGCTATCCACATAATACAATGTTTTTTTTTTTTGTTGTTGTTGTTGTTGTTGTTTAGTTGCGAAATTGTTTCCAACTCTTTTGAGACCCCATCAATTATAGCCTCCAGGCTCCTCTGTCCAGAGGATTTATGAGGAAAGAATACTGCAGTGGGCTGCCATATCCTTCTCCAGGGGATTTTCTTCACTCAGGGATGGAACTTGTATCTCCTGCTTGGCCGGTGGATTCTTTACCATTGAGCCACCAAGGAAGCCACACAATGCAATACACTCATCAATAGAAAGGAATAAACACTGATACATGCAATAATGTGGGCTAATCTTAAAATTATACAGAGTGAGAGAATCCATGGCCAAAAGAGCACCATATACTGTTGATTTCATTTATGCAGAATTCTAGAAGATGAAAATTAATCAATAGTGACTAAAAACAAATTGATGCTCACATGAGCAAAAGGGTAGAGGAAGGAAAGAAATACAGAGGAGACTTCTTGGAATTATGGACAGTATCGTTCTGATTGTGATGATTTTATAGGTATATACATATGTCTAAACTGATCACATTGTATACTTTATGGGGTTTATTGTACTTCAACGATACTTCAGTTAAGTTAAACAGAAAAAATAATTAGGAAATAGCAGTATGGTATAATAGAATTGAATACTACAGTCTTAGCTCTGACTCTGTTAAACTTCTGAAAAAATATTTCCCTCCTTAGAATTGGTTTTTCTCATTTATAACAAGAAAGGGTGAGTTTTACAGTGATTTACAACTGTAGCTTTATAAGAGAAGACCAGAATTAAATGTACTGTCTTATTTTATGATAGCAAAATGACTAGTCATTCTGTCTATTGATTAGACTCGATTTTAAAATCCTAAACTGCTGGCATTTCTTGAAATATTAAATATTTAGAAATATTAAGGAAATTAATCAAACTATACCTCCCTCCCTAATTGCTCTCTTGTATGAGATCTAATATTTATGTTGACCTTAAAGACTATCTATTAGCTCAATTTAATTCAAATGGATGCCAAATTTCATTTATGATGTCCTTTCAGTTCAGTTCAGTCTCAGTCATGTCCAGCTCTTTGTGATGCCATGAACCGCAGCACGCCAGGCCTCCCTGTCCATCACCAACTCCCGGAGTTTACCCAAACTCATGTCGGTGATGCCATCACCATTGAGTCGGTGATGCCATCTAACCATCTCATCTTCTGTCGTCCCCTTCTCCTCCTGCCTTCAATCTTTCTCAGCATCAGGGTCTTTTCAAATGTGTCAGCTCTTCACTTCAGGCGGCCAAAATACTGTAGTTTCAACTTTAACATCAGTCCTTCCAATGAATACCCAGGACCAATTTCCCTTAGGATGGACTGGTTGGATCTCCTTGCAGTCCAAGAGACTCTCAAGAGTCTTCTCCAACACCACAGTTCAAAAGTATCAGTTCTTCAGCTCTCAGCTTTCTTTATAATCCAACTCTCACATCCACACATGACCACTGGAGAAACGATAGCCTTGACTAGACGGACTTATGTTGACAAAGTAATGTCTCTGCTTTTTAATATGCTGTCTATGTTGGTCATAACTTTCCTTCCAAGAGCAAGTGTCTTTTAATTTCATTGCTGCAATCACCATCTGCAGTGATTTTGAAGCCCAATAAATTAAAGTTAGCCACTGTTTCCACTGTTTCCCCATCTGTTTGCCATGAAGTGATGGGACCGGATGCCATGATCTTAATTTTTTGAATGTTGAGCTGTAAGCCAACTTTTTCCCTCTCCTCTTTCACCTTCATCAAGAGGCTCTTTAGTTCTTCTTCACTTTCTGCCATAAGGGTAGTGATATCTGAGGTTAGAATATCTATATAAAATGCATTTGAGGACTTGATTCTGAATGTTTAGAGCTATCAAACTGTTTTCTTAGGGAGGCATGGCTAGAATCACCCAGATTCAAAAATATATACTATTGAGTACATAAGATACTCACTAAACCTGTTTTTTTTTTTTTAAATGTATTAGTAGTTTGATTTATTTGGGCATAGTGACAGGTAGTAATTTATCATAGTCTCTTCTTTTCTCCTTTTGTAACAAAAATATTCATCAGATATTATCCAGTGACCTAAATCTGCCAAATGAGCATCTTACATTTGGTTTTGGGTAAAGTATCTATGAAACTTGAAATCTTCAATCATGAGGGTTTTTTTGGTTATTGTTTAACATGTATAGCTGTTTGACTGAGTCATAGATTCTGAGAAACAAAAGAAACCTTACAGATTTTAACTCTAAGCTTCATTTTAGGATGAGGATGCTAAGATTTAGGTATATGTACTACTTGCATAGGAACACACATGAAGTTTGGAAGACCTGAGATTTGAACTAAGATTTCCACTCCTGATAGGTCACCCTTTCTTGTGACCTGAAACACTTGAAACACAGCTGATGCTCAATAAATATTAATATCTGCTAACTGAATGAATGTATCGTGGCAAAATGCTTTTACCCCACAGGCTATCCTTGTAAGATAATGAATGTAAGGGAAAGAGAACAAAACTAAGAATCAGGAGGTTTCAATCTGAGGTCAAACAGACGACTTTCAAAGTTATTTTACCCAAGTTCCTATTTCTAAAATGAAGTATCAATAGTTGGCCAATATAATCCAAAATTCTTTCATTTTCAAAATGTATACTATTGAAACTTACAGATTAATGATCGGATTTTTACTTAGTATGTTAATTGCAAATAGTTTTAATGGTCTGTGTAAACTTTGAAATCTGTGTTTATTTGGCTCATCTACACTGTCATATTTTTGCCAAAACATTGAGATTTATCTCAGACTTTATGAAAAGCACACTCAATAGTTGAGAAAATGTTTGTATTTAAGATGCTGACCAGAATTATTTTAATATAAAGTTATATCTCTAATATTTCAAAAACATGCTGCTGGTTAGTTTTAAAATGTGGGCCTACAAAGATCAGCACTCTGAGTATGTGGAGGTATGAAATTCTTTCCTCTCAGTCTTCCCCTTATTTCTAACTCCATCCTTTGATTAGCCTGAGATCCAAGGTCAGACTCTTACTGACATTTGTGGCCCTTATAAAGGATGGAAAGTGGCTCCATAGGAGTCCATAAAGAAAACTGGAGTGAGGTAAGATAAGAGGTGAAAGTGCCTCTGTGAGAAAAGAGTCATCACAGTAAATGAAAGTTTATCTGTCATAATGGGAAGGGAGAATTAGTGTAGGATACAGATGTGAGAATAAAATTTATTCCTGCTCAGATTCTTGTGGGTGCTTATGATATTGAAAAAGAAATGGTAAACTTGAAGGCACTTTGTCACCATAAGCCCACGTTTGTGGATTTTTTTCTGCCTTCATATGTGAAGAGATGAAAAGTGGAAATCACTTCTCTCCATGTGAGGACTCTAGGTGAAGACTGGGCTAACATCAATGTATTCAAGACCAGAATAGAGTTGCAGCTGGTGTTTATCTCAGGAACTTGGAGGCAGGATGGTGTCACAGGCACCAGATGTTGATAAAATGGACACCTCAAAGGATGTTAAAGGTCATTACCACCTATGTGCTCCTTGCCAAACAGAATTAGCTCAGAGGAATGTTAAGAGCCAAAGAATAAAGCCAGCACAGATAGGAGGCTGTGAAAATGCTATGTGAAATATTCTCCATTCACTTTAGAACATCCAAGGATACCAGAAAGGATTAAAGCCCTCCCATTTGACAAGATGAGACTATTAATCTAGTGGCATTGGGGAAAAAAGCATTAAAGTGGTTATGCCTAAGATCCATAAGCAAATGGTACCTAGGGAATCATTTGAGTTAAAATATATTTTATAAATACCACTAATGCTGAAGAAACTGAAGTTGAATGGCTCTATGAAGACCTACAAGACCTTATAGAACTAACACCAGAAAAAGATGGCCTTTTCATCATAGGGGACTAGAATGCAAAAGTAGGAAGTCAAGAGATACCTGGAGTAACAGGCAAGTTTGGCCTTGGAGTAAAAAATGAAGCAGGGCAAAGGCTAACAGAGTTTTGCCAAGAGAATGCATGGGTCATAGCAAACACCCTCTTCCAACAACACAAAAAACGACTCTACACATGTACATTGCCAGATGGTCATGCCAAAATCAGATTGATTATATTCTTTGCAGCCAAAGATGGAGAAACTCTATACAGTAAACAAAAAAGATCTGACTGTGGCTCTGATCATGAACTCCTTATTGCAAAATTCAGACAAATTGAAGAAAGTAGGGAAAACCACTAGACCATTCAAGTATGATCTAAATCAAATCACTGACAATTATACAGTGGATGTGGCAGATTCAAAGGATTAGATGTGATAGATAGAATGCCTGAAGAACTATGGATGGAGGTTTGTAACATTGTACAGGAGGCAGTGATCAAGACCATCCCCAAGAAGAAGAAATGAAAAAAGGCAAACTGATTGTCTGAGGAGGCCTTACAAATAGCTGAGAAAAGGAGAGCAGTTAAAGGCAAAGGAGAAATGGAAAGATATATCCATCTGAATGCAGAGTTCCAAAGAATAGCAAGGAGAGAAAAGAAAGCATTCTTCAGCGATCAATGCAAAAGAATAGAGGAAAACAATAGAATGGGAAACTAGAGATCTCTTCAAGAAAATTAAAGATACCAAGAGAACATTTCATGCAAAGATGGGTACAATAAAGGAAAGAAACAGTATGGATCTAACAGAAGCACAAGATATAAAGAAGGGGTGGCAACAATACACAGAAGAATTATATTAAAAGATCTTGATGACCCAGATAATCACCGTGGTGTGATCACTCACCTAGAACCAGATATCTCGGGGTACCAAGTCAAGACAGCCTTAGGAAGCATCACTACTAACAAAAGTAGTGGAGGTGATAGAATTCCAGCTGAGCTATTTGTGGCTCAGATGGTAAAGAATCTGCCTGTGATGTGGGAGACCCAGGTTCGATCCCTGAGTCAGGAAGATCCCCTGGAGAAGGTAACGGCAATCCACTCCAGTACTCTTGCCTAGAGAATTCCATGGACAGAGGAGACTGGCGGGCTACAGTCCATGGGGTTGCAAAAAGTCAGACACAACTGAGGGACTAGACTTTTGCTTTCAAAAGATGATGCTGTGAAAGTGCCACACACAATATGCCAGCAAATTTGGAAAAGTCAGTAGTGGCCACAGGGCTGGAAAAGGTCAATTTTCATTCCAATCCCAAAGAAAGGCAATGGCAAAGAATGTTCAAAGTGGAAGAAAGTGAAAGTGAAGTTGCTCAGTCGTGTCTGACTCTTTGCGACCCGTGGACTGTAGCCCACGAAGCACCTCCTCCGTCCATGGGATTCTCTAGGCGAGAATACTGGATTGGGTTGCCATTTCCTTCTCCAGAATCTTCCCGACCCAGGGATCGAGCCCAGGTCTCCCACATTGCAGGCAGATGCTTTAACCTCTGCACCACCAAACTACCGCACAATTGCACTCATCTCACACGCTAGCAAAGTAATGCTCAAAATTCTCCAAGCTAGGCTTCAACAGTACATGAACTGTGAAATTCCAGATGTTCAAGCTGGATTTAGAAAAGCCAGAGGAGCCAGAGATCAAATTGCCAACATCCGTTGGATCATAGAAAAACCAAGCAAATTTCAGAAAAATATCTACTTTTACTTTATTGACTATGCCAAAGCCTTTGACTATGTGGATCACAACAAACTGTGGAAAGTTCTTAAAGAGATGGGAATACCAGATCCCTTTACCTGCCTCCTGAGAAATCTGTATGCAGGTCAAGAAGCAACAGTTAGAAGTGGACATGGAACAACAGACTGGTTTCAAATTGGGAAAGGAGTACGTCAAGGCTGTATATTGTCACCCTGCTTATTTAACTTATATGTAGAGTACATCATGAGAAATGCTGGACTGGATGAAGTGCAAGCTGGAATCAAGATTGCTGGGAGAAATATCAGTAACTTCAGATATGCAGATGACACCACCCTTATGGGAGAAAGTGAAAAAGAACTAAAGAGCCTCTTGATGAAAGTGAAAGAGGAGAGTGAAAAAGCTGGCTTATTACTCAACACTCAAAAAATGAAGATCATGGCATCCAGTCCCATCACTTCATGGCAAATAGTTGGGGAAACAATGGAAACAGTGACAGACTTTATTTTCTTGGGCTCCAGAATCATTGAAGATGATGACTGAAGCCATGAATGTTTGCTCCTTGGAAGAAAAGCTAAGAAAAACCTAGACGGTGCATTAAAAAGCAGAGACATTACTTTGCCAACAAAGGTCCATATAGTCAAATCTATGGTTTTTCCAGTAGTCAAGTATGGATGTGAGAGTTGGACCATAAAGAAAGCTGAGTGCGGAAGAATTAGTGCTGTTGTACTGTGATGTTGGAGAAGACTCTTGAGAGCCCCTTGGACTGCAAGGAGATGCAACAAGTCAATCCTAAAGGAAATAACCCTGAATATTTATTGGAAGGAATGATGGTAAAGCTGAAACTCCAATACTTTGGCTCTCTGATGTGAAGAACAGACTCATTTGAAAAGACCCTGATGCTGGGAAAGATTGAAATCAGGAGGAGAAGGGGGCAACAGAGGATGAGATGGTTTGATGGTATCACCAACTTGATAGACACAAGTCTGAGCAAGATTTGTGAGTTGGTGATGGGCAGGGAGGCCTGGTGTGCTGCAGTCCATGGGTAACAAGGAGTTGGACACAAATGAGCAACTGAACTGAACTGATATTTTATAAAATAATTTTTAAACATCCTACGAATTTAGTTAAGATTATGGTTTATATCGAAAAGCCTATTACTACCAAAATTGGATGAGCAGTTACTTTTGTATTACAAATGCAATAGAATGTTTTATAGTTTGTAGTTTTGGTCCATAGTTGAAAAGCTGGGGTGCCAAGTTATTCAAAGGGTCTCATATTCAGTTCAGTTCAGTTCAGTTGCTCAGTCGTGTCCGACTCATTGCGACCCCATGAATCGCAGCATGCCAGGCCTCCCTGTCCATCACCAACTCGCGGAGTTCACTCATACTCGCATCCATTGAGTCAGCAATGCCATCCAGCCGTCTCATCCTCTGTCGTCCCCTTCTCCTCCTGCCCCCAATCCCACCCAGCATCAAAGTCTTTTCCAATGAGTCAACTCTTCGCATGAGGTGGCCAAAGTACTGGAGCTTCAGCTTTAGCATCATTCCTTCCAAAGAAATCCCAAGGCTGATCTCCTTCAGAATGGACTGGTTGGATTTCCTTGCAGTCCAAGGGACTCTCAAGAGTCTTCTCCAACACCACAGTTCAAAAGCATCAATTCTTCTGTGCTTAGCCTTTTTCACAGTCCAACTCTCACATCCATACATGACTACTGGAAAAACCATAGCCTTGACTAGACAGACCTTAGTCGGCAAAGTAATGTCTCTGCTTTTGAATATGCTATCTAGGTTGGTCATAACTTTTCTTCCAAGGAGTAAGCATCTTTTAATTTCATGGCTGCAATCACCATCTGCAGTGATTTTGGAGCCCAAAAATATAAAGTCTGACACTATTTCCACTGTTTCCCCATCTATTTCCCATGAAGTGATGGGACCAGATGTCATGATCTTAGTTTTCTGAATGTTGAACTTTAAGCCAACTTTTTCAGTCTCCTCTTTTACTTTCATCAAGAGGCTTTTCAGGTCCTCTTCACTTTCTGCCATAAGCGTGGTGTCATCTGCATATCTGAGGTGATTGATATTTCTCCCGGCAATCTTGATTCCAGCTCGTGTTTCTTCCAGTCTAGCGTTTCTCATGATATACTCTGCATATAAGTTAAATAAGCAGGGTGACATTATACAGCCTTGACATACTCCTTTTCCTATTTGGAACCAGTCTGTTGTTCCATGTCCAGTTCTAACTGTTGCTTCCTGACCTGCATACAGATTTCTCAAGAGGCAGGTCAGGTGGTCTGTATTCCCATCTCTTTCAGAATTTTCCACAGTTTATTGTGAGCCACACAGTCAATGGCTTTGGCATAGTCAATAGAGCAGAAATAGATGTTTTTCGGGGACTCTCTTGCTTCTTCCATGATCCAGTGGATGTTGGCAATTTGATCTCTGGTTCCTCTGCCTTTTCTGAAACCAGCTTGAATATCAGGAAGTTCACGGTTCACGTATTGCTGAAGCCTGGCTTGGAGAATTTTGAGCATTACTTTGCTAGTGTGTGAAGTGAGTGCAACTCTGCGGTAGTTTGAGCATTTTTGGCATTGCCTTTCTTTGGGATTGGAATGAAAACTGACCTTTTCCAGTCCTGTGGCCACGGTTCTATGAAGACTTACAAGACCTTTTAGAACTAACACCCAAAAAAGATGTCCTTTTCATTTTAGGGGACTGGAATGCAAACGTAGGAAGTCAAGAAACACCTGGAGTAACAGGCAGATTTGGCCTTGGAATGTGGAATGAAGCAGGGCAAAGACTAATAAAATGCACTGATCATAGTAAACACCCTCTTCCAACAACACAAGAGAAGACTCTACACATGGACATCACCAGATGGTCAACACCGAAATCAGATTGATTATATTCTATGCAGCCAAAGATGGAGAAGCTCTATACAGTCAACAAAAACAAGACCAGGAGCTGACTGTGGCTCAGATCGTGAACTCCTTATTACCAAATTCAGACGTAAATTGAAGAAAGCAGGGAAAACCACTAGACCATTCATGCATGACCTAAATCAAATCCCTTATGATTATACAGTGGAAGTGAGAAAGAGATTTAAGGGCCTAGATCTGATAGATAGAGTGCCTGATGAACTATGGACTGAGGTTTGTGACATTGTGCAGGAGACAGGGATCAAGACCATCCCCATGGAAAAGAAATGCAAAAAAGCAAAATGGCTGTCTGGGGAGGCCTTACAAATAGCTGTGAAAAGAAGAGAAGCAAAAAGCCAAGGAGAAAAGGAATGCTATAAGCATCTGAATGCAGAGTTCCAGAGAATAGCAAGAAGAGATAAGAAAGCCTTCTTCAGCAATCAATGCAAAGAAATAGAGGAAAAGAACAGAATGGGAAAGACGAGAGATCTCTTCAAGAAAATTAGAGATGCCAAGGGAACATTTCATGCAAAGATGGGCTTGATAAAGGACAGAAATGGTATGGACCTAACAGAAGCAGAAGATAATAAGAAGAGGTGGCAAGAATACACAGAAGAACTGTATAAAAAAGATCTTCACAACCCGGATAATCATGATGGTGCGATCACTCATCTAGAGCCAGACATCCTGGAATGTGAAGTCAAGTGGCTCTTAGAAAGCATCCCTACGAACAAAGCTAGTGGAGGTGATGAAATTCCAGTTGAGCTATTTCAAATCCTGAAGGATAATGCTGTGGAAGTGCTATGCTCAATATGTCAGCTCCTAATTAGTTGCCCCTAACAGTTAGGGCTGGAGAAGGCAATGGTACCCCACTCCAGTACTCTTGCCTGGAAAATCCCGTGGATGGAGGAGCCTGGTAGGCTGCAGTCCATGGGGTTGCGAAGAGTCGGACACGACTGAAGTGACTTAGCAGCAGTAGCAGCAGCAACAGTTAGGGCTGTTGATGGCCCACATCCTGTGTTTTATACATGTAGTTCAAAGGTATCCTTTATGGTATCTTTATTACATTTATTCCTGTTTGTTTTGATTTTCTTTATTTGGTTTAGCAAACTTCAGTTCCCTGGTTATCCTGCAACTCTCTCTCTTTCAACAAATCACTGCTTTTACCCAAACATTGCATCCGTGCTGTAGATAAGTTTGATTTGTGTTGCTCTCTTGTCATTTAACCATTTAACAGCATGGTTTCTTTGTGCTGGATTGGGACTTTGAGGGATTTCAAATTAGTTACACTCATTTGGAGGTCCTGAAAAATTACTACAGTGCTCATTCAGTGTTCTCTTTAGGGCTCTTTCCTTCATTTGTGTTAGAAGGGAGGATGAGTTTGAGGAAGAAGAGAGAAGAAAGAGTAAGGAAGCCAGTTTTCTTTTAATCTCCATTTAAGTTTTTAAGCAAAAACACCAAAGAAAACATTTCCACATCTTAATCAAAGTAAACAGATTCAGTTCATGGTAAAAAAAAATTGATTTGTTAAAAAATGCAATTGCATTTTAAGAGTCAGAATTTCTCGATTCTAACTTTTTTTGGTAACCCGACTTGGCAAATATTTATTGAGGACTTACTCTGTGCCAGACTCTTTTAGGTGTAAAAAAGAAATAAAATCAGGGAACATTCCTTGAGGTAAATAATATTTAGTTTCACTTTATGGGTGAAGAACAAGTGAAATTAAGTATAGGTAATAAATAACAGAATCAGGTTACAATTCAGGCCTACCCATTATGCCTTTAATGTGCCTAGACCAGTATTTTCCAAATTGTAATCTATGCATAAATCACCTGAGGGTCTTGCTAAACTGCAGGTTCTAGTACAGCAGGTTTTTGGGTGAAGCCTAGGATTCTGCTTTTCTAAAAGCCTCCCAGAGAATGCTGCTGCTGCTGGCTCACAAACTATAGTTTGAGTGGCAAAGCCTCAAACCCTTCTCACCTGGGGTCCTTCTGTATTAAAGAGTGAAGATAGAACAACTAATACACTTATCAGTTTGCATATTTAGTGTTTTGTTTTCTGGAGAATCTTACATTGTTTTATTGATGGTCCTAGGTAGTGGTTATGTATATACTTGTTCTAGACTGATCCAGCAAATACACAATATACTCTTGAGAATGTGATCTGAGAGAGATTTAATTTACTAGGAAGAAAATTACTCAGGGCTCTTTTAGTGACTTAATTTTTTGAAATAATTTTTTGAAATAGATTGAAAACATATCCAAATTAGATAATGTAGAGTAATTATGGCAAAGGAAATTTGGGTAAATCTTTGGTAAAATCACTTCCTAAGTCAGTTGTGTGGAAGAGAATTTAATTGAAGAGAGTGAACACACCCCCACCTTTCTTTCTTCTTTGTTAGGCTTTAAGTAGACAATGGACAATACCAGCTGTAATCTAATTGAAGTCAGTTATCCCCAGGTGTTCATAGAGGCTGCTCAGTCAAAATTTTGCAAATCAAGTTTGGCATGAATAAGCTTTTCCAAGGACATTAAAATTGAAGTATGTGTGTATTTCTTTTCAGTACTCTTAAATTAGTGAAGTCTTGTTTTTGTGATTAAATGAGCTAATAAAACTATTTTAAATTTAATTTAGTGATAGTCAAGATAAGATTTCACTGATAGAAGTTATAGGAGGCAGTCCATTTACAAGAGAATAAGGAAATATGGCAAACAGCATAGGTGAAAGAGTCACTGCCACACAGATCTAGCTGATTATTCTCCTATGAAAATGGAAGTTCATTATAGCCAGATTATTTTATTTTTAAATAAAAGTTGGAAGTCAAGAAATTTTACTGAAAATAAAATGCTGACTTCAAAGAAAAAGAAAAGACAATGTGAGTCAAACAAAACACTCTTACAGGACAGATTTAGCCTACTGGGTTGTGCTTTTACAATATCTGACACAAGCCTTTGTTCTCCCAGCTTAGTGTGCCTTCATCAGTGATTTCTAGCAGCTCTCTGAAATTCTCCTAGTAGCTGCTCTAGGAATTGAGGGGAGGCCAGGTGGATAGTGTTCTGGTCCTTCCAATCCAATCCTGGATCAACAGGATCTCCACATAAGGACTATTTGGAAAGAAGTATTCAACTAATAATACTTATTTCATTATTAACTCCTTAAATGGTGAATAAAAACTTAAGATCCCTCCCACTGCCTTTGTTGTTGTCCAGTTGCTAAGTTGTATCTGACTCTTTGTGACTCCCTGAACTGCAGCACACTAGGCTTCCCTGTCCTTCACTATCTCCCAGAGCTTGCTCAAGCTCATGCCTATCGAGTTGGTGATGCCATCCAACCATCTCATCCTCTGGGGTCCCCTTCTCCTCCTGCCTTCAGTCTTTCCCAGCATCAGGGTCTTTTCCAATGAGTCAGTTCTTTGCATCAGGTGGCCAAAGTGTTGGCATTTCAGCTTCAACATCAGTCCTTCCAATGAATATTCGGGACTGATTTCCTTTAGGATCGACTGGTTGGATCTTGCAGACTCCTTGTGGTCTTCTCTAGCGCCACAGTTCGAAAGTGTCAGTTCTTTATGGTCCAACTCTCACATCCACATGTGACTACTGGAAAAACCATAGCTTTGACTATATGGACTTTTGTCATAAAGTGATGTCTCCACTTTTTAATACACTGTCTGTTTTTCATAGCTTTTCTTCCAAGGAGCAAGCATCTTTTTAATTTTGTAGTTGCAATCACTGTCTGCAGTGATTTTGGAGTCCAAGAAAATGAAATATGACACTGTTTCCATTTTTTCCCCATCTATTTGTCATGAAGTGATGTGGAAATAGATGTGATGTCTTTGGGGCAAAAATATAATTTACAAGCTCAATGAAAAGAATGAAATCATTAAAGAATTCCTGCCTCAAGAGGGCGCTGTGCTGATGGACAGTAGTCAAGTTTTCCCAGTAATCTATAAAATTAATCAGTTAATTTTGGCACTGCTTATTGTTGAATATTATTTGTGTAATGTGCACATATGTGTATGTACATATATATACATACACATGTATGTAAGAGAGAAGGATACTCTAATTGGATTTAGAATTACCATCTTTTTCTTTCCCTCCCCCATTACATTGAAAGAGAACTAACATCAGATGTGAAGAAATGATGAGCTACTGGAATACTACCATCATTTGAGATGGAAGTCGGGGTATGAGATGAAGGAGGTTATTAGTATTATCAACTTAAGCTTTCGTTGGTGGTCTCAACTATTTGTGAACCTTCTGAAAGTTCAAAGTCATGTAACATCTAGTCATTTTTTCTAAGGTACAAATTTTAATTGCACAATGGTGGTTAAGGAGGGGCGGGACATTTATCTGGTGTGCAAATTTAGACTACCATTAGGCATTTGTAGGATTAAATAAATTAGTACAGATAAAGTGTATCTAGCATGGAGAAGATGTTTAATCAATTGTAGCTGGTATTACTATTTCTTTATACTGTGGCTTTGCTGTTTAAGATACACTATCCATCATTTTTTCTTGGTGATCTGTTATGATACAGTTCAAATGCTATGGCCCCTAACTTGACTGTGAAAGATTATATAGGCACATTATTTCTGCTAGATACTCTTCTTCAAATTTCTTCTGTACCTACCCTAAAGAGTTTGGATAGTGCATGGAATAAAATTTGAGGATAACCTCATTATTTATTAAAATTTTTATTAATATGCAGGATTGTATAGGATATATAGTAAAGAATTCCTGTTCCCCAAGTTTTACAGAATATTGATTTGAGATAATGATATGTAACTTCTAATCAAATTTATGTACTCATTAATTTAAGTTGTCAAACTATAGTAAGAAAGGGGAAAGCAAGTGATTGACATTGGATGAAACGTTTTATAAAAGTTATGAAAAATTAAAAAATATAATCATTGTGAAAAAAATCAAGCTTGTATTTTAAAAAATTTTTTTTACTAATTTACTAGTAACTCTCTACATGTGAACTTTATGAAACATTTTGGTTTTGATATCAAAGCAGTAATGTAACTCATTTTCATACATAATTTATTTTGTTTTTGAGCTGTATCTTCATAAGCACATTTTAATGCATAATTGAACTGAACTTCATTTAGTTTATTTTATTCCACTTTTGGAGATCATCTACCCTGTAGATGACTTGCATGAATTGATTTATGAATGCTTTACTCAGTAATGCTTTAACTCAATAATAAGGCATTGGAGAAATTTTCTTAAATTAAGAAAAAAGAAATCTCCCATGTTGGAGGGAGTTTCAGTGTACTTGATTTTCAGAAATCTTTACATTTCTAATTGAGAGGTATTTTGAGGGTTGCAGTTATGATCCTAGCCATTCTGCATGATTGCACACTGAGATTTTTCAGCCATCTTGATTTGCAGATTGATAAACTGGCAGTCATTAGAAAAGACGCTGATGCTGGGAAAGATTGAAGGCAAAAGGAGAAGAAGGGTGGCAGAGATTGAGATGATTAGGTAGCATCACTGACTCAATGGATGTGAAGTGAGCAAACTCCCGGAGATAGTGAAGGACAGAGGAACCTGGTGGGCTGCAGTTCAGAGGGTTGCAGAGCCGGACATGACTTAGTGACTGAACAACAACAACAACCTGGCAGTCGACTTCAAGAGTTTCTCATAGAAATGTTTTATGGAAACTAAGCTTCAGTAATCACTGTATGATTAAGATTAAAAAGAATTAAGTCATGCCCATTTCCTATAACTTGGCCAATGAAATAGATGAAACTCTTCTTTACATCTTGTATTTTATAATTTAAAAAAAGACCATAATTTGAGAAAAATGTGTTCATTTCAATTCTCTGTTTATAGACTCTAAGGGACTTGAAGATTGGACTTGATTGCTTTAACTGGAGCCCTATGTTAGTATTATGGGTTGGTATTTAATTTTTTATAAGATCAGAAGCAGCTCATTTTATATAGAGCTTGATGTTCATAAGTAGCTGACAGATAGGGTGTATGCCCTCAGTTCAGTTCAATTCAGTCGCTTAGTCGTGTCCGACTCTTTGCGACCCCATTATTGGCAGCACGCCAGGCCTTCCTGCCAATCACCAACTCCCGGAGTTCACTCAGACTCGTGTCCATCGAGTCAGTGATGCCATCCAGCCATCTCATCCTCTGTCGTACCCTTCTCCTCCTGCCCCCAATCCCTCCCAGCATCAGAGTCTTTTCAAATGAGTCAACTCTTTGCATGAGGTGGCCAAAGTACTGGAGTTTCAGCTTTAAAATAATTTCTTCCAAAGAAATTCCAGGGTTGATCTCCTTCAGAATGGACTGGTTGGATCTCCTTGCAGTCCAAGGGACTCTCAAGAGTCTTCTCCAACACCACACTTCAAAAGCATCAATTCTTTGGCGCTTAGCCTTCCTCACAGTCCAACTCTCACATCCATACATGACCATAGGAAAAACTATAGCCTTGACTAGACGGACCTTAGTTGGCAAAGTAATGTCTCTGCTTTTGAATATGCTATCCAGGTTGGTCATAACTTTTCTTCCAAGGAGTAAGCATCTTTTAATTTTATGGCTGCAGTCACCCTCTGCAGTGGTTTTGGAGCCCCCAAAAAGTAAAGTCTATGACTGTTTCTACTGTTTCCCCATCTATTTGCCATGAAGTAATGGGACCAGATGCCGTGATCTTTGTTTTCTGAATGTTGAGATTTAAGCCAACTTTTTCACTCTCCTCTTTCACTTTCATCAAGAAGTTCTTTAGCTCCTCTTCACTTTCTTCCATAAGGGTGGTGTCATCTGCATATCTGAGGTTATCAATATTTCTCCCAGCAATCATGATTCCAGTCTGTGCTTCATCCAGCCCAGTATTTCTCATGATGTACTCTGCATATAAGTTAAATAAGCAGGGTAACAATATACAGCCTTGATGTACTCCTTTCCCAATTTGGAACCAGTCAGTTGTTCCTTGTCCAGTTCTAACTGTTGCTTCTTGACCTATATACAGATTTCTCAAGAGGCAGGTCAGGTGGTCTGGTATTCCCATCTCTTTCAGAATTTTCCACAGTTTATTGTGAGCCACACAGTCAAAGGCTTTGGCATAGTCAATAAAGCAGAAATAGATGTTTTCTGGAACTCTCTTGCTTTTTCCATGATCCAGTGGATGTTGGCAATTTGATATCTGGTTCCTCTGCCTTTTCTAAAACCAGCTTGAATATCAGGAAGTTCACGGTTCACGTATTGCTGAAGCCTGGCTTGGAAAATTTTGAGCATTAACTTTACTAGCATGTGAGATGAGTGCAATTGTGCAGTAGTTTGAGCATTCTTTGGCATTGCCTTTCTTTGGGATTGGATTGAAAACTGACCTTTTCCAGTCCTGTGGTCACTGCTTAGTTTTCCAAATTTGCTGGCATATTGAGTGCAGCACTTTCACAATATCATATTTCATAATTTGAAACAGACCCATCACAAGCATGGAAATTAAAAGTGTAATCAGAAATCTTCCAGCAAACGAAAGCCCAGGTCCAGATGGCTTCACAGCTGAATTCTACCAAAAATTTCAAGAAGAGCTAACACCTATCCTACTGAAACTCTTCCAGAAATTTGCAGAGGAAGGTAAACTTCCAAACTCCTTCTATGAGGCCACCATCACCCCAATACCAAAACCTGACAAAGACGCCACAAAAAAAGAAAACTATAGACCAATATCACTGATGAACTTAGATGTAAAAATCCTCAACAAAATTCTAGCAATCAGAATCCAACAACACATTGAAAAGATCATGGGCTTTATCCCAGGGATGCAAGTATTCTTCAATATCCACAAATCAATCAATGTAATTCACCACATTAACAAATTGAAAAATAAAAGCCATATGATTATCTCAATAGATGCAGAGAAGGCCTTTGACAAAATTCAACATCCATTTATGATAAAAAAAAACTTCAGAAAGCAGGAATAGAATGAACATACCTCAACATAATAAAAGCTATATATGACAAACCCACAGCAAACATTATCCTCAATGGTGAAAAATTGAAAGCATTTCGCCTAAAGTCAGGAACAAGACAAGGGTGCCCACTTTCACCGCTACTATTCAACATAGTTCTGGAAGTTTTGGCCACAGCAATCAGAGCAGAAAAAGAAATAAACGGAATCCAAATTGGAAAAGAAGAAGTAAAACTCTCACTGTTTGCAGATGACATGATCCTCTACATAGAAAACCCTAAAGACTCCACCAGAAAATTACTAGAGCTAATCAATGAGTATAGTAAAGTTGCAGGATATAAAATCAACACTCAGAAATTCCTTGCATTCCTATACACTAATAATGAGAATGTAGAAAAAGAAATTAAGGAATAATTCCATTCACCATTGCAACGAAAAGAATAAAATACTTAGGAATATACCTACCTAAAGAAACTAAAGACCTATATATCAAAAACTATAAAACACTGATGAAAGAAATCAAAGAGGACACTAATAGATGGAGAAATATACCATGTTCATGGATTGGAAGAATCAATATAGTGAACATGAGTATACTACCCATAGCAATCTACAGATTCAATGCAATCCATATCAAGCTACCAGCGGTATTTTTCACAGAACTAGAACAAATAATTTCAAGATTTGTATGGAAATACAAAAAACCTCGAATAGCCAAAGCAATCTTGAGAAAGAAGAATGGAACTAGAGGAATCAACCTGCCTGACTTCAGGCTCTACTACAAAGCCACAGTCATCAAGACAGTATGGTACTGGCACAAGGACAGAAATATAGATCAATGGAACAAAATAGAAAGCCCAGAGATAAATCCACACACATATGGACACCTTATCTTCGACAAAGGAGGCAAGAATATACAATGGAGTAAAGACAATCTCTTTTACAAGTGGAGCTGGGAAAACTGGTCAACCACTTGTAAAAGAATGAAACTAGAACAGTTTCTAACACCACACACAAAAATAAACTCAAAATGGATTAAAGATCTTAATGTAAGACCAGAAACTGTAAAACTCCTAGAGGAGAACGTAGGCAAAACACTCTCCGACATAAATCACAGCAGGATCCTCTATGATCCACCTCCCAGAATACTGGAAATAAAAGCAAAAATAAATAAATGGGATCTAATTAAAATTAAAAGCTTCTGCCCAAAAAAAGGAAACTATAAGTAAGGTGAAAAGACAGCCTTCTGAATGGGAGAAAACAGTAGCAAATGAAACAACTGACAAACAACTAATCTCAAAAATATACAAGCAACTTATGCAGCTCAACTCCAGAAAAATAAACCACCCAATCAAAAAATGGGCCAAAGAACTAAATAGGCATTTCTCCAAAGAAGACATACGGATGGCTAACAAACACATGAAAAGATGCTCAACATCACTCATTATCAAAGAAATGCAAATCAAGACCACAATGAGGTACCATTTCACACCAGTCAGAATGGCTGTGATCCAAAACTCTACAAGCAATAAACGCTGGAGAGGGTGTGGAGAAAAGGGAACCCTCTTACACTGTTGGTGGGAATGCAAACTAGTACAGCCACTATGGAAAACAGTGTGGAGATTCCTTAAAAAGTTGCAAATAGAGCTGCCTGATGACCCAGCAATCCCCTGCTGGGCATACACACTGAGGAAACCAGAACTGAAAGAGACATGTGTACCCCAATGTTCATTGCAGCACTGTTTATAATAGCCAGGACATGGAACCAACCTAGATGTCCATCAGCAGATGAATGGATAAGAAAGCTGTGGTACATATGCACAATGGAGTACTACTCAGCCATTAAAAAGAATACATTTGAATCAGTTCTAATGAGATGGATGAAACTGGAGCTTATTATGCAGAGTGAAGTAAGCCAGAAAGAAAAACATCAATACAGTATACTGACACATATATACGGAATTTAGAAAGATGGTAATGATGACCCTGTATGCGAGACAGCAAAAGAGACACAGATGTATAGAATGGACTTTTGGACTCAGAGGGAGAGGGAGAGGGTGGGATGATTTGGGAGAATGGCATTGAAACATGTATACTATCATGTAAGAAAAGAAGTGCCATTCTATGTTCGATACAGGATACAGGATGCTTGGGGCTGATGCATAGGGATGATCCAGAGAGATGATATGGGGTGGGAGGTGAGAGGGGGATTCAGGATTGGGAGCTTGTATACACCCATGGTGGATTCATGTCAATGTATGGCAGAACCAATACAGTATTGTAAAGTAAAATAAAGTAAAAAAAATAAATAAATAAATAAAAAGAATTGAAATATAGTTGATTTACGATGTATTAGTTTCAGGTGTATAACAAAGTGATTTAGTTATAAATATATATGTATATATAAAAAAAAAGAAACAGCTCAACTGGAATTCCATTACCTCCCTAGGCATTATATAATGATGCATATATAGTATTAACTAGAACTCAAATTTGCACGTTTTAGAAAATGAGTCTCAAATTGGCATAAACAAAATTACAGAGTTGAATACTTCATGTAAGCGGGAAGTCTAGGAAGTATGACTGCCTTTCTAGTATAGTCTGACCCAAGGGCTCAAATGATGTTGCCACAACTATTGCTCTCCATTCATTGGTTCTGTCTTTCACTGTTCTCTATTGTTACTAAGGGGATGAGTTTTTAAGAACATGGAGGGTACTATGTTACATTACTGGGGTAAAAGAAGGAGCATTAAGCTGAAGAGAAGGAAGGGTTTGGTCAATGTGGAGTTCTATGCAGAAGAAGAGATGGGCATGGGGCAGATTAAAAATAGATATCTACTTTAGAAGCCAAATTTTAAGCATGTGATCCAGTAAAGTATCTGTAATCAAAGGAAAGGGATTTTTAATTTGAATTTTTAATTTCATCATATTTTAATAGCTTTATTTATGCAGCTCAGTAGTAGGAATATATGTGACAGGAAGATGAGAAGGACACCCATCTTTACTGGGTGTCCTTCTCCTTGAGAAATGCTTAGATGGCTCCTACTTATGTTTAGTTCTATAACACTTAATTCTAAATAGATGTATTGTTTAGATTTGTTAATACATTTAACAATCTGTTTCTTTAAGATTCTGCATATTTCTGATATATTTCACTATGTGTCATTTTTATTGTTTAATTACCAGAGGGATATTTCATTTTTAAATTCTGAGCAGGAAGCTAACTGTTGCCCATTTATCACCTAATCCATTCAGAATTTTCAAGTGTTTTGTACACTTTGCTGAAGAGGCAAAAGTAATTTAGCAGAGTAATTTCTTCTACAAGTACATTCTTAAGTACCAAATGTACTCTAAAGTTTTCCTTTGGTTATTAAACAATCTATTTTGTTCTGCACAAATCATGGTTTGGCCATATGTAAGGAAATATGGAAGATTAGGGAGAAATCTATGAGATTGTTTTCATCATCTGCTCTTGATGTAGAAAGATGTAATAGTAACTGCTGGAGTAGTCTTCACTTTATTTTCTCCTTTTACTTTATCCAACCTTTCTCATCTTTAACCCAGATGCCTTTATGTCTTTAACCAAGATATATTTTTTAATGGCTCCATTATGTTCATGTTTATCCAAGCCGCAAACCTGAAGTTATCATATAGGGCTCCATCATCCTTAGCCCACATCAGTTAGTCACTGAATCCTATTTATTTTACTTCCTGAAGTTTCTCTTTTCCTTTTTATTCCACTGCTGTAGGTCTTCACAATTGCTTAGCTATCTGTTGCCACTCTTCAAACTGGTCTCCGTGCTTAAGTTCTTCCCCAGCTCCACTCTGCCAACTCTGCCCTCAGCCTCATCTAACCCTTACAGTAAAGGTTATTTTTTTGATATGCTTATTTGATTGTATAACTTCTTTTTGGTAAATTACCATAGCCTTCAGGATATGTACAGGTCAGATGCCATGGCTTAGCATATAAAGCCCTTTGTGTTCTGGCATCTGACCACTTATTCAGCTCAATTTTCTGTCTTGCTGGCATAGGCATTCTTTTCTCTAGACAAGTCAAATGCACATGCATTTTTTTTTTTTTTTTCCACACAGGTCATTTTGCATATGACTTTGTCGCCCCTTTCTCCTGCTTAGCTTAGTAACTGTTACTTATCCTTCAAAATTTAGTTCAGTCATCACCTTTCTTTAATGGTTGTCAAAATCAATGGAGTTGAATTTAGTGCCCTTAATCTGACTTTCTTAGCACCTTACCATAGTACTTTGCACACTGACCTATGTTGATTTCCCTGTTTGTCTTCCATATGATAATGTGATGACTTAAGGGTAAGATCTGTGTCTGGAGTAGTACTAGACCCATTGGAATTACTCAATAAATATTTGCTGACAATGTTTGAAGATTAATTTTATGTATCAGCTCAGCTAGCCTATTGTCCCCAGCGGTTTGGTCAAACAATAGCCTAGATGTTGATGTGAAGGTATTTAGTAATGTTATTAACATTTATGATCAGTTCACTTTGAGTAAAGCAGATTACTCTATAAAGTGGGTGGACCTCTTTCAATAAACCGAAGGTGTTAAAAGCAAAATCAGAGGTTTTCTGGAGAAGGAGTTTTGCCTAAGGACTGTAACAGAAATCCTAGTCGAGTTTGCAGCCTATTGTCCTGCTTTACAGATTTCTGACTGACTGTTCTTGATGGTCATGCAAGCCAGTTCCTTAAAATTAAATTTTAAAAAATCACTTTCTTTATATGTTTGTGTGTGTATTCACTTTTGATTCTGTTTCTTTAGAGCATTATTATTGATACAGAATTTATTAAGTGAGCTGAAGACGTTCTGAACATATATTGTCCCAATTATTTGAGCAAATCGTATAAATATTATATAGTTTCTTATTTAAGGAAGTAAAAGAATACATTTTAACTGCATCTAAATTGAATTAAGCTCTCCTGAGAAACTTCTTATTAAAGTTTTATTTCTTAAAAAATGGATGTGCAAAATTTTTAGTGGATTAAATTTATGACATTTAAATATTACATCCTTGTAGCAATTCATAAAGTAAAAACAGGGCTTTCCCACTGAAGGCTTAGGAAGGCCAATTTTAAAAAGTTGGATTATGGGATTATTATTGGCATTCTTGGTTCTGAACTTGTTTTTGTTTGTTTTGTTCATCAGTATCTTTGGTGATAGAGTTCTGGTTAGTTCTGCAAATATAACCTGAAATTCAAAGTATGGTTTATTCTCCTATTTACATTTTTTATGAAATGCCAAAGTGTGATAAAGTGTTAGAACCCTTTGAGCTGATTTCCATTCATTTCGCAGAAACATTCTATGAGGAAATGGAGTGCAACAGTGGAATTTTACAGCTATCTGGGCATTGACTTGTCCTTTATCTAAGGCATTATTCACCTCAGTGGACAGACTAATTTTCTTTCATCAAGATATCAGAAAAAGAGATTTCCCATATGAAATCAAACTGAGCCAAAGAAGATAAATGTGTCTGTGAACTAGCATCTCTCCAAACTAAATAATAAGTAGGATCTTGAAGTTTAAGATCCATTTTAAATGCCTGTAAGATACATAAATTTAAAAATAATAAAATTATGGAAATGTAAGAGTTACAATGGCTGCAAAGAAAGCATCTTATAAGTCTTCAGTTCAGTTCAGTTCAGTTCAGTCGCTCAGTCGTGTCCGACTCTTTGCGACCCCATGAATCGCAGCATGCAAGGCCTCCCTGTCCATCACCAACTCCCAGAGTTCACTCAGACTCACTTCCATCGAATCAGCGATGCCATCTCATCCTCATCCTCTGTCGTCCCCTTCTCCTCCTGCCCCCAATCCCTCTCAGCATCAGAGTCTTTTCCAATGAGTCAGCTCTTCACATGAGGTGTCTGAAGTACTGGAGCTTCAGCTTTAGCATCATTCCTTCCAAAGAAATCCCAGCTGGTTGGATCTCCTTGCAGTCCAAGGGACTCTCAAGAGTCTTCTCCAACACCACACTTCAAAAGCATCAGTTCTTTGGGGCTCAGCCTTCTTCACAGTCCAACTCTCACATCCATACATGACCACTGGAAAAACCATAGCCTTGACTAGACGGACCTTAGTTGGCAAAGTAATGTCTCTGCTTTTGAATATGCTATCTAGGTTGGTCATAACTTTTCTTCCAAGGAGTAAGCGTCTTTTAATTTCATGGCTACAGTCACCATCTGCAGTGATTTTGGAGCCCAGAAAACTGAAGTCTGACACTGTTTCCACTGTTTCCCATCTATTTCCCATGAAGTGATGGGACCAGATGCCATAATCTTCATTTTCTGAATGTTGAGCTTTAAGCCAACTTTTCACTCTCCTCTTTCACTTTCATCAAGAGGCTTTTTAGTTCCTCTTCACTTTCTTCCATAAGGGTGGTGTCATCTGCATATCTGAGGTGATTGATATTTCTCCCGGCAATCTTGATTCCAGCTTGTGTTTCTTCCAGTCCAGCGTTTCTCATGATGTACTCTGCATATAAGTTAAATAAGCAGGGTGACAATATACAGCCCTGACGTACTCCTTTTCCTATTTGGAACCAGTCTGTTGTTCCATGTCCAGTTCTAACTGTTGCTTCCTGACCTGCATACAGATTTCTCAAGAGGCAGGTTAGGTGGTCTGGTATTCCCATCTTCTTCAGAATTTTCCACAGTTTCTTGTGATCCACACAGTCAAAGGCTTTGGCATAGTCAATAAAGCAGGAATAGATGTTTTCTGGAACTCTCTTGCTTTTTCCATGATCCAGTGGATGTTGGCAATTTGATATCTGGTTCCTCTGCCTTTTCTAAAACCAGCTTGAACATCAGGGAGTTCATGGTTCACGTATTGCTAAAGTCTTGCTGGGAGAATTTTGAGCATTACTTTATTAGCATGTGAGATGAGTGCAATTGTGCGGTAGTTTGAGCATTCTTTTGCATTGCCTTTCTTTGGAATTGGAATGAAAACTGACCTTTTCCAGTTCTTACTTTTGGTATTATCAGATATTTTGACTTGATCCAACATTGTGCCATTTGAGGTAAAATTAATATAGCATTTATTTGCCCCTCTACTATGAATAAAATCTTATATAGATGTTTTGGGTGAGTCAAAGATGATATGAAACTTGCAACAGATTGAGTAAGAACAATAATAGAGGTACAACAATGTTTTAGAGGAAAAATAGCTAAGGAATGAGACTAATTGCGAGCAATAAAAGTTGGGTATGGTTCATGGAATTTGAGCTAGACTCCAAGAAATGATTCAGTACTTTGAGTAAGAGATATAGGAGTGGGAAAGAGGTTTCTAAGCATCAGAACAATTTGAACATCTTAGAGAAGACATAGAAGGCAGGAAAGCACAAAGCCATTTGGAGCAGTGTTCCAAATCCAGATAATGATTTGGAAAGGGAAATCTTGGCACTCAGGAGACCACTTTTAATGTGATTTCAGTGATTCAGAGAAGAGCTGGTGAGAGTCTGAGCTCAGTTCAATTTACTCGCTCAGTCGTGTCCAACTCTTTGTGACCCCATGGACTGCAGCACACCAGGCCTCCCTGTCCATAACTGACTCCTGGAGTTTAACTCACATCCATTGAGTCAGTAATGCCATCCAGGCATCTCATCCTTTGTTGTCCCCTTCTCCTTCCGCCTTCAATCTTTCCCAGCATCAGGGTCTTTTCCAATGAGTAAGTTTGTCACATCAGGTGTCCAAAGTATTGGAGTTTCATCTTCAGCATCAGTCCTTCTAATTAATATTCAGGACTGATTTCCTTAAGGATGGACTGGTTGGATCTCCTTGCAGTCCAAGGGACTCTCAAGAGTCTTCTCCAACACCACAGTTCAAAAGCATCAGTTCTTCAGCTCTCAGCTTTCTTTGTAGTCCTACTCTCACATTCATACATGACTACTGGAAAAACCGTAGCCTTGACTAGATGGACCTTTGTCGGCGAAGTAATGTCTCTGCTTTTTAATGTGCTGTCTAGGTTGGTCATAACTTTCCTTCCAAGGACTAAGCGTCTTTTTATTTAATGGCTGCAGTCACCATCTGCAGTGTTTTTGGAGCCCCCCAAAATAAAGTTTGTCACTGTTTCCATTGTTTTCCCATCTATTTGCCATGAAGTAATGGGAACAGATGCCATGACGTTAGTTTTCTGAATAATTTTTAAGCCAACTTTTTCACTCTGCTCTTTCACTTTCATCAAGAGGCTTTTTAGTTCTTCTTCACTCTCTGCCATAAGTGTGGTGTCATCTGCATGTCTGAGGTTATTGATATTTCTCCTGGCATTCTTGATTCCAGCTTGTGCTTCATCCAGTCCAGCATTTCTCATGATATACTCTGCATATAAGTTAAATAAGCAATGTGACACTATACAGCCTTGACATAATCCTTTTCCTATTTGGAACCAGTCTGTTGTTCCATGTCCAATTCTAACTGTTGCTTCTTGACCTGCATACAGATTTTGCAGGAGGCAGGTCAGTCTGAGCTCAGATAGTGGAAATGGGAGGAGATATAAGGAAGTACATATGAAAGATAGTATAGGAATATATTTGATATTTTAAGGCATTAGATAAGGTGAATTTTTAAAAAATATTTATTTATTTTTGGCTCTGCTGGGTCTTTGTTGCTGCATGGGCTTTTTCTCTAGTTGTGCAGACCGGGGGCTATGCATAGCTTGCACATTTCATAGCTTGTGACTTCTCTCTTGTGGAGCATGGGCTCTAGTGTAAGTGGGCTTCAGTAGTTGTGACACGTAGGCTCAGGAGTTGTGGTTCCTGAGATCTGGAGCACAGGCTCCATAGTTTTGGCACATGAGTTTAGCTGCTCCACTGGCCTGTGGGATCTTCCCTGATCAGGGATTGAGCCAGTGTCTCTTGCATTGGCAAGTGAATTCTTTACCACTGAGCCACCAGGGAAGCCCCAAGATGAACTTTTTAAAAATGAAATTTACTCTCTTCATAAACAGAATTTTGCTAGTAATCTAAACTTATTTTGAAAAGAAAACTCAAATCTCAAGAGAAATTTAAATAATGTTGGTAAAAAATACATAAATATCTTTCTATATTTTTCAAATAAAAAGGTCAGTCTTTAGAGTGGAATACATTGTGTAAACACCAGACTACTATGAAAAGATAAATGAGAGTGCCAGATTGCTCTAATTTCAATTGTTTAAAAATAAATTTTTTTTGGCCCTGATACACAGTATGCAAGATCTTAGTTACCTGACCAGGGTTCCAATCTGTGCCCCCTGAAGTGGAAGCACAGTCTTAACCAATGATGGTGGTGGTGGTGGTTTAGTCACTAAGTCATGTCCAATTCTTTGCAACCCCATGGACTGTAGCCAGCCAGGAGCCTCTCTGTCCATGGGATTTCCCAGGCAAGAATACTGCAGTGGGTTGCCATCTCCTTCTCCAGGGGATCTTCCTGACCCAGGGATTGAACCTGGGTCTCCTGCATCATGGATGGATTCTTTACTGACTGAGCCACCAGGGAAGCTACTGGACTGCCAGGGAATGCCCTGTTTAGTCTGAATTAAGCTGTATTCTAGAGTATGCAAGAACTTAAGGTTGTGGCCACAGGCCAATTATTGGTGATTTTGAAGAGTAGAATGGGGATGGATATGATACAGAGATAGATAGCAACTGTTTCATTTGTGAAATATGTGTATGTTAGATGTCTGTGAAGGAATGCATCTTCTAAGAATAGACTAATGATTTTAACAACAATTCCTAGAAGAATCTGGAAGAGAATTGAAGGTAGATTATTGTGTGCATAGAGATAATCTGTTAAGTATTAGGAAACATCAGGGGTTCAAAGAACAAAGCACGCTCAACTTGGTTCCTTTTAAATTATTTTTATTATATCAGTATTATATGTTCAGGAAAGAAAATTTGAATCACCCAGAAAAGTATACAAAATGAATAATCTAAACACAGACTTCATTGACATTTGTGTATATTTCTTGCTCTTAGTTTTGAGACTTCTATGTAATGTGTTTAGAAATAATTTTTTACATTTTTAAAATAAAAGTATGCAAATATCACTTATTTTAAAAAGGTGTTCTCAAATGATTCTTTAAGATTTATGATGATATATGCAGTCCCTTATCCTATTATTTCCAATTCCAGAAGCAACTGTTTTTTTTTTAACTGAAGTATAGCTGATCTACAGCACTGTGTACAACACTGTGATTCAGCTATATATATATATATATATATATATATATATATATATATATATATATATCTGGAGAAGGAAATGGCAATCCACTGCCACTGTAATATTCTTTCCTGGAGAATCCCATGGATAGAGGAGCCTGGTGGGCTATAGTCCATGGGGTCACAAAGAATAGGACATGACTAAGTGACTAACACACATATGTATATATATATTCTTTTTCAGAAGCAACTAAGTTTGGCTGTTTCCTTTGGAATTTACTTTTGTGTTAACAATAATAGATTTTTTTTCTGTGATGACATGACTTTCTAAATAGATCTATTGACATTCTGTTAATAAAGATGACAATTTGGTCTCTCACTCCAGCATTACCCCTCACCCCACTCCCCACTTTATTTTCTTCTACATAGTAATGTCACAGATTTTTCTTTAAATAAATATTTAGTGTCTATACTATAATGATGATTATATAAATATTATCTATAATCCAGGTCTTCAGTATACCATTGTCATATATACTTGCTGGTGAATTTTTTTGTTTGTTTTTAGTGGAGTTTTTTTGTTTGATTGTTTTTTGCTTAGTTTTTAATGTGTTCAGTTCAGTTCAGTTCAGTCGCTCAGTCATGTCCGACTCTTTGCGACCCCAAAAATTGCAGCACGCCAGGCCTCCCTGTCCATCACCAACTCCCAGAGTTCACTCAGACTCACATCCATTGAGTCAGTGATGCCATCCAGCCATCTCATCCTCTGTCGTCCCCTTCTTCTCCTGCCCCCAATCCCACCCAGCATCAAAGTCTTTTCCAATGAGTCAACTCTTCGCATGAGGTGGCCAAAGTACTGGAGTTTCAGCTTTAGCATCATTCCTTCCAAAGAAATCCCAGGGCTGATCTCCTTCAGAATGGACTGGTTGGATCTCCTTGCAGTCCAGGGGACTCTCAAGAGTCTTCTCCAACACCACAGTTCAAAAGCATCCATTCTTCAGCTTTCAGCCTTCTTCACAGTCCAACTCTCACAGCCATACATGACCACAGGAAAAGGCAAAGTAATGTCTCTGCTTTTGAACATGCTATCTAGGTTGGTCATAACTTTTCTTCCAAGGAGTAAGCGTCTTTAAATTTCATGGCTGCAATCACTATCTGCAGTGATTTTGGAGCCCCCCAAAATAAAGTCTGCCACTGTTTCCACTGTTTCCCCATCTATTTCCCATGGAGTGATGGAACTGAATGCCGTGATCTTCGTCTCCTGAATGTTGAGCTTTAAGCCAACTTTTTCACTCTTAGCATTAAGTAAATTGCTTAATAATTCATTCAAGCACATAAACCAGCCCCTCAGTTTCATCATTTTCTTGGTGAAATATTTGGATGACATATCTTGGTGACTTATCTGGAGCCATCTGACCTCTGAGCCTGATGCTCAGCTGGTCTTGGGATTTTTGTCCTTTCACAGTCATCCTATGGATTACATTCACTTTTTACATGAATGGAATCCTCTTATCCTCTTTTTTTCCTGGATTTCACATTTTTCTATTTATAGGTTTATTCCCTTGTTTTGATGGAATATCATTCTGTGACTTCCTGAGAAATAATTCATGGAAGTATACTTTTTGAGACTTTATATGTCTGAAAATGCCCTTATTTTGTCTTTGCTCTTGATTAATAGTTTCCAGACATACACATCTACGTGCAGGATGTTTTTTCTTCAGAATTTTGAAGTTATTTCTCTCTCTTCTCCTTTTTGGTTTATCTTTCCATTTTTAAAATTAAAACCAAATATGTATTTATGGACACATTCCAAAGATTAGCAAGAAGAGATAAGAAAGCCTTCTTCAGTGATCAATGCAAAGAAATAGAGGAAAACAACAGAATGGGAAAGACTAGAGATCTCTTCAAGAAAATTAGAGAAACCAAGGGAACATTTCATGCAAAGATGGGCACAATAAAGGACAGAAATGGTATGGACCTAACAGAAGCAGAAGATATTAAGAAGAGGTGGCAAGAATACACAGAGAACTATACAAAAAAGATCTTCATGACCCGGATAATCACGATGGTGTGATCACTCATCTAGAGCCAGACATCCTGGAATGTGAAGTCAAGTGGGCCTTAGAAAGCATCACTATAAACAAAGCTAGTGGAGGTGATGGAATTCCAGCTGAGCTACTTCAAATCCTAAAAGATGATGCTGTGAAAGTGCTGCACTCAATATGCCAGCAAATTTGGAAAACTCAGCAGTGGCCACAGGACTAGAAAAGGTCAGTTTTCATTCCAATCCCAAAGAAAGGCAATGCCAAAGAATGCTCAAACTACCACACAATTGCACTCATCTCACATGCTGGTAAAGTAATGCTCAAAATTCTCCAAGCCAGGCTTCAGCAATATGTGAACCGTGGACTTCCTGATGTTCAAGCTGGTTTTAGAAAAGGCAAAGGAACCAGAGGTCAAATTGCGAACATCCACTGGATCATGGAAAAAGCAAGAGAGTTCCAGAAAAACATCTATTTCTGCTTTATTGACTATGCCAAAGCCTTTGACTGTGTGGATCACAAGAAACTGTGGAAAATTCTGAGAGAGATGGGAATACCAGACCACCTGACCTGCCTCTTGAGAAATCTGTATGCAGATCAGGAAGCAACAGTTAGAACTGGACATGGAACAAGAGACTGTTTCCAAATAGGAAAAGGAGTACTTCAAGGCTGTATATTGTCACCCTGCTTATTTAATTTCTATGCAGAGTACATCATGAGAAACGCTGGGCTGGAAGAAGCACAAGCTGGAATCAAGATTGCCGGGAGAAATATCAATCACTTCAGATATGCAGATGACACCACCCTTATGGAAGAAAGTGAAGAGGAACTAAAAAGCCTCTTGATGAAAGTGAAAGAGGAGAGTGAAAAGTTGGCTTAAAGTTCAACATTCAGAAAATGAAGATTATGGCATCTGGTCCCATCACTTCATGGGAAATAGATGGGGAAACAGTGTCAGATTTTATTTTTCTGGGCTCCAAAGTCACTGCACATGGTGACTGCAGCCATGAAATTAAAAGACGCTTACTCCTTGGAATAAAAGTTATGACCAACCTAAATAGCATATTCAAAAGCAGAGACATTACTTTGCCAACTAAGGTCCGTCTAGTCAAGGCTATGTTTTTCCCAGTTGTCATGTATGGCTGTGAGAGTTAGACTGTGAAGAAAGCTGAGCGCTGAAGAATTGATGCTTTTGAACTGTGGTGTTGGAGAAGACTCTTGAGAGTCCCTCGGACTGCAAGGAGATCCAACCAGTCCATTCTGAAGGAGATCAGCCCTGGGATTTCTTTGGAAGGAATGATGCTAAAGCTGAAACTCCAGTGCTTTGGCCACCTCATGCAAAGAGTTGACTCATTGGAAAAGACTCTGATGCTGGAAGGGATTGGGGGCAGGAGGAGAAGGGAATGACAGAGGATGAGATGGCTGGATGGCATCACTGACTCAATGGACGCGAGTCTGAGTGAACTCTGGGAGTTGGTGATGGACAGGGAGGCCTGGCGTGCTGTGATTCATGGGGTCACAAAGAGTCGGACGCGACTGAGAGACTGAACTGAACTGAACTGATATGTATAAAGTCCAACTAATCCTGTTTTTAGTCCCACCGGTACCCCTACCATTAGTACTATAAATATTTCCAGTTTCTGAGTCTTTCTGGAATTATACAGTGTAAATCAGCTAGTGTTTTGGTTCCCTCAGCTGTATCTTTTTGTTCTGTTGTTCTATTTTGTTCTATTAACATTCAAAATTTTATTTTTATTTTTCCCTGTCTACTTTCTTCTTCTTTCTCATATCATTTGTGCTTTTGGTATTACTTTAAAAATTACTAAGATTTACTTTTAAATTACTAAAATTACTTAAAAAATTACCATCAGTGTAGTGTGATTTTGTGAGGGAATGGAGATAGACTCATGTGTTCAATCTGTAACTGTTTGGTCTCTCTAGAATATTTCTGTCACTTAATATTCTACTTTATAAATAAAAGTCCCTCTGTTTTTACAAATGCTCATGTAAACAGTTAAGGAAATATCAAGTTTGTATAATATTGCATGAAACAAATATACCATTCTTCTTAATCTTTCTTTTACTATAAAGTATTTCAGTTTCTTTTAAGATAACTTTATTTATATATTTGTTTTTGATTGTGCTGGGTCTTTGTTGCTGTTCACAGGCTTTCTCTAGTTGTGGTGAGCAGGGACTATTGTTCACTGTGGTGTGCGGGCTTTTTTTATAGTGGCTCTGTAGTTGTGGCACATGGGCTTAGTTGCTCTGTGACATGTGGGATCTTTCTGGACCAGAGGTTGAACCTGTGTCCCCTGCATTGGAAGGCAGATTCTTTACCACTGTACCGCTGCTGCTGCTGCTGCTAAGTCGCCTCAGTCGTGTCTGACTCTGTGCGACCCCATGGACGGCAGCCCACCAGGCTCCCCTGTCCCTGGGATTCTCCAGGCAAGAACACTGGAGTGGGTTGCCATTTCCTTCTCCAATGCATGAAAGTGAAAAGTGAAAATGAAGTCACTGAGTCGTGTTCAACTCTCAGTGACCCCATGGACTGCAGCCCACCAGGCTCCTCCATCCATGGGATTATCCAGGCAAGAGTACTGGAGTGGGGTGCCATTGCCTTCTCCGACTGTACCGCTAAGGAAGTCCTATTTCAGGGTTTTTCTAACCATTGTCAACTGAAAAAAAAAAAGTACTATGTGAGAGTTGTGAGTTAAGTTTTAGTTGGGGGTAAAACAATCTACAGATTAGGTGCAATCCGTATCAAATTACCAATTGCACTTTTCACAGAATTAAAACAAAAAATTTGATATTTATATGGAAACACAAGGGCCATTGGCTTTGAATAGCCAAAGCAATCTTGAGAAAGAAAAACCCAGAGGAATAAAATTCCTTGACTTCAGATTATAGTACAAAGGTAAGATAATCAAAACAGTATGGTACCAGGACAAAAACAGAAATAGAGATCAATGGAACAGGATAGAAAGTCCAGAGATAAACCTATACACCCATGATCACTTAATCTATGTCAAAGGAGGCAAGAATAGACAATGAAGAAAAGGTCATCTCTTCAGTTAGAGATGCTGGGAAAACTGGGCAGGCAGATGTAAATGAATGAAATTAGAGTACTCCCTGATGCCATATAATAAAGTAAACTCAAAATGGATGGTGTGCTGAAGGTCAGTGACTTTAGTGGCTAGTAACTTAATCTTTGTAGAGGCAGATTCCAAGTCCCATTTTGTAGTTGGTGTCACCAGTGAACATGATTCTGTAAAAAAAAAATTTGGTATGTGGAAACTGATGTTAACTATGAAGAAATTTACTAACAGTAGGCTCAGGATTCTATATTTGGCCCCATCTTATTAACATTTTTTTTTTTTTTAGTGACTTTGATGAAGTAATCTTTTAAAGGCCTCTTCTGCCTGTAGGATGAGATTTAGGACAGATTCAATCTATTTTTCATGATTCCATAAGGCATAACTTGGATAGAATTTTTAAGGAGACAAATTCGAGTTCAATTTAAAAAAGAGATTTTCTAATATTTAGAGTTATACAGAAAAGAAACAGGGCTGCTTAGTATGCAAATAGGCCCTTCTTTACTAAACAGTGAGCTCTAAGAGAGTGGGAGCCATCTGATTCACTTAAGTCCTTAGTACAGTGCTGTCACAGGGTGGGCACTGAAATGTTTATTTAATGTTGAAAGCATTAATGCTATTTTACCACCAGATAGAGTTGTAGAAACAGAGATGCCTGTTCTTTGTGAGAAGTTTTACCCCTTAAAATCCCTTCTGTCTCTGAAATTTTCAGCATCTGAAAGGAGATGCTAAAAGCCAACAATTGATAACATGGGAAAAAAGTGGATTCAATATCTAAAAATCTCCTTTTTGATGTCTATATAGGATGGTTATCATTAGTGATACCAAGTTAGATATAGATAATTAATTGGATATGTTTATTTCAAGAGTAAGAAAATTAATGACCAAATTTGCTTTCAGTTTAGTTCAGTCGCTCAGTCGTATCTGACTCTTTGCGACCCCATGAATCACAGCACGCCAGGCCTCCCTGTCCATCACCAACTTCCAGAGTCTACTCAAACTCATGTCCATCAAGTTGGTGATTCCATCTAGCCTCTGTCGTTCCCTTCTTGTCCTGCCCCCAATCCCTCCCAGCATCAAAGTCTTTTCCAATGAGTCAACTCTTCACATGAGGTGGCCAAAGTATTGGAGTATCAGCTGTAGCATCAGTCCTTCCAATGAACACCCAGGACTGTCTCCTTTAGAATGGACTGGTTGGAGCTCCTTGCAGTCCAAGAGATTCTCAAGAGTCTTCTCCAACATCACAGTTCAAAAGCATCAATTCTTCGGTGCTCAGCTTTCTTCACAGTCCAACTCTCACAGCCATACATGACCACTGGAAAAACCATAGCCTCGACTAGATGGACCTTTGTTGGCAAAGTAATGTCTCTGCTTTTGAATATGCTATCTAGGTTGGTCATAACTTTTCTTCCAAGGAGTAAGCGTCTTTTAATTTCATTGCTGCAATCACCATCTGCAGTGATTTTGGAGCCCAGAAAAATAAAACCTGACACTATTTCCACTCTTTCCCCATCTATTTCCCATGAAGTGATGGGACCAGATGCCATGATCTTCGTTTTCTGAATGTTGAGCTTTAAGCCAACTTTTTCACTCTCCTCTTTTACTTTCATCAAGAGGCTCTTTAGTTCCTCTTTGCTTTCTGCCATAAGGGTGGTGTCATCTGCATATCTGAGGTTATTCATATTTCTCCTGGCAATCTTGATTCCAGCTTGTGCTTCTTCCAGCCCAGCATTTCTCATGATGTACTCTGCATAGAAGTTAAATAAGCAGGGTGACAATATACAGCCTTGACGTACTCCTTTTCCTATTTGGAACCAGTCTGTTGTTCCATGTCCAGTTCTAACTGTTGCTTCCTGACCTGCCTATAGGTTTCTCAAGAGGCAGGTCAGGTGGTCTGTATTCCCATCTCTTTCAGAATTTTCCACAGTTTATTGTGATCCCCACAGTCAAAGGCTCTGGCATAGTCAATAAAGCAGAAATAGATGTTTTTCTGGAACTGTCTTGCTTTTTTTATGATCCAGAGGATGTTGGCAATTTGATCTCTGTTCATCTGCCTTTACTTTAGTAGTGAGGATTTCCCCTGTATCCATCATTTCTGCCTTGTAATCACAGGCCATTGTTTTGTCCTTAACCTTGATTACAGAGAGTTATTTTCCCCCTGTTGATATCCTCTTAATTTAGCAGAATTTTTCATTCTAAGCATCCTTCTGCCATTATAATAAAAAATCAAATTACCTAATCAAATATGACAATCATATAGTTTTCATTTAATAACTTTTATCACTTTCTAAGTCAGTAAATTCCTTGCAAGTATATTTGCCTTATTTCTTCATATACATATTTTGTGAAAAACTCATTATTATTTTGCCTTAGTTATATTCGTAGAGTAGCCTAGGAATTAGATGGAATGTTCAAATGGTGAAATTTCACTTCTTTGTAGGCCATTTGACATTACTCTGAGTGTAAGCTCAAAATTATAACAATTTGTAAAGTCGTTGAAAGACATATGTCCTTTAGTACATGTGTATGTGCTCACACTGGCTCATTTGAAGTTCATAATTTTTTATTTTATTTTATTTATTTTTAATCTTTTTTAAAAAATTTAAATTTATTTATTTTAATTGGAGGCTAATCACTTTACCATATTGTATTGGTTTTGCCATACATCAACATGAATCTGCCACAGGTGTACATGTGTTCCCTATCCTGAACCCCCCTCCCCCCTCTCTCCCTGTACCATCCCTCTGGGTCATCCCTTTGCACCAGCCCCAAGCATCCTGTATCATGCATCGAACCTGGACTGGAGATTCATTTCTTATATGATATTATGTGTGTTTCAATGCCATTCTCCCATATCAACCCACCCTCACTCTCTCCCACAGAGTCCAAAAGACTGTTCAATACACCTGTTTCTCTTTTGCTGTCTCACATACAGGGTTATCGTTACCATCTTTCTAAATTCCATATATATGAGTTAGTATACTGTATTGGTGTTTTTCTTTCTGGCTTACTTCACTCTGTATAATAGGCTCCAGTTTCATCTACCTCATTAGAACTGTTTCAAATGTATTCTTTTTAATGGCTGAGAAATACTCCATTGTGTATATGTACGATAGCTTTCTTATCCATTTTTCTGCTGATGGACATCTAGGTTGGTTCCATGTCCCGGCTATTATAAACAGTGCTGCAATGAACATTGGGGTACACATGTCTCTTTCAATTCTGGTTTCCTCGGTGTGTATGCCTAGAAGTGGGATTGCTGGGTCATAAGGCAGTTCTATTTCCAGTTTTTTAAGGCATCTCCACACTGTTCTCCAAAGTGGCTGTACTAGTTTGCATTCTCACCAACAGTGTAAGATGGTTCCCTTTTCTCCACACCCTCTCTAGCATTTATTACTTGTAGACTTTTGGATCGCAACCATTCTGACTGGTGTGAAATGGTACCTCATTGTGGTCTTGATTTGCATTTCTCTGATAATGAGTGATGTTGAGCATCTTTTCATGTGTTTGTTAGCCATCTGTATGCCTTCTTTGGAGAAATGTCTATTTAGTTCTTTGGCTCATTTTTTGATTGGGTCTTTTATTTTTCTGGAATTGAGCTGCATGAGTTGCTTGTATAATTTTGAGATTAGTTGTTTGTCAGTTGCTTCATTTGCTATTGTTTTCTCCCATTCTGAAGGCTGTCTTTTCACCTTACTTATAGTTTCCTTTTTTGGGGCAGAAGCTTTTAATTTTAATTAGGTCCCATTTGTTTATTTTTGCTTTTATTTCCAATATTCTAGGAGGTGGATCATAGAGGATTCTGCTGTGATTTATGTCAGAGAGTGTTTTTCCTATGTTCTCCTCTAGGAGTTTTATAGTTTCTGGTCTTACATTAAGATCTTTAATCCATTTTGATTTTATTTTTGTGTATGGTGTTAGAAACTATTCTAGTTTCATTCATTTACAAGTGGTTGACCCGTTTTCCCAGCACCACTTGTTAAAGAGATTGTCTTTTCTCCATTGTAGATTCTTGTCTCCTTTGTCAAAGATAAGGTGTCCATAGGTGTGTGGGTTTATCTCTGGGCTTTCTATTTTGTTCCATTGATCTATATTTCTGTCTTTGTGCCAGTACCATACTGTCTTGATGACTGTGGCTTTGTAGTAGAGCCTGAAGTCAGGCAGGTTGATCCCTCCAGTTCCACTCTTCTTTCTCAAGATTGCTTTGGCTATTCGAGGTTTTTTGTATTTCCATACAAATCTTGAAATTATTTGTTATAACTCTGTGAAAAATACTGTTGGTAGCTTGATATGGATTGCATCCAATCTGTAGATTGCTTTGGGTAGTATACTCATTTTCACTATATTGATTCTTCTGGTCCATGAACATGGTATATTCTCCATCTATTAGTGTCCTCTTTGATTTCTGTCACCAGTGTTTTATAGTTTTCTATATATAGGTCTTTAGTTTCTTTAGGCAGATCTATTCCTAAGTATTTTATTCTTTTCGTTGCAATGGTGAATGGGACTGTTTCCCTAATTTCTCTTTCTATTTTCTCATTATTAGTGTATAGGAATGCAAGGGAATTCTGAGTGTTGATTTTATATCCTGCAACTTTACTATATTCATTGATTAGCTCTAGTAATTTTCTGGTGGAGTCTTTAGGGTTTTCTATGTAGAGGATCATGTCATCTGCAAACAGTGAGAGTTTTACTTCTTCTCTTCCCATTTGGATTCCTTTTATTTCTTTTTCTGCTCTGATTGCTGTGGCCCAAACTTCCAAAACTATATTAAATAGTAGTGGTGAGAGTGGGCACCCTTGTCTTGTTCCTGACTTTAGGGGAAATGCTTTCAATTTTTCACCACTGAAGCTGATGTTTGCTGTGGGTTTGTCATATGTAGCTTTTATTATGTTAAAGTATGCTCCTTCTATTCCTGCTTTCTGAAGAGTTTTTATCATAAATGGATGTTGAATTTTGTAAAAGGCTTTCTCTGCATCTATTGAGATGATCATATGGCTTTTATTTTTCAATTTGTTAATGTGGTGTATTACATTGATTGATTTGTGGATATTGAAGAATACTTGCATCCCTGGGATAAAGCCCACTTGGTCATGGTGTATGATCTTTTTAATGTGTTGTTGGATTCTGATTGCTAGCAATACTCAGATAAAATAGACTTTAAAACAAAGGCTGTAAAAAGAGACAAAGCTGGCCACTACATAATGATCAAAGGATTGATCCAAGAAGGAGATATAACAATTACAAACATATATGCACCCAACGTAGGAGCACTGCAATATGTAAGACAAATGCTAACAAGTATGAAAGGGAAATTAACAATAACACAATAATAGTGGGAGACTTTAATACTCTACTCACACCTATGGATAGATCAACTAAACAGAAAATTGTCAAGGAAACACAAACTTTAAATGATGCAATAGACCAGTTAGACCTAATTGAAAGCTATAGCACACTGACTCATTTGAAAAGAGACTGATGCTGGGAAAGATTGAGGGTGGGAGGAGAAGAGGATGACAGAGGATGAGATAATTGGATGGCATCACCTTCTCAGTGGACATGGGTTTGAATAACTCCAGGAGTTGGCGATGCACAGGGAGGCCTGGTGTGCTACAGTCCATTGGGTCACAAAGAGTTAGACACATCTGAGTGACTGAACTGAACTGATGTGCTCAGTGGCTCAGATGTGTCTGACTCTTTGTGACCCTGTGGACTGGAGCCAGGCAAGCTACTCTGTCCAAGAGATTCTCCAGGCAAGAAAACTGAAGTGGCTTGCCATTTCCTCCTCCAGGGGATATTACCTGACCCAGGTATCTAATCACGTATCCCACATCTGCGTTGGCAGGCAGATTGTTTACCATTGTGTCACCTGGGGAGTAGTATTAGTTGTTGTTCAGTCACTCAGTTGTGTCCGACTCTTTGATACTCCATGGACTGCAGCACACTAGGCTTTCCTGTTCATCACCAACTCCCAGAGCTTGCTCAAACTCATGTCCATCTAGCCATCCAACCATCTCATCCTCTGTGGTCCCATTCTACTCCTGCCTTCAATCTTTCCCAGCATCGTTTCCAATGAATTAACTCTTTGCATCAGGTGGTATTGGACCTTCAGTTGCAGCATCAGTACTTCCAATGAATATTCAGGGTTGATTTCTTTTAGGATTGAGTGGTTTGATCTCCTTGAAGTCCAAAGAACTCTCAAACATCTTCTCCAGCACCACAGTTCGAAGGCATCAGTTCTTTGGTGCTCAGCCTTTCTTATTGTCCATCTCTCACATCTGTACATGACTATTGGACAAACCATAGCTTTGACTATATGGACCTTTGTAGGCAAAGTAATGTCTCGGCTTTTTAATGTGTTGTCTAGGTTTGTCGTATCTTTTCTTCCAAGGAGCAAGCATCTTTTAATTTCATGGCTGCAGTTACCGTCCTCAGTGATTTGGAACCCAAGAAAATAAAGTCTGTCATTGTTTCCATTGTTTCTGCACCAATTTTCCATGAAGTGATGGGACCAGATGCTATGATCAGTTTTTTAATGTTGAGTTATAAGCCAGCTTTTTCACTCTCCTCTTTCACTTTCATCAAGAGGCACTTTAAAAAAAAGCAAAAAACAAAAAAAGAGGTTCTTTAGTTCCTCTTCACTTTCTTCCATTAGAGTGATGTCATCTGCATATCTGAGGTTATTGATATTTCTCCTGGCAATCTTGATTCCAGCTGTGCTTCCTTCTGCCCAGCATTTTACATGATGTACCCTGCATATAAGTTAAATAAGCAGGGTGACAATATACAAGCTTGACATACTCCTTCGCTAATTTTGAACCAGTCCGTTATTCCATGTCCGGTCCTAACTGTTGCTTCTTGACCTGCATACAGGTTTCTCAGGAGGTAGGTAAGGCGGTTTGGTATTCTCATCTCTTTAAGAATTTTCCAGTTTGCTGTGATCCACCCAGTCAAAGGCTTCAGCGTAGTCAATGGAACGGAAATGTAGATGATTTACTGGAATTCTTTTGTTTTTTCTATGATCCAATGGATGTTGACAACTTGATCTCTGGTTCCTCTGCCTTTGCTAACCACAGCTTGTACATCTGGAATTTCTCAGTTCACAAACCACTGAAGCCTAGCTTGAAGGATTTTGGGTATTATCTTGCTAGCATGTGAAATGAGTGCAATTGTGCTATAGTTTGAACATTCTTTGGCATTGCCCTTCTTTGGGATTAGAATGAAAACTGACCTTTTCCAGACCTATTGCCACTGCTGAGTTTTCAAAATTTGCTGGCATATTGTGCAATACTTTAACAGCATCATCTTTTATGATTTGAAATAGCTCAACTAGAATTCTGTCACTTCCACTAGGTTTGTTTGTAGTGATGCTTCCTAAGGCCCCCTTGACTTCCTACTCCAGGATATCTGGCTTTAGGTGCATGATTACACCACTGTAGTTATTCGGGTCATTAAGATCTTTTTTGTATAGTTCTTCTGTGTATATTTGCCACCTCTTCTTAACTTCTCCTTCTGTTAGGTCCTTATTATTTCTGTCCTTTATTGTGCCAGTCTTTACATGAAATTTTCCCTTGGTATCTCTAATTTTCTTGAAGAGATCTCTAGTCTTTCCCATTCTGTTGTTTTCCTCTATTTCTTTGCATTGATCACTGAGCAAGACTTTCTTATCTCTCCTCGCTATTCTTTGGATCTCTCTCTGAATTCAGATGAACATATCTTTCCTTTTCTCCTTTGCTTTCACTTCTCTTCTTTTCCTCAGCTATTTGTAAGGCCTCCTCAGACAATCATTTTCCTTTTTGCATTTCTTTTTTTTTTCAGATTGCTTTGATCATGTCCTCCTGTACAATGTTACAAACCTCCACCCATAGTTCTTCACGCACTCTGTCTACCAGATTTAATCCCCTGAATCTGTCATTCCACTGTAATATTGTAAGGTATTTGATTTAGATCATACCTTAATGGCCTACAAATCCCTCATACCTTAAATCGGAGAAGGCAATGGCACCCCACTCCAGTACTCTTGCCTGGAAAATCCCATGGGCAGAGGAGCCTGGTGAGATGCAGTCCATGGGGTCGCTAAAGTCGGACATGACTGAGTGACTTGACTTTCACTTTTCACTTTCCTGCATTGGAGAAGGAAATGGCAACCCACTCCAGTGTTCTTGCCTGGAGAATCTCAGGGATGGTGGAGCCTGGTGGGCTGCCATCTATGGGGTCGCACAGAGTTGGACACGACTGAAGCGACTTAGCAGTTAATGGCCTAGTGGTTTTCCCTACTTTCTTCAGTTTGAGTCTGAATTTGGCAATAAGGAGTTTATGATCTGTGCCACAGACAGTCTATTCCTGGTTTTATTTTTGCTGACTGTATAGAGGTTCTCCATCTTCAACTATGAAGAATATAATCAATCTGATTTTGGTATTGACCATCTGGTAATGTCCATGTGTAGAGTCATCTCTGTGTTGTTGAAAAAGGGTATTTGCTACGATTGGTGCATTCTATTGGCCAAACTGTTAGCCTTTGCCCTACATCATTTTATACTCCAAGGCCAAACTTGCCTGTTATTCCAAATATCTCTTGACTTCCTACTCTTTTATCCCAGCCTTCTAAATGAACAGGACATTCTTTTTTGGTTTTAATTGTGGAAGGTCTTGTAATTCTTCTTGAACCATACAACTTTACCTTCTTTGGCATTAGTAGTTGGGACATAGACTTGGATTAATGCAATATTGAATGGTTTGCCTCGGAAATAATTTGAGATCATTCTGTTTCACCTGGTAAGTACTTTTCCTTATATTGCTAAATGGTCTGTTTGGTTTCACCGATTTACAACCAGCCATTTCTAACTTGAATATGGAATTAGTAACTCTTGAAAACATTTCCCTGGACCTGCTCAAATAGGGTTAATCTGTATCTGAATGCTGGTAGCACTTCATCTTGATGTCTCATATAATTCATCCCTTTTGACATAGTACTTATAGTGGCTAAAAATGGCTAAACTGACTTCCCTAAATTTCTTGAGAACTATTAACCAGAGCTCAAGAGATATTTGTGAAAAAAGTTAGAATGTATTTGAATTCATATTTTGTGGTGATAAAAACACATTGTGTAAATGTAATAGAGAAAATAATATTTTGTTAACTGATATCTGTATTCCTGTTGTGAGGCGGACTACCTTGTATAGAAAAATACTTTCATGAACTGCTTTGTCAGGTGGAAGGTGATGCTCTCAAGGATAAAGGTGTCTGGTGTTGCGGGGAGGGTCCGCCAAACTACTTAACAGGAGGCTGCAGGCTCTGAAGGAAGTGGGACATTCCAGCTTTGGAGTGGTTAGTAATGCCCTAGACTACATGTGACTAACATTCCAGTCAAAAGAAATATATAAACCCCTTAGTACACAGTTCCAGGGGACATGGCTCACTGAACAGAAGAATGTATTGAACACACCAGTGTGAGCACACAGTTTCATCCAGGCTACAATAGAAATGTATATTGGGTGAGTAGTTTGGAGGAGTAATCAAGGAAATCAGGATGAATCCCACATTCATTTTGGTGAGTAGAGCAGAAAAATAGAGAATAACTACAGGAACCAAGACATGCAAATCAGAGATTTAGAGCCATAGGTGAAAATTAGCAGAAGTCATTAGACTTCACACTTAGAGTAAAGGCTAGTCTTCCTGATTTTATTTAAAACTCAGAAGCATTGTGGACTCAGATACCTGGCTACATAGATATGGCTTAGATTATCAAAAGCCTGAATCCTCTTCATTTCCCTAATAAAAGGAAATCCAGTTTTCTGACAACTGGCTAGAAATTCAGTAAGGGCCAGAGATTACCAAATCACATAACCTATGATATCACTTGGGGTTTCCCTGGTGTCTCAGATGGTAAAGAATCTGCCTGCAAAGCAAGAGACCCAGGTTTGATCCCTAGATTAGGAAGATTGCTTGGAGAAAGGAGTGGCAACCCACTCCACTATTCTTGCCTGGAGAATTCCATGGACAGAGGGGCCTGGTGGGTTTGGAAAGAGTCAAACATGACTGAACGACTAACATTTTCAGTTTCACTTCATGATATCACTTATATTTAAGTGATATCAACTTACTTAAGTGAATTGCCTCATGCAAAATTAGCTCTATTAGAAAAAATTATGTGTACTATGTGTCAAGCACTGTTTAAAGACTTTAGATACATCTCTTACATGGATCTTATGTATATTAACAACTCTGGGGGATGGTGAAGGACAGGGAAGCCTGGTGTGTTGCAATCCATGGGATCACAAAGAGTTGGACACAACTGAGAGACTGAAAAACAACAACAAATATGTATTAACTCTTCATAACAGGTTACAAGTAAAATAGATTGTTATTCTAATTTGACAGAAGGAAAACCAAGGCAAAGTAACATAAGTCAGTTACCTAAGTTCCCAAGGCCAGTAAGTAGCAGGGCTGGGGTTTTATCTAGGTAGTCTAATTTCAGAGGCCATGTTCTTAACAACTGTAGATATTCTATACCGCTATACTTTGTAGAATAGTTAAAATATGAGTTACAAAAGAAGGTAAAACCTTCTTCAAAGTTTTAAGTAAAAAGAAAGGTAGGTCAGCAAGTGAGAACAGCCCTACCTAGCTGTTTAGCACTATTGTTATTTACCTGTGTTAGGGTCTATTATGAATTACTTAATGCTTTGTTTCATCATTTCTTCCATGTTAAAGTGAGGACTATGCCTACTCTGATGCCTTTCATGGGAAAGTTTTGAGCAAAATGTATGCATAGTAGAAACATTTCATCAATGTAGAGAGATGTCCCATAGAAATCACAAAGTTGTGTATGAATACTGCTGAAAATTTGAACCTTCAGCTAATGTTCCAAATGGAACTGGATAATTCCTCTACAGCTCTTTGAGTTGAAAGATGGAGACTATCAGTAATTCAAGTTTTGAAAGACATTTCCTAAACCTTAAATATGTAATCAGCTGTGAGGGAAAACAGATGCTGGATTGGGTAACCTCTCTGCCTTAGCTGAACTGAAATTTTTTTTGTATTTCTAATTTTCTTTTTATTGTCTTAATATCATGTCACCTGTGCACACTAAATTTTTCATGTAAAGAGGGCTTGGTATGCTCCTCTTTTTTATTAGCCTTTAGTGTGGTCAAAGGCATGAGTGAGAGAGGAACTGGCAAGCAAATTAAAGACCTTGGATCAGAGTCTGTAGGAAACTGAATGGTGGCAGTCCATCTATCACCCACACTGTTTGGCAATTTCAGTGCAATTACACTAGGCTCTAGACACTAAATACAAAGTGTTACACAAACAGATTTAAAATGAGTAAATGGAAGCCTGTAGCACTTTGCCAGGATTAATACAACAGCCACTGTGAAGAGACAGAAAGAGTCCCAGAATATGTTCAATTCCCGAAAAATGGCAATTTCAGCAGAAGGTTCATAATACAATATAATAACATTATTTTTCCAATTATAGTTCAAAATATAATGCTTAATTCCCACGAGGACAGAAATCCTTGTAAAAGGAAAAGGTTGTTGTGATAAAGGCAGAGAAAGACAGACTAAAAGAAAAAACAAGATAATCTGAAATGAAAACTTCAGTTTATAAAAAAGAGAGTACTTGGCTAATACTGTATTATTTAATCTAAAAACAATATAATGGAGGCCTCGGGGAGGGGAAAGTATGATGAGGTGGGATGGAAGAGTAATATGAAAAACCACAGTCCTCATCATACCTGAGAAATATTGATCCAGACTGATATAGATCTCAGTTCACTTCAGTCGCACAGTTGTGTCCAACTCTTTGCAACCCCATGGACTGCAGCACGCTAGGATTCCCTGTCCATCACCAAATCTTGGAGTTTACTCAAACTTATGTCCATTGAGTCAGTAATGCCATCCAACCATCTCATCATCTGTCATCCCCTTCTCCTGCCTTCAATCTTCCCCAGCATCAGGGTCTTTTCAAATGAGTAATCTTTTTGCATCAGTTGGCCAAAGTGTTGGAGTTTCAGCTTCAACATGAGAACTTCCCATGAATATTCAGGACTGATTTCCTTTAGGATGGACTGGTTGGATCTCCTTGCAGTCCAAGGGACTCTTAAGAGTCATCTCCAACACCACAGTTCAAAAGCATCAATTCTTCTGCATTCAGCTTTCTTCATCGTCCAACTCTCACATTTATATATGACTACTGGAAAAACCATAGCCTTGACTAGATGGACCTTTGTTGGCAAAATAATGTCTCTGCTTTTTAATATGCTGTCTAGGTTGATCATAACTTTTCTCCCAAGGAGTAAGCGTCTTTTAATTTCATGGCTATAATCACCATCCGCAGTGATTTTGGAGCTCCCCAAAATAAAGCCTGCCACTGTTTCCACTGTTTGTCCATATATTTGCCATGAAATGACGGGTGTGGATGCCGATATTTTGTTTTCTGAATGTTGAGCTTTAAGCCAATTTTTTCACTCTCCTCTTTCACTTTCATCAAGAGGCTCTTTAGTTCTTCACTTTCTGCCATAAGAGTGGTGTCATCTGCATATCTGAGGTTATTGTTATTTCTCCTGGCAATCTTGATTCCAGCCTGTGTTTCCTCCAGCCTAGCTTTTTTCATGATATACTCTGCATATAAGTTAAATAAGCAGGGTGACAATATACAGCCTTGATGTATTGCTTTTCCTAATTGGAACCAGTCTGTTGTTCCATCTCCCATTCTAACTGTTGCTTCCTGACCTGCATACAGATTTCTCAAGAGACAGGTCAGGTGGTCTGGTATTCCCATCTTTCAGATTTTTCCACAGTTTCTTGTGATCCACACAGTCATAGGCTTTGGCATAGTCAATAAAGCAGAAATAGATGTTTTTCTGGAACTCTCTTGCTTTTTCCATGATCCATTGGATGTTGGCAATTTGATCTGTGGTTCCTGTGCCTTTTCTAAAACCAGCTTGAACATTTGGAAGTTCACAGTTCACGTATTGCTGAAGCTTGGCTTGGAGAATTTTGAGGATTACTTTGCTAGCGTGTGAGATGAGTGCAATTGTGTGGTAGTTTGAGCATTCTTTGGCATTGCCTATCTTTGGGATTGGAATGAAAACTGACCTTTTCCAGTCCTGTAGCCACTGCTGAGTTTTCCAAACTTGTTGGCATATTGAATGTAGCACTTTCACAGCATCATCTTTTAGAATTTGAAATAGTTCAGTTCAGTCAGTTCAGTTCAGTTCAGTCGCTCAGTCGTGTCTGACTCTTTGGGACCCCATGAATCGCAGCACACCAGGCCTCCCTGTCCATCACCAACTCCCGGAGTTCACTCAGACTCTTGTCCATCGAGTCAGTGATGCCATCCAGCCATCTCATCCTCAGTCGTTTCCTTCTTCTCCTGCTGCCAATCCCTCCCAGAATCAGAGTCTTTTCCAATGAGTCAACTCTTCGCATGAGGTGTCTGAAGTACTGGAGTTTCAGCTTTAGCATCATTCCTTCCAAAGAAATCCCATGGTTGATCTCCTTCAGAAAGCACTCTTTGGATCTCCTTGCAGTCCGAGGGACTCTCAAGAGTCTTCTCCAACACCACAGTTCAAAAGCATCAATTCTTCGGCGCTCAGCCTTCTTCAGAGTCCAACTCTCACATCCATACATGACTACTGGAAAAACCATAGCCTTGACTAGCTCAACTGGAATTCCATCATCTCCACTAGCTTTGTTCATAGTGATGCTTTCTAAGGCCCACTTGACTTCACATTCCAGATGTCTGGCTCTAGGTGAGTGATCACACAATCATGATTATCTGGGTCATGATGATCTTTTTTGTACAGTTCTTCTGTGTATTCTTGCCACCTCTTCTTAATATCTTTTGCTTCTGTTACATCTATACTATTTCTGTCCTTTATTGAGCCCATCTTTGCATGAAATGTTCTCTTTGTATCTCTAATTTTCTTGAAGAGATCTCTGGTCTTTCCCATTCTATTGTTTTCCTCTATTTCTTTGCATTGATCACTGAGGAAGGCTTTCTTATCTTTCCTTGAGAGATAGATCTGGGTGATCATAATTGACACTGAGGCCCAGATTTCATCCAAATTTCCATAACAACGTTGATGAGTTTAAAAGAATCTTCAAGTTATTTATTTTTCTTAGTTTTTGAAGGAAGCAACAGAGTGCTTTGTGAAGTGGAGGCTTAGATGTTTCTTTATGAACAATTCTCGTGTAATTTTTGTGGTAAGAACTCAGTGTTGGGTACCATGAGGTTGTGAAAATGAGACTTTGACTCTGTCCTTGGGAAACTTACAATTTGATTGGGAAGATAACCTATGCTTAAATAATATTTTAAATTTAGAAAATGGTAGACCTGAAACCACAGCTAAAACAGTGCCATGGAAGCTGAGGGTTGGGAAAGATAACTTGCAATGAAGATGTGAGAAGAATTTTATGGGGAATTTAGAAGGGTTTCTGAAGAATGAATAGCTGTATTTGGCTAGAACTTGGCTATGAAATAACATTATTTATGGTGGTTGAAATTTCAAGTTGTAAAAGCAGTTCCTTCTCTGTGGTAGACTGGAAGTTTTAGGATGGACTGACTAGAACATGATTTAGTAGCATAAGAGACAATTTAGTTCTTTTATTGGACTAGTCAACGGCTGATCACTCTCCACCTTTTTGTGTGGCCCAGGGGAACCTGGCCTGGATCCATTCTGTTGTGTTCTGTTGTGTCAGAACTCTGAAGAAAGAATTCTTTCCCATGCTGAATTCTATTACATATCATTCCATGTGTAATTTTTATTTATATATATATGCTTTTACTTAGGGATTTCATTCTAAAAGATAGAGATTTGCTTTTTAAAAAACACTTGATGACACATAATATAAGATAGTGTATCTTTAATGTATTTTTATTAATTCTGTTGGTTAGAAATTGGTTTAGAAGAAAATCTATCAATACATAATACCACCTGCTTTCTGTGACACTATATGTTCATATTATCACAGTGAAGAATTAAAGGAAATCTTACATTACATAATATGAAATCATTTACAGTTAATTTTGAATCCTGTTTTAGGTTTCTATGTTTTAGCTTGACTTAAATAATGAATCAATGCTTAAGATACCCTATATATTTATATATACTTATAAATTGCTCTAGAAATTTATTAAGTTAAAGGAAAGAAATTAACCAACCCTAGGGATTCCTATTTTAGTTAATGATTTTGTTAATGTTCTTGCAACCTTTATCAAGCCTTAGTTTGCAATTATTACAAAGGTGCAGACTGTTCCCCTTTTAATGAGGAAATTATAGTGAATACCTCCTCAATATTTCTCCTATTGATTGCCTTCTTCCTCTAACAAGTGCCAGATCTACTTCAGACCCTCATTAGCTCTTCTCTGTACTATAATAAGGACCACCTAATTGGTCTCACTGCCTTCTGTTTCCTGCTCATGTAATCCAACCCAACTCCTGAGAAACTAATCTTGCTAAAACAAAGCATGGATCATGCCATCTTCTTGCAGAAAAGCTTTCAATAATTCCCTGTTACAACCTGTTCTATACTCAGATGAGTTGCCTTGATTTGCAAGGCTGCCACATTTCAGCTCATTCATATACCTTATATCTCTAGTCAAAGGTGATCACTTTACTATGAACATTCCTACCTCCACAGTTAAGCCCTTGCTATCTGGAAAGCCCTCCCTATTATTTCTAGTTGCAGAAACCCTCATAATCCTACAAAGTCTGACCTTATCAAGTTCTTTCACCCTCACTTTTCCTTGCTCTAGCACTTCACAGTCCAACCAAGGATAAGTGAGTTCTCCTTCCTCTGAATTCCCAGACTCATTCTTTGAACCACCCTCATAGAAGTTACCATACTCTGACTTGCATTGTAATGATCTGTATGCTTATTTAAGCTCCTCCTATACTGTAAAATCCTTGTAGACCAAGCTCACATCTCATCATCCTTCTGTCTCCCACAGTACCCATCCCAGTGGCCTGTACATTGTTGTTGCCTAATAAATTCTACTGCTTTGAGGATGTAATTAATGAAATATTGACTTGTCCAAAGGTTATGATTGCCATTTATCTTATTGGGAGTGTTTAATGGCTTAAAATCATTTCTTAGCTGTTACTTGTCCTGAAACTCCTGACTCATTTTAGGCCATTTTTCAATGTAACATATTTTAATTAGAGTTGATAAAACTGGACACAATATAACAAGAATGGCAGAAAAGGAAATGCTGCAGATTGCACTTGTGAATTTGTTGAACTCAGGATAAGGAAACAGCATCTGTTACAGAAATATCTACTAGTTAAGACCCAAGAAGTCAAACATACCTAACCACCCTGCATATCACATTATTTCAGCAGGAGGTGCCAAGAAGAAAAGGAGCAATCTACCATCTGCTAAGCCATCTGTTTCATAAGACCTATTCCTTATTTAGTGCCATTGGGGTTTTCATTTCTTTAAAAATGATTAGCATAATCAAAGACCACAAATAAGAGCATATGACAACATTATTTAATAGCCATTGGAGTTAGCATCAGCTTCTATTTTTCTCATAGTTGTTTCCCTATTTAGCATGGAAAGAGCATAATCCATGAATCAGAAGCACTGAGTCTGAATTCTAACTCTGCTTCCTACTAACTTATCTAGGGCAATTGTCTGTCTGACTGTATATGGCTTCTTATGTAAAATGTAAATAATATTTATCTCACAAGATGTAAGCTAAAATGTAAGTCCTATGAAGCCAAGAATGTTCATCTGGTCTGTTCCTTGATGTATCCCAAGTCTCAGAACATTGGCATATAGGAGATGCTCATTAAAAACTTGTTGAATGTGGTAGTATTGAAATAAAATTAATATTCTAGAAATGCTTTGAAAGCTATATCCAAGTAATAAATTTTAGGATGGATCACCCAATTTAGTTTTCTTGAATTAGTAGATAGGTAAACTTATACTAAATATCTAAGTATTATTACTATTAATAAATAGCATTAATACTTATACTAAATGTCAGCAAATGGCTGTCTGAGGAGGCCTTTACAAATAGCTGTGAAAAGAAGGGAAGTGAAAAGCAAAGGAGAAAAGGAAAGATATAACCATCTGAATGCAGGGTTCCAAAGAATAGCAAGGAGAGATAAGAAAGCCTTCCTCAGCGATCAAAGCAAAGAAATAGAGGAAAACAATAGAATGGGAAAGATTAGAGATCTCTTCAAGAAAATTAGAGATACCAAGGCAACATTTCATGCAAAGATGGGCACCCTAAAGGAACGAAATGCTATGGACCTAAGAGAAGCAGAATATATTAAGAAGAAGTGGCAACAATACACAGAAGAACTATACTAAAAATATCTTCATGACCCAGGTAATCACGATGGTGTGATCATTCACCTAGAGCCAGACTTTCTGGAATGTGAAGTCAAGTGGGCCTTAGGAAGCATCACTATGAACAAAGCTAGTGGAGGTGATAGAGTTCCAGTTGAGGTATTTCAAATCCTAAAAGATGATACTGTTAAAGACCTGAACTCAATATGCCATCAAATTTGGAAAATTCAGCAGTGGCCACAGGACTGGAAAAGGTCAGTTTTCATTACAATCCCAAAGAAAGGCAATGCCAAAGAATGCTCAAACTACTGCACAATTGCACTCATCTCACACACTAATAAAGTAATGCTCAAAATTCTCAAAGCCAGGCTTCAACAGTACGTGAACTGTGAATTTCCAAATGTTTAAGCTGGATTAGATGGAGAAGGCAATGGCACCCCACGCCAGTACTCTTGCCTGGAAAATCCCATGGACAGAGGAGCCTGGTAGGTTGCGGTCCATGGGGTGGTGAAGAGTTGGACACGACTGAGCGACTTCAGTTTCACTTTTCACTTTCATGCATTGGAGAAGGAAATGGCAGCCCACTCCACTGTTCTTGCCTGGAGAATCCCAGGGACGGGGGAGCCTGGTGGGCTGCTGTCTATGGGGTCACACAGTCGGACACGACTGAAGTGATTTAGCAGCAGCAGTAGCAGCAGTTCAAAAGGTACTTAATAAATACTCAATAAATACTTAATTTTTTTTTAAGCTTGGAGGAAAATCCAGATAGACTGAATAGTTTTTGAAGCTCTCTAAAATATCACTGCAGGATATGTAATTTACTGATTTATACAGTTTGGTTATTGAAAGTTATGGTAAATTTTAGTAGACTTCCTAAACTCTGGTATCAGCTCTAACCCTTCCTTAATAATACTGTCAGATTATGGTTTTTAAAAACCTTCTTTTACTATCTTTCTGCTTTACTCAAAACCTTCAAAATCATGTGTACATGGTTGTGTGTGAGTACACCATGTATGCCTTTGTGTATCATGTTAAGACAGAGCATCTTTGCTTCCTTCTCCCTCCTTTCCTCCCTTCCTTCTTTTATTTTATCACTATTGTTTAATGAGCGCCACTATATATATTAGGTCTACTTTTTTTTTTAATTTTACCTGCAAAATTTCCCTGTAAGGTTCACAACATCTTACAAGAATCTGTTATTATCCTCATTTTTTTAGATAGAGAAAATATATATTGTACTGGTTAAGAAGCCTATCTCAGGTTACTCAGCTATTAAGTGGCAGAATTGCAATAGGAGTTAAATCTGCCTATTCTAAAGCTGGAGAAGGACACGGCAGTCCACTCCAGTATTCTTGCCTAGAGAACCCTGTGGACAAAGGAGCCTGGTGGGCTGCCATCTATGGGGTCACACAGAGTTGAACACGACTGAAGTGACTTAGCAGCGGTAGCAGCAGCATTCTAAAGCTTTTGTACCATTGTTTCCTCAAACTCAGGAAATATACAGACTGCTTTATTTATTTGTTTGAGTTTTATTTTTTCACTTTTTCATTGAGGTATAATAGGGTGAAGTACGTAAATTTTGTGTCCAGTTCAATGGATTTCTAAATATCTGTTCATTCAGGTAGCTACCATTCAGATCAAGATATGCATTTCCAGTCCTTTAGATAGACCACTTTTTTTTTTTTTTTTTTGCTTAGTGGTACATTTTATTTTATTTTATTTTACTTTTTTAAAAAAATTTTAAAATCTTTAATTCTTACATGCGTTCCCAAACATGAACCCCCCTCCCACCTCCCCTCCCCATAACATCTCTCTGGGTCATCCCCATGCACCAGCCCCAAGCATGCTGTATCCTGCGTCAGACATAGACTGGCGATTCGTTTCTTACATGATAGTATACATGTTAGAATGCCATTCTCCCAAATCATCCCACCCTCTCCCTCTCCCTCTGAGGATAGACCACTTTTTAAAGACAATAAATTTTTTCATAAATGTTCAATGCTGACAAGTTATTTTTATTAAATTAAAATAAATAGAAAATTATATATAACCCCCTTATGTTTGTAGTTCTTATACAAGCATAAAAGCAAATTAGTATATTTAATATGAGCAAAGGTGAAAATTTAGTAAAATTTCCATTAGCAAAATTTAATAAGATATATAATATTTTGCTGAAACCAAACTCTGTCACCATGTGAATACAGTATTGATTTCATAGCTTGGCTTTTTGCATTTACTATGCCTGTGTCACTTTATGATATAGTTGTTTTTCCATCTGAGTCGTCTCAGAAGCTTTTTTCATACACTACTCTATGACACAATTTAGACCTTGTTTCATGTGAATATACAATTTATGTATTGAATCAGCTTCTATTTTGTTCTCAGGAATCTCCAATAATTAAAGTAATTAGCACCAATATAATCATATACATACAAGATGTGTGTACTGAAATCTCTTGTCAGTACTTGATATTGAGGTGGTCATAGGGATAAATCTATCAATTATAAATATCTGCTTAGACAATCAAATAAATGAAAACATAAAATTTAAAAATTCTTGTGGAAAATGTTGTGGACCATTGGGGCTATGCCTGAAGAGTTTCAGTTAGGGAAACACTGGTGTGCCCTGCTCACTCAAGGACACACCCTCAAGGTCCACCATATTTGAGTCATTTTTACTTAGAAAACAACATTGGTGATGAAACAGGACTCCTTCTCTGTTAGGCTGGTGTCGTCACTCTCTGAGGAATGTGTCATGGGAATGCCTAGTAGATGCCTTAATGTTGCTGGTAAACCTTCCTCTAAGCAATTGCCTATTGAATGGTTACCATTCTTAAATTTGGGCTTCTCCAATGGCTCAGATGGTAAAGAATCTGCCTGCAAGGCAGGAATCCTGGGTTTGATCCCTGCATCAGGAAGATCCCCTGGAGAATGGAATGGCGACCCAACTCCAGTATTGTTGCTGGGAGAATACCAGGACAGCTGGGCTGCACTCCAAGGGGTCACAAAGATTTGTGCATGACTGAGCACACAGCACACATTATTAAATTCACAGTTAAAATTTCACCTTCTTCATGAAATCATTGCTAATCTTTTTGAGCTGTGCAACCTCTTTTTCTTACAGTATTGTGTCTATTTTAGTATTGACATTATATTTAGTCTATAATGATTTTTACAACTTAGTATAATATAATTTATAGTCTTAAAGTTTATTGTATTATTATGTGTATTAATTTTAGTCTCTGACTAGATTTTTAAGAGTTTGGGGCTGAGAGTTGTTTAAATTTTGTGATCGTATAGTGTGGAAGAAAGAACGTTGCTTTTTAATTATGGTTAAGTTACTTATTAGCTCTGTGATGGAAAGCCTCATTGAAATTGTTTTCATATTTTTTAAAAAATTAGAATTAAAAACTCAGAGGAGTTTATTTATTTAAGAAAGCCTATAATAATCATCTGGTAAGCAGTCTTTTTTTTTTTTTTTAGGTTTATATATATATATTTTTTTTGTTTCTGTTTTTTTTTAGTTTTAGTTTTTTATTTTTTAAATTTTAAAATCTTTAATTCTTACATGCATTCCCAAACATGAACCCCCCTCCCACCTCCCTCCCCATAACAACTTTCTGGGTCATCCCCATGCACCAGCCCCAAGCATGCTGCATCCTGCGTCAGACATAGACTGGCGATTCAATTCACATGATAGTATACATGTTAGAATGTCATTCTCCCAAATCATCCCACCCTCTCCCTCTCCCTCTGAGTCCAAAAGTCCGTTATACACATCTGTGTCTCTTTCCCTGTCTTGCATACAGGGTCGTCATTGCCATCTTCCTAAATTCCATATATATGTGTTAGTATACTGTATTGGTGTTTTTCTTTCTGGCTTACTTCTCTCTGTATAATCGGCTCCAGTTTCATCCATCTCATCAGAACTGATTCAAATGAATTCTTTTTAACGGCTGAGTAATACTCCATTGTGTATATGTACCACAGCTTTCTTATCCATTCATCTGCTGATGGACATCTAGGTTGTTTCCATGTCCTGGCTATTATAAACAGTGCTGCGATGAACATTGGGGTACATGTGTCTCTTTCAATTCTGGTTTCCTCGGTGTGTATGCCCAGAAGTGGGATTGCTGGGTCATAAGGTAGTTCTATTTGCAATTTTTTAAGGAATCTCCACACCGTTCTCCATAAATGATGAATGTTTATTTACTCTTTACTGAAGATGGGTTTGGCTGTAGCCACATGAAAATTTACTAGGAAGATAGAAAATCTAAAAGGCATTGAAACTGCTGACCATTACTCACTTTTGGTGATAAAAAAAAACCACCAAAAGAAGTATAGAATACTTGATAAGTGACTTTGGAATCCTGGAGAACTCAAATGGTGAAAAAAAAAAAGAGTTATTAGAAGTGAATAGCTAACAGAATATATAGTGTCATGGGGGTAGAAATCGCTTTTCCAGACCAACTGAGAACCTGGGAAAGTTGGAATATGTCTTACAAAATCTGGAAGAAAACATGCAAAGTTTTCAGAGTTTTCAATTCAGATTTAAAAGGAATTTAGAGATAGAGATATAATGTTTATTCAAAAACTTAAAATCCAAATAATATACAGGACAGTGGGTCTAACACTGATAGATCCATAGTGGAAGAGATGTATTTTCACTGGAGAACATAAAGAAGAGGGTCATTAATAACACGTTTGGCCTTAAATATCTCCATATGGATGCAGAACATAAGTAATGAAGAAAGTGATCTTAAAATATTAAGACTAGGATGTAGTTATTAAGATTAGAGTGGAATGGGGTTTAGAGTCCCATCACTTCATGGGAAATAGATGGGGAAACAGCGTCAAACTTTATTTTTGGGGGGGCTCCAAAATCACTGCAGATGGTGACTGCAGCCATGAAATTAAAAGACGCTTACTCCTTGGAAGAAAAGTTATGACCAACCTAGTTAGTATATTCAAAAGCAGAGACATTACTTTGCCGACTAATGTCCGTCTAGTCAAGGCTATGGTTTTCCCTGTGGTCATGTATGGATGTGAGAGTTGGACTGTGAAGAAGACTGAGTGCCGAAGAATTGATGCTTTTGAACTGTGGTGTTGGAGAAGACCCTTGAAAGTCCCTTGGACTGCAAGGAGATACAACAAGTCCATTCTGAAGGAGATCAACCCTGGGATTTCTCTGGAAGGAATGATGCTAAAGCTGAAACTCCAGTACTTTGGCCACCTCATGCAAAGAGTTGACTCATTGGAAAAGACTCTGATGCTGGGAGGGATTGGGGGCAGGAGGAGAAGGGGATGACAGAGGATGAGATGGCTGGATGGCATCACTGACTCGATGGATGTGAGTCTGAGTGAACTCTGGGAGTTGGTGATGGACAGGGAGGCCTGGTGTGCTGCGGTTCATGGGGTTGCAAAGAGTCGGACACGACTGAGCCACTGAACTGATCTGAATGAAATGTCATGAAGAGGCACCTTGTTCAGTGAAGCCAAAAGAGTGGTAGTGTGCTTTGATTCCCACCCCCCCCCCCCCCAAAGTTGAGGAAACAGTGAATAAGCCTCTTTGCTAAGTCACTTCAGTCATGTATGACTCTGTGCAATCCCATAGACGGCAGCCCACCAGTCTCCCTTGTCCCTGGGATTCTCCAGGCAAGAACACTGGAGTGGGTTGCCATTTCCTAGTCTGAGCTTAATCTGATCAATGAGAGAAAATTGCTTGTAGGTGTAAAAGTGTGAATAACCATGAATAACAGGGATCGTGTTTTCAAGTTTGTAAAACCAAAGAAAGAAAATGAGAGAATGTCTGGACCACTAAATCATGCTATGCATTGGAGAAGGAAATGGCAACCCACTCTAGCGTTCTTGCCTGGAGAATTCCAGGGACAGGGAAGCCTGGTGGGCTGCCATCTATGGGGTCGCATAGAGTCGGACACGACTGAAGCGACTTAGCAGCAGCAGCAGTGATAGTTGTTATTTACTGAACAGTTACTAATATACAAGATACCGTAACAAGTGTTTTATATTGAATATCTCATTTAATTCTCACAATTCATCCCAGTTTTATAGATAAAGAAACTGAGGCTTAGAAAAGAAGTATTTTTCCAAGTGGCACACAGACATTTAGTAAGATAGCCAGATTTGAATCCATGCAGTCTGAATATAGAAATATCTTTCTAAGACTGTATATTTCTTAGAGTTTTTTGAAAAGATAAATGGATTTTCTTGACCAGTAAATTTAAAAGAAAGAATGGCAATCCAAAGACCCAGAATAGCCAAACAATCTTGAGAAAGAAGCTGAAAGCTAGAGGTGTGATGCTCCCTGATTACAAATTATACTACAAGGTTATGATAATCAAAACAATATGTTACTGGCACAAATAAGACATATATTAATGGAATAGAATAAAGAACCCAGAAATAAACCCACATACTTATGGTCAATTAACATGACGAAGGGAGCAAGAATATACAATGGGGAAAAGACAGCCTTCTCATAAATGATGTTGGGAAAACTAGACAGCTACATGCAAAAGAATCAAGCTAGACTGTTCTCTCACACCATGCACAAAAATAAATTCAAAGCAGAACACTTACATGTAATACCTGAATTCATAAAACTTCTAGAAAAAAATAGGCAGTACACTCTTTGACATTGTTCATAATAATATTTGTTTGGATATGTTTCCTTAGGCAAGGGAAAGAAAAGTAAAAATAAACAAATGAAACTGCATCAAGCTGGAAAGTTTTTGCACAACTAAGAAATTCTCAACAAAATGAAAAGACTTCCTACTTAGAAGATATTTACAAATGATATATTCCACAAAGGATTAATATCCAATATATACAGAGAACTCATATAATCCCACATCAAAAAAACCCACCCAAAGCCAAACAACTTGAATAAAAATTGAGTAGTTGATCTGAGTAGACATTTTTCCAGAGAAGGCATACAAATATCCAAAAAGCATATGAAAAGATGCCCAACATCACTGATCATCAGGAAGATGCAAACCCTCAAAACCTCAATGAGATGTCATGCATACCTGTCAGAATGGCTGTTATAAAAAACAAAACAAATAACACGTATTGCTAAATGTGGAGAAAAGGGAACCTTCATACAAATGTTAGTGGAAATGTAAATTGGTGTAGCCACTATGAAAAACAGTATGGAGATTCCTCAAAAAATTAAAATAGATCTACCATATTATCTAGCAATTCCATTTCTGGGTATTTATATGAAGAAAAAAACACTAATTTAAAAAGATAGATATACTTCTATGTTCATTGCAGTATTTATTTGCAATAGCCAAGATAGGGAAGCCTGGCATGCTGTAGTCCATAGGGTTGCAAAGAGCTGGACATGACTTAGCAACTTAACAACAACAAAAGATACGAAAGCACATAAGTGCCTCTCTCTCTCTCTCTCTCTCTCTCTCTCTCTATCTCTATATATATATATATATATATATATATAATATACTATATATATATATATATAATGGAATATTACCCAGCCACAAAAAAGAATGAAATTTTACTGTTTGAAACAACAAGAATGGATCTAGAGAGTATTATGCTAACTGAAATGAGTCAGAAAGAAAAGGACAAATACGATATTATTTCACTTTTATGTGGCATCTAAAAAGCAAAACAAATGAATAAATATAACAAAGCAGAAACAGAGTTATAAACACAGAGAATAATCAGGTGGTTGCCAGAGAAAAGAGGAGCAGGAGGAGGAAAGAGGGAGATTAAGAGGTACAAATCTTCAGTTGCAAAATAAATGAGTCATGGGTATGAAATGAAAGGTGAGGGAATATATTGTAGTAAATAATTACATTGGCTTCCCTGGTGTCTCAGATGGTAAGGAATCTGCCTGCAGTACAAGAGACCTGGGTTCGATCCCTGGGTCAGGAAGATCCCCTGCAGAAGGGAATAGCAACCCACTCTAGTATTCTTACCTGGAGAATTCCATGGACAGAGGAGCCTGGCAGACTGCAGTCTATGGGGTCTCACAGAGTCAGACATGACTGAGTGACTACATCTTCACTTTCAAATAATTTTGTAATATACTCATATGGTGACAGATTGTAACTAGACTTACCTAGTGCCAGTGATGTTTTTGCTTTATCTTCTACTTTCACTTTATGATCATTAAAAGAAGATGGAAGAGATTAAAATTTTAAAGATACCTATCATTTAGGGATTAGGCTTGGCTGTGAAGAACTTTAAGTTGTAGCAGCTTAATAGGATAGAAATTCATTTCTCTTTTCTGCTGAAATCTGTAAGTGGATAGTCCATGACTGGCACAATGTCTATGCTTTACAAGGTTCTCATGGACTCAGCCTATTTTGTGGTTCTGTTCCATGTAGACATTAGTTTCAAAGTCATCTCATGGTATAATATAGCTACTCCAGCTCCAGTCATCACTTCTATACTTCAACCATCAAGAAAGAAAGGAAGAACATCATGTCTGCACACTGTAAGGGTACTCTTAAATTGCACAAACTAGTTCGTTTTACTTCTGTTGGTCAATAAATAAATAAATAAATAAAAAATTAGTCAGATGGTTACACCTAGTGATAATTAAAATGGGGAAATGCAAATTTTAGTCTAGATATCTTCATTTCTGCCTAGAATCTGTGAGTGCTATTAGTAAATTATGGGCTTCCCAGGTGGTGCAATGATAAAAAAAAGAAAATCCAACTGCCAATGCAGAAAATGTGGGCTCAATTTCTGGGTTGGAAAGATCCTCTGGAGTAGGAAATGGCAACCCACTCCAGTACTGTTGCCTGAAAAACTCCATGGAAAGAGGAGTCTGGCCAGCTACAGTCCATGAGGTTGCAAAGAGTCAGACATGACTGAGCACTTATGCATGCTATTAGTAAATTATAAGGAGGTAGAAACAGAAGGTGTGGGTGTGGATCCAGCAAATTTTTATCACATATATGTAATCAAATTCAAAAAGAAAGATAACAGAATCCTATAATAATAGAGTCAGGAAAGATAAAAGCCTAATATAGTTTGAAGTTTATAGAAAAGTCTAACAAAATTTTGGCTTTTGATTGTTCAAAAGTTTTTACATAATTTTAGAATAAATGTAAATATTTATAATTACATTTAGAATAAATATAATAAAGGAAAGTGATAGCTAATTCTCACTTGGGGAAAATTCTAATTTTAATAGGTGATGAAGAAATAGTAGAATTTGCCCCATATATTGTTTTCACCTCTTGTATTTGTTGTTGTTCAGTTACCAAGTCTTGTCTGACTTTTTGTGACCTCATGGACTGCAATATGCCAAGCTTCTGTCTCTCACTTCTTTTATTAGTTTGGTGCAGAAGTAATCATGGTTTTTGTGTTGCCATTTGCCATTTGATATTGGAACACATTATAAATAAATGTGGTTATGTTATATATCATTTTAATGTGCATTTCTCACTTTATGTTTTTTTGCTAATGACATTACTTACTGTTTATTTCATATTTATTTTAGACTATGGAAATGATGTTAGACAAAGAACAAATTTGAGTGATTTCCTTATTTGAGTTCAAAATGGGTTGTAAAGCAGAGTATACCACTTGCAACATCAACAATGCATTTGAGCCAGGAACTGCTAACGAACATACAGTGCAATGGTGGTTCAAGACGTTTTGCAAAGGAAACAAGAGCCTTGAAGATGAAGAGCATAGTCACTAGCCATTGAAAGTTGACAAGAACCAATTGAGAACCATCATCAAAGCTGATCCTCTTACAACTACATGAGAAGCTGATGAAGAACTCAACATCGACTGTTGTTTGGTCATTCAGCATTTGAAGCAAATTGGAAAGGTGAAAAAGCTCGATAAATGGAAGCGCTAACAGCAAATTTAAAAAAATCGTTTTGAAGTATCATCTTATTCTATGCAACAACAACAAAAAACCATTTCTTGATTGGATTGTGATGTGCAATGAAAAACGGATTGTACAAGACAACTGGTGATGACCAGCTCAGTGACTGGACTGAGAAGAGGCTCCAATGTACTTCCCAAAGCCAAACTTGCACCAAGAAAGGGTCATGGTCACTGTTTGGTGGTCTGTTGCCCATCTGATCCACTACAGCTTTCTGAACCCTGGCAAAACCATTACATCTGAGAATTATGCTCAGCAAACCGATGAGATACACCAAAAACTGCAACTCCTGCAACTGGCATTGGTCAACAGAAAGGGCCCAATTCTTCTTGACAGCGCTTGACTGTACATCACACAACCAACACTTCAAAAGTTGAACAAATTGGGCTACAAAGTTTTGCGTTATCCATCATATTCATCTGACCTCTCGCCAACAGTTTACTTAGGTCTTCAAGCATCTCAACAACTTTTTGCAGAGAAATGCTTCCACAACCAGCAGGATGCAGAAAATGCTTTCCAAGAATTCGCAGAATCCTGAAGCATGGATCTTTATGCTGCAGGAATAAACAAACTATTTTTCTTTGGCAAAAATGTGTTGATTGAAATGATTCCTATTCTGACTAATAAAGATGTGTTAATTACCAAAATTAATTATTAAATTAGAAGAACATGCTGATGAGAAATTGAAATCCCAAATAGGACAGAATAGCACCTTGATTCTGGTTCTCATTGCTTGCCTGCATTATCTCAGCAGCCTCCTTAAAATTCTTGCTATTGCTTGGCACACATTTTCCCTTCTCACCCTCCAATCAAGTAAAGAAGACAACTTCTATACTCCTACCAGTTATTTTCTTTTTAAGTAAATCATGTCTTTCCACACTTAAAAACTTTTTTTGGTTCTCTATAATTTATAGAATTAAGTTCAGACTTCTTACCATGACATATAAAGCCCTTCAGGGTATGTTTTGAACTTTTCTTTCATCTCATCTGTCTATTCCATTCATGTGTTTTGAGCTTCACCTTTGTCAAACCTCGTATTATTTCCTGAATATTAAACTTACTAATCCTTTTGTTTGAATGCCTCTCTTTGCCTGGGAAAACTCATGGACAGTCTTTCAGACTAAACTCACGTATCTCTACCTTTTAAAAGCCACACACAGATTGCTAGTTTTTTCTGTGTATCTACATAGCATTCTGTAAATATTTCTGTTGTAGTACTTGTTATATTGAAATAAATACATATTTATTTACATGTCTTTCTTCCCTGCTGCACTCTGAGTTCTCTGGGGGAAACAAGTATTGCTCAGAACTTAGTGAATATTCAGAATGTTAATTGACTAATTGATGAGAGCATGTAGATGGTATAAATTAATCCAAGTTCTTAGGGTCAGATGAAATACATCCATCTTAGAGTAATTAAAAAAATCCATTTGTGACTTAGGAGCTATTGCCAAGTATCTCAGAGGAATTTTGGGTAATAGAAGTGTCAAAAGACTGGAGATAGGCAATGTTTTAATTTTCACAGTGGGTGTAAAACTATATCTAGAAATTGTAGGTTCACAAGCATTAGGCCAAATTGTAGAGCAGATTATTAGACAGATGGCTTGTGAGCACTTTAGGAAAAATACTGAAAAGTATTTTTATTTAAAATTTTTCTATTGTTATATTTTAACTCTGCCTAATTTCATAAAGAATTAGAGGTGGATATTGATTCCTAGTTTTGCTTAGGACAAGTTAAAATCGTATGTCACTCTTTTTCTGTGTTTCTTGAAACTTATTGACTGAGAATAATGGTAATGGACTTCCCTGGTGGCTCAGATGGTAAAGCATCTGCCTACAATGCAGGAGACCCAGGTTCATTCCCTGGGTTGGGAAGATCTCCTGGAGAAGGAAATGGCAATCCACTCCAGTATTTTTGTCTGGAAAATCCCATGGATGGAAGAGCCTGTAGGCTACACTCCATGGGGTCACAGAATCGGACACAACTGAGCGACTTCATTTCACTTCAATGGCTGTATATTCTGTAAGGCATTTGATGATGTCTCTTATGTACTCTCTGTTGTGGTTTTATGTGGACCAGATGATAGTTTTGTGCGTTGAAAACTATAAAACTCTATGCCAGACTTTCTCTATTTTTAGTCATTGGCTTATTAATACCTTTATTTTTTGTCATATTCACATGCCATGTTTACTTTTATATACCTAACATTTTTCTTTGTCACCGGATCTTTTTTATTTAAACATAACCTTATCCAAAATGAAAATATCTTTAAAGCCACAGATTTGTAATAATATTTTTTCTAATATACCCTGTAATAAATACATAACTATGAACAAAAAAATTGATGGTCCATGTATCATCTTGAATATAATCACTGTATAATTTTATAATATTTTATGCTATAATCATTGTATAAAATATGGGGAACTTAAGTTAATTCAAAAGACCAATGCCATGAGTGATTTTTCTCTATCACAACATTGCATGGCAATGAAGGAAGCTGATAATGGATATCAAGTTTGAAGGATGTTTTGAGTGACAAATTTCAGGGCTGTGAATTTTGTCCTGATCTGCTTGACATTTTTATTAGTGACCTAAAGACATACGAGGTGAATGGGTTCACTTGGAAATGATATAACTTGGAAGGGACAACTAATAATATACTAGATCATAGAACTGTCTCACTTAAAAAAAAGGATACCTAATTAGATTAAGACAAAAAGTTTTTAAATATAGAAAGAAGGAGATCTGGCAAAATTGCTTAGAGGTTTCAATTGGCTATAAACTCATTAAAAGTGAAAATTTTGATATAGATGCCCAGAAAGTAAATGCACACTTGGATTTTAAAGTCATATGGTCAATAAAGTGCTTTAAAATAGAATGTCCAAGTTAAGACAGTAAAATATTCTGCAGCTGATGATTCTATATCTGGAATATTATGTTCAATTTCAAGTTGTAATCCAGGAAAAACATAGATCTGGAAATCCTTTCACTTGTGCACGTGTGTGTGAGAGAGAAAGTGAATGTTGAAGGGACTAGGTATAAGAAAAAATATTCTAAGTGGGGGCATGAGAATTGTTTTCATATACATTATTAGAAAAGCTTTCAACATAGAGGGAGCATTTTATAGTCTTGAGCAGATTTGACTAAAGCTCAGTAAAAATTTAAAGAATTTAACAAGTCAGAGATGCTTCTTCAGAAGGAAGAAGTAAGCTGCCAGGATTGCTGCGCTGTCATTTTAAGGATGTGAGTGTATGTTTATACGTGTGTGTGCATGTGTAAATTGACAGAGAGGTGATCCTTTAATTTCATGTACTTAAAATTTTTACACTGATCATTCAATCAGGAAAAAAGATATTTCTATTTTTAAATATAAAATTTAAGTCTATTGGAGAAGGGGAGAGGTTGGAGGAGACTCTTCCTTCTGTCAGTTAATACCCCTGCATGTTTGACTGATTCCTTAACTTCTCTAAGCCTGAAGTTCCTCTTCTAGACCAAGGAGATAATAATACTTTTCATGCTGGGAGATTGTGAAGATTAAATTAATGGTGTAAATGAAAATTCCTGACACAGTTCACTTAAGTATATGTTTATAGCTTTTTTTCCCTTGTATTTGATCTTGAGTTTACTATTGAAGGGACAACCAAAAATTAATAGACAGCCAAAATTTTGGCACTAATTTTGAACCTGAAAAAGTTCAGTCCTAACTTGTGATTTGAAAGTTATGTTTTATGGGAAAAGTAATATAGAAGAAAGAGAAAATCTTGACCTATATATATGCTTTTGGTCACTAATCAAAGCCCTCACAATGTCATATTAGAGTCTTCGCATAAGTTCTATACTCATTATTTTTGCTTTCTTTTCTCTTTTTAAAATGATTCAATATTTTTTATAGATTATAATCCATATAAAATTATTATCAATTATGGCTGTATCTCCCCATGCTATACAATATATTCTTGTTGCTCATTTATATTTAAATATGTATATGTGTGTATGCATGCTAAGTCGCTTCAGTCATGTCCGACTCTGTGTGACCCCATGGACTGTGGTCCATCAGACTCCTGTCCATGGGAAAATCCAGGCAAGAATACTGGACTAGATTGCCATCCCCTCCTCTAGGGGATCTTCCCAACCCAGGGATCAAATCCACGTCTCTTACATCTCCTGCATTGGCAGGCAGGTTCTTACCACTAGCACCACCTGGGAAGCCTTTATGTATTTATTTACTTATGGCTGCTTTGGGTCTTCCTTGCTGGGTGCAGGCTTTTTCTAGTTGCAGTGGCTTGTCTTATTGCGGAGCATGAATTCTAAAGTGAGCCTGCTTCAGTAGTTGTGACTTGCATGCTCCAGGGTGTAGGCTCAATAGTTGTGGCACTCAGGTGTAGTTGCCCTGCAGCATATGGAATCTTCCCAAACCAGGTATTGAACTGATATCCCCTGCATTGGCAAGTGGATCTTAACCACCGGACTACCCGGGAAGCCCCTTACTTATTTTATAGAGAATAATTTGTTTCTCTTAATCCCATATCCCTAACTCTCCTGTACCCTCTTCCCTCTTCTCACTGGTTCTCTATATATGTGTGTCTGTTTCTATTTTGTTATATATGTTTGGTTGTTTTATCTTTTAGATTCCACATATAAGTTATAATACAGAGTATTTGTCTTTCTCTGTCTGACATATTTCACTGAAGCATAATACTCTCTAGGTCCATCCATGTTGTTGCAAATGGCAGAATCTCATTCTCTTTTATGACCAAGTGATATTCCATTGTATGTATATGACACATGTTTATCTATTCATCTGTTGAGGGGCACTTATACTGCTTTCACATCTTGACTATTGTAAATAATGCTGTTATGAGCATCGGGGTGCCTGTATTTTTCCAAATTAGTGCTTTCGGTTTCTTCAGATATATATTAGCAATGAAATTGCTGGGTAACATCGTAGTTCTACCTTTATTTTTTTCTGAGGAATTCCATATTGTTTTCCATAGTGGCTGCATCAGATTACAATTCTCCCAACAGTACACTTGGGTTCCCTTTTGTTGACATCCTTCCCAAGACTTGTTATTTGTAGAATTTTTGATAATAGTCATTTGATGATACCTCCTTGTGGTTTTGATTTGCATTTCTCTGATGATTAGCAATGTTGAGCATTTTTTTCATGTGCCTGTTAGTCTATTGGAAAAATGTCTATTTAGGTCCTTAGCCCATTTTTTAAGTGGATTGTTTGTTTGTTTTTGATGTTGAGTTGTATGAGCTGTTTATATATTTTAGTACTAACCCCTTATCAGTCATATCAATTGCAATATTTTTTCCTATTCAAGAGGTGTCTTTTCACTTTGCCAGTGGTTTTCTCTGCTGTGCAAAAGTTTTCAAGTTTAATTAAGTCCCACTTGTATACTTTTGCTTTTGTTTCCTTTGCCTTAGGAGATAGATCCAAAAAGAAAACCATATTGCTAAAATTCATGTCAAAGAATATTCTGCCTGTGTTTTCTTCTAGCAGTTTTATGATTTCCAGTTGTACCGTTAGATCTTTAATCCATTTTTAGCTTACTTTTGTACATGGTGTAAGAAAATGTTCTGATTTCATTCTTTTATGTGTAACACTACTTACTGAAGAAACTGTCATTTCCTCATTGTATGTTCTTGCCTACTTTGTCATAGATTAATTGACCATAGGTGCATGAGTTTATATCTGGGTTCTCTGTTCTGTTTCATTGATCAATATGTCTGTTTTTGTGTCATTACTATGTTGTTGATTACTACAGTTTTGTAGTATAGTCTGAAATCAGGAAGCATGATGTATCGAGCTTTGTTCTTTTTTCTCAGGATTGCTTTAACGAGTTAGGGTCTTTTGTAGTTTCCTATAAATTTTGTGATTATTTGTTCTAGTTCTGTGAAAAATGTAATTGGTATTTTGATAGGGATTTCATTAAATCTATCAATTGCTTTGGTTAACATGGATATCTGAATAGTATAAATTCTTCTAATCCAAGAATATATGATGTTTTTCTATTTCTTTGTGTCATTTTCAAATTTCTTCATCAGTGTTTTGTAGTTTTCAGAGCATAGTTCTTTTGCCTCCTTGGTTAAGTTTATACCCAAATACTTAACCTTTTTTTAATTGAAATTTTAAATAAGATTGCTTTTCTACTTCCTATTTTTATATTTATATATATTTATATATTGTATTTATAATATAATTTTATATTATATTTTATATTTTATTAGTAGTATAATAGATTTCTGTGTATTAATCTTGTATCCTGCAACTTCACTGAATTCTTTCTTCAGGTTTGGGAAGTTTTAAGCCATGATTTCATTAAGTACATTTTCAAATTCCTTTTCTTCTCCTCTGGGAACCCTATAATGGGAATGTTGGTAAGCTTGATGTTATCCCAAAGATTCATTAAACTTTTCTAATTTTTAGATGTTTATTTAATTTTACATTCTCATTGGGAGATTTCCATTATTTTATCTTCCTCTTCTGTATCACCTAGTCAGCTATTCATTTGATTGTGTTTTTCACATTTGATTTTTTCACAATCAAATGTTTTTCATTTTAGTTTTTGTATTCTTCAGTTCTGAGTTGTTCTTATTGTATTCCGTAGATCCGTGTCAAAATTTTTACTGTGTTCATCTATTCTTTTCCTTAATTCAGTTAGCATCCTTTTAACTAATGTTTTGAGTTTTTAATCTGGTAAATTGCTTGTTTTATTAGTTGTTTTTATTGACACTTTTCTCTTGCTTTTTCAATTGAGACAAATTCTTCTGTTTCCTCATTTTAATTAAATTTCTATGTCTCTAGGAAATAAGGTAAACAGTTGCCTATTGCAGTCTTGAAGGTATATCCTTATGTGGAATAGCCCTATACAGTCTGTATGTACCCAGTGGTTTTGGTAGGAGAACAGAATTTTATGTGAATACAAGTTGTGTCTTTCCTTAGGTTGTGCTGATGGTATCACTTTGGTAGGATGTGGAACTTGAGATAGAGTGGCTAGAACCAGAGTCTAGTGTGGTCTGGGGCTCCTCCTCTGATCAATGGCCATCACAACCCTATTAGAGGTGGGGTCAGGTCACAAGTTGCTGGAGCAGAAGCCTTGAGGATTGGATCTGAGATGGTTCAGTACTCTTGAAGTGTGAGCTCTCTCCACTCCCAGAAGCACTGGAGCAAGAGGGGCTGGCTTGGGCAGTTGGTGAGGTCTGGGGCACTGGGCAGCTAAAGTCCTTTGGTCCTTAGGTAACTCATCTGATATACTGCTGGTGTAAATGCCAGCAGTGACTGCCCCCTCTCTGCTCAGATAGGACTTTGAGTTGGAGTCACCTCAGAATTTCAACGCTGAGGTCTTTCCCCAGTCATGGCAGCATTTGCTTCAGTGTGGAGCTGCCACATGAGGCAAGAGGTTCTGGGCATTCATTCAGCTCAGGCCAAGGCATGTACTGGAACAGTAGCAAGAAATGCAGTTAGCCACCCCTGCATTCTTAAGACATGCTCTTTGCCCTTCATTGTAGCAAGGAAGTGCAGGTATACTCTTCCTGAGTGGAGTCCCTTTTCCTACAGCTCTACTGTTAATCCCACTGGCCCTCCAAAAAGCCAAGGGGTATGTCTTCCTTTTGTTGGATCTTATGGCTGGGGTCCATTAAATATCACGGTAATCCAAGTCTATGCCCCAACCAATAACGCTGAAGAAGCTGAAGTTGAACAGCTCTATGAAGAGCTACAAGAACTTTTAGAACTAACACCCAAAAAAGATGTCCATTTCATTATAAGGGACTGGAATGCAAAAGTAGGAAGTCAAGAAACACCTGGAGTAACAGGCAAATTTGGCCTTGGGATACGGAATGAAGCAGGGCAAAGACTAATAGAGTTTTGCCAAGAAAATGCACTGGTCATAGCAAACACCCTCTTCCAACAACACAAGAGAAGACTCTACACATGGACATCACCAGATGGTCAACACTGAAATCACATTGATTATATTATTTGCAGCCAAAGATGGAGAAGCTCTATACAGTCAACAAAAACAAGACCAGCAGCTGACTGTGGCTCAGATCATGAACTCCTTATTACCAAATTCAGACTCAAATTGAAGATAGTAGGGAAAACCGTTAGACCATTCAGGTATGACTTAAATCAAATCCCTTATGATTATACAGTGGAAATGAGAAATAGATTTAAGGGCCTAGATCTGATAGATAGAGTGCCTGATGAACTATGGAATGAGGTTTGTGACATTGTACAGGAGACAGGGATCAAGATCATCCCCATGGAAAAGAAATGCAAAAAGCAAAACGGCTGTCTGGGGAAGCCTTACAAATAGCTGTGAAAAGAAGAGAAGTGAAAAGCAAAGGAGGAAAGGAAAGATATAAGCATCTGAATGCAGAGTTCCAAAGAATAGCAAGAAGGGATAAGAAAGCCTTCTTCAGCGATCAATGCAAAGAAATAGAGGAAAACAACAGAATGGGAAAGACTAGAGATCTCTTCAAGAAAATTAGAGATACCAAGGGAACATTTCATGCAGAGATGGGCTAGATAAAGGACAGAAATGGTCTGGACCTAATGGAAGCAGAAGATATTAAGAAGAGGTGACAAGAATACACAGAAGAACTGTACAAAAAAGATCTTCATGAGCCAGATAATCACGATCGTGTGATCACTCATCTAGAGCCAGACATCTTGGAATGTGAAGTCAAGTGGGCCTTAGAAAGCATCACTGCGAACAAAGCTAGTGGAGGAGATGGCATTCCACTTGAGCTATTTCAAATCCTGAAAGATGATGCTGTGAAAGTGCTCCACTCAATAGGCCAGAAAATTTGGAAAACTCAGCAGTGGCCACAGGACTGGAAAACGTCAGTTTTCATTCCAATCTCAAAGAAAGGAAATGCCAAAGAATGCTCAAACTACCGCACAATTGCACTCATCTCACATGCTAGTAAAGTAATGCTCAAAATTCTCCAAGCCAGGCTTCAGCAATACGTGAACCGTGAACTTCCTGATGTTCAAGCTGGTTTTAGAAAAGGCAAAGGAACCAGAGATCAAATTGCCAACATCCGCTGGATCATGGAAGAAGCAAGAGAGTTCCAGAAAAATATCTATTTCTGCTTTATTGACTATGCCAGAGCCTTTGACTGTGTGGATCACAAGAAACTGTGGAAAATTCTGAAAGAGATGGGAATACCAGACCACCTGACCTGCCTCCTGAGAAATCTGTATGCAGGTCAGGAAGCAACAGTTAGAACTGGACATGGAAAAACAGACTGTTTCCAAATAGGAAAAGGAGTACGTCAAGGCTGCATATTGTTACCCTGCTTATTTAACTTCTATGCAGAGTACATCATGAGACACGCTTGGCTGGAAGATGCAGAAGCTGGAATCAAGATTGCTGGGAGAAATATCAATCACCTCAGATATGCAGATGACACCACCCTTATGACAGAAAGTGAAGAGGAACTAAAGAGCCTCTTGATGAAAGTGAAAGAGGAGAGTGAAAGACTTGGCTTAAACCTCAACATTCAGAAAACGAAGATCCTGGCATCTGGTCCCATCACTTCATGGGAAATAGATGGGGAAACAATGGAAACAGTGGCAGACTTTATTTTTTTGGGCTCCAAAATCACTGCAGATAGTGATTGCAGCCATGACATTAAAAGACGCTTACTCCTTGGAAGAAAAGTTATGACCAACCTAGATAGCATATTCAAAAGCAGAGACATTACTTTGCTGACTAAGGTCCGTCTAGTCAAGGCTATGGTTTTTCCAGTAGTCATGTATGGATGTGAGAGTTGGACTGTGAAGAAGGCTGAGCACCGAAGAATTGATGCTTTTGAACTGTGGTGTTGGAGAAGACTCTTGAGAGTCCCTTGGACCGCAAGGAGATCCAACCAGTCCATTCTGAAGGAGATCAGCCCTGGCATTTCTTTGGAAGGAATGATGCTAAAGCTGAAACTCCGGTACTTTGGCCACCTCATGAGAAAAGTTGACTCATTGGAAAAGACTCTGATTCTGGGAGTGATTGGGGGCAGGAGGAGAAGGGGATGCCAGAGGATGAGATGGCTGGATGGCATCACTGACTCGATGGACGTGAGTCTGAGTGAACTCCGGGAGTTGGTGATAGACAGGGAGGCCTGGCGTGCTGCGATTCATGTGGTTGGACCAAGAGTCGGACACGACTGAGCGACTGAGGTGAACTGAACTGAACTGATGGCTGGGGTACGCAATATGTGGCTTCAACTGCTTATTTCTCAGGGACCTCCACCCATGTAATCTCCCTTTTCCTCTGAGTCCTCTATCGGGGGTACAGGTCCTGACCCAAATGCTCTTCTCTTTCTCCCCAATTCCATGTGGATCTTTCTTACAGCCGTGGTTATATAGGAGCCTTTCCGCCAATCTCCAGCTAGTTTTCAGTGAAAATTGTTCCATGTGTTAATGTATTTTCAATGTGTTTGTGGTGGGGAGATGAGTTGTGCATCCTCCTACTACACTATATTGATCTAACTCCTTGCTTGTCTTAATGACCAATTCAGTTCAGTTCAGTTCTGTTCTGTTCAGTCACTCAGTCATGTCCAACTCTTTGTGACCCCGTGAATTGCAGCATGCCAGGCCTCCCTGTCCATCACCAACTCCAGTATTACTGAGCAATAAATACATGGGCCACATAGCCTATTCAATTTAGTTGCAATATGAATGAAATCATTGTTGTTGTTGTTGTTCGGTTGTTCAATTGTCTCTGATTGTGACTGCAAAGACTGTAGGCTTCCCTGTCCTTCATTGTCTCCTGCAGTTTGCTCAAACTCATATGCAATGAGTTGTTGATGCCATCCAACCATCTCATCCTCTGTCACCCCTTTCTCCTTTTGCCTTCAGTCTTTCCCGGTATCAGGATCTTTCCCAATGGGTTGGCTGTTCACATTAGGTGGCCAAAGTATTGGAGCTTCAGCTGCATCATCAGTCCTTCCAATGAATATTCAGAGTTGGTTTCCTTTAGGATTGACTGATTTGATCTCCTTGCTGTCAAAGGGACTCTTGAAAGCCATCTCCAACACCATAGTTCAAAAGCATCAATTATTCAGCATTCAGCCTTCCCTGTGGTCTAACTCTCACATCCATACATGACTACTGGAGAATCCGTAGGTTTGGTCATTCAGACCTTTGTTAGCAAAGTGATGGCTCTGCTTTTTAATGCACAGTCTTGGTTTGCAAAGCTTTTCTTCCAAGCAGCAATGTTTTTTAATTTCATGGCTGCAGTCACCAACTGAAGTGATTTTGGAGCCCAAGAAAATAAAGTTTGTCACTGTTTCCATTGTTTCCCCATCCATTTGCCATGAAGTGATAGGACTGGATGCAATGATCTTTGTTTTTTGAAACCTGAGTTTTAAGCCAGCTTTTTCACTCTCCTCATTCCTTCATCAAGAGGCTCTTTAGTTCTTTACTTTCTGCCATAAGGGTGGTGTCATCTGCATAAATCTGAGGTTTTTAATATTCCTCCTGATAATCTTGATTCCAGCTTGTGCTTCATCCAGCTGGGCATTTTGAATGATGTGCCCTGCATATAAGTTAAATAAGCAGTGTGACAATATACAGCCTTGATATATACTCTTTTCCCAATTTTGAACCAGTCCATTGTTTCATATCTGGTTCTAACTGTTGCTTTTTGACCTGCATACATGTTTCTCAGGAGACAAGTAAGAGGTGGTCTGGCACTCCCATCTCTTAAAGAATTTTCCACAGTTTAATGTGATCCACGCAGTCAAAGGGTTTAGCATAGTCAATGAAGCAGATGTTTTTATGGAATTCTCTTGTCTTTTCTATGATCCATCAGATGTTGGCAATTTGATCTCTCATTTCTCTGCTCTTTCTAAATCCAGCTTCTACATTTGGAAGTTCTTGGTTCACGTACTGTTGAAGCCTAGTTTGAAGGATTTTGAGCATTACTTTACTAACATGTGAAATGAGTACAATTGTGTGGTAGTTTGAACTTTCTTTGGCATTGCCCTTCTTTGGGACTGAAGTGAAGACTGACCTTTTTCAGTCCTGTGGCCACTGCTGAGTTTTTCAAATTTGCTGGCATACTGAGTGTGGCACTTTAACAGCATCATCTTATAGGATTTGAAATAGCTCAGCTGGAATTCAATCACCTCCACTAGTTTTGTTCATAATAATGCTTCCTAAGGGCCACTTGACTTCTTACTCCAGGATGTCTGACTCTAAGTGAGTGATCACACCATTATGGTTATCTGGATCATTTAGGACTTTTTTGTACAATTCTGGTTATTCTTGCCACCTCTTCTTAATCTATTCTGCATATTAGGTCCTTACCATTTCTGTCCTTTATTGTGCCCATCTTTGCATGAAATGTTCCCTTGGTATCTGTGTTTTCTTGAAGAGATCCCTCATTTTCCCCATTCCATTGTTTTCCTCTATTTCTTTGCATTGTTCACTTAAGAAAGCTGTCTTATCTCTCCTTGCTATTCTTTGGAACTCTGCATTCAGGTTGGTATATCTTTTCCTTTGTCTTTTTCCAGCTGTTTATAGCCCTCTTCAGAAAACCATTTTACCTTTTTGCATTTCTTTTTCTTGGGGATGGTTTTGGTCACCACCTTCTGTACAATGTGATGAAGCTCCATCCATAATTCTTTAGGCACTCTATCAGAGCTAATCCCATGAATGTATTTGTTACTTCCATTCTATAATCATAAGGGATTTGATTTAGGTTATACCAGAAAGGCCTAGTGTTTTCCTCTACTTTCCTCAATTCAAGTCTGATTTTTGCAATAAAGAACTTATGATCTGAACCACAGTGAGCTCTAGGTCTTGTCTTTGCTGACAGTATAGAGCTTCTCCATCTTTGGTGCAAAGACTATAATCAATTTGATTTCAGTATTGACCATCCGGTGATGTCCATGTGTAGAGTTGTCCCTTGTGCTGTTGGAACAGGGTGTTTGCTATGACCAATATGTTCTAGTGGCAAACCTTTGTAAGCCCTTGCTCTGCTTCATTTTGTACTCCAAGGCCAAACTTGCCTGTTACTCCTAGGATCTCTTGACTTTCTATTTTTGCATTCCATTCCCCTATGATGAAAAGGATGTCTTTGTGTATCTGTGTGTGTGTGTGTGTGTGTGTGTGTGTGTGTATGTGTGTGTGTGTTAGAAAATCTTGTAGGTCCTCATAGACCCATTCAGTTTAAGCTCCTTTGGTGTTAGTGGTTGGGGAATAGACTTGGATTACTGTGATGGTGAATGGTTTGCCTTGGTAACTGAGATCATTCTGTCATTTTTGAAATTGCACCCAAGTACTTCATTTCAGACTCTTGTTGACTATGAGGGCTACTCCATTTCTTCTAAGGGATTCTTACCCACAGTAGTAGATATAATGGTCATCTGAATTAAATTCACCCATTCTGGTCCATTTTAGTTCACTGATTCTGAAAATGTCGATGTTCACCCTTGCCATCTCCTGTTTGACCACATCCAATTTACCTTGATTCATGGACCTAGCATTCCAGGTTCCTATGCAATATTGTTCTTTACAGCATTGTACTTTACTTTTGCCATAAGACTCATCCACAACTGGGTGTCATTTTCACTTTTATCAATTTACATCCTTATTAACTGAGTCTTTTTTTTTTTTAATTTATTTATTTTTTTTTTAATTTTTTTTATTTTTTTATTTTTTAAATTTTAAAATCTTTAATTCTTACATGCATTCCCAAACATGAACCCCCCTCCCACCTCCCTCCCCACAACATCCTTCTGGGTCATCCCCTTGCACCAGCCCCAAGCATGCTGCATCCTGCGTCAGACATAGACTGGCGATTCAATTCACATGATAGTATACATGTTAGAATGTCATTCTCCCAAATCATCCCACCCTCTCCCTCTCCCTCTGAGTCCAAAAGTCCGTTATTATATTAAGTAGCTATTTAATGAGCCAATTAACTTCTCTACAAATTGATCATCCAACTACATTGTAGAGTTCTCACCTGAGTCAAGTATATATATTTGAAATTTTAGCCTAGGTCATTACAATAATACTTTCAGATTTAACTAATTTGGGTGGAGGTGGGGAGGAGGAAACGAAAGGAGACCTCAGATAAACATATCATCATTGAACCTAGGCAAAAATAAAAGATACATCTTGTCAATCCATGAGACATTACTTCATGTCTTTACTTTTAGATTCCATATTCAAGAAGTTATATTATTTTTTCAAAGAGATTAGTTTGCTACCTATAAATACTGCCACCAGGTAACAAGAACTCCTACTGATGTTAGTTCCAAAGGGAAAGGCTTAAGTTATAGAATCATTCCCTAGGATTTCTAAGTTGTATTGTTCTTGCGCTTTCATGATATAATTATTATTTTTCTATGTATTTATATTTTATATAAAAATCAGCTTTGCTTTGGGTAGTTGAGCTCAACTACCACTATTTTAAAGATGACAGTTTAGCAAAAAGAACTGTAGTGATAAATGCTTAAGTACAATCCATTATCTCCTCACTAATCCTTTAGCTCCTAAGTAATCCTTTACCTTTCTTCCATTAATCTACAAAAATTTTAGCTTAAAATCAAAGCACTTCCTGGCAGCCATGTTCCCTCTTTGGAAAGTTTTGGCTTGAGCGCCTGTCTTGTTTCCCTCAGTGCTGCCTGCCTGCCTCAGGAATAGGCAGATCACTGGTCTTTTCTCTTCTCCTTTCCCCAAACTATTCACATTAAAAACAGAAAAGTTTTAGTTTGCCTTTATAATTTTGCTACTTTGGAATCCTTATCTTATTTTCCTTTGATTCATGCTAATATAAAATGTAAATCATACTCCTTTCTTAAGAAATAAGCAATTGAGTGAAACAGTAACCCAAGAGGTTATACTTGATTTCCCCTATAGATGCTTATTTTAAATATTAATCTGTAGTTTCTTTGCTATTTCAAGAAAATATATTTGCATTACCAAAAATTGTTTATAGTAATTTCCACTAATTTCAGTAATGAAATTAGATATAATTTCCTTGGAAATGTTGACTTTGATTCTTTTTATTCACTTGCCAGCATCAATAATCTTCACACTGATGAAGCTAGAGGTAGACAGAAAGAGGATAAAGCAATGGAGGTTGTGGTGGTCCCAGCTTGTATTTCCTTCTGCAGTTACTAAGACTCATTGTTTGACACACACAAAAGCCTTAAGAATATGAGCTATGCAAATTAAAACCAGTAAGCAAGTCTCTTGATGCTTGCTCTGTTGCTTGGGCACTTAAATGACCTCAGTCCACTCAGGGCTCTCCACTATGTCATGTTATTTTTGAGTAAGAAGAAATTGCTTGAAGGCTTGACTTTACAAAAATGGAGAAAAGATTTTATGTAGAGGGGAAAGTCCTTATATGTTTAACTGACCACTTCACCAGTTACAAGAAAGATTTCTTTACACTCTATCTTTGGCTATCAAGGAGGAATAAGAAGTGCGGAGTAAGCCTTAAAATGTTAAAAATAAGAAAACTGCATCTTATACATAAAATACATTTTTGTATAAAGTGGATAGGCTTGCACAGTTTGTACATAATTTTAAGAGATATTTAGAGGAGGCAAAATATCAGATTAGCAAATCATTCTTCCAGATGTCAACAGGAGAAACTTTTAAATAACACTTGCATGTAGCTTTTATCTTCCAAAAATAAACTCCCTTCTAATGGCCAGTGGAAATAAACTGATTAACAAGTAATTTCTCTAGTGCACAGTGAAAATATATTTTTATTCCATATTAGAAAATTCCTAGATTTCTTAATAAAAAATTTTTAAATCAAAAAATAAATTGGCTAAAGAAAGAAATATGAAATTAGTGTTATATGGTGAAATAACAATGAACAAAGAATGAGAAAACCTAGATTTTAATCCAAGTTATTTATCACTTTAATAGCTATGTGGCTTTAGAACTTTAATTCATCAGCTGTTATTTCTTCAGTGGCAATAGAGGGAGTAACAATCACCACCCTATCTTTCTCACAGGGTTCTGATGAAGATAAGTTGTAAATATTGAGAAATGACTTGCCATAACAGCCACTATTGACCCCACTTATTCTAGGAAATGCTAGGCCACTGATGATCCTCCACCTAGAACACTAACACTCTTTCCTCTTTTTGAAACTTCCCTAAAATAATTCTTGCCTTTTTATAGCCAACCAAGGACTATCACTTTATCTGAAGACCAATTATAAAGCTTATCTAACTTCCTAAAATCCCACTTTAAGAGGACACGTGCTAGCCAGAGATTGTTTTTTTTTTAATATAAATTTATTTATTTTAATTGGAGGTTAATTACTTTACAATATTGTATTGGTTTTGCCATACATCAACATGAATCTGCCACAGGTATACGCGTGTTCCCTATCCTGAACCCTCCTCCCCCCTCCCTCCCTGTACCATCCCTCTGGGTCATCTCAGTGCACCAGCCCCAAGCATCCAGTATCATGCATCGAACCTGGACTGGCGATTCGTTTCATATATGATATTATACATGTTTCAGTGTCATTCTCCCAAATCATCCCACCCTCTCCCTCTCCCACAGAGTCCAAAAGACTGTTCTATACATCTGTGTCTCTTTTGCTGTCTCGCATACAGGGTTATCATTACCATCTTTCTAAATTCCATATATATGTGTTAGTATACTGTATTGGTGTTTTTCTTTCTGGCTTACTTCACTCTGTATAATAGGCACCAGTTTCATCCACCTCATTATAACTGATTCAAATGCATTCTTTTTAATGGCTGAGTAATACTCCATTGTGTATATGTACCACAGCTTTCTTATCCATTCATCTGCTGATGGACATTGTTTTAAACATAGTTTTCTTTCCAAAATTTTTGAACCTCTGCTGAAACAAAAGGTGAGTTTCTTTTTGTCCACTTTTTGATTGGGTTGTGTTTTTTTAAATGTTAAGTTGTATAAGCTGTTTGTATACTTTGAATATTAACCCCTTGTTAGCTGTATTATTTGCAAATATTTTCTTCCATTTGGTAGGCTTTTTGTTTGTTGATGGTTTCCTTTGTTGTATAAAATTTTGTAAATTTGATTTTGCCCAATTTGTTTCTTTTTATTTCCTTTGCTTGGGAGACTGGATCTAAGAAAATATTTCTATAATTAATGTCTGAGAATATTTTGCCTATGTTTTCTTCTATGAGTTATTATGGTGTTATGTCTTATAATTAGGTATTTAAACCATTTTGAGTTTATTTTTGTGTATAGTGTGAGGGAATATTCTAATTTCATTGACTCACATGTAGCTCTCCAACTTTCTTAGCACCACTTGCTGAGGAGACTGTCTTTCCTCTGTTGTGTATTCTTAACTACTTTGTCATAAATTAATTGATTATAGGTGTGTAGGTTTGTTTCTGGGCCTCTATTCTGTTTTACTGATTGATATGTCTGTTTCTTTGCCAATACCATGCTGCTTTGATTACTGTAGCTTTGTAATATTGTCTGAAATCTAAAAGTGTTATAACACCAGCTTTGTTCTTTTTCCTGAGGATTTCATTTGGCAATTCATGGTCTTTCAAAGCTTCATATATATTTTAGTATAATTTGTCCCTGTTCTGTGAAAATTGTTAGGGCAGAAGACCTAAATAGACATTTCTCCAAAAAAGATATAGGCAGATGGCTGACAGGCACATGAAAAGATGCTCAGCATCACTTATTACTGCTGCTGCTGCTAAGTCACTTCAGTCATATCCAACTCTTTGTGACCTCACAGACTGCAGCCTACCAGGCTCATCCGTCCATGGGATTTTTCAGGCAAGTGTACTGGAGTGGGTTGCCATTGCCTTCTCCATCACTTATTACTAGAGAAATGCAAGTCAAAACCACAGTGAGGTACCACCTCACATAGGTCAGAATGACTATCATCAGAAAGTCTACAAATAATAAGTGCTGGAGAGCATTTGGAGAAAAGGAAATCCTTTTGCACTGTAGATGGGAATGTAAATTGTTGCAGTCACTATGGAAAACAGTAAGGAGATGCCTTAAAAAATTAAATACAAAGCTACAATATGATCTAGTAGTCTCACTCCTGAGCATATAATTGAAAAAGATGAAAACTCTAATTCCAAAAGATACATGCATCCCAATGTTTATAGCAGCAGTATTTACAATAGTAAGACATGGGCGCAGCCCAAGTGCCCATCAACAGACAACTGGTTTCAGAAGATATGGCATATACATATAAAGGGATTCCCTGGTGGCTCAGATGGTAAAGCATCTGCCTGGAATGTGGGAGACCCGGCTTCGATCCCTGGGTTGGGAAGATTCCCCTGGAGAAGGAAGTGGCAACCCACTCCAGTACTCTTGCCTAGAAAATTCCATGGATGGAGGAGCCTGGTGGGCTACAGTCCACGGGGTCACAAAGAGTCAGACATGACTGAGTGACTTGCCTGTTGAGGGCCCTTTTAATGGCATATATATAGGAATATTACTCAACCATAAAAACAGTGAAATATTGCCATTTGCAGCAACATAGGTGGATCTAGAGGATATCATATTAAGTGAAGTAAGTCAGACAGAGAAAGACAAATATCATGTGATATCATCTATACATGTAATCCAAAAGATAATACAAATACGTTTGTATACAAACAGAAACAGACTCACAGACAGAACACAGACATAGAAACTAAACTTATGGTTACCAAAGGGACAAGGGGAGATATAAATTAGGAGTATGAGATTAACAGATACAAACTACTGTACATAAAATAGATAAAAAACAAGGATTTACTAGATAGCACAGGGAACTATGTTCAATATTTTATACTAACCTGTGATGGAAAATAGTCTGAAAAATATAAATAACGGAATCAATTTGCTGTATACCTGAAACTAACACAATATTGTAAATCAAATATATGTCAATGAAAAAAGAAAGATCAGTTTCCTTGGTGCGAGTGTATGCTTTTGTTAATTTTGTTGTGAACTTAAGTTTTTCTTTGTCAGCATCTACGTGTAAGCATTTATAATGTATTTAAATAACTGTAAGACTACTACTGTAGTCTTTAAAATTTGTTAAAGGATATAGCAAAACTAAAAATAAAATTTTAAGGAATTGAATGATTAAATTAAAGTTCTTTTGGGAAAAGCAAATCGTCAGAGATAGCTGTTTTTGTTTCAGAATCTAGGCATGTTTGATAATAACCACCTTCAAAAATACTTTGTACTTATCATTTTGGAAACAGTAAAGTGTATCTCTGGAGGCTGACTGCCCTGCTTTGATCTTTGGGTCTGTGTAGGACAATTTCCTCAATAAAGGCTATCATTTTTGAAACACTTACTATAAGCCAAGCACCATGATAAACATCATATGTGGATATTACATTGAATCTTCAATGAAATTGTTATTACCCATTTTAGAGAAACCCAAAAAAGCTAAGTAATTTTTCCCAAGATCACACACCCAGCAGTTTCCATATCAGTGAAATACAAGTTATTAATAGCATACCGATCAAAGTGTTGTGAAATGATTACATGAGACAAAGTATTTAAAGAATTTTTAGCAAACTGACACATGAAATATTCAGTAAATATTTTGTTATCATAATTATTGTTTTCATTATTGCTGGGTAAGCATAATTGTCTACATTATTAATATCAATAAACTTCAACTGGCCTTAAAAAACCAGACTCAATCAAACATATATCAGACAGAATGAATAACATATGGTGGCTCAGATGATGAAGAGCCCACCTGCAGTGCAGAAGACCTCAGTTGGATCCCTGGATTGGGAAGATCTCTGGAGAATGGAATGGCAACACATTCTAGTATCCTTGCCTCGAGAATTCCATGGACAAAGGAGCCTGAAGGGCTACAGTCCATGGAGTCATATAGTGTCAGACATAACTGAGCAACTACCACAAACACACACACAGCATTCTAGAGATCAATTAGATTACCCAGAGAAAAAGTTCAGAAGCTTTTTTTTTTTTTTTTTTTTTTGCATGAAGAACTAAAATGGTCCTCGAGTCCTTGCAACTGACATAGGAGAATGTAATAGAGAAAAAGTTACTGTTAGGTTCTGATGGAAGACAGTTATGGGCAGTTGATGTACACTGTTGAAGGGCTGCATTTGGGAAAGGGATATCCCTATCTATGAGTCATTGCTGTTCTAGAATTATTCTATTTAAAGGATCAATATTTAAAGCCATGAGATATAAGAAGTCTTTATGTGTATGTGTGTGTGTGTGTGTGTGTGTATGTGTGTGTGTCTTAGTCACTCAGTCATGCCTGACTCTCTGTGACTCCAAGAACTGTAGCCTGCCAAGCTCCTCTGGCCATGGAATTCTCCAGGCAAGATTACTGGGATGGGTTGCCATTCCCTTCTCCAGGGCATCTTCCTGACCCAGGGATGGAAGCTGGGTCTTCCACATTGTAAGCAGATTCTTTACTATCTGAGCCACCAGGGAAGCCCCAGGAAGTCTTTATAGTATGCCCCAATATTTGATGTGCTAGCAAGTTTGAGATTAGTGAGTTATTTGAAAGATAGGGGAAAATACTAGTGGCCTCTAGATTGTAGTTTAACATAGCAGATCCTGGTTATGTAGATTAATAGAACATAAGTCAAATAAGTTCGGCTAGTCAGTGAGGTAATATAGAAATATGTGAGTCACTGCTGGGAATTAAAATCCCCATTAGACATGGTGATGGGAGCTGGCTTCAGAAGATAAAGAATCCTCTGAGGCTGTAGAAGAGAAAAGCAAGAGAGTAAGAAAGAGATGGAAAGGGCTATCAAAGACAAATTGTGCTTAGTTCACTCCAGCCCCAATGTTAACAATATCCATAAAAGAACAATGATTCCATTTACCCAGTCCCTATTGATTAATTAATATAAGTACTTTAAGTGTCAAGCATTGTGAAACTGATGGGAATTTTGGACCAGGTGGGAGAGGACTAGGATCATTGCAGGCCAATGAATGAGCTGCTTTGAAGCTTGAGGTGCCATTTAAATTGCATTCTGTAATGGCTGCCTAGTCATTTAACCTCTGGGCTTCAGTTACTTCATCTGTAAAATGAATGACTTGAACTATATGACCTCTGGGGAACTTTGCAGCATTAAAATGTTATGATTCTCTTTGGGTTATTTTGAAGGAAAATGTATGATCCTCTTTGGTAATAAAGAATTTAAAAAGGAAGCTCACATCTCACAAGGGTGCATGCAAATGGATAAATGCAAACCCCAAATCATGCATGAATATATATATTATTATGAGGATTATCATGAAAAATACTAATAAAACTGGAGTGACATAAGCTTGAAGAGATATCTAACTTATAAAATATTTCTGTCTTTGCAGCATGAAATAGCATAATAATATAGATACTTTTACAAGAAGAATCTTCTGGACAAAGGTGAAGGGATGTAGCAATTCATGTAAGTGAAGCTCAAACTTTATTTACTCAAAAGTAATAACATCCTTTGCTCTGTATCTTCAGGCTGTAACAAATGATTCCCTAGTTTCGTTCCCATAATTTGAAATTGCCCTTATCCCAAGGATTTTTCATTTTGATAAAAAGTTATCTCAGAAAAATTAAAGCCAAGATTCCCTAAACTGACCCTTAGCAAGTACTTTAATTTTTCAAATTATTTAGCCACTGCCAATAATAATTTTGATAACTTCTGTTTAAAGCTTTATGTATAGCTCGCAGACCTGTTCCTCTTGAGGTATGGGATCTAAGGCAGTGTGACTCCATTCTTTCTTATTAGTAGAAGTGACAAGACTTACTGGAAACTCAAAAAAATGGGGTCAAGTGGTGAATAAAGAAAAAGGAAAAAAGCAAGGCTTAGAAATTCTCAACCCAAACTAACTAAAACATTTATGATGTCCTATAAACAGATGGCTGCAGTTGAGGTATCCAAGTAACAGAATGCTATTTAAGAGAAACTGCTAGTAATCATAAAAAGTTACTAGCAAAGACAGGAAAGCCAAGGAAGAGAAGAGGAGATTAAGAAATGAGGTTTTCCTCTTGTCTTGTGCAAATGAAAAGTCACAGTGCCTTTCTATATGATTTGTGTAAGCTGCTTATTGGTTATTAGTGGAATATATGAGAAATAAGTAGATCAATTTCCAAGGAACAATTTGAAATTTTTGGTTGTTCTGCAGACCCGATAATGAAAACTCTGAAGATTAACCAAAGTTTGTCATTTCTTATGCTTTAAAATAAATTTTCATTTATTCATAATTATTTTTATGTTAATAAGCACATAATTTGAGTATCTTTTATATTACAATCATTGGATTTAATGATTTCCTTTTAAGAAAGTAAAAACATGATTCTTGCCCTTAACAAGTTTGAAATCTATTTGGAAATAATGTATGATTTTGTTTTGATTAATTCCCCATAATTTCTCTAATAAACTAACTTGTAAGAGACCTTGAAAAATCAAGTAAAAAAAGTTTTCCTCTAAAATTCTTAAGAGGGGAGGTTAATATATAATAGTATTTTATTTACGTAAAAACCACTTCACACCAGTCAGAATGGCTGCGATCCAAAAATCTGCAAGCAATAAATGCTGGAGAGGGTGTGGAGAAAAGGGAACCTTCCTACACTGTTGGTGGGAATGCAAACTAGTACAGCCACTGTGGAAAACGGTGTGGAGATTCCTTAAAAAATTGCAAATAGAACTACCTTATGACCCAGCAATCCCACTTCTGGGCATATACACCGAGGAAACCAGAATTGAAAGAGACACATGTACCCCAATGTTCATCGCAGCACTGTTTATAATAGCCAGGACATGGAAACAACCTAGATGTCCATCAGCAGATGAATGGATAAGAAAGCTGTGGTACATATACACAATGGAGTATTACTCAGCCGTTAAAAAGAATTCATTTGAATCAGTTCTGATGAGATGGATGAAACTGGAGCCGATTATACAGAGTGAAGTAAGCCAGAAAGAAAAACACCAATACAGTATACTAACACATATATATGGAATTTAGGAAGATGGCAATGACGACCCTGTATGCAAGACAGGGAAAGAGACACAGATGTGTATAACGGACTTTTGGACTCAGAGGGAGAGGGAGAGGGTGGGATGATTTGGGAGAATGACATTCTAACATGTATACTATCATGTGAATTGAATCGCCAGTCTATGTCTGACGCAGGATGCAGCATGCTTGGGGCTGGTGCATGGGGATGACCCAGAAAGATGTTATGGGGAGGGAGGTGGGAGGGGGGTTCATGTTTGGGAATGCATGTAAGAATTAAAGATTTTAAAATTTAAAAAATAAAAAACTAAAAATTAAAAAAAAAAATAAAGGACTGAAATTAAAAAAAAAACTGACTAAAAGATAATGCAGTCTTTTATTAGGCTTTTAGAGTGGTATTTATTCATCTTTAATATGTTGTAATTTTATTCAGGCCCTATTTTTATTCTGCTAGATATTTTGATCCTAAAATTCACATGACCCAGGGGAAAACGTCCTGTAATGTATCATCTGTTCCACTCAGTAGTTAGACTGCCTAAGTTCCAACAGCTGGAATTTATGCCTCTTTGCATGATCTCCCTTTATCCCCATGGAGCTCTTAAGACCTGTTTTTACTTTCCCATTGTTGTTAGGGGAAAACTCCTAGCATCTGGTAGCTGAGACTCTACATAAGTTAGATATGGATACCTTTTATCTATTTGTTGTTTAAGGTAGATATTCCAGTTTTTTAGTTCAGTCTGAGTATGTAAAGCATGATGGTGGAGGGCATATATTATTCAGGCAAATGAGAGTGCTAGTAAAAGTGAATAAAGTAGTGTTAAACTAGGAACTAAATTCTTTGATAAAGATCCTAAATTTTTTCTTGGCTTCCCTAGTGGTTCAGATGGTAAAGAATCCACTTGCATTGAAGGAAACCTGGGTTTGATCCCTGGGTTGGGAAGATTCCCTGAAGGAGGGCATGACAACGCACTCTAGTATTCTTGCATGGAGAAGCCCCATGGACAGAGGAGCCTGGCAGACTGCAGTCCATGGGGTCACAGAGAGTCAGACATGACTGAGTGACTAAGAAAAAACAGCCCAAATTGGTTTCTACTGGAGAGGAGAAAATTCTAGGGAAAATAAATAGCTGTCTTCAAATACCTGAAAGTTTGACATATGAAGACAAAAAATTACAGTGGCTTATGTAATTGCAGCAACTTCTAGGGAACAGAAAGTGGGAACAGCTTTTGACTCAATCTCAAAAGCAGAAGCTAAATGATTACCTGTGGTTTTGTAGAGGTGAAGTAAAAAGGTCTAGAGGAGGTGGGACTTGTTTGGGACTTGAGATAGGGATAATGAATGAGTTTAATTCCTGTGCCAACTGTGATCAACTGGTAAGGGCTAGCTGAAGCACTGTGGTTCTCTGACACTGTTGCAGCTCATGAGGAAGAAATGCTATGATTGATTAGAATCGATATGCATGCCTTGCATTTTCTTTCTCTGGGATGATCCTTCATTATTCTCTCCACTCCTTAGATTCTATGATGCTAGGTCATCCCAGTTGGCCTACTACCAGTTCAGCATACCTACTCAGCTCTCCAGATTCTATAGCAACTTTGGCTCCACATTACTTTCTATTCTCTACTACTTATATTTTGTTACCCTTGAGTGGGTAAGTGTGTAATTGGATTGACCTGGTGTCCAAGGCAAACCATTCAATATCACAGTAATCCAAGTCTATGCCCCAACTAGTAACACTGAAGAAGCTGAAGTTGAACGGTTTTATGAAGACCTACAAGACCTTTTAGAACTAACACCCCCAAAAGATGTCCTTTTCATTTTAGGGGACTGGAATGCAAAAGTAGGAAGTCAAGAAACACCTGGAGTAACAGGCAAATTTGGCCTTGGGATGCGGAATGAAGCAGGGCAAAGACTAATAGAGTTTTGCCAAGAAAATGCACTGATCATAGCAAACATCTCTTCCAACAACACAAGAGAAGACTCTACACATAGACATCACCAGATGGTCAACACTGAAATCAGATTGATTCTCTTCTTTGCAGCCAAAGATGGAGAAGCTCTATACAGTCAACAAAAACAAGACCAGCAGCTGACTGTGGCTCAGATCATGAACTCCTTATTACCAAATTCAGACTCAAATTGAAGAAAGTAGGGAAAACCACTAGACCATTCAGGTATGACCTAAATCAAATCCCTTATGATTATACAGTGGAAATGAGAAATAGATTTAAGGGCCTAGATCTGATAGATAGAATGCCTGATGAACTATGGAATGAGGTTCGTGACATTGTACAGGAGACAGGGATCAAGACCATCCTCATGGAAAAGAAATGCAAAAAAGCAAAATGGCTGTCTGGGGAGGCCTTACAAATAGCTGTGAAAAGGAGAGAGGTGAAAAGCAAAGGAGGAAAGGAAAGATATAAGCTTCTGAATGCAGAGTTCCAAAGAATAGCAAGAAGAGATAAGAAAGCCTTCTTCAGCAATCAATGCAAAGAAATAGAGGAAAAGAACAGAATGGGAAAGACTAGAGATCTCTTCAAGAAAATTAGAGATACCAAGGGAACATTTCATGCAAAGATGGGCTCAATAAAGGACAGAAATGGTATGGACCTAACAGAAGCAGAAGATATTAAGAACAGGTGGCAAGAATACACAGAAGAACTGTACAAAGAAGATCTTCATGACCCAGATAATCACAATGGTGTGATCACTCATCTAGAGCCAGACATCCTGGAATGTGAAGCCAAGTGGGCCTTAGAAATCATCACTATGAACAAATCTAGTGGAGGTGGTGGCATTCCAGTTGAGCTGTTTCAAATCCTGGAAGATGATACTGTGAAAGTGCTCCACTCAATAGGCCAGCAAATTTGGAAAACTCAGCGGTGGCCACAGGACTGGAAAAGGTCAGTTTTCATTCCAATCTCAAAGAAAGGCAATGCCAAAGAATTCTCAAACTACAGCATAATTGCACTCATTTCACATGCTAGTAAAGTCATGCTCAAAATTCTCCAAGCCAGGCTTCAGCAATATGTGAACGTGAACTTCCTGATGTTCAAGCTGATTTTAGAAAAGGCAAAGGAACCAGAGATCAAATTGCCAACATCTGCTGGATCATGGAAAAAGCAAGAGAGTTCCAGAAAAACATCTACTTTTTCTTTATTGACAATGCCAGAGCCTTTGACTGTGTGGATCACAATAAACTGTGGAAAATTCTTCAAAAGATGGGAATGCCAGACCACTTAACCTGCCTCCTGAGAAATCTGTATGCAGGTCAGGAAGCAACAGTTAGAACTGGACATGGAACAACAGACTGGTTCCAAATAGGAAAAGGAGTACATCAAGGCTGGATATTGTCACCCTGCTTATTTAACTCATATGCAGAGTACATCATGAGAAATGCTGGGCTGGAAGAAGCACAAGCTGGAATCAAGATTGCCGGGAGAAATATCAATAACCTCAGATATGCAGATGACACCACCTTTATGGCAGAAAGTGACGAGGAACTAAAAAGCCTCTTGATGAAAGTGAAAGAGGAGAACAAAAAAGTTGGCTTAAAGCTCAACATTCAGAAAACGAAGATCATGGCATCTGGTCCCATCAGTTCATGGGAAATAGATGGGGAAACAGTGGAAACAGTGGCAGACTTGATTTTTTTGGGCTCCAAAATCACTGCAGATTGTGATTGCAGCCATGAAATTAAAAGACGCTTAGTCCTTGGAAGAAAAGTTATGACCAACCTAGATAGTATATTCAAAAGCAGAGACATTACTTTGCCGACTAAGGTCCAGCCTTGTCCATCTAAGGCTATGGTTTTTCCTGTGGTCATGTATGGATGTGAGAGTTGACTGTGAAGAAGGCAGAGCACCAAAGAATTGATGCTTTTGAAGTGTGGTATTGGAGAAGACTCTTGAGGGTCCCTTGGACTGCCAGGAGATCCAACCAGTCCATTCTGAAGGAGATCAGCCCTGGGATTTTTTTTGGAAGGAATGATGCTAAAGCTGAAACTGCAGTACTTTGGCCACCTCTTGCGAAGGGTTGACTCATTGGAAAAGACTCTGATGCTGGGAGGGATTGGGGGCAGGAGGAGAAGCGGACGACAGAGGATGAGACGGCTGGGTGGCATCACTGACTCGATTGACATGAGTCTGAGTGAACCCTGGGAGTTGGTGATGGACAGGGAGGCCTGGCGTGCTCTGATTCATGGGATCGCAAAAAGTCGGATGTGACTGAATGACTGAACTGAACTGAACTGATTTGATTGAAGATTATAGGACTTTTGCTTCCTGTTGTGATAAAAACAAAGAGGCATAGTGACATACTAGAAATATAATTTGGCTTCCACTCTTATTGTTCTGCTGAGATTGCATCTACCAGTGATACCATGAATGGTGCTTCTGTTACAAAAGCCAATGGATGTTCCCCAGCTTCATGGAACATTTTTGTCTCTTGGCTCTTACCATGCAATTTCATCTTGTTTTCTCCTTCCTCACTGAGTGCTTCTTCTCAGTAGCTTTACCGTGATTGAAGGGCAAATATAGTGCTTCCTGGTGGCTCAGTGGTAAGGAATCCTCCTGCCAGCACAGATGAAGGTTCTACCCCTGGATAGGAAGATGCCCTGAAGGAAATGGCAATCTACTCCAGTGTTTTTGCCTGGAAATTTCACAAAGGAGCCTGATGGGCTATAGTCCTTGGGGTGCAGAGTCGGATACAACTTAGCGACTGAACAACAACAAAGGACCAGTATAAAAGCCTCTTGAGGAGATGATTAGAATAATCTATTCTTCTCACCTTTTTTTCCTATAGGTTTAAATTCTTTTCTTATATCAATATTTCCAAACTCTGTAAACATAGCCAAGAGCTTTAATTTTGACTCTCCTTATAACTACTTTCTTGTAATTTCCTTTTGGATGGCTCACAGGCATCTCAAACTTACCATTCAATACAGACTCTTGACCCACTTCTCTAATCTGTTTTTCTCACCTCTTCGCCATTTCATAACATATTATGCTGCATGTATGCTCAATCGTGTCTGACTCTTTGCAACTCTGTGGACTGTAGCCCTCCAGACTTCCTCTGTCCAGGCAAGAATACTGGAGTTGGTTGCCATTTCCTCCCCTAGGGCATGTTCCCAATTCAGGGATTGAACCTGCCTCTCCTGCATTGCAGGTGAATTCTTTACCACTGTGCCACCTTATAATTAGCCAATCCAGGAAATCTAAGGATTATTCTTGATTCTTCCCCTTTAACCAAATCATATCCCTTCATCCAATCATTGTAAATATTTCCAAACTATGTTTTAAGTGTGTCACTTCTTTCCATCACCACTGCTACCACACTATACCAGTATTTCCCACTTGGTCCATTGCAGCAAGCTCCCAAATACTTGTCCTGCTGAAATTAAGTGTTCACATAGTAATAACAGTAACAGTAATCATTCATTCATTCAACATTAATTCAGCACTTGACTCACTACATGGAGAGCTTATCATAGGTTAGACTGTGAAAGCCTGAGGGATCATCAGAGAACAAAAAAAAAAGTTTCTGCCTTTAAGAAGCTTATGTTCTGGTGGGAGAAGATACACAGTAAACAATAAACATAAAAATAAGTAAATTATACAATAACTAAATGAAGTAAATAATGTGAAAATTGGAAATTAATAAAAGTAAGGGGACAGGAGGTTCTGGGAAAATTATGGTCCAGATTATAGTATATAAAAAATAAAGAAAGTTTAGTTGCTCAGTCATATCTGACTCTTTGCGACCCTCCAAAATACTGGAGGACTGTAGCCTACCAGGATCCTCCATCCATAGGATTTGCAGGCAATAGTACTGCAGTGGGTTGCCATTTCCTTCTCCAGAGGATCTTCCCAACCCAGGGATCAAACCCAGGTCTCCACATTGTAGGCAGATGCTTTACTGTCTGAGCCACCAGGGAAGTATATAAAAGGAGGTCAAAGTAGGTCTCATTGAGAAGTTGATTTTTCAGGATAGACTTAGCCAAAGGAATATCAGGGAGAAGAATGTTTCAGAAAAAAGGAACATCTAGAGTAAATGTTCTTCAAATGAGAATGTATCTGATTGTGTTTTTGAGGCAGCAAGAAAACCTATGTGACTGTAACAGGGTGAATGAGTGAGGAGGAGTGTAGAGGGAGAGGAAGTCAGTAAACATGTGAGAAGATGTAGAGCCTTGTGGGACATTATAAGAACTTTGACTTTTACTCTGAATGAAAGGAGGAACCATTGGACAGTTTTGAGCAAAGTGGTGACACAATCTATTTTAAAAGGATCATTTGACTACTATTTAATAAATACTGGAGGTAAGAGTACAATGGAGAGATCAATTAGGAGGCTATTGCAATAATCTAGATAAGAGATGTTGGCAATTTAAACTAATGTGGTAATTGAAGAGGTAGTGCAAAGTGGTTAGATTTTTAATATATTTTGAAGGTAGATCCAACAAAAGCTCCTGATGAATTTGATGTAGGATACAGGAGAGAGATGTTAAGGATGCCTACAAGATTTTATGACTGAGAAACTAATAAAAATGGAGTTGTATCATCAAATGAGATATCATAGTGGAGATGTTACATAAGCAACTTCAGGCCTGAAGTTCTGGAATAGCACTGAGATGGAAGCTGTCAGCATATACGGTGGTGGTGCTGTTTAGTCATTAAGTCTTGTTCAACTCTTTTGTGACCCCATAGACTGTAGCTCACCAGGCCCCTCTGTCCATGGGATTTCCCAGGCAAGAATACTGGTGTGGGTTGCCATTTCCTTCTCCAGAGGGTCTTCACAACCTAAGGATCGAACCTGTTTCTCCTGCCTTAGCAAGTGGATTCTTTATCATCTGAGCCACCTAGGAAGCCGGTCAGAATACATAGATGGCATTTAATGATCTCATCAAGGGAGTGAATGTAAAACAAGGGGAAGGATCAATAATTGAACACTGGGGTATTCCAACATTAAGAGGCCAGAGAATAGAGGGAACTCTGAAAAGGAGACTAAGAAGCAAAGATCAGTGAAGGTGGAGGACAAGTAAACTGTGGTTGAGTTTTAAAAACCAAGTGAAGAAAGGGCATCAGCCAGGAGTAAGATATCAGCTGATAGGCTGAATAAGATGTGAACTGGGTTTAGCAGTAGAGATCCAAGTTCAGTCCCTGGGTTGGGAAGATCCCCTGGAGAAGGAAATGGCAACCCACTCCAGTACTCTGAGGAGCCTGGTGGGCTACAGTCCACGGGGAGTTCACAAAGAGTTGGACACGACTGAGTGACTTCACTCACTAAGGAATTAAAGGAACTTGGACAGAGCAGTTTTGTTTGAGGGCTCAGAGAAAAGACTGGTGTGGGATTGAGAGAGAAAAGAACATCTCCTAAGAGGTATTCTCGTCAAAATTAATCAGAATCAGATCTGGCTTCTGGACCTACTATATTTTAGGAAATGCATGTAAGAGAGGAACAATATGGGCAAAATTCAGACTCTGGGAAATTATGCAGAATAAAGGGACTGGTTTCTTCAGTAAATGCATTGCCATTGGATGAAAGGGAGCAAGGGGGGAGGAATAGAAAGTGGAATCATATAGATTAAAAGAGATTTAAGAACATGGTGACCACATATTTCAATTTGCCTGTGATCATCCTGATTTATGCTTATTTTCTGGCATAATTATTATTAGTGGTCCTTTTCACTCATAAGTATGTTGCAGTTTGGACAATTAAATATAAAGTGATCCTATTTAGGATACATAATAAGCAAGTGAAAACATATACTTCAGTTTAACCAAGCAACACACTGTAAAAGAAATATTTTTGAGATAATTTGGAGAGTTGGAACACTGATGATCTATTTGATCATATTAGGGTATTGAAGTTAATGTTTTGAGGTGAAATTATGTTGTGATTATGGTGGCTCAGTGGTAAACAATCCTTCTGCCAATGCAGGAGATGAAGGCTCTATCACTGAGTTGAGAAGATCCGTTGGAGTAGGAAATGGCAACCCACTCCAGTGTTCTTGCCTGGGAAGTCCCATGAATAGAGGAGCCTGGTGGGCTACAGTCCACATGTTTGCAAAAGAATCAAGACACAACTTAGTGACTAAACAACAACAAATGTTTTTTAAAAGAGGCCTTATTTTTAGATACTTACAGATGAAATCTATGACCCAGGAGATTAGGGTTAGGGTTAGGGTTGGATGGTTGGGAAGTGGTTAGCAGCATAGATGAAACTAGAATTATAATGAAGTTTATAACTGTTGAAATTGAGTAATGAATCTATGGGGATTTATTTAGCTATTCTTCTTTGATTTTATTTGACATCTTTTATAATGAAAAGTTTAAAAAAAATAAGGAGAATGGGAAGATGGAATTAGAAATGATGACTAGACACTTTTGATGGAGTCTTTTCCTAAATCATAAACACAGTGTTTCTTTCCTTTTATTTAGCTCTTCTTTAATTTCTCTCAGCAATGTTTGTGGTTTCAGTCTAAACATCTTGCATATATTCTGCAAGTATAATCCTTAAGTGTATTTTATACTGTATATTATATACTGTTGTGAATAGTGTTGAAGCAGTTTTAGGATTCACCTAATTGGTTTTCCATTTCTCAGAGATCACTCTCTCTAATTGTCTGATGACTGCTGTCTTGAAAACTATGGTTTCCTATATTTTCTTCTATTTTGTTTCTGATAGGGGACCAAATGTGATTGATTTCTTTTACTTGTTGACTGAAAGTTGGACCACTTGTCTAACATTAGATCAGAATTTTTTCTCGTTTGTTCGGTGCTGCTGAAAACAGATTTGTTCCATCCCATTTTTCTTTTGTTTAGTTTTGTTGATTACATTAGTTTAGGGGAGGGATATTTTGTGATTCACGTAGCCATCACATAACCATGTGTTTATTAAACATTTTACATTTTATTTTCTATTATTCATGATTATCATTCTTTTTTCCTACTTTTCAATTGACATTTAAAAGAATTTCTTACAAGTTTCTCTGAGGTATTAAGTATCTACTCTACTGTACATAGGGACTTCCCTGGTGGCTCAGCTGGTAAAGAATCTGCTTGCGGTGCAGGAGATACGGGTTTGATCCCTGGGTCGGGAAGATCCCCTGGAGAAGGAAATGATGACCCACTCCAGTATTCTTGCCTGGGAAATCCTATGGACAAAGAAGCCCGGTGGGCTATAAGCTATGGGGTCGCAAGAATCAGACATGACTTAGTGACTAAACCAGCATCACCACTACTATACATGTTCTTAATACGCCATATTTATATTTAACAAGGGTCCCAGTTTATTGTTTACATTTAATTTTGGTGATGTTATCCTTTGAAGTATAACAAACAACCTTTTATTTACTGTAGCCAAATCTATATAGTCTTTTTTACAATGTTCCTTCACAATCAGAGAATGATATTTACCTGTATTGTTCTATGTTTTTGTTGCTTGGCTCTTAACACTTCTAGATTTTTAAGGGATGTATTTCTTTACATGGAGTATATATAAATTTATTTTTTTCCAAAGTGTTCTCTTGGTGCTATTGATAATGTATCCCTCCTTTTATGTATATTTGTAGCACTACTTTTACCACAGTAAGAATTCTGTTATTGAGAATTCTGTCTATTCTTTTCCATTTATATATCCACTCCTATGCTATTTAATTATTATATCATATTTTATATTTTGCAGTATAAGAACCCCTTTTAAAGTTTTCATATGAAGTAAAATTTTTATTATTTAAAATTAATAGATGCTCATCACATAAGAATTAAATAATGAATGCTAGTGCAAAGAAACCAAAGCATCCATGACCCAATCTAAATTTCCAACTGAGTTTATAGTCTTCCAGATCTTTTGTTATTTACATACTTTTAAACTTTTTATAAAATAAGGTCATACATTATTTCATAATTTACATATATTTGCATATCAATAACATACTGTAATATTTTTAATTGTTGAAGAATATTTCATTGCATGGATAAATGATGATTTAAACAACCTCCTGTCCCCTCTTGGTAAATAATTTGTTGAAGGACATATATATATAAAAGTTTATAAATAATACATGTACAGCTTATGGTTTCACAAAATAATTGTACTCATGTAACTAGTCCCCAGATCAAGAAGCAAAACATTATCAACATTCCAAAAGTCTTCTTATAAATCCACCCTGTGTGCAAAAACTGCCTTATTCTCCAGGGCAGTAACTGTTCTGACACCATAGATTAGTCTTGGCTACTTTAGAAATTTATATAAATGAAATCATACAATATGTACTTATTTGTATTTGGCTTCTCCCTTAACAGTGTGAGATTTATCCAGTTTGTTGTGTGTAGTTCTGTAATAGTCCATTCATTCTCAGTGTACTCTAGATTTTATTGTCATTGTAAGTATATGTTTATTTTTATAAGAAACTGTTTTCCAAAATGACATTGTATCAGTATTTTGTATTGCATAGTATTTTAATGAATGAGAGATTCTTATTGATCAGCATCCTCATCAGCAGTTGTTATTTTTTGGTCTCTTTGGTTTTGTTTTGAAATTGAAACAATATTTATAAGTGCATGTTGGTATTTCATTGTTATTTTAACTTGTATTTCCCTAACTAATAATGTTGAGCATCTTTTCATATATTCATTTGCCATCCATATTTCTTCTCTGATGAAGTGACTGTACAGTTCTTTTACACCTTATTTTTTCTCATGTTGTTTTCTTATTATTTAGTTGAGTTCTTTATCTGACCTGGAGATATCTGACCTTGATCAGATATGTGATCTGTAAATATTTCTTTCTGGCCTGTGGCTTGGCTTTTCACTCTCTTCATGATGTCTTTCACAGAGAAAAAGTCTTTAATTTGGATAGAGTACAACTTGTTAATTTTTTTCTTTGCAGAGTATGCTTTTAGTGTTGTGTCCAAAAACTCGTCATGTAACCTAAGGTCAGAGATTTTCTCTTGTGTTTTCTTTTAGCACTTTTATAGCTTTATTCTTACATTTGGAACTATGAATCAAAGAACATGCATATTTTAATGTGTAGTGAGATGTACTGAAAAAATGCTTTATGAATGATTTTACTAACGTATACTCCCACTAGCCATATATGACAGTTTCCACATCTACCACCACACTGAATGTTATCCTTTGTCTTTAAATTTTTGTATCTTCACCTTTTAATACTGGCAGCTTGTTTAAATTTATTATTATTATTAGTGATTTTCAATACTTTTTCTTTTTTTACTTTTATAGTTTTAAAACTATATTTTGTGTGTTCAGTTCATTTTCCCTAGTAGAGCATTTATCTTTTATTTATCATTTTAAGTACACATAGCAGAAACCAACTACTGTACCTTAATCAAATGAGAATATTTTTCCTCACATGGCAAGTTCAGCAAAGATATTTCAGGACTGATGCAGGCACTCAAGGAATTAGATTTCTCTCTTGATACTTCACTCACACTGGCATGTGACTTTTATTTTCTCATGGTCAAAAAATAGTTTTTTTTTTACTTCTAGGCATCAGATTCATGTTTCAGGAGGGAAGAGGGGAAGAATGGATAGCAAAATTAACCATTCGGAGACTCTTCTTTTTGATAAGGAAAGCATTTTTTTCCTAGGAACCCCATCCAGGAAATTTTTCTTAAATTTCATTGGCAAGACTTGGTTAATGGCTACCTCTAACTGTTAAAGTAAAGAAAATAGTTGGACACATTGTTGCCCCCGAACACAACATGGCTTGGTTCTTCAAGCAAAGAAGCATAAAATAGATATAGACTAGGCATTACCGACTGAAAACGACTGAGCGACTTCACTTTCACTGTTCACTTTCATGCATTGGAGATGGGAATGGCAACCCACTCCAGTGTTCTTGCCTGGAGAATCCCAGGGTCGGGGGAGCCTGGTGGGCTTCCGTCTATGGGGTCGCACAGAGTCGGACACGACTGAAGCGACTTAGCAGCAACAGCAGCAGGCATTACCAAAGTCTTCCATAGAGATATGTTGTTCTTAGTCATAAGTGTTGACAATCTTTTTTTGCCATTTACTTTTTGCCATTATATGTGTACGTAACTTTGATATAGAAATTTTACATTTTTATCTTTTGTAGCTTTTGTTTTTCATGATTGTGTTCAGAGGGTCTTTTATAAGCCAAAATTTGCCCAATTTGAATTTTATATTCTTATTGACTTATTTGAGTTATATCTTCAATATTGAACTTGACAGAATTATATTAAACCAACATATATTCAACTATACTAAACCTGAAGAATTGATATCTCCATGTAATATCTATAATGGACAATAATATATAAATTTATAACATAGAAACAAGATATATTTAGCCCTCTTGTCCAAGTATGTTTTGCCATTTTCTTCATATAAAGCGTATATATCATATGAAGGTAGCTCCTAGATATTGTATATTATATGGTTTTGTTTTGCTTTACTATTATGTGAAGAAGCTTGTTTTTATTATATTTTGTAACTGAATATTGCTGATTTGTTTTAAACCTACATTTATTATATAGTTGGAGAAGGAAATGGCAACCCACTCAAGAACTCTTGCCTGGAGAATCCCATGAGCAGAGGAGTCTGGTAGGCTATTGTCAATGGGGTAGCAAAGTTGGACATAGCTTAGCAACTAAACCAACCATATTATATAGTATATGTATATAGGTACATATATACATGCAAATATGTATGTCTATATAGAGCTATCCACAGCTATGTTTCAAAACTCTTTGATTAACTATAAATTTTTTGATGATTTCCTGTAATTTCTGGATGTATAATTGTATTTTATTCATGAATTAAACTCTTAGTATTTTCTTTCAATTTCTTTTTAAAATTAATATATTCATTTTAATTGGAGGCTAATTACTTTACAATATTGTGGTGGTTATTGCCATACATAGACATGAATCACCACGGGTGTACATGTGTCTGGCCATCCTGAACCTACCTCTCTCCCCACCACTTCCCTCTGGGTTGGTCCAGAGCACCAGTTTTGAATGCCCTGCTTCACTCATCGAACTTGCACTGGTCATCTATTTTACATATGGTAATATGCATGTTTCAATGCTATTCTCTCAAATCATCCCACTTTCACCTTCTCTGTCAACTACGTCAACTCCCTCAAACTACCACACAATTGCACTCATCTGACATGCTAATAAAGTGATGCTTAAAATTCTCCAAGCTAGGCTTCAGCAATACATGAACCATGAACTTCCAGATGTTCAAGCTGGTTTTAGAAAAGGCAGAGGAACCAGAGATCAAATTGCCAACATCCACTGGATCATTGAAAAAGCAAGAGAGTTCCAGAAAAACATCTATATCTGCTTTATTGATTATGCCAAAGCCTTCGACTGTGTGGATCACAATAAACTGTGGAAAATTCTGAAAGAGATGGGAAAACCAGACCACTTGACCTGCCTCTTGAGAAACCTATATGCAGGTCAGGAAGCAACAGTTAGAACTGGACATGGAACAACTGACTGGTTACAAATAGGAAAAGGAATACATCAAGGCTGTATATTGTCACCCTGCTTATTTAACTTATATGCAGAGTACATCATGAGAAACACTGGGCCGAAGGAAGCACCAGCTGAAATCAAGATTGCTGAGAAAATATCAATCACCTCAGATATGCAGATGACAGCACCCTTATGGCAGAAAGTGAAGAGGAACTAAAAGCCTCTTGATGAAAGTGAAAGAGGAGAGTGAAAAAGTTGGCTTAAAGCTCAACATTTAGAAAACGAAGATCATGGCATCTGGTCCCATCACTTTGTGGCAAATAGATGGGGAAACAGTGGAAACAGTGGCTGACTTTATTTTGGGGGGCTCCAAAATCACTGCAGATAGTGATTGCAGCCATGAAATTAAAAGACGCTTACTCCTTGGAAGGAAAGTTTTGACCAACCTAGACAGCATATTAAAAAGCAGAGATATTACTTTTTCAACAAAGTTCTGTTTAGTCAAGGCTATAGTTTTTCCAGTGGTCATGAACGGATGTGAGCATTGGACTATAAAGAGCTGAGTGCCGAAGAATTGATGCTTTTGAACTGTGGTGTTGGAGAAGACTCTTGAGTCCCTTAGACTGCAAAGAGATCCAACCAGTCCATCCTGAAGGAGATCAGTCCTGGGTGTTCATTGGAAGGACTGATGCTGAAGCTGAAACTCCAATACTTTAGCCACCTGATGCGAAGAGCTGACTAATTGGAAAAGACCCTGATGCTGGGAAAGATTGAGGGAAAAAATGAGGGTAGGAGGAGAAGGGGATGACAGAGGATGAGATGGTTGGATGGCATCACCGACTCAATGGACATGGGTTTGAGTAGACTCAGGAGTTCGTGATTGACAGCGAGGCCTGACGTGCTGCAATTCATGGGGTTGCAAAGAGTTGGGCATGACTGAGCAACTGAACTGAACTGAACACCTTCTCCCACATAGTCCAGATGTCTTTTCTTTACATCTGTGTCTCTTTTGTGTCTTGCATATAGGGTCATTGTTACCATTTTTCTGTATATACATTAATATACTTATTGACATTTCTTTTTCTGACTTACTTCACTCTGTATAATAGGCTCCAATTCCATCCACCTCATTAGAACTGACTCAAATGCATTCTTTTTTAATAGCTGTGTAATATTCCATTGTGTATATGTACCACAACTTTCTTATCCATTCATCTGCTGATGGACATCTAGGCTGCGATGAACACTGGGGTACATGTTTCTCTTTCCATTCTGGTTTCCTTGATGTGTATGCCCAGCAGTGGGATTGCTGGGTCATATGCAGTTCTATTTCTAGTTTTTTAAGGCATCTCCACACTGTTCTCGATAGTGGCTGTACGAGGTTGCATTCCCACCAACAGTGTAAGAGGGTTCCCTTTTCTCCACACCCTTGCCAGCATTTATTGCTTGTAGACTTTTTGATGGCAGCCATTCTGACTGGCATGAGATGGTAGCTGATTGTGGTTTTGATTTGCATTTCTCTGATAATGAGTGATGTTGAGCATCTTTTCATGTGTTTGTTAGCCATCTGTATGTCTTCTTTGGAGAAATGTCTGTTTAGTCCTTTGGCTCACTTTTTAATTGGATCATTTATTTTTCTGTTATTGAGATGCATGAGCTGCTTGTATACGTTGAAGATTAATTCTTTGTCAGTTGCTTCATTTGCTATTATTTTCTCCCATTCTGAAGGCTGCCTTTTCACTTTGCTTATAGTTTCCTTTGCTGTTCAAAAGCTAAGTTTAATTAGGTCCCATTTGCTTACTTTTGTTTTATTTCCAATATTCTGGGAAGTGGATCATAGAGGATCTTGCTGTGATTTATGTCAGATGGTGTTCTCCTGATGTTTTCCTCCAAGAGTTTTATAGTTTCTGGTCTTACACTTACATCTTTAATCCATTTTGAGTTTACTTTTGTGTATGGTGTTAGAAAGTGTTCTAGTTTCATTCTTTTACAGGTGGTTAACAAACAAAAAAGCCTCTTGATGAAAGTGAAAGAGGAGAGTGAAAAAGTTGGCTTAAAGCTCAACATTCAGAAAATGAAGATCATGGCATCTGATCCCATCACTTCATGGCAAACAGATGGGGAAACAGCGGAAACAGTGTCAGACTTTATTTTGTGGGGCTCCAAAATCACTGCAGACAGTGACTGCAGCCATGAAATTAAAAGATGCTTACTTCTTGGAAGAAAAGTTATGACCAATCTAGATAGCATATTGAAAAGCAGAGACATTACTTTGCCAACAAAGGTCCATCAAATCAAGGCTATGGTTTTTCCCGTAGTCATGTATGGATGCTAGAGATGGACTGTGAAGAAGGCTGAGCACCGAAGAATTGATGCTTCTGAACTGTAGTGTTGGAGAAGACTTGAGAGTCCCTTGGACTGCAAGGAGATCCAATCAGTCCATTCTAAAGGAGATCGGTCCTGAGTGTTCTTTGGAAGGAATGATGCTGAAGCTGAAACGCCAATACTTTGGCCACCTCATGCAAAGAGTTGACTCATTGGAAAAGACTCTGATGCTGAGAGGGATTGGGGGCAGGAGAAGAAGGGGACGACAGAGGATGATATGGCTGGATGGCATCACCGGCTCAATGGACTTGAGTTTGAGTGAATTCCAGGAGTTGGTGATGGACAGGGAGGGCTGGCATGATGCAATTCATGGGGTCACAAAGAGTCGGACATGACTGAGTGACTGAACTGAACTGAACGAGTTTTCCCAGCTTCAATTGTTAAAGAGATAGTCTTTTCTCCATTGTATATTTTTACTTCCTTTGTCAAAGATAAAGTGTCCATAGGTCCATGGATTTATCTCTGGGCTATTTTATTTCATTGATCTATATTTCTGTCTTTGTGCCAGTACCATACTGTTGATGACTGTAGCTTTGTAGTATAGTCTGAAGTCAGGAGGGTTGATTCCTCCAGTTCCATTCTCTTTCTCAAGATTGCTTTGGCTATTCGAGGTTTTTTGTGTTTCCATACAAATTATGAAATTGTTTTTTCTAGTTCTCAGAAAAATATCATTAGTAGCTTGATAGGGATTACATTGAATCTGTAGATTGCTTTGGGTAATATACTCATTTTCAGTATATTAATTCTTCCATCCAAGAACATGGTATATTTCTCTATCTATTTATGTCATCTTTGATTTCTTTCATCAGTGTTTTATAGTTTTCCATATATAGGTCTTTTGTTTCTTTAGGTAAATTTATTCCTAAGTATTTTATTATTTTCGTTGCAATGGTGAATGGGATTGTTTCCTTAATTTCTCTTTCTGTTTTTTCATTGATAGTGTATAGGTATGCAAAGGATTTCTGTGTATTAATTTTACATCCTGCAGCTTTACTATATTCATTGATTAGCTCTAGTAATTTTCTGGTGATGTCTTTAGGGTTTTCTATGTAGAGGATCATGTCATCTGCAAACAGTGAGAGTTTTACTTCTTCTTTTCTAATCTGGATTACTTTTATTTCTTTTTTCTTTTCTGATTGCTGTGGCTAAAACTTCCAAAACTATGTTGAATCCTACTGGTGAGAGTGGACATCCTTTTCTTGTTCCTGATTTTAGAGAAAACTTTCAATTTTTTCACCATTGAGGATAATGTTTGCTGTTAGTTTGTTGTTGATGGCTTTTATTATGTTGAGGTATGTTTCTTTTATGCCTGCTTACTAGAGAATTTTTTTTTTAATCATAAATGGGTATTGAATTTTGTCAAAGGCTTTCTCTGCATCTATTGAGATAATCATATGATTTTAATCTTTCGCTTTGTTAATATAGTGTATCACATTGATTGATTTGCAAATACTGAAGAATCCTTGCATCCCTGGGATAAAGCTCACTTGGTGTCGTGTATGATCTTTTTAATATGTTATTGTATTCTGTTTGCTAGCATTTTGGTAGAGGATTTTTGCATCTATGTTCATCAGTGATAATGGCCTGTATTTTTCTTTTTTTGTGTGGCATCTTTTTCTGGTTTTGATATTAGGATATGGTGGCCTCATGGAATGAATTTGGGAGTTTACCTTCCTCTGCAATTTTATGTAAGAGTTTGAGTAGGATAGGTGTTAGCTCTTCTCTCAATTTTTGGTAGAATTCACCTGTGAAGCCCTCTGGTCCTGAGTTTTTGTTTGTTGGAAGATTTTTGATTACAGTTTTGATTTCCATGCTTGTGATGGGTCTGTTAAAATTTTCTATTTCTCCCCAGTTCAGTCTTGAAATGTTATACTTTTTTAAGAATTTGTGAATTTCTTCCAAGTTGTCCATTTTATTGGTGTATAATTGCTCATAGTAGTCTTTTATGATCTTTTGTATTTCTGTGTTGTCTGTTGAGATTTCTCCATTTTCATTTCTAATTTTATTGATTTGATTCTTCTCCCTATTTTTCTTGATGAGTCTGGCTAATGGTTTGTTTATTTTATTTATCTTCTCAAAGAAGCAGATTTTTATTTTTGTTGATTTTTGCTATAGCCTCCTTCATTTCTTTTTCACTTATTTCTGCTCTGATTTTTGTGATTTCTTTCCTTCTATAACGTTGGGGTTCTTATTTTCTTCTTTTTCTAGTTGCTCCAGGTGTAAAATTAGGTTATTTATTTGATGTTTCTCTTGTTTCTTGAGGTAAGCTTGCATTGCTATGAACCTCCCTCTTAGCACTGCTTTTACTGAATCCCATAGGTTTTGGGTTGTCATGTTTTCATTTTTATTTGTCTATTATGCATATTTTTATTTCCTTTTTGATTTCTTCTGTGATCTGGTTATTCAGAAGTGTGTTGTTTAGCCTCCATATATTTTTAATAGTCTTTCTACCTATAGTTGACATCTAATCTTACCACATTTTGATCAGAAAAGATGCTTGAAATAGCTTCTTCTTCTTGTTCTTCTTTTTTTTTTTTGATTTACCAAGGCTAGATTTTTGGCCAAGTATGTGATCTATCTTGGAAAATGTTCTGTGTGCACTTCTCACTCCATGAGAAAAAGGTGAAATCCATTATTTTGGGGTGAAATGCCCTACAGATATCAATTAGGTCTAACGTCCATATTATCATTTAAAGCTTGTATTTCCTTGCTAATTTTCTATTTGGTTGATCTTATAGGTGTGAATGGGGTATTAAAGTCCCCCATGCTTATTATGTTACTGTTAATTTCTCCTTTCATACTTGATTTGAAATTTGCCTTACATATTGAGGTGCTCCTATGTTGGGTGCATGTATATTTATAATTGTTATGTCTTCTTCTTGGATTGATCTTTTGATCACTATGTAGCATCCTTTTGAGTATAGCTATTCCTGCTTTCTTTTGATCTCCATTTGCATGAAATATCTTTTTCCAGCCCCTCACTTTCAGTCTGTATGTGTCCCTAGGTTTGAGGTGGGGGCTTTTGTAGACAGCATATATAGGAGTCTGGTTTTTGTATCCATTTGACCAGTCTTTGTCTTTTCATTGGATCATTTAACCCATTTACATTTAAGGGTAATTATTGATAAGTAGGATCCCATTACCATTTACTTTGTTATTTTGGGTTCATTTTTATAAATCTTTTCTGTGTTTCCTGTCTAGAGAAGATCCTTTAGCATTTGTTGAGAGCTGGTTTGGTGGTGCTGAATTCTCTCAGGTTTTGCTTGTCTGTAAATCTTTTGATTTCTCCTTCATATCTGAATGAAATCCTTCTTGGTAGAGTAATCTTGGTTGTATGTTTTTCTCTTTCATCATTCTAAGTATGCCCTGCCATTCCCTTCTGGCTTGAAGAGTTTCTATTGAAAGATCAGCTGTTATCCTTATGGGGATCCCATTATGTGTTATTTGTTGCTTTTTCCTTGCTGCTTTTAATATTTGACTTTTGTGTTTGATCTTTGTTAGTTTGATTAATATGTGTCATGGGATGTTTCTCCTTGGGTTAATCCTTTTTGAGACTGTCTGGATTTCTTGGACTTGGGTTACTATTTCCTTCCCCATTTTAGGGAAGTTTTTGACTATTATCTCCTCAAGTATTTTCTTATGCCCTTTCTTTTGGTCTTCTTATTCTGGGACACCTATGAGTTGAATGTTGGGGAATTTAACATTGTCCCAGAGATCTCTGAGGTTTCTGTCCTCAGAATGAGGTCTCTGTCCTCATTTCTTTTAATTCTTTTTTCCTTTTCCTCTCTGCTTCATTTATTTCCAACACTCTGTCTTCCACTGCACTTATCCTCTCTTCTGCCTCAGTTATTCTACTGTTGGTTCCCTCCAGAGTGCTTTTAATCTCAGTTATTGCATCATTCATTAGTGATTGACTCTTCTTTATTTTTTATAGGCCCTTGTTAAACATTTCTTGCATCGTCTCAATTCTTGTCTCTAGTCTATTTATCTGTAACTCCATTTTGTTTTCAAGATTTTGGATCATCTTTACTATCATTATTCTGAATTCTTTTCAGGTAGACTCCCTATCTCCTCCTCTTTTGCTTGGTTTGGTGGGGTTTTGTCATGTTCTTTCACCTGCTGAAGGAACATGACAAAATTTCTCTGCCTTTTCACTTTGCTGTCTTTGGCTTTCTACAGGCTGAAAGTTTGTTGTTCTTCTTGATTGTGGAGACTGCTCCCTGCGGGGGGTGGGGGAGTTGGACCCAGGGTTTCCTGGTTGGGGGAGCTTGTGTCTGTGTTCTTGCAGGTGAAGCTGAATCTCTGCTCTCTGGAGTGCAATGAAGTGTCCAGGAGTGAGTACTGAGGTGTCTGTGGGTTTGGCATGGCTTTGGGGAGCCTCTCTTTTAATGTTCAGAGTTGTGTTCCTGTTTTGCTGAAGAATTAGTGTGATGTGACTTGCACTGGAACTTATTGGCTCTTGGGTGTAGCTTGGTTTCAGTGTGGGTATGTAGACTTTTGAGTGAGCTCTTGCCTATTAATGTTCTCTGGAGTCAGGAGTTCTTTGATGTTCTAAAGTTCTGAAGTTAAGCCTTCTGCTTCTGGCTTTTTGTCCTTCTCTTACAGTAGCCTCAAGATTTCTCCACAGAACAGAAGATAAAACCCCTAGGTTAATGGTGAAATAATTCTCCACAGCCAGGAACACCCAGAGAGATACACCGAGTTATATAGAAAAGGGAATAGGGAGGAGGGAGGTAGAGGTGACCAGGGGGAGAAAAGGGGGAGTCAAAAGGGGAGAGAATAGTCTAGCCAGTAATCAAATCCCTAAGTGCTCCACAGCCCAGAACACCCAGAGAAATTCAGAGCTATGCAGAGAAGAGAAGAGGGATGAAGGAGATAGAGGTGACCTGGAGGAGAAAAGGGAGAGTCGAAAGGGGAGAGAGCAATCAAGCCAGCAGTCAAATCCCTCCTTTTGAAGAGATTGGGCTGCCTTTCTGGGTGCCTGGTGTCCTCTGCCAGCTTTCAGAAGTGGTTTTGTGGAATTTGTTCAAGACTCAAATGATCTTTTGATGAATTTGTAGGGAATAAAGTGGATTCCTCATCTTATCCCTCTGCCATCGTGAGATTGCCCCCTCAATTTCTTTTTTTATTAAAGTACAGTTTACTTTTTCTTTTTTTTTATTGTGACAAGCTAAAGAATAACACTACAAATCAGAAAGCTGGATCAGAAAGCTCACTTGGCTGAGATACAGCTAATAACAAAAGCTAACACTGATAATAATTAACAGCAATTTTTATGATTTGTTGCCAATAACTTTTTCTTATTGTACCTACATAAAATAAAGGAGGATAATGTGGGATTGAAGAACAGGATTTTCTTTTTAAACTCTCCATCAGGTATCTCTTTCCTTGCTCTGTTTATTAGAAACTTAGATTTTAGTCATTTGCATAATTTTTAGTCAGACTTTAAAAGACTTGGGATGCTAATAAAACCCGACAGCTCTGATTTCAACAACAATTTTCAGTAGCTTTTGTTTGTTCAGTAAGGCAGACACTGTGGGGAGGCACACCTTCTCAGTAGTTCCTAGGGTTGCTTCCTTGGGAGGAATAGTAAGGGCATGACTGATTCAGTATTGAAGAATGACAAAGAATTAATCTTCAAAGTATACAAGCAGCTCATGCATCTCAATACCAGAAAAATAAATGATCCAATCAAAAAGTGGGCCAAAGAACTAAACAGACATTTCTCCAAAGAAGACATACAGATGGCTAACAAACACATGAAAAGATGCTCAACATCACTCATTATCAGAGAAATGCAAATCAAAACCACAATCAGCTACCATCTCACGATGATCAGAATGGCTGCTATCCAAAAGTCTACAAGCAATAAATGCTGGAGAGGATTTGGAGAAAAGAGAGGAAATAGAGGAAAAACAAACCCAAATGACATTTCTTACACTGTTGGTGGAAATGCAACCTAGTACAGCCATTATGGAGAACAGTGTGGAGATGCCTTAAAAAACTGGAAAAAGAACTGCATTGACTCAGCAATCCCACTGCTGGGCATACACATCAAGGAAACCAGAATGGAAAGAGAAACGTGTAGCCCAATGTTCATCGCAGTGCTGTTTATAATAGCCAGGACATGGAAGCAACCTAGATGTCCATTAGCAGAGGAAAGGATAAGAAAGCTGTGGTACATATACACAATGGAGTATTACTCAGCCATTAAAAAGAATACACTTGAATCAGTTCTACTGAGGTGGATGAAACTGGAGCCGATTATACAGAGTGAGATAAGCCAGGAAGAAAAACACCAATACAGTATACTAATGCATATATATGGAATTTAGAAAAGTGGTAACAATAACCCTGTATGTGAGACAGCAAAAGAGACACAGATGTATTGAACAGTCTTTTGGACTCTGTGGGAGAGGGAGAGGGTGGGATGATTTGGGAGAACGGCATTGAAACATGTATAATATCATATATGAAATGAATCACCAGTCCAGGTTCGATGCATGATACTGGGTGCTTGGGGCTGATGCACTGGAACGACCCAGAGGGATAGTACAGGGAGGGAGGAGAGAGGGGGTTCAGGATGGGGAACATGTGTACACCTGTGGCAGATTCATGTTGATGTATGGCAAAACCACTACAATATTTGAAGTAATTAGCCTCCAATTAAAATGAATAAATTTTTAAAAATAGAGGAAAAACAAACCCAAATGACATTTCTTCATTCTTTTTATGGCTGGGTAATATTACACCAGGGCTTCCCTGATAACCCAGTTGGTAAAGAATCCATCTGAAATGCAAGAGATCCTGGTTTGATTCCTGGGTCAGAAAGATCCACTGGAGAAGGGATAGGCTACCTACTCCAATGTTCTTGGGCTTCACTTGTGGCTCAGGTGGTAAAGAATCCACCTGCAATGTGGGAGAGCCTGGTTAAATCCCTGACTGAAAGATCCCTGGAGAAGGGAAAGGCTACCTACTCCAGTATTCTGGCCTGGAGAATCCCATGGACTACACAGTGTCACAGAGAATTACAAAGAGTCGGACATGAATGAACAATTTTCACAATATTCCACCATATATTTATTATATAACACATCTTTTTTTGAATTGGAAATAACTTTTTATTTATTTCTCTAATTTTTATTGGAGTATGGTTTATTTAAAACGTGTTAGTTTCAGGTGTACTGCAAAATGAATCAGTTCAACGTATGCATATATCCACTTCTTTAGATTCTTTTCCCAATTGGCCATTATAGAGTATTGAGTACAGTTCTTTGTGCTATACAGTAGGTATATATCTATTACTATCTATATATGTTATTACTATATATATCTATTACTTATCTATTTTATATAGTGTGTATATGTCAATCTGAATCTCCCAATTTATCCCTCTCCCCTACCCCTGGTAACTATAAGTTTTTCTACATTTGTAACTCTATTTCTGTTTTGTAAATCAGTTAATTTTCCAGATTACACATATAAGCAGTATTACATGGCATTTGTCTTTCTCTGACTTGGTGCATTCAATATGGCAATCTCTGAGTCTATCCTTGTTGTTACAAATGGCATTATTTCATTCTTTTTTTGTGGCCGAGTAATATTCCATTGTATATATGAACTACATTTTCTTTATCTATTCATCTTTTTGTGGACATTTAGGTTGCTTCCATGTCTCGGCTATAAAATACTGCTACTATGAAGACTAGGATGTATGTATCTTTTAGAATTAGAGTTTTATCCAATTATATGCCCAGGTGTGGGATTTCTGAATCATATGGTCATGCTATTTTTAGTTTTATAAGGAGCTTCCATACTGTTTTTCATACTGGCTATGCCAAATTAAATTCCCACCAACAGTGTAGGAGAGTTCCCTTTTTACCCTCTTCCAGCACTTGATATTTGTAGACTTTGATGATGGTCATTCTGACCTCTGTGACATGCTGCCTCATTGGCTTTGATTCGCATTTCTCTAATTATTAGCAATGTTGAGCATCTTTTCATGTGCCTATTGGCCATCTGGATGTCTTCTTCAGAGAAATGTCTATTTAAATCTTCTGCCCATTTTTTGATTTCTTTTTTTAGTTGCATGAGCTGTTTGTATATTTTTCTTCCAACTTCTTAATGTGCTTCTCAAATTTTCCAGAACCTCTTTATTTATTCTGAACTTTAATGAGACTGACTTTAATATTTCAACATTGTAATTTTGGCTGCTGAGAAGAGATATCATTACAATATTAGGAAGGATATTACTAGTGATAGTTTTTGCATGTGGATTTTGTTTTAATTCATTGTATAGAACACTATCAACTGACTGGAGAATAAATTTTTTTTTCCTTAAAATAGGTCTCAGGCTTTAACCTAGTTTTGCCCCTAAATCTTTTCTGGGTCTTCAAGTTGGTTTTAAAGTTTTTGAGCTTAGGGTATATATTTCCAGATGGGCAAAGAAATAATTGAAAGCCAAGCGTTGGCTCTGCTAGCTGTTCACCTAGAAGAACCTCCTGATTTCAAGGCAACTTATGATTGTAGGTAAAAGGTGTTTTCACCACAAACTGAGGTCCTTCCAGTTGAAATCTGCATGTCAATCTAGTCATAAATATACATTTTATGGTGCTTCATTCACTTAAAAGTGTCATTTAGTGACAGATTCTAAATACTATTACATCTGAATAAATACCCTTCTACTATGTTTTACCCATGAAAAAGTTCAGGATTGCATATATCAGAATATCCATGGGCAGGGCAGCTTTTAGTAAAGGATAAATAAAATTGCAAGTCACTGACACAGATTTTTATTGTGTGTATCCACATAATGGATATTGAACAATCTGTACTTTCCTTACTTATTGCTTTAATCAATTCATTTAGATGTTTTCTCCTCTGAAATTTTTTCTTCCTTGTCTAAGTCACAGAGCTTATTATGTTAATTATTTCAAAGGAGTTTCAAAACAAAAGCTTTTGATGGTATCCTAAAAAAATTCCAGAACATTTGTACATTCACTAGAGGAAATATTTTTTCATTCTTTGTCTTAAATTATTAAAGTTGTACCAGTACAGTATCTACTTTTATTGTTGTCTGTTTCATCCATTCATCAAATATTATTGATTTATTTAGTATGTATTATTACCAGGTACTATCTTTGAGAGAAAGAATATAAAGATTAATATGTCAAATTCCATGCCCTCAAGGTACTGATTGTCTGAAAAGAAAAATATCTAAACAAAATAATTCAGATCAATGTGGTAAATACTAGGACCATTTATTTTGAGAATATGGAGAATGGTCATCTAAATAAGAGTGAAGTTCAAGGAAATTCACTGACAGTGACAGTGAATATTTGTCCTCCTCTTCTTCAATTATGATGGAATTTTAAGTTATATACATAAATATTCAGCTATAGCCTACATTTCAGCTAACTGTAGTCATGTCAATAAGTTCTAGTCAAAAGAATGTGAAGGGAAGTGATGTATGTCCCTTCAGGTCACACCTCATTCCTTCTCTTTCTCCATATGGTTTTCTAGGATGTGAATACTGTGAGAAGCCATCAGGAACCATACAGAAGAGAGCAATATCCTAGGAGCAATAAAGAGATTGGATTCCTAACAACCTTATAAAGCAGGATCATTGTCCTCTATATTACTAATATAAGGGGGAAAAAATGCCTTTGTATAAACCATTTAGCTGCATCTAGATCCAAGTTAATACAGTGACCTTTCCTCAGTCTTCACCCTTTCAGTTTTTTTTTGATTGTATTCACCACTTCTCATATTTACAAGCTTCTTTATTGATGTCTTTGTTTTGGTTCTCTTAATGCCTCTCAAATGTTTCATCAGCCTCTTTTAAGACTCTTTATCCTATTTCTGCTGCTAATGTGGAACTTCCTTGGGCTTTTTCCATGACCCTCTTCTATCTTTTCTCTTTTTTTAACCTTAGAATTTCATGGCTTTAATATCCTTCCTTTGAAACTGATTTCCAATGCTCTATTGATCTCCTAAAGTCCTGTCCTGTCCTGTGGGCTTCAGGTCTAGGTGTTCAATTGACTTCACTAAATTTTCACTTGGGTGAAAATTTTCACCTGCTACCGTTTCACATTCAATTGGTTTAAATTTAAACTCATGTTCCTCTCCAAACCAAACTTCCTCCTGGAGTTTGCTATTTATGCTAATAACATCATTATTCTCCTAGTCATTTATGTTTAAACTTTGGCATTGTCTTAAGTTTCTCCTCTCTTACCTGTCAACTGAAGTTTAAAATGGTAGACTGCCTGAATCCCTTCCTTTTTATTGTCCTGGCTTCCAATAATCTTCTTTACAGAGATGGGCATGATAATTTCAGTATCCAGTACACTTTAATTCTGACTTGCCAAAACCTCATCAAGTAGCTGGTTTTAGGTCACCTTTGTGGGGAACCATAATCTAGGTAACTCATAAAGAATTTTGTCGGCAACTCAATTAGATTCTTTTGTAGAAATTATGAACCCATAGCTCTGATTCTTCTTTTCCCTTATTACTACTAATTCCTTCTTCTTTCATCTTCTTTCACATAATTCCTGGCTATAAAACTCATCTGCACATACTCTCTTAACTATTTGCCCATTTTTCATTCAGTGATTATTATTTACCCCCTTTTATTTGTCTGTAAACATACCATCACTTTTCCTCTGAGTTACTGCCTTCAAATATAATTATAACAAAATGATTGGATATCACTACTGTGAATAATTCAAGGGCTTGGTATTGGATAATTTGTTTTTAGGACACTGAACTTGGAGTTTTTGAAACATTATATTTCAAGTGCATAAATTTGAGTTCAACTTTTGAGTCAGGGCTTGTAGCTAACCACATATTAGCTTTCCTACCCACTCCTTGTGTTCCCAACACTGATGTCTTCTCTCTACTGCCATATTTCATTATATAACACTAAGCTCCAGTAAATCTTATGTCAAAATTATCTCTACCTATAGCTCTTTCTAATTAACCTAATTGTTATCATTTTGGTTTTGGCTTTCATTACCTCATGCCCTAACTCTTTGCCTTGTTCTTTGGACTTCATGCTTCACCTTCCATCCTCTGTCCAGCACTCCTGCAAGGAAGGAGGTGACTGGCATGTGAGCAAGTGAAGCTTCATCTGTATTTACAGCTGCTCTCCAGTGTGCTTGAATTATCCTGAAATTATTATCCCTGCTCCAAGTCTGTGGAAAAATTGTCTTCCATGAAACTGGTCTCTGGTGCCAAAAGGGTTAGGGCTGCTTGTCTGAAATATTTGAAACCTGAATAGCTGAATGGTATTATCCCAACACTCTGGGGAAATAATTTCATGGAATGAAGATTTGGTATCATGTATACAGTCTATTTTATAGATGGCTACTTGATTGACAAACGTATACACTTATTTACCCGGTGTTTCTCAGTTATATGCCACAAATTCTCCCTTAACATTAGTGCCAAGTGAAATTTTATCTCAGAAAAAATGACTGGTATGATTTCTATCAAACAATAAGAAAATTGGAAAGAAATGAACATTTCTAATAGTGCCATTTCAGAGCTTTTCTTTTTTTGTTTTAGTTGCCAGGAAATCCAGAGTAAATATAGTGCTCCCAATTTCACTAACTCCTCTCAAGTTCGTATAGTAACATCTATCACTTTCCTTTTAGCAACTTGTTTGGCTCCTAATTGCATATTTATAACTTTTCTCAAGTACTTGTTTTAGAATAAGGAGAATATAAATCTTGCATACATGTGTAAATGACAAAAACTGTTGCTTTTTCAGTCAAAATTGTTTAGTTCTTTAAACTGCTTCAAGAGTTTACTGATGGATTCTGAAGTTCTCAGTAGGTCTTCCTTCCACGCTGTTCTTTTGAACTCTGTAGTCAGCAAAGCCTGGATTTGGTAATTGTAATTATCAAATGAATTAGGTTGCAGCCTCACAAAGCACAGCAGCTGCTCAAGTTATAGCTTCAGAGTGGGGATAGATTGTGCTGATGCTAAAAACCAGCACCACTTGTTCACTAAAGCATTTGGATATGGATTTGTTTTTGTCTCTTGCTTAACATCTAAGTGTTGAGAAAAGGTGAATGAGCCAAAATGTTTCCATGTTCTTAAATTGCATGTGGTCTTTGAAATGTTTTTTCTTGATAGTTTGTGCTTTGCTGGCAAAGAAATCAACAGATACAACACTAGGCAATTTTGCACACAATTTATCTATCTATAATAGATATTGAGGTGTGAAGTTGAAAAATTGAACTGTAGGATCTTGAGACCTGCTGTAGAATGCACAGGTCTTCAGAATGAACCTCAAAACTCCTTTACTGCTTAGGTTGACATTCCTCTTTTATGATAATCAGTGCCAATTATGTCATGTTGCATTAGCATTAAATGAGCAAATAACACAAATAAGGACAAAATAATCATAATAATATCTGCATACTGAGTACCATCCAGTGACATCTAGCTACTACCTTTTTCTTTTTCTAGAAAAAGAAATTACACATGAAAAAGTTTATACATAATTTGAAATTACACATCAATTAGTTTTCTACATTTAAAAGCTGACATACTACAGGCAAGGCGAACTTTTTCTTTTTTTTACCACTTGTATTAGTTTCCTTTCTGTCATAACGAATTACCACAAATTTAGTGGCTTAAACATTGCAAACGCATTTTGTAATTCTGAAAGTCAGAAGCCTGAAATGGGTCTCATTAGAGTAAAACCAAGGTGTTGGCAGGATTGTGTTCCTTTCAGAGGCTTTAGGGGAGAATTCATTTCCTTGCCTTTTCCAGCTCCTAGAACCATCCACGTTTCTTGGCCTGTAGCCCCTTCCTCCATCTTCCAAGCCAGCAACCTCAAGCCAAATCCTTCTCATGTTTCTGTCTCTCTGGTTCTCTCTCTTCTACCTCCCTCTTCCACCTTTGTAGTTACATTTGGTTCACTGGATAATCCAGAATAATATCCATATTTTAAGATCATTGATTAGTAACCTTCATTCAATATGTAATCTTAATCTCTCTAGCTATGTAATCTAACATATTCACAGGTTCCAAGAATTAGGACATGGACATTTTTGGGGCCTGTTATTTTGCCTACCTCACTACTACCTGTAAATCATTATTCAGTACCCTCTCCCCAAGAAATAAACTCTATTATCCCTTTGATGTATTCCTTCCAGATTTTTTTCTTTGTGTTTACCAAAACATACATGCATGCATAAAGACACGTAGTTTTGTTTTTTGGTGTTTATCTACAACTTGCTTTTATTTCACAATATGTCTTAGAAAAGATATATTTGAATTCATATTACTAATATATTTTAATTTTAACTGGAGAAAAATGAGTAACAATACTTCTTGAAATTTCATAATGTTCTGGTAAGAATCAGTGGGATAACTGATTTATAATCATGTAGTTAAAATGTATGTGAAAGTATTTCTTTTTAATGTGTTGTTGGATTCTGATTGCTAGAATTTTGTTGAGGATTTTTGCATCTATGTTCATCAGAGATATTGGCCTGTAGTTTTCCTTTTTTGTGACATCTTTGTCAGGTTTTGGTATTAGGGTGATGGTGGCCTCATAGAATGAGTTTGGAAGTTTACCTTCCTCTGCAATTTTCTGGAAGAGTTTGAGGAGGATAGGTGTTAGCTCTTCTCGAAATTTTTGGTAGAATTCAGCTGTGAAGCCATCTGGACCTGGGCTTTTGTTTGCTGGAAGATTTCTGATTACAGTATCAATTTCCGTGCTTGTGATGGGTCTGTTAAGATTTTCGATTTCTTCCTGGTTCAGTTTTGGAAAATTGTACTTTTCTAAGAATTTGTCCATTTCTTCCACGTTGTCCATTTTATTGGCATACAACTGCTGATAGTAGTCTCTTATGATCCTTTGTATTTCTGTGTTGTCTGTTGTGATCTCTCCATTTTCATTTCTAATTTTATTGATTTGATTTTTCTCTCTTTGCTTCTTGATGAGTCTGGCTAATGGTTTGTCAATTTTATTTATCCTTTCAAAGAACCAGCTTTTGGCTTTGTTGATTTTTGCTATGGTCTCCTTTGTTTCTTTTGCATTTATTTCTGCCCTAATTTTTAAGATTTCTTTCCTTCTACTAACTCTGGGGTTCTCCAACTCTTCCTTTTCTAGTTGCTTTAGTTGTAGAGTTAGGTTATTTATTTGACTTTTTCTTGTTTCTTGAGGTATGCCTGTATTGCTATGAACTTTCCTCTTAGCACTGCTTTTATAGTGTCCCAAAATGGATTAAAGATCTAAATGTAAGATCAGAAACTATAAAACTCCTAGAGGAGAACATAGGCAAAACACTCTCAGACATAAATCACAGCAGGATCCTCTATGATCCACCTCCCAGAATGCTGGAAATAAAAGCAAAAATAAACAAATGGGATCTAATTAAAATTAAAAGCTTCTGCACAACAAAGGAAACTATAAGCAAGGTGAAAAGACAGCCTTCTGAATGGGAGAAAATAATAGCAAATGAAGCAACTGACAAACAACTAATCTCAAAAATATACAAGCAACTTATGCAGCTCAATTCCAGAAAAATAAACGACCCAATCAAAAAATGGGCCAAAGAACTAAATAGACATTTCTCCAAAGAAGACATACGGATGGCTAACAAACACATGAAAAGATGCTCAACATCACTCATTATTAGAGAAATGCAAATCAAAACCACAATGAGGTACCACTTCACACCAGTCAGAATGGCTGCGATCCAAAAATCTGCAAGCAATAAATGCTGGAGAGGGTGTGGAGAAAAGGGAACCCTCCTACACTGTTGGTGGGAATGCAAACTAGTACAGCCACTGTGGAGAACAGTGTGGAGATTCCTTAAAAATTGCAAATAGAACTACCTTATGACCCAGCAATCCCACTTCTGGGCATACACACCGAGGAAACCAGAATTGAAAGAGACACATGTACCCCAATGTTCATCGCAGCACTGTTTATAATAGCCAGGACATGGAAACAACCTAGATGTCCATCAGCAGATGAATGGATAAGAAAGCTGTGGTACATATACACAATGGAGTATTACTCAGCCGTTAAAAAGAATTCATTTGAATCAGTTCTGATGAGATGGATGAAACTGGAGCCGATTATACAGAGTGAAGTAAGCCAGAAAGAAAAACACCAATACAGTATACTAACACATATATATGGAATTTAGGAAGAGGGCAATGACGACCCTGTATGCAAGACAGGGAAAGAGACACAGATGTGTATAACGGACTTTTGGACTCAGAGGGAGAGGGAGAGGGTGGGATGATTTGGGAGAATGACATTCTAACATGTATACTATCATGTGAATTGAATCGCTAGTCTATGTCTGACGCAGGATGCAGCATGCTTGGGGCTGGTGCATGGGGATGACCCAGAAAGTTGTTATGGGGAGGGAGGTGGGAGGGGGGTTCATGTTTGGGAATGCATGTAAGAATTAAAGATTTTAAAATTTAAAAAAAAAAAAACTAAAATTTAAAAAAAAAAAAAAAAAAAGAAAGTATTTCGTGACCTACATTCTGTTAGGCATACAAACATGATTACTGTATCTCATGCACAAAAGTAAAGAAACTTCTCAATTTTGTTCTTCTCTAATGGCATGTCCTAGATGAATGATTCTACTACTTTTCAGTGTTTTCTTACATGTCATGTTTGCTAACTTTGAAATAATTTGTTTTCTTCTGGGGCCTCTAGTGTTTATCATGGTTTTACTATTCCTTCAGAAAAACATTTTCAGCCCTTTTCTGGCTCAAGTATCTTTTAAATGCACTGCAGTCAGGAAACTATAGTTAGTTAATAGACCTTTCCTTATTGGAATTTGTGAAGTCTAAAGGACTTCATGACTTATAAATGGTCTATTTTACCCCTAAATAAACTAATTCAATAAATGGGATGAATAAAAGCCTCTTTAAGGTTACTTAAGACTTCATAGCTGGAAAAGGCAATGGCACCCCCACTCCAGTACTCTTGCCTGGAAAATCCCATGGATGGAGGAGCCTGGTAGGCTGCAGTTCATGGGGTCGCTAAGAGTCAGACATGACTGAGCGACTTCACTTTCATTTTTTATATATATTATAAATATGTACTCCTCTTTTTTATTTTAAGCTATCCTTAAAAATACAGATATTTTTTAACTGTAGGACTTACTTTCTTGTGTTATGCTGAAGAAGATCACCCATTACCTCAAAATCATAATCATATTTACTTGCAAATTTCTGGTCATATTTTTATACTGAGGGTAATATTCTGAAGTTTGGAATGAACATGATTGAAGTTATCACATTTATCATATTTTATATTTCCTTATTTGCATACATGATTCAGTTTATGTATACTCTGTTGTGTTTCATTGATCTCTTTGTTCCTGCACCTAGACCATATTATTTTAATTACTTTGATTTTAGAATTTGTCTTGATTTCTAGCTGGTATAAATAGATTTCTCTTTTATTTGCATTAAAAATGATTATAGCTTTTTTTCACTGTATCTTAAGAAAAGTCTGTGAAAAACTTGATGAAAACTTTTATGGTATTTTGATTACACTGTATTGAATTAATAAGCTAATCCTGGGAGTATTGATATCTTTTCAATAAGCAACCTTCCTGCATAAAAATATGTTATATTTACACCTAGCAAACTCTTATATTTTTCAGAAGAGTTTTTTAGGTTTTTTTTTCTACAAATATCTTGCATTTCCTGTTAGATCTCTTCCTAAGTACTTTGTGGTTTCTGTTGCTATTGTGAGTAAGCTTGTCCTTCAATTCTCTTGTATTTCCTAGATTGACTGTTATATTGTCCTCACAAATGGACAGCTTTATATTTACTTTCCAATCCTTCCTTATATTTCTTCATTTATTATTCATCATTCCTGCTCCAGATCTTATTGTATCAGCTGGAGCTTATATTACAATGTCGAACAGGCTGTTTCATCCTGATCTAATTTCCAGCTTTAATGGGATACCTTCAAAATTTCACTATTACTTCTTCTGCTCAATTCTACTTTATCTCTCTTCAGTTCACATTTGGGCTTCCCAGGCGGGGCTAGTGGTAAAGAATCCACCTGCCAATGCAGAAAACATGGGTTTGATCCCTGAGTTGGAAAGATCCTCTGGAGTAGGAAGTGGCACCCACTCCGGTACTCTTGACTGAAAAATTCCATAGGATAAGCACAGGAGCCTTGCAGGCTACAGTCCATGGAGCCACAAAGAGTTCGACATGACTGAATGACTAAGCATACACACAGTTCACAATTGATACAAATAATGGAATGGAAAATTGAGTCTTTACAAAATTAAAATGAAAAATAAAATAGATAAAATTTAGGTAAACCTGATCACAAAATTTATGAAGGTCATAAGTAAACAACATTAAGAATTAAAAAGGGACAAAACTACAGAGACAGATAAAGTCAACTTTATGCTAATACATTTTACACACTAGATGAAATGCAGTGTTTTCTCTATCTGCTCCCCTCCCTTGCAAAACAAACAGACAAAAAAATGAAAAGACTAAAACTGGCAGAACAAGAAAGAGCCAGTTTAGGATGATAAAAATGGAGTAATAAACATAAAAGTAGCTGATCTACTCCCAAAACAAAGTATCAGGCCTGGATGGGGTGAATTCTAACTAACCTTAAAAAAAGACAAGCTCTTTTGATGCATAGAAAAAGATTATATGGTCCCCAGTTCATTTCTGAGGCAAGCATAATTCTACTAACAAAACCTTGGCCAACTGGCCAATCTGTCCAGAGCTCTGAAATGAGAATTTCCCGTCAGAGGTGGTCTTCACTGGATAAAATGAGTCTTTATACCCCACTTTCCTCAGTCACTAGATGTAGGCTACTCTGGGAAAATGTGGCTTCAGACAAGGGGGCTCTTCAAACCTGAGGGGGACCTTGAAGAAGATGGCAGGCTGCCTTCTGACCGCACTTCCTTTCTGACTCTGAACAGAAAATCTTTCCTTGAAGAGGGATCTGGTGGAGAATCTCTATGTCTAACGTTTTATTTACTTTGTGCATTTTTTCCTGTTTATTAAATCTAAAGCTTATGTCATTTACTTTCAGTTCTTCTTGATTAATAATAAGTGTATTTTGCTTATAAATGTCCCTCTGAATGTTACTTTGGTTACATTCCACAAATTTCAATATGCTAAGATATAATTGCTCATTCTACACAGGTCATAATTTTCATTTATATTTGCTCTTGAATTAAAAAAATAGTATTATGTTATAAATTTCTAAAGTATAGCTATAAGAATTCATGATTGTAGAAATTTTCAGATTCGGTCTGATAATGCCATATAAGTTTGTAGTGTGCTAATGGATCCATATTGCTTCTTGGTTTACCACTGTTAATATGGCTCTTTTGTGGAGGTACTGTATATCCACACATACTTACATTTAGTAACATTATATATAAATTTGTGTATATATATATATATATATATATATATATATAATTTTCTCTTTCTCCTATTCATACTCTTTCTCCTCTGCCTAGTCTTCACCCTCCTCTTCCTGAAAATAAAATAAGTATGTGTTGTGTACATAACACAATGAAATATTACTCAGTCATAAAAATGAAATAATGCCATTTGCAGCAACATGGATGGACCTAGAGATTATCATACTAATGAAGTACGTCAGATAGAGAAAGACAATATCGTATGATGTAATGTATATGTGGACTATAAAAAAATGAGACAAATGAACTTACTTACAAAATAGAAATAGACCCACAGACTTAGAAAACAAACTTATGGCCACCAAAGTGAAAATCACTGATCTGGTATGCCTGGTGTCCTTCAGATAAACTAGAAGTTTAGGATTACCAGACATACTCTACTATGTATAAAACAGATAAACAATAAGGATCTATTATATAGCACTGGGGCCTATATTCAATACCTTGTAGTAAACTATAATGGAAGAGAATCTGATAAAGAAATATATATATATCAGTTCAGTTCAGTCACTCAGTCGTGTCCAACTCTTTGCGACCCTATGGAGTACAGGCTTCCCTGTCCATCATCAACTCCCAAAGCTTGCTCAACTCATGTCCATCAAGTCCATGATGCCATCCAACCATCTCATCCTCTGTTGTCCCCTACTTCTCCTGCCTTCAATCTTTCCCAGCACCAGGGTCTTTTCCAAGGAGTCAGTTCTTCACATCAGGTGGCCAAAATATTGGAGTTTCAGCTTCAACATTAGTCCTTCCAATGAATATTCAGGACTGATTTCCTTTAGGATTGATTGCTTGAATCTCCTTGCAGTCCAAGGGACCCTCAAGAGCCTTCTCCAACACCAGAGTTCAAAAGCATCAGTTCTTTGGCACTCAGCTTTCTTTATAGTCCAACTCTCACTTCCATACATGACTACTGGAAAAACCATAGCTTTGACAAAACGGACATTTGTTGGCAAAGTAGTGTCTCTGCTTTTTAATATGCTGTTTAGGTTGTCACCCTGCTTATTTAACTTATTTGCAGAGTACATCATGAGAAACGCTGGACTGGAAGAAACAAGCTGGAATCAAGATTGCTGGGAGAAAGATCAATAACCTCAGATATGCAGATGACACCACCCTTATGGCAGATAGTGAAGAGGAACTAAAAAACCTCTTGATGAAAGTGAAAGTGGAGAGCGAAAAAGTTGGCTTAAAGCTCAACATTCAGAAAACAAAGATCATGGCATCCGGTCCCATCACTTCATGGCAAATAGATGGGGAAACAGTGAAGAGTGTCAGACTTTATTCTTCTGGGCGCCAAAATCACTGCAGATGGTGACTGCAGCCATGAAACTAAAAGATGCTTTCTCCTTGGAAGAAAAGTTATGACCAACCAAGATAGTATATTCAAAAGCAGAGACATTACTTTGCCGACTAAAGTCCATCTAGTCAAGGCTATGGTTTTTCTAGTAGTCATGTATGGATGTGAGAGTTGGACTGTGAAGAAGGCTGAGCGCCGAAGAATTGATGCTTTTGAACTGTGGTGTTGGAGAAGACTCTTGAGAGTCCCTTGGACTGCAAGGTGATCCAACCAGCCCATTCTGAAGGAGATCAACCCAGGATTTCTTTGGAAGGAATGATGCTAAAGCTGAAACTCCAATACTTTGGCCACCTCATGCAAAGAGTTGACTCTTTGGAAAAGGCTTTGATGCTGGGAGGGATTGGGGGCAGGAGGAGAAGGGGACGATGGAGGATGAGATGGCTGGATGCATCACTGACTCGATGGACGTGAGTCTGAGTGAACTCCGGGAGATGGTGATGGACAGGGAGGCCTGGCGTGCTGCGATTCATGGGGTCACAAAGAGTCGAACACGACAGAGTGACTGAACTGAACTTAACTTAGGTTGGTCATAGCTTTTCTTCTTTTATATATATAGAAGCAAGCGTCTTTTAATTTCATGGTCACCATCTGCAGTGACTTTGGAGCACCCTCCCAAAAAAACACTAAAGTCTGTCACTGTTTCCATTATTTCCCCATCTATTTGCCATGAAGTGATGGGACCAGATGCCATGATCTTCGTTTTTTGAATGTTGAATTTTAAGCCAGCTTTTTTCACTCTCCTCTTTCACTTTCATCAAGAGGCTCCTCAGTTCCTCTTCATTTTCTGCCGTAAGAGTGGTGTCATCTGCATATCTGAGGTTACTGATATTTCTCCTGGCAATCTTGATTCCAGCTTGTGCTTCCTCCAGCCCAGTGTTTCTCATATACTCTGCATATATACTCTGCATATAAGTTAAATAAACAGGGTGACAATATACAGCCTTGACGTACTCCTTTTCCTATTTGAAACCAGTCTGTTGTTCCATGTCCAGTTCTAACTGTTCCTTCTTGAGCTGCATATAGGTTTCTCAGGAGGCAGGCAAGGTGGTCTGGTATTCCCATCTCTTTAAGAATTTACCACAGTTTGTTGTGATCAACACAGTCAAAGGCTTTCTTGTAGTCAATAAAGCATAAATAGATGTTTTTCTGGAACTCTTGCTTTTTTATGATCCGACAGATGTTGACAATTTGATCTCTGGTTCCTTTGGCTGTTCTAAATCCAGCTTGAACATCTGGAAGTTCACAGTTCATGTACTGTTGAAGTCTGGCTTGTAGAATTTTGAGCATTACTTTGCTAGCATATGAGATGACTGCAATTGTGCAGTAGTTTGAACATTCTTTGGTTTTGGAATAAAAACTGACCTTTTCCAGTTCTGTGGCCACTGCTGAGCTTTTCAAATTTGCTGGAATATTGAGTGCAGAACTTTCACAGCATCATCTTTTAGGATTTGAAATAGCTTAACTGGACTTTCATCATCTCCACTAACTTTGTTCATGTAATGCTTCCTAAGGGCCACTTGACTTCACAAACCAAGATGTCTAGCTCTAGATGAGTGACCACATCATCATGGTTATCCAAGTCATTAAGATCTTTATTGCATAGTTCTGTGTATTCTTGTCACCTCTTCTTAATATCTTCTGCTTCTGTTAGGTCCTTATTGTTTCTGTCCTTTATCTTGCCCATTCTTGCATGAAATGTTCCCTTGACTTCTCCAATTTTCTTGAAGAGATTTCTAGTCTCTCCCATTATATTGTTCACCTCTATTTCTCTGCACTGTTCATTTAAGAAGTCCTTCTTATCTCTCCTTGCTTTTCTCTGGAATTCTGCTTTCAGTTGGGTATATCTTTCCTTTTCTCCCTTTCCTTTGCTTCTCTTCTTTCCACAGATATTTGTAAGGCCTCCTCAGACAGCCATTTTGCCTGCTTGTGTTTCTTTTTCTTTGGGATGTTTTTTAGTCACTGACTCCTTTACAGTGTTACAAACCTCCATCCATAGTTCCTCAGGCATTTGGTCTACTAGATCTAGTCACTTGAATCTCTTCATGACCTCCACTGTCTAATCAGTAGGGATTTGATTTAGATCATTCCTAAAAGGCATAAGTTTCTCTTTCTTCAATTTAATTGCAATTTATATTTTTTTGCCATAAAGAACTGAATTTTGCAATAAGGAACTCATTATCTGAGCCACAATCAGCTCCAGGTCTTGTTTTTGCTGACTGTATAGAGCTTCTCCATCTTTGGCTGAAAAGAATATAATCAATCTGATTTCAGTATTGACCATCCAGTGAAATCCATGTGTAGAGTCATTTCTTGGATTGTTGGAAAAGGATGTTTTGCTCTGACCAATGTGTTCTCTTTACATTTTTTAATTTTTATTTTAAGTTTTTTTCATTGTATAACTTCCTTTAAAATTAAATTTATACAAATTAGTCTATTCCTCTTCCTTCAAAATAGATACTTATCTATTCAATTGGAAAATTAGCTAAAGAAATCTTCCAATTAAAAGTAGCTAATTTATATATTATAATAGATATTTCTGCCATTTTCACATTCTTTAGCTTTAAATTAACTTAAAATTTTGATTTTTTAATAGTTTAAATTTCCTAAGTAAAGGGTCTTTCCAATTTGTAGTTGTAAATCTTTTAAACATCATACTTTATTACAGATGGTGGGAAGACTGGCCAGGACTTCTTTTATTTAGAAGCCATAGATTCCATAGCTCAAGCCTAGACTACAAAACCATATTCAAAGAATTTTTTCCCAGAATTTCAACCTTGAAGAATAATTCTTGGATAACCATTATTAAACATATAATGCCATTGCATTTCTGTGTTACAGGAAGTTTTTCTACATTTACCTATTTTTGTGCTGCTATTTCATGAGTCACATTTCTAAAAACCAACTTAAGCTAAACACACAAAAAATAGTAATTTTAAAATGAGTCAATTAATAACAAGAGATCAGTAGATCAGTTGTTTCAAGATCACTTCAGTTCATTTCTTTCTTTTCTGTTACTAATAACAGTTGATTGTGTGTGGCCTTAAAAAGCAAATGAAACTGTTGGTTAAATCACTGCCAAAATAATAGTGAAATATTAACCATGTTCAAAGCAAAGATTACTGATTTCATCATTCCTCGTTCAAATGTGTCATTGTAAACAGGACTGGTATTCAACTAGGGGATGATAGAACAGGCCATGTTGCTTGACAAAGGTCCACCTAGAAAATTAAAAAAAAAAAACATAGCTTTAAAAATTCTTATAAACATAGCCCAAATTCTAATCTTTCTACCTGGTTTGTTTAATAAAGAAGTTTCAGAAATACTTCACCATATTTTTACTAAAAGAAAAGTTTCAAAACAGTGAAACTCAGAAGATTAATTGGACCCAGCTGGCTTTCTTTAGGACATTAACCGAGAGAGATTTAAGCCATGCACATTAAAAAAAAAAGTTCCTTAAGGCATAAGATTTTGTCTTTTTTATGAAAATTTATTTTTCATATTATCCACCAATTTACTTTCAATTGGTGGATAATATGGGATTCCCTGGTAGCTCAGCTGGTAAAGAATCCACCTGTATTGCAGGAGATTCCAGTTTGATTCCTGGGTCGGGAAGTTCTGCTGGAGAAGGGATAGGCTACCCACTCTAGTATTTTTGGGCTTCCCTGGTGGCTCAGCTGATAAAGAATCCACCTGCAATACAGGAGATCTGGGTTCAACCCCTGGGTTGGGAAGGTGCCCGGGAGAAGGGAATGGCTACCCACTCCAGTATTCTGGCCTGGAGAATTCTGTGGACTATATATACAGTCCATGAGGTCACAAAGAGTCAGACATGACTGAGCGACTTTTACTTCACTTACTTTACAGTATTGTGTTGGTTTGTGCCATATGTCAACATGCTAGCATTGCACTTCAAGTTTCAAAACTTTTACTTTAAAACACTTTACTGAAACTAATGTTTTTTAAGGTTGTTCCTTCTTAGAGGATCAATAAAAGCCCAGCATTTCCCCACTCTCACCTCTTAAAACATTTGGCACTCATCCACTTTCCCTTGTCTTTTTAGCCTTTTATTGCTACAGTTCTCAGATTCCTTCTGTATTCTTGTACGTAGACAGGTCAACTGTCAAAGATGTAGGCTATCTTATGCAGTGTCTCACCTTCTTTAGCCACTCTTTTATCTTCTATGTCGTTGATTAGGACAGTCCAGTGATTCAGATGCCAGTCCTCAATCAACTGCTAGAGATTCTGATTATCATCTTTGATTCATCATCCTGGGATCAGTCCTGGGAACAATACCCAGAGAGACAGCCTTGACATAGAGACAGTTCAGTTCAGTTCAGTTCAGTCACTCAGTCGTGTCCGACTCTTTGCGACCCCATGAATCACAGCATGCCAAGCCTCCCTGTCGATCACCAACTCCCAGAGTTCACTCAAACTCACGTCCATCAAGTCAGTGATGCCATCCAGGCATCTCATCCTCTGTCATTCCCTTCTCCTCCTGCCCCCAATCTCTCCCAGCATCAGAGTCTTCTCCAATGAGTCAACTCTTCGCATGAGGTGTCCGAAGTACTGGAGCTTCAGCTTTAGCATCATTCCTTCCAAAGAAATCTCAGGGCTGATCTTCGGAATGGACTGGTTGGATCTCCTTGCAGTCCAAGGGACTCTCAAGAGTCTTCTCCAACACCACACTTCAAAAGCATCAATTCTTCGGCGCTCAGCCTTCTTCACAGTCCAACTCTCACATCCATACATGACCACTGGAAAACCATAGCCTTGACTAGACAGACCTTAGTCGGCAAAGTAATGTCTCTGCTTTTCAATATACTATCTAGGTTGGTCATAACTTTTCTTCCAAGGAGTAAGCGTCTTAATTTCATGGCTGCAGTCACCATCTGCAGTGATTTTGGAGACCCCCAAAATAAAGTCTGACACTGTTTCTACTGTTTCCCCATCTATTTCCCGTGAAGTGATGGGACCAGATGCCATGATCTTCGTTTTCTGAATGTTGAGCTTTAAGCCAACATTTTCACTCTCCTCTTTCACTTTCATCAAGAGGCTTTTAGTTCCTCTTCACTTTCTGCCATAAGGGTGGTGTCATCTGCATATCTGAGGTTATTGATCTTTCTCCCGGCAATCTTGATTCCAGCTTGTTTCTTCCAGTCCAGCGTTTCTCATGATGTACTCTGCATAGAAGTTAAATAAGCAGGGTGACAATATACAGCCTTGACTTACTCCTTTCCCAATTTGGACCCAGCCTGTTGTTCCATGTCCAGTTCTAACTGTTGCTTCCTGACCTGCATACAGATTTCTCAAGAGGCAGGTTAGGTGGTCTGGTATTCCCATTTCTTTCAGAATTTTCCACAGTTTATTGTGATCCACACAGTCAAAGGCTTTGGCATAGTCAAGAAAACAGAAATAGATGTTTTTCTGGAACTCTCTTGCTTTTTCCATGATCCAGCAGCTTTTGGCAATTTGATCTCTGGTTCCTCTGCCTTTTCTAAAACCAGCTTGAACATCCAGGAGTTCACGGTTCACGTATTGCTGAAATCTGGCTTGGAGAATTTGAGCATTACTTTACTAGCGTGTGACATGAGCGCAATTGTGTGGTAGTTTGAGCATTCTTTGGCATTGCCTTTCTTTGGAATTGGAATGAAAACTGACTTTTTCCAGTCCTGTGGCCACTGCTGAGTTTTCCAAATTTGCTCGCCTGAGTGGAGCACTTTCACAGCATCATCTTTCAGGATTTGAAACAGCTCAACTAGAATTCCATCACCTCCACTAGCTTTGTTCGTAGTGATGCTTTCTAAGGCCCACTTGACTTCACATTCCAAGATGTCTGGCTCTAGGTGAGTGATCACACCATCATGATTATCTGGGTCGTGAAGATCTTTTTTGCACAGTTCTTCTGTGTATTCTTGCCACCTCTTCTTAATATCTTCTGCTTCTGTTAGGCCCAGACCATTTCTGTCCTTTATCCAGCCCATCTTTGCATTAAATGTTCCCTTGGTATCTCTAATTTTCTTGAAGAGATCTCTAGACATAGAGACAGAGGTAGATATTTTCCAGTGGCCATAGTTTGCATGCTATGGTTTGCAACCACTTTATTTTTGGGGTACCAGGAAGAAAGGGGCAAAGTCTTTCTTGTTTTGTCCTTGAAGGTCTCTCCTTGTGACACGGCATGACCACTACTTTCCCTGGGTTAACTGCTACTTTGCACTTCAGTACTCAAATGGCCTTGGCAGAGTTTGCTGTACTGATCTGCTAGAGTGTACAAGCTTTCTTCTCTTCCTGGTCCTTTTTGATTCACTCATCACCTTCTTATTGTAGCCCTTGGGCAGCTTTCCCCTTTCCTCCACTTCCAGAGATGATTCCAGTTCTATGTATTTATGCATCTCTCCCCAGATTCTTTTAGAGTCATGAAAGTTTCTGTCCATTTCTGAACCCGTTGCTGTAATAAATCAAACATTTATTAGCATAAATAAATGTTGCATTTCTTTTTGACACCCCATTGTGGAGATTGGATTAGTCTGTTTCTTCATTTTTCATGCCAAACGCTATTCTAGTCTCGCTGAAATTCTCTCAGTGCAGGTCAAGTTGTGTTACCAGTATCTCTGCAGAAACCAGAAGAACCCTGCCCAATGTAGCAGATTCCTTGAGGAATCTTTGTGAATTGACATAACCTTTCCAATCCCTAACCTAAGTCACTGGGAAATGGACTTCTGCAACTTTCCAGTTGAGCTAAAGAAAGAAATAATGTGTATAAAATGCTTAAAATCAAAATCTAGCTTGAAGTTTTTTTTTCCAGGCAATAAGGCTGATGAGTAGAATAGATGAGACATAGGTTGAAGCTAGGTTGGCAGAAATACTTGACATTATCCACATCAACAAAGCACACGGGAGAGTGATAGGATGCACTGTTTCCAGAAAATATCTTGGGCTTGCAGACTGAAAAGAGTTATATCATAATAGTTGTTGTTCAGTTACTAAGTCACATCCAACTTTTTGTGACCCCATGAAATGTAGCATACCAGGCTTCCCTGTCCTTTACCACCTTTCAGAGTTTGTTCAAACTCATGTCCATTGAGTTGGTGATACCATCCAACCATCTCATCCTCCTTCACCCCCTTCTCTGCCTTCCCTCACGCTTTTCCAGCATCAGGGTCTTTTCCAATGAGTCAGCACTTTGTCAGGTAGCCAAAGTATTGTAGCTTCAGCTTCAGCATCAGTCCTTCCAGTGAATATTCAGGGTTGATTTCCTTTAGGATTGACAAGTTTGATCTCCTTGCTGCCCAAGGGACTCTCAAGAGTCTTCTCCAGCACCACAGTTCAAAAGCATCAATTCTTTGGTGCTCAGCCTTCTTCATGTTCCAACTTTCATATCTGTACATGACTCATGATTCATATCATATGATCCAAAATTCATCCTTCAGGATCTAATTGTATTTTGGGGGAAAGGGGGACAATAATTCTTCCAAACCTCTCCCCAGACCTTTGCAAAAAGTTGAGGATAACCAGACTATGTATAGCTATACATACCTTATAGCTATGAGTACCTTTCATTATGAATTTGTTAGTGTGTGGTTTTCTCCCATCCTAATGTCTGTGGCATGGCACAGATGTCTGTTAACAATAAAACTGACTGTGAACCTTGAGAATGTCAACCCCAGCTGCTCCATGGCATATAACAGTGTTCTTGCTGCTGCTGCTGCTGCTGCTAAGTCACTTCAGTTGTGTCCGACTCTGTGTGACCCCATAGACAGCAGGCTCCCCCGTCCCTGGATTCTCCAGGCAAGAACACTGGAGTGGGTTACCATTGCCTTCTCCAATGCATGAAAGAGAAAAGTGAAAGTGAAGTCGCTCAGTCGTGTCTGACTCTATGTGACCCCATGGACTGCCGCCTACCAGGCTCCTCTGTCCATGGGATTTTCCAGGCAAGAGTACTGGAGTGGGGTGCCATTGCCTTCTCCAACAGTGTTCTTAGGACACCTTAGTTTTCTGGTCATATATTTGTAAATATTCTTCAGCTTCTTCCTCTTGTTTTAGTTTTCATTTTTAATATGTTCTTCTGCAAGTTCTTTCTGACCTATACATGTTCCTCTAAATTCACTGACTTCATACATTCCATTTCTGATACTTTCACTTTTCCAATCTAACAGACTTTTTCCCCTCGCAGTCTTTCTGATCAGTGTTGCCCATTTGACATAATTGATGAAAATAAGTTATGTCTACATTTCATTGAATTGTAAGGGAATTGCTATCTGGAATCAGAAGGAGGAATTATTGATTTCACAAGCCGAGAGGACTCCTGAAATGTTTCCTAGAGGAGTTAGAATCCTGGGACATATGAAAAATGCCCAAAATACAAGGTTGGGAAGGGCATTTAGACAATGGAATACAGTTTGCACAAAGAGAATAGTGTAGTGTAGTTGAAAAGCAGGACAAATTGGAGGATGGAGGCCTGAAAAGACAGTGAAGGGCCTTGAATTCATGCTAAAGACCATGAACTTCATTGTATGGGATCAGGCAAGCAAGTAGAATATTTAAATGGTATAGTTTAACTAGTAAAATGTATGTATTAGAAACAGTATTTCCTGGCAGAAAGAAGGAAGAGTGGGTAGGAAAAAGAGGAGAGACTGGAAGCAGGGAGACTACTCAGGAGACAAGTCATCAGTTCTCCTCCTTCTTCAGGCAGTGAGTGTGCTCTCTGTCCCCCTTGCCTGCTCACTCCAGGTATTCTGAAGCAGTTCTGGTTTCCAGAGCAGAGTAGTGAGAAGAAGGATGGACATAGTTCTCAGCACGTACCTTGAGTAAGCATCTGGTACTAGAGTGCCTTTCATAGTGGGCACTTACAGTTATAACCCTGTTTGGAGTACAGTATTTTACATATCATAGGTGCTCAAAAATATTTGTTGACTGAATGAGTAAATTTTAAAAAGCCCCTTTGTTGGCATCATCCTACCCATAAAGTCAGAAGTCCTCTTTTACACACTCCTGTGGAAAATTCTGATTCTTCTCAAATCTAGTTCTAGTATTATTTCCCACCCTACCCCCCTTTAGTTACATTTCCCTGAAAATACAATCTGCACTCTGTTGTTAGAGGCAACATGTAGGTGTTAGAAATAGCATGGTCCTCAGAGCCAGGGAAACTGGTTTAAATCTTCACTTTTAATTGTGTGAACTTGAATGACTGTAAGTTTCTAAACTTCCATTTCCTCATCTCTACCCTATTAATAAGTAAAAAGATAGCAGTGAGGAAAGAGATAATTTCTGTAAAACTCTTAACCCAAAAGCTCAATAAGAGGCACACAGAACTACTATATATAGGAGGTTTGAGATTAAGGCAGAACTATAGCAAGGTTACCATTGCTTGTTTCCTCCACTTCACTGCTCCAATCTTGTACCACCCCCACTTAAGCCCTTGTCTGAGGCCAATGCATGACCTAAGTGAGAATGAGACAGTTCATTCCATTTAGCAGGTACAGCCCTCAGCCCCAACATACAGACTTGTACAAAATATTAGCTTTATTTTTCTGTAAGATTTAAAATATCTAACTTGAGACTCAATTTAATGGAAAGATGAAACCATACTTTTAGTCACTGTGGCATTCCTTCTCAGTAACTGCTTTTATCTGGGACTGAAGATATGTTCTAGCAGATTTTCATAAGGCAAATCACTGGGAGACCACATCTGGCCCTTTAAAATATGGGTGCCCATATCAGCATTTGATGGGATGACCTCATTACTCTTTGGTCGTATTGGTTATTTGTGGGTCCTTCCTCATACTTTACCAAGCAGCTAGTTCTCTGAGTCATTTCTCCATTGTTCTTGGGAACACAGGAAGCATTCTGTATTCCTGAGCCTCTTAGTGTCACAGGTATCTAAGACACCATCTGATGAAGACTGTCTACCTCATACAGTCATCTCACATGCACCACAGGAGATAAACTCTGGAGTTTTGCTGCTTTCTCAGGCCTTGCCTAGAGATTGGAGCACTGCTGCTGCTACTGCTGCTAAGTCGCTTCAGTCATGTCCGACTCTGTGTGACCCCGTAGACGGTAGCCACCAGGCTCCCCCGTCCCTGGGATTCTCCAGGCAAAAACACTGGAATGGATTGCCATTTCCTTCTCCAATGCATGAAAGTGAAAAGTGAAAGTGAAGTCGCTCAGTCATGTCAGATTCTTAGCGACCCCATGGACTGCAGCCCACCAGGCTCCTCCGTCCATTGGATTTTCTGGGCAAGAGTACTGGAATGGGGTGCCACTGCCTTCTCCTAAATTATTCCTGCTGCTGCTGCTGCTGCTGCTGCTAAGTCACTTCAGTTGTGTCTGACTCTGTGTGACCCCACAGATGGCAGCCCATCAGGCTCCACTGTCCCTGGGATTCTCCAGGCAAGAACACTGAAGTGGGTTGCCATTTCCTTCTCCAGAAATTGGAGCGCAGACTTATCCAAACACACCTGGACTTGGTGTTTAAGCAGGCCCTCTCACCTCTGATCTCTCCAGTCCTAGGAACTCTTATTTTTAAATTTCTTAGCTTTACTAGGATTCTTATCAATTGTTTCATCATAATAATCCTTTCCTTTTGTCCTCAGATTCCAAGATTTTGAAATTCAAAAGCCAGGAATAAATTTTATTTTTCTTTCTGTTGAGGCAATGGATGCTGTGCTGCTGAATTTGGGGTGAGGATGTGGAGTCAAGGGATATGAATAACACAGGGGTAAATGTTAGTTAATTTAGACTTAGCTACTTCAGTTTTTACATTTTCTTTGGTTAAAATTTTCACTTTATATTTTCATATTTCACATTCTTTTGCCTTTGATATTATACATTATCTAGAGAAATCTTTTCTTCATTGCCAATGGCATCCTTCTGAAGTTGTCTATGGGTAGTATTCTGAAAGACTGTTAAAAGGCATGCTGATACTCACTGTATAATCCTTAGATTTGAGGCATTATTAGGACAATAACTTTGGTGTCTTGTTTTAGGCCAGTTGCTAAATTACAATATCATATTTCTTTATTTAAAATGTAAGCGAAAGTTGAAAAACTAGATAAATTCAGTACTTTTCTTCCTTTTCCTAAAAGTTTCACATTTTTGTGTCTCATCATTAAATATAGAATTTATTAGCAACTTGGTTTTTCTGGTTCATTAGTTTTGCTTATAAACATTTATATAAATATATCTCACAGAAATACTTGACAACTTAATTTGTTGGGGAAAAGTCAGAGAGTGATAATGTATTTTAAAATCTGGCTTTCCAAAGGAATAATGTAAGTAAAACAGGAAATAAAAGAGCTTGGAAAAGGAACTAAGTCAGGCTTTTTCAGTCTTTTTATTAGACCATTATGATCAAATGGTTCCTTTACCAGAGTAGAATGTCTATGTTTGAAATAAATTTGAGTCTCCATCAGAATAGAAATGAAATATATAATCTCTTGGGATGTAAATATTAAACGCTTATTTGCAGAGACAGTAAAAATTCTTAATATTGTGTTCAAATTGATTCATAAAATTACCAATGATTTGTAATCAGTTATTCCTGAAAGCAAAAGTGTTGTTGAACTTGAATTGATATTTTGGCCTGTGATTATAAAGTGAATTAAAAATTTTTCTAATATATAATTTGTATTAAAGATTTACTCCAATTAGGCTTCCTACAATACCCAGAAGCTCTAACTCTTCCAAAAGAATCTTGGCAAGACAGATTATAGAACTCTTTTATTAGATGAATAAGCTTATAAACTAGGTTATTTGTTCATAGAGATGTAAATAAGTACGTGTTAGTTACTCAGTTGTATTCCACTCTTTCTGATCCCATGGACTGTAGCCCACAAGGCTTATCTGTCTCTGGAATCTTCCAGCCAAGAATGCTGGAGTGGGTAGCCATTCCCTTCTCCAGGGGATCTTCCTGACCTAGGAATCAAGCCCAGTTTTCCTGCATTGTACATGGATTTTTCACTATCTGAGCCACCATGAAATGTACAACTTAAAAAACCACTATGTTGATGTAATACACAGCCTTCCTGTAGCTAACCTTCAGCACTCAAAGAATCTATTAGGAGCTGAGAGAAAATATTGGAAATGGAAAACACCTTAGATATCATTTCACCTAATTCCCTTGTTTTATCAGCACAGAAATTAAGATTGTAAACTGCTTTGCCCCAGGACAGTGAAGAGACCTGGCCAAGGTAGTTTGAGGTCCCAGGCTTCTTGACTTTTATTGTCCAACCATTGCAGAATTCTCACTTCCTGTTTGTTGAGAGATTGAGACAGATCTATAAATTAACCATGAAAAATACAGAATGAAGGACTGTGAAATAGTTTCACCTTTTAAGTTTACTTTTGTTAAGGTTTTCTTTATGGTTAGAATTTTTTTAAAAATTCATTTTACATTCCAGACACTTCTAAATTATAAAGCAAAAGTTCAGCTCATCATGCATTACCCACTTTCTCACTATTTCATTTTTATAGTCTTTCTGTATTAATAAAATTGTATTCTGATCATTCACTTAAATATTTATCCCGTTAGCAGTGAAGTATTTAAGATTAACTACCATGTTGAATTCAGCTATTTTATTCCTAAATCATTAGCACAATTCATGGCACAATACATTTTTATTGAACAAATGCTAAAATATTGATTTCTTGGAAGTAGCAGCCTTGTTCAATATTTGTATCTTTTGTATACATTAGGCTCTCATGTTTTTATATGTTTTTTAATACATAATGGAATGAATGAATTAACACATGTTCATAGAGGGTCATTTTGTAGGTTTTCTTAAGTAGAAACAGTATGATTTTTTAAAGTAGTAAGCTGTGCAGTTCTTAGATCTCATGGTATACCTTATGAATGTATTAAAAATTTGTGTCCCTGGAAATGATACAATCAGGATTTGATTGAAGTGTGATCTAGTATTTGAAATCAGGCCTGAATATCTCAGAGTAAAATATAACAAATTAATTTTACTACAGAGGTCACTGGCCCAAGTGTTTATTACATTTGATCAATTGTATAGTTGCTTAAAGGCTTCCTAGGTGGGGCTAATGTTAAAGAACCTGCCTGCCAGTGCAGGAGACATAAGAGATGTGGATTCAATCTTTGGGTCAGGATGATCCTGGAGAAGGAAATGGTAGCCCACTCCAGTATTTTTGCCTGGGGAATCCCATGACTGAGGAGCCATGTGGGCTATGGTCCATAGCGTTGCAAAGAATCAGACATGACTGAAGCAACTTAGCACCCATATTTGCTTAGAATGTTTGGTTTCAACAGCAACACTTTTTTTCCTGGTGAATTAAAATCAACAACTAAGAGAGAAGACTAAATTGAGGTGCAACAATGAAGTTGTAAGAGATAGGAATACAATTTTATACAAAAATGGGAGAACCTTTTCAAGATTTACTAATCTCCATTCCTCACACATTTTCTTGTTCTTCTCTTGTCAAGTTTACATATATAGAGAGAAAAGAAAAAAAGGTGAATGCTTCATCTTTGAAAAAAAAAAAAAAAGAGCTTTTTCTAGTGTGGCACTTAGAGAGCCTTCCTTTGAGAATTTATTGTGAGAGAAAGGCTCCAAAGATTGTAAGCATAGCTTTTGTTAGTTTATAGGAAACAACATGCCTGTATAGATGAGGACTTATGTTAAAAGCTTAAAATTTGAAGCCTAAAATTAGAGAATTAAAAATGTATTATTGTCACTACTCTGCTAGAGGTAGTATAAGAGGATCAAAAGATTGCTGGATTGGTCCTCATTTTCTGGGGGTGAGGAATGGAAGGGGGAGATGTTTGTGCCATGTCTGCTCTTCTATTCCTTGACTATGTTATTTAATCTTCACACCTTCCTCTCAAGTAGGTGTTATTATCTTTATTTCACAGTTCAAAAAACTAAGGCTCAGTGAAGTAAAATTGTTGAAGGTCACCAGTCACTTTACTTCTCCAGCCTCCCCTTCTTCCGTTGTCTGCCTCCCCTACTCCACTCAGTCATGGTGGTGTCTCTCTGTTCTTCCTCAAACATCTGTGCTATTTCCTCTGTTCCAAGATCTCTGGCCCTGGTTATTAATATAGTAACATCTCTCTCTTCATTCAGATCTCTGGTGACATGTCAATGCTGAAAGGTCTTCCCTGATGACTCTATATTAAAAAAAATATTATTTCATATGCCATTTTTAGTAAGATGCATCATTATTTCAGGTATCATCCAGAAAGACAAACGCTGCCAATTAACCAATGATATGACAGTTTTGTAAGATGCATCCTGACTTCAGAGATGTTAAACATAGAGAAAAACATATTCTTAGGATTAATGAAACACAGTATTTCTGGACTTTCTCCAGTGTTCCTTCCCAGATTGTTTCTCTTTGTAGCACTCATCACTATCTGACATGATGTATGTTTTCTTTGTTATCTTATCTCTCCACAGTAGTATTTAAGAGAATTATCAGAGTTTGGATCTGTTCATTACTGGCTGCAGAGCCTTGCTAGATGTACACCACAAATATCTCTTCTTCTTGAGCATTCTGGACTATAGCCTCCTTCAGTTAGGTGAAGCCTTGTGACAGAATTCTGGACAATGAGAAATAGGTAGAAGAGAGGTATTCCAATCCTGGACCTCTCCTATAAAACCATCCTTGTAATTCTAGTGATCAGAGTCACTAGAGGGAAAAAGGCCAGGTCTCTGAATGATGGTGTAGAGTAAAGCCTGCCCACATACCACCACACTGACCTTCACTGGATTGTGCTGTGAATGAGAAGTAAATATTCACTGATTAAAGCTACAGAAATTTGGGCCTTCTTATTGTATCAAATAGCTCACTCTGACTATTACATTGTTCTACCCACAGTGCCTGACACATGAGTGAGTGAGTAGTTGCTCAGTCGTGTTTGACTCTTTGTGACCCCATGGACTATACAGTCCATGGAATTCTCCAGGCCAGAATACTGGAGTGGGTAGCCTTTCCCTTCTTCAGGGGATCTTCCCAACCCAGGGATGAAACTCAGGTCTCCCGCATTGCAGGCAGATTCTTTACCAGCTGAGCCAAAAGGGAAGCCCTGACACATAGTAAGCTTCTATAATTTATAAGGATAGGGGAAATTTAAAAAATAGTAGGTTTGTGTTGAAAGATGATTGATTTTGGTTTGTACGTAAAGCATCTGCATGGTAGGGTGGTGGCCACCTCTTATACCTCCTCTTCACTTAAGGGGGAAGGATTTGGAGGAACTAAGGATATAGAGGAACTAAAAAGCCTCTTGATGAAAGTGAAAGAGGAGAGTGAAAAAGTTGGCTTAAAGCTCAACATTCAGAAAACGAAGATCATGGCATCTGCTCCCATCACTTCATGGCAAATAGATGGGGAAACAGTGGAAGCAGTGTCAGACTTTATTTTGGGGGGCTCCAAAACCACTGCAGATGGTGATTGCAGCCATGAAATTAAAAGACGCTTACTCCTTGGAAGGAAAGTTATGACCAACCTAGTTAGGATATTCAAAAGCAGAGACATTAGTTTGCCACAAAGGTGCGTCTAGTCAAGGCTATGGTTTTTCCAGTGGTCATGTATGGATGCTAGAGATGGACTGTGAAGAAGGCTGAGCACAGAAGAATTGATGCTTCTGAACTGTAGTGTTGGAGAAGACTCTTGAGAGTCCCTTGGACTGCAAGGAGATCCAACCAGTCCATTCTAAAGGAGATTGGTCCTGGGTGTTCTTTGGAAGGAATGATGCTGAAGCTGAAACTCCAATACTTTGGCCACCTCATGCGAAGAGTTGACTCATTGGAAAAGACTCTGATGCTGGGAGGGATTGGGGGCAGGAGAAGAAGGGGACGACAGAGGATGAGATGGCTGGATGGCATCACCGACTCAATGGACGTGAGTGTGAGTGAACTCTGGGAGTTGGTGATGGACAGGGAGGCCTGGTGTGCTGCGATTCATGGGGTCACAAAGAGTTAGACATTACTGAGCAACTGAACTGAACTGAACTGAAGGATATAGATGTTACATCCTTCAATTTGTATAAAAAGCTGGTTCAGTAGAATGAGTCAGTGAAGATTTGAAGATGGGAAGGCGGTCAAAGAGAAATTTTGATGTAAAGAGTATTAATTTGCAAAATCTCCGAGTGATAATGGATTTAAAGTAGTAAGCAGAGCAGTTGCAATTGAGAAGGCTGAAGTGCTTAAAGGACCATTGAGTTTTAAAGTCAGCAAAATAATTTATTATGGAATAACCAGTAAGATGATATACTATTTGTTGAAATAACCCAGGATATATATGATAACAGATATTTAGTTAAGAGAATGGTGAGTGAGTGAAGTTGCTCAGTCGTGTCCAACTCTTTGCGACCCCATAGACTGTAGCCTACAAGGCTCCTCTGTCCATGAAATTTTCCAAGCATGAGTACTGGAGTGGGTTGCCGTTTCCTTCTCCAAGGGATCTTCCCAACCCAGGGATCGAACCCAGGTTTCCCGTATTGCAGGCAGACGCTTTAACCTCTGAGCCACCACGGAAATGAATGGTAAGAGAATGGTACATTTCCCTTAACACCATCTTCTTCAGGTGCCACCTTTTATTTGTACTTTAACCTTGTTATTGATCAATCAGTAGAGCTTCTTTAGCTAAGTTCAGAGAGCTCTTTCATGGGGATGTTGGCAGAAGTGGTATCTGCAAAATTTCTGCCTGCATTTAATGATCTGAGCTTTCCCCTAAAACATTCATATTACTAATGGTCCTATGGCTAGCTACAATTGTCAGTATACTTGGCTATGGTTTTCCTGAATATGAGTTTAAGTGATTAGGGAATTACAGTGAAGCAGAAGGAATGCATCAAAATTTTAGAAGTTTAGAGAAAGGCTCATACTAACTCTGAAAAAAAACCTTTTCTCTCGGTAAGGTCTATAGTAGTGAAATCAACCTTCATTCACATAATTCTCTACAGAGCCCAGTATTCAATACGAATTTTCAATTCTTCCTCTTTAGATCGAAAGATTATGGGTATTTACTGTAAATAAAATGTGTGTGTGTGTGTGTGTGTGTGTGTGTGTGTTGTTCTCAGAATACAGAACTCCCCTATAATTAGGTATAATCTGTTCCAGAAACTTTCACCCGTCTCCCTCAATTTGTCATTGTTTCTCTCTTATTCCCATTTTTGGAAGAAGGAGAAGAAAGCGTTAATGCTGATCAGGGTGATGATGTTGGACAGAGAAAAACAATTTTATTTGTCTCTCTCATCTCCATATTAAAATGTTTGGGAAAAAATGTCAAGGTTGTAGAATCTCAAGGATCTAAAAACAGAAATAATTTATTTCCTTCTCATCTTTTTGGTTTTAGCATAAATGTTATCTCCTCTGGAAAACAGTGGGAAATTGTTTACCACTGTTGGGAATAAATGGAATGCCATCTCCAGGGATGCTTCAAGCATTCTGTGATTTTTTTTCTTGACATACCATCCCAAAGGGTGAGTGAATTCCAGAGGCAGAGCCTGTGTCTGTCTCATCATTGGATCTCTATGGCACAACCAAGGAATTGATAAAATATTTAATAAGTATCTCTTAATAAGGGCTAGATGAAGCACAAGATGGAAACAAGTTTGCCAGGAGAAATACCAATAACCTCAGATATGCAGATGACACCACCCTTATGACAGAAAGTGAAGAGAAACTGAAGAGCCTCCTGATGTAGGTGAAAGAGGAGAGTGAAAAAACTGGCTTAAAACTCAACATTCAAAAAACTAAGATCATGGCATCTGGTCCCATCAAATAGATGGGGAAACAATGGAAACAGTGACGGATTTTATTTTCTTGGGCTCCAAATTCACTGTCGACGTTGACTGCGGCTATGAAATTAAAACACATGGAGCTATTTCTTGCTCCTTGGAAGAAAAGCTATGACAAACCTAGACAGCGTATTAAAAAGCAGAGACATTATTTTTCTGACAAAGGTCCATATAATCAAGGCTGTGGTTTTTCCAGTAGTCATGTATGGATATGAGAGTTGGACCATAAAACAAGGCTGAGTTCCCAAGAATTGATGATTTCAAACCATGATGCTGGTAAAGACACTTGGGAGTCCCTTGGGCTGCAAGGAGATCAACCCAGTTAATCGTAATGGAAATCAACCCTGAATATTCACTGAAAGGATTGATGCTGAAGTTGAAGCACCAGTACTTTGGCCACCTGATGAGAAGAACCGACTCATTGTAAAAGACCTGACTCATTGTAAAAGACCCTGATGCTGGGGAAGATAGAAGGCAGAAGAAGTGGACAACAGAGAATGAGATGATTGAATGACATCAATGACTCAATGGACATGAGTTTGAGCAAACTCCAGGAGATAATGAAGGACAGGGAAGCCTGGCATGTTGCAGTCCATGGGGTCGCAAAGAGTCAGACACAACTGAGCGACTGAACAACAAGAGTAAACAAGGTTCACATTTGCACAACAGAATCATTCAAGGTAGTGATCAATTTCATGCCCCCAAGGTTATTTCAAGGTCTGCTGATCTAGGTTTAAACACATTTTAAAAATTTAAAAAAGGGGGGAAAGAACAGATTCCTCTTGGTTGAACACTAGTTTCAAGTCAATTTTTTTTCTTAATTTTCTTCATTATTCTCAGACTACTCAGTATGAGTTTATTGGGATAAGTTCCCTTCTAATTTGTAACACGCATTGAATAGACATTTGGCACAGCTTTGTAGTAATCCATTTTATCTTCTAAATTTGCAGATTTTATCTTTCTTGGCTCTTAGGTTTCAATTTAGTGCCATGGGCTTTAGGCCATTATAAAAGTTTCAGTTTTAAGGTAGAAGTTTGAGTTTGCCATCCTAAGATAAAGCTGAACTGATTTGGCATTTTAAAGCTGTTAACATATATAGTAGTCTTGAGAGAGTTGTACTCATCCTTAAATGAGAGCTTAGTTAAGCTGCAGACCTTAGGCTCTTTGATTTTCTCTGTTAGAATATTGTGAGAGGCAGGGTGGCAGGGTCTTGCCTAGAACAACTGGACCCATCTGGCAAAAATCTGTCTGTGGCAGTGGATTTGGAGAGATGAATTAAAGGGTAAAGGGGGAAGGAAAAAAGAGGTGAGACTAAAATAATGGATACTAAGACCAGATAGAGTAAGGAAAAGGAAATATTAATAATAGGAATGGCAAAAAATTAACCACTGTGTTCTTAAAGATAAGACAGACATACAAACAAATGAACAAAATCTCCACATATATATCTATCACTTAAACCTAGCGTATTTTCAGAGAGAGAAAAGATGTTTATAACTATTATTTCAATAATGATCCAGAAAGAACTAGTGAATCTGGCATGAACAATATGATAGATCAAGAAACTCAGGAAATCACAACATAATTCGATTTTGTGGGGTACAGCACAATGCCTGACATGTGTCAGCTGTTCAGAAAGTTTGGTTGATTGTTCTTGAATTTTGAATAAGGCTCAAAGTTAAGAATAAGAAGAGAACTAGGATCAGGAACAGAACCTGAAAAAAAGAAATTATTATATTTGTCTGTTATTTAAGGCTGTATCTATATCCTAGAATGAATAGAGAATAAATGAGTTAAGAATACAATTTATATTTAAATAATTATTAACATATTTTTAGTTTATAATTATGTTTGGACTGTTTTATTTTTCTTCAATTCCTTTTGGTATCCTTAAAAGTCCTTCTTAAAAAATGTCTTCAGGTATTGTTAAGAAAGAGATGATATTTGTTGGCATAAACACACAATATTAATGATCTCTTGGTGCCTCCCGAGGGAATGGCCCTGTCTGGTTAACAGATCTGAGACTCTGTTTTCTAACAGCACTTGTTTTATTTTGAGCACTCAGTTTAGTGCTGAGTGTTATATTTAGTGACTGAACTGTTTGGTAGTCAGGTAAGTGAGCTCTCACATGTGCATCATGTGTACTCATATCCCCACTGATGATGGAATTGTGTGTGCTTCCTTAATGGCTCCGTATTGAGCTTTCCTGCTGCAGAGAAAATATCTTTTTCTTCAAAATGCAATGTTGTAAGCTGCACTTTGATTATTGACTTTGTTTTTAATAGCTAAAAGAGCTGTGGTTCTTTTATAGCTATAGCTATAGAGGAACAAGTAAGTCAGTTATTTCCTCTGTTATAAGGATTTAATCTTTTTAGCACTTGTCCAGCTGTCATGCAGTATTTTAAACTAAAGTTATCAGATAAACACAAACACTGCCAATTCGGTAGCATCACACCAAATATTCTTTCTCTCTGATAGTTCTGAATCAGTGGTTTTTTTTTTTTTTCTAGTATGTAACTTCTTAGGATTTGTCTCTCAACATTACTTAAGTGTATATTAAAAATGACATTCAAAATGTTATAAAACCAAGACAAATCACAGAACAAGTGACCACAGTCAAACTTTAGTAAACTATACATAAATCAAATGATTTCTCCACCTGCTCTCCTCTGATGGTTCCACTTCTAGCTTTGTCTAGCTCTTCTGTTAAACTGAATTCCATAAAGAATTCTAATTTAAGTGGAGTTCTTTGCACTCACTGACAGTTTGTGGGCTATTCAGGAGATCTAATTAGTTTTAAATCAGATTATCTGCACATCACATTTCCATTTCTGGTTCCTTCTAACAACTAATGGATTACTACTTATTAATGGCCCTAGGCCATTTATAGAAAATTTCGCTTTTGTCTAAAAACTTGAAATGATGAATCTCTAATACTGAACCTCTTTTGTCAGTGCACCTTTTTTTTCTAACGAACAGTGATGAAATTGGAAAAAGTAAATTGCAAGAAAATTTTGACAAACTCTTTTCATCGGAAACCATAGAAACAATTGAATGAAAGTACCTGAAATTAAATGGAGAAGTGAATAAGAACAAATGGATTTAGTGGAAACAATATATATATATATATATTTAAAACCATTAATATATTCAGAGTGTTTCTCTGTAAATTTCTACCTCCTTGCTCCTTTCAGACTCATCACTATATGCATCCACAGACTCTGAACAATTAATTTTTGTGCCTTACTCTTGACAGATAGGCAAATATTAGTATTTGACTAGAATACTAATTGTAGTATTAGTACAATACTTACAGTGCAATGTACAATTGTACAGTACAATATACTGTACAATGTCGAGCTGTACAATATTTGACATGCCCCATAGTTACATAGTTGGGAAAGCTAATAATTAGGGTGTAAACTCTCAAGAATAGAGAAATTAAAGAATTGGTCCAAAATCATAATGAATGTCAGAGTAATTGTTATCTTTGTATTCACAAGTTTTTGGCTTCTTGGAGATACATAAAGTTTATCTCCCCATTTTTCCCTTGGAATTGAATTCCCCTTCCCCTAATGCTTTCCTTACCATTTCCATGCTATCTAATTTTCCTCAGTTTCCCACCTTTATTTGTTGACACAAATACATATAATTTTGAAGTTTAGTGTATCCCCTTAAGAAAAAACTGTTCTGATTAAATAAAATTAAAGAAACTTTGCGGGGAGCCAGAGTGAGGAATTCTACCCGTGACAAGGTCATGTGGCAAAAGCTCTGATGGCAAGGCTAATCAGACCTCAGGTTTTCCCCCTGGAATTTCCTGAGCATCCACCCCACCCCCCTCCATCCCCCAAAATAAGAATCTGCCTGCTTTTCCACTCTGCTGATATCCCCTGGAAAAAGTCAACTCAGGGCTTTAGTCTGCGGCATTTGAAAGGGATGTTTCAGTTAAACCCCTCTGATAGCTCTCTAGCTTGCCTAACAGGTTCCCCAGACCTCTTACAGCTTGTGAATTGCTTACAGCCCCCCAACCTCGAGAGGCACAAAGCTTAAAAGCATCTTAAAGATACAGAGCCTTTTCTAAAGAGTTAAAAATTATATTGGTAGAGGGTTTTCACTGTTGACTCAATGACTGCTGCCAGGCCTCCATATTCTTTATCTTTTAGGCACCTGGGAGGATGTTAATCAATGTAAATGGGATATGGAAAAGGATAAATAGTAGTTTTGATGTTAGCAACACTAGACTTTTGAGTTAATTACTTTTCTCTTTGTTATATATCACTGCACTCCTCTTGTATCCTTGCTATGTAAGAATGTAACTTTATTTAGCGCTTTCTGAGAGTGGCACCAGACTTTGGGAAGATCAAAACAAATAAGTCTTCTAGTTAACAAACCCTTATCAGAAAAAAGGTTGTAAAATGCTAATTGGCCCTTCTTAGCCAGAAGATGATGTAAATCACCTAAGACTTGTGTGTACAATTAGGTATGCAGAGAGAGAAGCCTGGTTTTGATAAGAGTCTGGACTGCTAACGCTGCACAACTTTGTGTTACCCATTGATCCCCATGTTTTATCAAAAATATAAAAGGCCTTCTGAACAATAGGGGCCAGAGACAGTCGCTGGACTGGTTTCCCCCCTGTCTCTCTCTCTCCTTTTCTCCCTTTCCCTCCCTCTGCTCTTTACTCTAATTTCAGGCTGAATTTCCACCTGGGGCGCGGAGGCTCACCAAGTCTACTTACTTGCCCTGGCTGTTAAGACTCGCGCGAAAGGGAGCCTAAGGCGAGGCACCCTAGATATTCAAGCAAGCGCCGGTGGCCCAACGTAGATGGTGCAGATTCCTTGTCTGGAATTTTATTGGTCTTCCGTGTAATCCAAGCTATTCAGCCCTCTTCCTCCACTTAATTTTCCCACTACACTATTGTTTCTTAATCTAATCTTATATCAATCAATAAATAAGTTTTTCTCATGCCAACGCTGTCCACCCTTTGAATTCCCTGGATCCACCGGGTCTGGACCCTGGCAAAACTTGAGGCATAGATTTTCTTTATTACTAGGAAGATGATCCCTTAATTTCTTCCCCTTCACTGGCATACCTATCCATTACTTCAGCCATCTTTTCATTTTTCCTTCACAAGAGCAGTTCACAAACAAAGGCTTAATCCTCCACCTCTGCTCCTATCTAATTCTAAAGTATCTTCACTGGTTTCCTCACTCTTGATTACAAATATGGCCCAACTCTTAACATTCTGAAAATAGCAACTAAATTCTCCCTGAATCATAGTTTCCCCTTCAGCCACTTTCTTTCTCTCTTTCCCTATCATTTTGCCCTTTAACTCATAGAAATGGGGTCTATATTTCTGTCATTTGATTGAAGTTACTCATAGAAATCAAGAAAGATGTAGTAGTTGTTTACGCCAATAGCATCATTAAATTTCTCATCCTCTGTTACTTTTCCACAACATGTATCAAATTGGTCAAAAAGTTCTTTTGGGTTTTTCCATAAGATAATACAGAAAAACCTGAATGAAATTTTTGGCCAACCCAATAACATTGTCGATCACATCCTTCTTTATTACAGCTTTCCTCCTCTAACTTCATATGTGACTGTATTTTCTCTGATTCTCTCCTTAAAGAATGAATTTCTGTCCACTTTCTTTTGTTGTTTATTTCTCCTCTATCACTTTGACTAGCATTTAACATTGCATCAGCATAAAAGTTTCTCGCAAGTATATTATTCTTGACCGAATTTCTCTCCTGAGTTTCATCTTTACTTCCAACTGTTTAAACTGTTTATTACTCATTTCCTCTCAGTGTCCTTTAGGAATCTCCATCTTTAACATATATAAGATGAGCTTATTATCTGTTTCCTGAAGTCTTTTTCCTCATAGATTACTATCTCAGCTAGTTTTTATCGAGCTCAAATCCAGGAGAATCACTAGACTTAGAATCATAAGTCCTAGGGTCAAAACCTGGATCAGGATCCAGATTAGCGTCAGTCACTCAGTCGTATCAGACTCTTTGTGACCCCATGGACTGTACCCCTCCAGGCTGTCCATGGGATTCTCCAGGCAAAAATACTGGAGTGGTTAGCCATTTCTTTCTCCAGAGGATCTTCCCAAACCAGACAATGAACCCGGGTCTCTTGCACCTGCAATCTCTTGCAATCCACTGTATCGCAGGCGGATTCTTTAGTTTCTGAGCCACCAGGAAAGCCACCAAGGATCTATAGATTAGTTTTATTATTTTGTGTTTCTTCATTTCCTCACATGCAAAATAACAATGAAAGTACTTCACCGAGTTCAAAAACAAATAATTGAAGATTAAAGTGAAAGTATCATGCAAATGCTTAGCATATAGCTGTCACTCGATAAATGTCAGTTTCCTTTTCTTTGTACATTGCCTTCTTTCTGTAAAAGGAAGAAACTAACTCATAATAACTAAAAGAAGCAGATAAATTTATTGGATAGAGACTTATTAGACAGAAACCTAACTTGTTCTTTTAAAGAGCTAGGTAAAATGTCATAGTATGGATTATACTACCACCTACTATAGATTCAACCATTCCTCTGTTAGACAGTCATGTTGTCTTTGAGTGAAAAAGAATGATGCTAGCAAGACAATATCCTTAACAAAGAAGACATTTACAAGGTACGGGTATAAATTGACAGACTGGGGAGGCATGAATTTTAGAGTTTGGAAGACTTTCAGGAGTAGAAGTGGGTTGAAGGCAGCTGTTCTTGGGTCAAACTGATCGCTTGACTCAGAAATTTATTCACAGAGGCAAGTTGTTATATTAACATTTTTGATTAATGGTTTTAACTCCTGTTTGAGTAGTTACTAACAGGGCCTCAAAACACCCAGTCTTGTCTTTTGAAAATGGGATCTTTGTTTCTGTTTTTCTCTTGTTTTTTCCTTTTCTCCCTGCCTTTTACCAACTTTTAATTAAACAGCATTCTTTTTCATTCAACTTCCGGTATCTTTAAAACTGCTTCCGGTGTCTGTCTCCGCTGCTGGTTCCCTAACTCAGGTTTTCATTATCTTTCAACTACACTTCGCTAATGGCCTCTGAATATCCTAACCCAGTCTCCCATTTCCCAATCTATAATTCTAACCCAACCCAGTGATGCCATAGTTAGTCATCTAAAACCAACTGATAATGTCTAATAATGTCATCATCCTAATTACACATCTTTGATGATTTCACTATTTGCCACATTGTTTCTAAGTATCACTCAAGTATCACTTGAGTATTATAATGCAGATTCCTGGTTCACATGGGACTGGATTTCAAGCACTCCTAGGATGTTTTTATGTGTACTGAAGCTTGAGAACTACTTGCCTGTATGCTACAGTTCATATTCCTTATCACAAGAAACCCTAATGAACTGGCTTGGCAACTTCATATTTTGTCATTCTCCATGTCCCCTGTGTTACAGTCACATGGGGCTGCTCACCACTCCTCAAACAGAAAATCTTCCTGTTTTCTTTGTACATTCTAGTTTCAGTTTGAAATATTGTTGTTGTTTGGTAGCTAAGTCATGTCCAACTCTCTGTGACCTCATGCACTCATGTGGCATGCCAGCTTCCTTGTCCTTCACTATCTCCCTGAATTTGCTCAGACTCATGTCCATTGAGTCAGTGATGCCATCCAACCATCTCATCCTCTGTTGTCTCCTTTTCCTCTCACTCTCAATCTTTCCCAGCATCAGGGTCTTTTACAATTAGTAGGCTCTTTGCCTCAGGTGGCCAAAGTATTGGAGTTTCAGCTTCAGCACCATTCCTCCAATGAATATCCAGGGCTGATTTCCTTTAGCATTGACTGGGTTGATCTCCTTGCTGTCCAGGATACTCTCAAGAGTCTTCACCAGCACCACAGCTTGAAAGCATCAGTTTTCTTTAGCACTCAGCCTTCTTTATGGTCCAACTCTCACAGCCTTATTTAACTACTGGAAAAGCCACTGCTTTGACTAGATGGACCTTTGTTGGCAAAGTGATGTCTCTGCTTTTTAATGCACTGTCTAGGCTTGCTATAGCTTTTTGCCCAAGGAGCAAGCATTTTTTAATTTCATGGCTGCAGTCTCCATGATTTTGGAGGCCCCTAAAATAACATCTCTCACTGTTCCTACTTTTCCCCCACCTATTTGCCATGAAGTGATGGGACCAGATGCCATGATCTTTTTTTTTTTTTTTAAATATTGGTTTACCTTAAAAACTTCTGTTAATACTGAAGGCCAGCTTTTCCCCAGATAATTAATTTTTAACTTATAGGTGTTCCTATGCCTTTTTGTATACTTTCTAATTAAAATGAGTAGAATTAACTGCTTCCTTTTCCTGTGGTAAAACTCTGATTTTTCACACTCTTATGTCTCCAAGATCTGCTCTCCAAGTCTTTTACTTTTCCTTCATAGTTTTCATTACTTTATATTTTTCTTTGTTTGTGAAACATGTATTCTACTTGACAATTGCTCTTTTAAAAAACTTTATATTGACATTTTAAATTAAAAATTCATTTTAATGGGGGTACAGCAATTAACAAATTATAGGACTGTAATTAGAATTAGATATGATAATATATAAAAATAATTTAGCATATAGTATCTATTGACAATATGTAGTTTTTAGTATTAAGGTTTGCATAGAGCAACTCCTCTTTGTATTGTAAAAGCATGTTCTTTATCATTTCCTTTCCCCTATAAACACAAGAGTATATTCATTTCATGGCTATGCTAAATGACTATTACCTAAATTAATGAATGAAAAAAGAAATAATGTTTCTGACTGAGATTGCTTCTACCATTAGACAAAGCTACATGTAAACTTGGAAAAATTTTAAACTGAAATAAACTTTCTTCTTATTGTATTTTTTCTTTCTCTCAAATTGTTTCTTTTTAAATCCCAGTTAGCTCAACAACATGAATGACTAGTTACAAAAAGGCTGAATTCTAGAGACGTGCCATGGCCAACTAGATATAAGTTACAAGTGCCATCAGTTGAGTTCAGTTCAGTTGCTCAGTTGTGTCCAACTCTTTGCAACCCCATGAATTGCAGCACGCCAGGCCTCCCTGTCTATCACCAACTCCCGGAGTTCACTCAAACTCACCTCCATTGAGTCAATGATGCCATCCAGCCATCTCATCCTCTGTTGTCGCCTCCTCCTCCTGCTCCCAATCCCTCTCAGCATCAGAGTCTTTTCCAATGAGTCAACTCTTCGCATGAGGTAGCCAAAGTACTGGAGTTTCAGCTTTAGCATCATTCCTTCCAAAGAACACCCAGGACTGATCTCCTTTAGAATGGACTGGTTGGATCTCCTTGCTGTCCGAGGGACTCTCAAGAGTCTTCTCCAACACCATCAAAAGCATCAATTCTTCAGCACTCATCTTTCTTCACAGTCCAACTCTCACATCCATACATGACTACTGGAAGAACCATAGCCTTGACTAGATGGACCTTTGTTGGCAAAGTAATGTCTCTGCAAGTGCCATAGGTGATTCTAATAATCAGAAAGCTATAGCATTTGGCAATGGTACCCTGCTCCTTTATTTCATCCTATGCTAATCAACCACAGGCTATTGGCATAGTTTACTATGGTTGTCAAGCAGTGTAAACACTGCTTTAATTCTAAGAAATTTATTTATGAAATATATGGGGAAACCTATCTTAAAATAACAGAATGGTCCATTCTTCCTAGTTGTAAGCATTTACTCAATGACAAGAGCAACATAAATGTTTCTAAATCATACAGAACTAGAGAGAAAACATGGTAAATCTTACCATGGTAACATGGTAAATGCTTAAATTCTTTCCACGGAATAATAAGCTAGAAACATTGCTTCCTCATTGTTATGGGTGTTGCTTTATGGATCATGGATTATGGATAGGTCAGAACATTTGAGCTTATGGGATTTAATACTATTCAATATATTTCATAAATTATAACAAAACCATAACTTTTTTAGTTATTACTCTTCAGATTGTAGTTATAGAATCATACATAGTCAAACAAAAAGAAAAGTTCATTGGCTTCCATTACTGAAAAGCCATGAATTGTTATATTCAGGGGTTTAAACAATGTCGTTACTACTCTATGTCTTGCTCACTATTGGCTCCATTTTAAGGCAAGTGTCTCCTTTCAGTAGTGGCCAACATTTTCATATGCATATGCCATCCTCTTAGCAACCTCTACAAGAAGATAGCTTTTCTTTCACAGCTGTTCTAACACACTTCCTATGACTGTTTGCATTATCAGATTCCAAGCTCCTTACTGAACTAATCACTATGGCTATTGCTTGATTCCTAGGCCTGGTTCATACGGTTCCATAAAGTCCCTTGAAATGTAGTAGTAGGGCCAACCTGAGAAAATTACATAATATCTGAGTTGGGAAGCAGTTCTCCAAAGGGAAATCAAGTAGTTCCTGGGCTGGTGAATATAATAGTTATCTATTATCATCATGTTACGTTTTACTTTCTTTTTCAGAAACAATTATATTGGTAGAGGTTTTTTTTTAAGATTATTTTTAAAGTCTTCATTGAACTTACAATATTGCTTCTGTTTTATATTTTGGGGTGTGTGTGTGTGTGTGTGTGTGTGTGTGTGTGTGTGTGTGTGTTTGCCACAAGACATGTGGGATTTTAACTCCTTGACCAGGAATTGAACCCTACTCCCTACACTGAAAGGTGAAATCTTGACCACTGGACTGCCAGGGAATTCCCCACAGTTTATTTTCTTAATTTTGACCTTATTATAAATAAGGCTATTATGAATTTTTTCCTTTATCAAAATTAACTAGAATAGGAGCACTAGGATATGTTCTTACTTGACCAAACCTTACATACTAGGTGTTGTATGTTTCAAAGTAGACCTAAATGATTGAAATTATCTGACTCTAATACAAGTTATTGCCAACTCACTCTTGAACTGATGCCTCTAATGCATTCATAGTTTGTTATGTAAGAGAGGTACAGTCCAGGAGAAAAGTAGGGTCAGAGAGAAGACATGGTACAATGAAAATACACTGTTATCACAAAATTTAAAAATTAAATATTTACATACAGTCCTCATTGATTCAAGCAAATAGTTTATAATGCCTAAATTTCACTATTTTCAAAGTGTTCAAGAACCAGTGGAAAATAATCTATGGGTTAAAAGATGAGTTTAGGTAGCTCAGTAATAAAGAATCCACCTGACAATACAGGGGATGCAGGTTTGATCCCTGGACCAGGAAGATCCCCGGGAGGAGGAAATGACAACCCACCCAGTATTCTTAGCTGGAAAACCCCATGGACAGAGGAGCCCGGAGAGCTAGTGTCCATGGGGTTGCAGAGAGTAGCACACAACTGAGCCCGGATGCACACATAATGTAGCAAATGTATTTGTTGGAGGAGGCTATGGGAATCCAGAGAACGGACATTTTCCTAGAGTGTAAAATGAGATGTGTATGTTGTAGGCAGATATGCTTGGAAGAAAATGTAGTCTCTAAGTATTGCTGAAACACAATTTCAATGTTCTTTAATAATTTAAAAATGATATTTCTTAACTCTTAAAAAAAGAGTAATAGCCAAAGAAAGAAGGTAACCTGCATTTCATTTCCTATTAATTGCTTTAGTAGAAATAATGTTCCACTGACCTCTTATGATTTTCAGCTTATTAATTTTACAGCTTTCCTGTCCTCTACATTGCCAGTCAAGGATGGAATTTTGGAATGGAAAAAGAACAAGAAAACCTGTAACTAATTTTTAAAAGGATACCATGAATAAGGCATTTCTTTTGAAGTCCTCTGAGTATACTCAGCAGAACTCTGGTTTTATTCATGAGTAATTAGAAAAAAAATAGCTGCACACAACTGTCTTTGTCAAATGACAGAGTCTCAGTGGAAAAGGGAAAGGAAATATTAACTTGTGGGTGCCTGTTCCTTTTCAGATGCCAGGTTACGTGCTCCCTGGACTCTGACATGGGATAACGGAGTTCTTGTCTCAGCCTGACCAGTACATCAATTTATGGGTAGTCTCGGACACTTCTTTTTTTTCTTTTGCTTCCTTATCTGAAAAACGAAATAATGTTTACATTTCGTACTTTAAAGAACATAAATGACTGCTTTCTCTTCCCTTTCCTTTTTTTTCTCTCTCCTTCCACTTTCTTCTGCTACTTCTTTTTCTTTCTCAAAACATTTCATTAAAGCCCACTGAATATGGCACTGTGATTAGTGCTGGGCATGCAAAAAATTCTTTTCCTCAGGAGAGCACAGGCAGTAGGGGAAACAGAAAAGTGAAGAAGAAATGCCAGTATAGTGTGATCTATGTTCTGGGAAGAAGAGAAAACTTTACCGCAGGCTATTGGTAGTCTCTTAACAGTTGGGAAAAGAAAAATATCTTTCTGCAAGATAAGCACAGACTTATAATAATCAAACTTAAAGGGGAATAAACATCAAGTACTTTAACATATTGAATTACTCAGTGAGTCATATCAGCCATGATCATATTACCCATCCACTGGACCTTTAGACCTGGAACAAAAGGACTTTTTTTTAACATTGATTTGTTAGTACCACTGCTCTTTCTAACTGTTGCACAACAGTAACCATGTGGTACTGACATCCCAGAGCTCTGATGAGGATTAAAATATATATGAAAGTGCTATTCTTATGTAAGTGATATTTTAAAAATTTCATTTACTATGTAGTCAACGGATACTGTGAACTTAATCTATGTAATGAATTGGCTATGCACTGAGAAATAAATGCAAATAATATGCTTTTCTAGTCCTAAGGAGTTTAAATCTAAAATGAGGTAACAGTGATGTGAAAAGATATTATGACAATCTGCTGAGAGCAATAATACAAGGATATTCTGTCCACGGTATCAAGGTAGCTCAGAGGAGGAAATTTTCTTTTCTGGTACATCAGGGAAAGCTTCATAATGGATAAAAGTTTGGGTTGGGCTTGGAGCATGAGTAAAATTTAGTAAGAGGATGTTGTAGTGGGTGGGTATGGGAAATGGAAAAGGCATTCTGGGCAGTGGGAAAACTATTTGCAAAGACAGGAAAGCTTGGAACAGTACAAACAGTAAAGTGTTTGAGGAACTTTAACAGTTTACTCTGGCTGAAACACAAAGTATGTGCAGGATGTTGAAGCTAGGAAAGTTAAGAGGAAGACGACCAGACATTGGGTTTCACATATAAGGAGATCTCTAAGGAGATCAGATTTCTTGTTACAGGCATTGTGGAATCACTGAGGGGTTCAAAACACTGCAGTTATATAGAATCAGATTAGGGTTTTCGAAAAATCAGCCTTGGAGGAGTATGGATAATGTATTAGGATGAGGAAAAAGAAAAGCCCATTAAGAGGTGATTGCATTATTCATAATAGCTAAGGTAAGGAAACAATTTAAATGTTTGTTGACAGATGAATGAATAAAGAAATACACACACACACACACAATAGAATATTATTCAGTCTTAAAAAAGAAGGAAATCTGCCATTTGCAATGACATGAGTGAACTTGGAGGAATTTGTGCTAAGTGAAATAAACTAGACACAGAAGGACAAGTACTGCAAGTTTTCACTTATATGTGGGCTCTAAAATAGTCAGATTCATAGAAGAGGAAAGTTGAATGGTAGTTGCCAGTGGTAAAGTCAAAGGAAAAAATAGGGAGGCGTTGGTCAAAGGGTACCTATCCATTCATCCATCATGTGCTCATTTGTGTCCAACTCTTTGTGACTCCATGGACTATAGCCCACCAGGCTTCTCCATCCATGGGATTTCCCAGGCAAGAATACTGGAGTGGGTTGCCATTTCCTCCTCCAGGGGATCTTTCTGACCCAGGAATCAAACCCATGTCTCCTGTGTCTCCTACATTGCAGGCAGATTCTTTACTGCTTGAGCCATCGGGGAAGCCATTGGTCAAAGGATACCTAGTTTCAGTTTTCAAGAAAAAAATTTTTGGAGATATGTGGAAAGGTGACTATAGTTAATAATTCTGTGTTGTATGTTTAAAATTTGCCACATCTGAATTTTTTTCATTATAGACACACATACACACACAGAAAAAGAGAGAAAATAGAAGAATGATACAAAGGAAGGAAGGAAATGGTTATTACATGTGGTGATGGGTATGTTACTTAGCTTGGTTGTGGTGATCATTTCACAATGCATACATATATCAAAACATTAAAATGTATACTTGTTTACTTTAAATGTATACAATTCTTATTTATCAATTATACTTCAATAAAATGAAAGATAACAGTTCCATTAAGAGATCAATAGAATGATAACAGGTTTATCATTAGGTAAAGATAAGAAACATAGAGAAGAGAGCAGGCTTGGATGGGAGGAAGAGATGATGAATTTAATACTGTGTATGTTGAATTTGAAGCAGAATTAGGTGTCTGGCAGTCAGAACTGTGATCCAGTTTAGAGTCACCAATTTTGGAGTCCATTGGCACATAAGTAGAAGCTCTCAGCATAATTTCTTGTCCTTTTAAAAAAATGTCTTTTGTTCTGAAGTGATATGAATTATAAAGGACATGTCCAAAATATAATAAATAACTTATAGCAACTGATACTTAGTGAAGATGGTTTGTGGTTTATAAATACTTGCCCAGAAAATGCTTATGTCTGAGAGTAAGCTAATCCATCTCTTCTCTTCTAATATCACACAGTGTTGTTCATTGTGGGTAGAAGAGGCTATTGGAGTGATAGGATTAAAGAGTATGGATCAAGAAGTAATCCAGTTATGTGTGGAAAGAGAACTAAAAGCTCTCATCACGATGGATCATTGTTTTCTGCTTGGTTTCTTTTCATAACAGAGCTATTATCATTTACTAGTTTTTCTGGGCCCCAGAAAACTTATCCCCATTCTAGTAAAAGGTCAAATGTTGTTTCTATCCTATGCATTTTTCCTCACACCCAGGCTTTAAATAGTAGTTGCTTCAAATTCATATTCTATTTTTAAAAAGCACAGGTAAAAGATATTCCCTGATAGTCTGTTTTCCCTGCTTTTTCTTCCTTTAAAAATAAAACCAAGTAAATAGTTTATATTTTATATAATATAAATTCTCCTACTGTCTAAGAAGATTGATACCAGGATTTTGTTTGATGAAAAGAAATACACAGAGAAAAATAATGAGAGTAATAGTTTCCCATGTGCATGTATATTTTTTCTAAAATATTTCACATTAATTCTCATAACTTGTGAGGTAGGCAGGGAAGATGCTATTATTCCTATTTCACAAATATTTTTTTCTGATTTAGTGGTTTTTCAAAACCTGTAAGTTGGAAACTGGAAACTAAGGGTCTACAGGAAGTACTATAGTACTCTAGGAAATAAAAAAAAATTATGAAGTTTAAAGATCCAGTTTATTAAAAATGCACCAAATTATATATTTCCTTAATGAAAAAATGAAGAGTTTAACCAAAGTTGTCTGAAGCCTGTTAATGTTAATGTCTATCAGTTGTTCGATGAAAAAATGCAGTGTTCACTGTATGCACTGTATACACTGGATAATTTTCTATTATCCAGAAAATTAGTGGATTATTTCAGGTCATCATGTGTGTTGGGCCAGTATTTATTCCAGAGACAGAGACTGAGAATCTCTTATTAATTTCATAATTCCTCATGTTACTATAAAGGCTTGCTTTGCACTAGAGTGTACATTATTGTTGTTAATTTACATTTTATGTGACAACTACTCCCCAAGCATTATTTGAAATGACTAAATAGCCATAGCCAGCATAAATGAGATCACACTCTGTACCAGGGTGTGTGGGCTCTACATTCATTTTATAATTTAATGCTCCAGCAATGATGTAAGGGAGGTAAGAGAAGTATTCTTACTACCGTCCTTTTACAGATTAGGAAATTTCGGTACAGTGGAATCAAGTCACAGTGAGGAAGGTTTAGGGTCCATTCCTATCCAGGTCTGTGTTGTGTCGCTCAGTCATGTCTGACTCTTTGTTCTAGCCAGGTCTAGTGAACTCCCAAATCCACCTGCTATGGAGTCTCTCTGACATAAAACACACATAAATTATTGGGTGATTTTTGTGCTTAGTCATCAATGACTCTTTGCAGACCCATGAACTGTAGCTTTCCAGGCTCTTCTGCCCATTGGATTTTCCAGCCAAGAATACAGGAGTGGATTGCCATTTTCTTTTTCAGCATATCTTCCTGACCCAGGGATTCAACTTGTGTCTCTTGTGTCGCTTGCATTGGCAGGCAGATGCTTTACCACTAGCACCACCTGGGAAGCTCTGAATTATTGGGGGAGGCACTAGGAACAGAAAAAGAGATTTTTAGAAGGAGGATATGTAGTAATTTAATAATAATTTAGTTCCTACAATTTCCACTATATCCACCTCCAAGTTTCCTGACAAAGCAAAAAATGTGAAAGTGTTTGGGTTGGAAGTAATCAGTCTGACAATAGAAATATATATTCATTTTTTCCTGACAGTAACTTTCTAGAACTATTTTTATCATACCTCTATATGATAAAGATATTGAATAAGAAAATGGTTTATATCTTAAAGAAAAAATTTTGCATAAGGCATCAGTCAGTCAGTTCAGTCACTAAGTCATGTCTGACTCTTTGCGACCCCATTGACTGCAACACACTAGGCCTCTCTGTCCATTACCAACTCCAGGAGTTTACTCAAACTCATGTCCATTGAGTCATTGAATGAGTCCTCCGATGAGTCCATTGGATGTTGATGCCATCCAACCATCTCATCCTCTGTCGTCCACTTCTCCTCCTACCTTTCAATCTTTCCCAGCATCAGGGTCTTTTCAAATGAGTCAGCTCTTCACATCAGGTGGCCAAAGTATTGGGAGTTTCAGCTTCAACATCAGTCCTTCCAGTGAATATGCAGGACTGATTTCCTTTAGGATGGACTGGTTTGGTCTCCTTGCAGTCTGAGGGACTCTCAGGAGTCTTCTCCAAAACTACACATCAAAAACATCGATACTTTGGTGCTCATCTTTATTTATAGTTCAACTCTCACATCCATACATGACTACTGGAAAAACCATAGCCTTGACTAGACAGATCTTTGTTGGCAAAAAGTAATGTCTCTGCTTTTTAATATGCTGAAGTCAAATGGGCCTTAGAAAGAATCACTATGAACAAAGGTAGTGGAGGTGATGGAATTCCAGTTGAGCTATTTCAAATCCTGAAAGATGATGCTGTGAAAGTGCTCCACTCAATATGCCAGCAAATTTGGAAAACTCAGCAGTGGCCACAGGACTGGAAAAGGTCAGCTTTCATTCCAATTCCAAAGAAAGGCAATGCCAAAGAATGCTCAAACTACCACACAATTGCACTCATCTCACATGCTAGTAAAGTAATGCTCAAAATTCTCCAAGCCAGGCTTCAGCAATACATGAACCACGAATTTCCTGATGTTCAAGCTGGTTTTAGAAAAGCCAGAGGAACCAGAGATCAAATTGCCAACATCTGCTGGATCATGGAAAAAGCAAGAGAGTTCCAGAAAAACATCTATTTCTGCGTTATTGATTGTGCCAAAATTCTGAAAGAGATGGGAATACCAGACCACCTGATCTGCCTCTTGGGAAGTCTGTATGCAGGTCAGGAAGCAACAGTTAAAACTGGACATGGAACAACAGACTGGTTTCAAGTAGGAAAAAGAGTAGGTCAAGGCTGTATATTGTCACCCTGCTTATTTAACTTATATACAGAGTACATCATGAAAAATGCTGGACTGGAAGAAACACAAGCTGGAATCAAGATTGCCGGGAGAAATATCAATAACCTCAGATATGCAGATGACACCACCCTTATTGCAGAAAGTGAAGAGAAACTAAAAAGCCTCTTGATGAAAGTGAAAGAGGAGAGTGAAAAAGTTGGCTTAAAGCTCAACATTCAGAAAACGAAGATCATGGCATCTGGTCCCATCAGTTCATGGCAAACAGATGGAGAAACAGTGGAAAGAGTGTCAGACTTGATTTTTTGGGGGCTCCAAAATCACTGCAAATGGTGACTGCAGCCATGAAATTAAAAGATGCTTACTCCTTGGAAGAAAAGTTATGACCAACCTAGACAGCATATTCAAAAGCAGAGACATCACTTTGCCGACTAAGGTCCGTCTAGTCAAGGCTATGGTTTTTCCAATGGTCATGTATGGATGTGAGAGTTGGACTGTGAAGAAGGCTGAGCGCCAAAGATTTGATGCTTTTGAAGTGTGGGGTTGGAGAAGACTCTTGAGAGTCCCTTGGACTGCAAGGAGATCCAAGCAGTCCATTCTGAAGGAGATCAGCCCTGGGATTTCTTTGGAAGGAATGATGCTAAAACTGAAGCTTCAGTACTTTGGCCACCTCATGTGAAGAGTTGACTCATTGGAAAAGACTCTGATGCTGGGAGGGACTGGGGGCAGGAGGAGAAGGGGACGACAGAGGGTGAGATGTCTGGATGGCATCATGGACTCGATGAACGTGAGTCTGAGTGAACTCTGGGAGATGGTGATGGACAGGGAGGCCTGGAATGCTGCGATTCATGGGGTCGCAAAGAGTCGGACACGACTGAGTGACTGAACTGAACTGAACAGGTTGGTCATAACTTTTCTCCCAAGGAGTAAGCATCTTTTAGTTTTATGTCTGCAGTCACCATCTTCAGTGATTTTGGAGCCCCCCTCCAAAATAAAGTCTGCCACTGTTTCCACTGTTTCCCCATCTATTTGCCATGAAGTGATGGGACCAAATGCCATGATCTTAGTTTTCTGAATGTTGAGCTTTAAGCCATCTTTTTCACTCTCTTCTTCCACTTTCATCAAGAGGTTCTTTACTTCTTCTTCAATTTCTGCCATAAGGGTGGTGTCATCTGCAAGTACTTTGAAAAAGTCATAAATGTCTTCAATAGATGAGGTCTCTTGCTTGAGATTTGCAAGACTTGTTAGTTTGGTGGTTTGCTGTCTTTGATAAAATATTGAATTGTTTTTAGTCAATAGTTCTTCAAATATTTTTCTGCCTTCTTTTTATCTCCTTGCTTTCTGAGACTCTAGTTAAATATATATCAGATGGCTTGATATGCATCATATGTCACTGAGGCTTGTTGGTTTTCCTTCTCTTTGTTCTTCTCTTTGGATGATTTCTAATGACTCATGCTCAAGTTCACTGATCTTTTCTTCTGTTGTGTCCAATCTACCATTAATCTTTTCAAACAGTCTTTTTACATATTGTATTTTCACTTTTAGAATTTTTCCCAATCTCTCCTGAAATTTTCTAAATCTTTCCCCACTATAGTAACTTTTTTCATTTATGTTATAACATAATAATCACAGTTATCTTAAAACCCTTATCTTTTAATTATAATATCTGGGTTTTCTGTGGCTCTCTTTTTATTGAGTGATTTTTCTTGACTATGTGTCATATTTTTTCTGTTTATTCACATGTCTGGATACGTTTTTATTGTATACTGTATTTTATAGCTGATATGTCATAAGAGACACTGAATTTTGATATCGTCCTCTGAAGATTGTTGGGTTTGTTCATATAAGAGCTAACTTGAATGCATAGAGGTCCAGCTTTATGCTTTCTTCATAAAAGTGTACTTCGGTATTGCCCTTAATTTTAGGGAAAATATTTTAATTCTTGAGCTTAATTTATATTCATAAGACATGGATTCTGGGATATTAGTGGAAAACCCAAGGGGCTTACATGCCTTTATAACTTGGCAGGACTCAAATTCCAGTCTTTATCTCACCTATGGTGGGCAGAAACTGAATTGTCTGCTCTACTACCACTATTCCTTCTTTTAAACCTAGAACAGAATGTCCAAGTGAGAATTCTATGCTATCTTGTCCAGACCATGTACTGGTGAAATTTCTACTTTCCCTTCCAAACTGCTATCTGGGTCAGATATGGTCGTCTGGGTCAGATATGGTCGTCAGAGTTGCTGCACAGAAATGTTTTTCTTAGATATGTCCCTGAGAACTGAAGGTAGACAATGGTGATCTTGAAGTAGAAAACACAGAGCTAACTTTTTTCATTTGTCCTGTCCCAGGATGTACTTCAAGTCTGCCATCTACCCAACTGGGATAAACTATATATTTTCCACATTCATCTATCACCTTGTCTACTGATTTCCCTAGAGGTCTCTGTTAACCTCTGGGGAGGCTGAATTCAGATTATGCCCTAGAAACTGTTTGTTTATCTTCTTTTGGGAACTTTGTTCTAACTGTGGCATTATTGACTTTTCCTATGAACTGGACTTATTCTTGGGATTAATTTTTTTCAAAGTATAATAAAATATGTTTAGGAATACATATATAGGTGCAAAAATGATAAACACAAATGAATGAATATCACAGAAGAGAAATAACATTTGTAGGGGAAAGAGAATATTATGATTAAGCAGGAGCTCACAAAGAACTTCTGCTATGCTGATAAACTCTTTTTCTCAATCTGGATATGTGATTGTTCATTGTGTTATGATCCTTTAAGCTATACATATTCATTTTACACGGAGAACGCAATGGCATCCCACTCCAGTATTCTTGCTTGGAAAATCCCATGGACGGAGGAGCCTGGGGGGCTGCAGTCCATGGGGTTGTGAAGAGTCAGACACGACTGAGTGAGTTCACTTTCACTTTTCACTTTCATGCATTGGAGAAGGAAATGGCAACCCACTCCAGTGTTCTTGCCTGGAGAATCCCAGGGATGGGGGAGCCTGGTGGGCTGCCGTCTATGGGGTCGCACAGAGTCGGAGACAACTGAAGTGACGCAGCAGCAGCAGCAGCATTCATATTACACACACTTCTGTGTGTAAAATATATAATTATTGATGATGACATTCAAAGATGCAATTAATTAAAATAATATCTTTCCTTATGGAAATAAAAAGTAAAAGTTTAGAACCTGATTCACCAAGGTTCACATCTTACCTCTAACAAATTCTAGTAGTGTAATTTGAGGCAGATTATTTAGCCTCTCCAAGGCTCAGTTTTGTCAAGTATAAAATGAGAATAAAAGTAACTACTTTACAGAGCCGTTGAATGATGAGTTAGCATGCATAAAGTACTTCCTAGCACAGAATCTGGTATATAGTAGGTCCTCAATAAATATGTGCACCAACCATCCACCCTCAAATTTACTTTCCTGAATATTAGACAACTAGAAACAGAGTCAAATCCAGAGCCAAACTAAATTCTTTGTATTAATTATGAGGCTTTTTCAGCTCAGCTTTCTTGGAACTTCATTTTTATTCCAAAGCCAACAATTACTCATGGTACTCCATCATTTTACATACCAAATTGCTGTATCTTTCAGTATCCTTAAAATTCAGTGCCCCAAATACTTTCTCTGTTATTAAAGTATGCAAAAATAGAGGATAAGGGAAAAAAAGAAAAAAAAAATAGAGCATAGGAGCCATGCATAGGGAAGAAACAAATTGGGTGAAAATAAATGAACCGTGAAAAGAGAACCCACGGGAAGTTTATACAAAGTCCTCCATATTTTAATGATTCACATAGTAGAATCTTGTATTAATCAGCAGCACTCCAAGAATATAGCCATATGAAGAAGCACTTAGCTCCAAGGCATACTGCTCTGCCTAGAATGAATCTTTGATAAACACAGAATATTTTCCACAGGCTGGCAAAGGCATTTAAAGATACATGGGGAAAATGTCTCTGTTTTTTTTTTCTCCCCCTAAGGCTAAATTTAAGTGAAAAAAATTTAGAAACCGCATAAGAAAGGAACAGTTCGAATGAAGTTATCACTCCTAATTAAATTTGACATTGAAAACAACCTCTTCATTTCTGTGGACAATTTTTGGTTCTATTTTCTAACTTTTTATCACAAGCGAAAAGCAAGGGAGAAAGGGAAAGATATATCCAACTAAACACAGATTTCCAAAGAACAGCACAAAGAAACAAGAAAGCCTTCTTCAGTGAACAGTGTATAAAACTAGAAGAAAACAACAGAAGAGGAAAGACTAGAGATATTTTCAGGAAAATTGGAGACATCAAGGGAATATTTTGCCCAAAGATGGGCAGAAATGATAGAGACCTAGTAGATACTGAAAGGATCAAGAAGAGATGGAAAGAATATATGGAAGAACTGTATCAAAAAAGAACTAAATGAACAGATTACTATGATGGTATGGTCAGCCATCCATAGTCAGACTTTCTGGAGAGTGAAGTCAACTGGGCCTTAGGAAGCACTTCTGTTAATAAAGCTAGTGGATGTGATGGAATTCCAATAGAACTATTCAAAACCCTAAAGGATGATGCCATTAAGGTGTTGCATTCAATATGTCAGCAAATCTGGAAGACCCAGCAGTGGCCACAGGACTGGAAAATGTCAATTCTCATCCCAATTCCCAAGAAGGGTATTACTAATGAATGTGCTAACCATCCGACAATTTCACTCATTTCCCATGATAGGAAGGTCGTGCTTAAAATCTTGCATGCTAAGATTCAGTGTTATGCAAACCAAGAATTTCCAGGCTTCCCTGGTGGTTCAGAGGATAAAGCGTCTGCCTGCAATGCAGGAGACCTGGGTTCGATCCCTGGGTTGGGAAGATCCCCTGGAGAAGGAAATGGCAACCCACTCTAGTATTCTTGCCTGGAGAACCCCATGGACAGAGGAGCCTGGTGGGCTACAGTCCATGGGGTCGCAAAGAGTCAGACACAACTGAGCAACTTCAAAGATTCAAAAAAAAAGCTGGATTAAAAAAGGAAGAGGAACTACAAATCAAATTGCCAACATTCACTGGATGATAGAGAAAGCTAGGGACTTCCAGAAAAACATCTACCTCTGTTTCTTCAACTACACCAAAGCCTTTGACTGTGTGGATGATAATAAGTTGTGTAAATCTCCTAAAGAGATGGAAATACTGAAAGGTTGTTGTTGAATCATGACGCCGGGATTCTTGGCCCCCAGAGGAGAAGAATTCGATGTGGGGCCAGAGACGAAGCTTGATCACTCAGAGCTTTCGTGTAATAAAGTTTTATTAAAGTATAAAGGAGATAGAGAAAGCTTTTGACATAGGCATCAGAAGGGGGCAGAAAGAGTACCCCCTTGTTAGTGCTAGCAATAAAGTTATATACTCTCCAATGAATCCAAAGAATGTCTGGAGGTTGTAAAGACCTCACCAGACCTACTCCCATAATTTACATTTTAAGGTAACAGATTTAGCCAGAAGGTTTAATCCAGAGACTGTCCTCAGGCAGAATACATTATTGTTATATAATCCTTGTAAAGAGCAGGTCTACTCCCATAATTTACAGAATTAGCCAGAAGGTTTAATCCAGAGACTGTTCTCAGGCAGGATACATTGTTGTCTAAGGAGTATAGAGAAGGAAAAAAAAAGTTTGTCCTTTCTTCCTCTTTGAGAATTCCAGACCCCTCTCTCCTTGGGGACCCCTAGACTTCTTATCAACCTGCCTAGGAAATGACTCTCTCAATACCAGACCATCTTACCTGTCTCCTGAGAAACCTGTATATCGGTCAAGAAGCAACAGTTAGAACCCTGTATGGAACAACTGATTGGTTCAAGATTGAGAAAGGATTATGACAGAGCTGTCTTAGTCACCCTCTTTGTTTAATTTATATGCTGAGCAGATCATAAGAAATGCCAGGCTGGAAGATTCACAAGCTGGAATCAAGATAGGTGGGAAAAACATTAACAACCTCAAATATGTAGATGATACCACTCTAATGGCAGAAAGTGAAGAGGACCTAAAGAGCCTCTTGCAGGTGAAGGAGGAGAATGAAAGAGCCAGCTTAATACTAAATATTAAAAAACAAAACAAAACTAAGATCATGGCATCCGGCTCCATTACTTCATGGCAAATAGAGGGGGAAAAGGTAAAGTAGTGACAGATTTCCTCTTGGGCTCTAAAATCACTGTGGATGGTGACTGCAGTCATAAAATCAGAAGACATTTGCTTCTTGGCAGGAAAGCAATGACAAACCTAGACAGTGTGTTGAAAAGCAGAGACATAACTCTGCTAACAAAGGTCTTCCCAGTGGTCATGTACAGTTGTGAGAGCTGGACCATAGAGAAGGCAAAGTGCAGAAGAATTACACCTTTGGACTGTGGTGCTGGAGAAGACTTCTGAGAGTTCTTTGGACAGCAAGGAGATCAATGTAGTCAATCTTAAGGGAAATCAATCCTGAATACTCTTTGGAAGGACTGATGCTGAAGCTGAAACTCAAGTATTTTGGTGATCTGATGGGAACAGCTGACTCATTGGAAAAGTCTGTGATACTGGGAAAGATTGAGGGCAGAAGGAGAAGAGACTGTCAGAGGATGAGACAGCTGGGTGGCATCACCAATGCAATGGACATGAACTTGGGCAGACTTTGGGAGATGGTGAGGGACAGAGAGGCCTGGTGTGTGCAGTCCATGGGGTCGCAAAGAGTTGGACATGAGTGGGTGACTGAACAACTTTTCCTTGGTGTGGAGGTTCATATCCATATCCTTTACACAAACAAAAAATAATGATTTAGAGACAGCACATTCCTATGTTGAGGAAATTATTTTACTATTATATCAGTTCAGTAAAAGGTGAAAATGATCAGAGTGTAAGTTTTGGGAGTTAGCCAGACTGAAGATATTGAAGCATGGAGTAACAACAGTGAACACTGGAATTCGACAGATCCAGTTTTGAATCCAGGCACAATCATTCTCTAGCTCTACCATCTAAATAACATATTTAATCTTTGCCAGCATCAGTGTTCATTTTAGCAAAGTGCCATGTCATTTATCTTTAAAGAGTTACTGTGGGATTAAATGAGAAGGCATGTATGAAGGGCCTAACATCATGCCTCTTTACTTCCCACTGGAAGCTAGATTAGGACTGGAAACAGATCTAAGACCTCCTGAGTCCCACATAGACTATAGTTAAACTGCTTCCTTGTGCTCCTCCTCACTTTTTGTCTGACCTGTGCTATTGATTACGCTTGTATAATGCAGCTCTGTGGGCTCACTCACTTGCCGCTCTCACTGCCTCCAAACACAAAGCTGTCTTAAATCAAAACCAACTTCTTCTAGGCTAGCAATTAAAGAATTAGCTGCACAGAAGGAAAAATGGTGTTCTTTTAGAGCCATGATTCCTTACCACTAGATTGAATTTCTCCTTAGTTTTCTCACCAGTAGTGCTGCCCCCACTCTCTGGTTTCAAGAATGTTCTTTCCATAAAATATGGATCAAAGTATGACTATAGAAATAGTCCCTAATTTCCCCATAACACGATGAACACAGTTATTATTAATTAAATATTTGTTAATTGCCTAGTGTACTCCTGGTACTGTTCTAGGTAAACACCCCTCCCTGCATGGAGCTTGAATTTTTACATACACTGGAAAATAATGTTTGAAAATAGGTTTACCAAACACATGAGAAAACACAAAGGAAAGAGATAAAGTTGGTAATGTGTGAGGAAATAACCTGGCTCATAAATCTGGCTTCTTATCTCTCTTCAGCCTGTGACCTACCTCAGAATGTTTTTGATTAGTCTGTGTCTTGAAGTGTCATTAGAAATTCCTTTTTCAACATCTAGGACTGTTCTTAATCTTGATTTGACTCCTTCAAGTTGAAATGAGAAGTGTGGGACCTAGAGATATTGTAGTCCAAGAATCAGCTGGTCTCAGAACTAGTTTTACTGCTTTCCAGGGGCAAGAGAGACTCCCCAGTTGTTTATAGGGATGTGATCTTTCTCCATCGCCTCAAAGCAACAACATTAAGCAAGCAACCATGTCCAGTAAATATAACATATGCCCTGGGGCTATATACATATTACAGTGTTGGAGTGGTGGAGAGAATGGCCATGTTTTATCACATAAACACGTGCATGTAGATACACACTCAGGCATAGAATTTTAATTGAATTACTGGGTTTATCCTGTATTTTATTGGTGACTGCACATTTGTGTGAAGAGGCTTTTCTTCCTCACATGGAACAAGATGAAAATTCATGTATTCAGGGATATTTTGGGGGATTTGTTATTTAAGATGACATTCATACTTGCCACATACAACTAATTCTGAACAGCAACATGGATGGACCTAGAGATTATCATATTGAGTGAAGTAAGCCAGACAGAAAAAGACAGTATCATAAGATATCGCTGATGCATGGAATCTAAAAAAATGATACAAATGAACGTATGTACAGATAAAAATAAACTCTTGGCATAGAAAACAAATTTATAGTTACCAAAGGGGAAATGGAGGAGAAGGATAAATTAGGAGTTTGGAATTAACATATACACACTACTATATATGAAATATTAGATTGGTACAAATGAAATTGTGGATTTGGACAGTGAATTTTAAATCATTATAACTAGGCTCAGACATCTTTATTAATCAAAATAGAAGCCATTATAATCAACACATTTTGCCAATGAGAAATAAATTGATTTATTCCTATAGCATAAAAATCCATGTTTTAAGATTCAGTGAATTCTTGGAAAGCATTTTCTGCATCTTGCTGGTTGTTTTTTTTTTTTTTTTTTGCTGGTTGTTGAAGTACTTTCCCTGCAAAAGGTTGTTGAGATGCTTGAAGAACTGGTAGTCTGTTGGTGAGAGATCAGGTGAATGTGGTAGATGAGGCAAAACTTTGTAGCCCAATTCATTTAACTTTTGAAGCATTAGTTGTGTGATATGAGGTCAGGTATTGTCATGATGAATTGGGCCCTTTCTGTTGTCCAATGCTGGCTGCAGGCTTTGTAGTTTCCAGTGCATCTCATTGATTTGTTGAGCATACTTCTCAGGTGTAATGGTTTCACCAGGATTCAGAAAGCTGTAGTGGATCAGACCGGCAGCAGACCATCAAATAGTGACCATGACCTTTTTTTTTTTTTGTTCAAGTGTGATGCTGGGAAAGATTGAAGGTGGGAAGTGAAGGGGACGACAGAGGATGAGATGGTTGGATGGCATCACCAACTCAATGGACATGATTTTGAGTACACCCCAGGAGCTGGTGATGGACAAGGAGGCCTGGCATGTTGCAGTCTATGGGGTCGCAAAGAGCTGGACACGGCTGAGCGACTGAACTAAACTTGGAGTGTCTTCTTGGTCCAACCATTGAGCTGGTCATCGCTGGTTGTATAAAATCCACTTTTCGTCACATGTCACAATCCAATTGAGAAATGGTCCCTTGTTGTTGTGTACAATAAGAAAAGAGGACACTTCAAAAATGATTTTTTTTAAAATTTGTGGTAAGCTCATTAGGCACCCAGTTATCAAGCTTTTTCACCTTTCCAGTTTACTTCAAAATGCCAAACGATCGTAGAATGGTTTGATGCTGAGTTCTTTCGCAACTTCGTTGATTGCTTTCTATTGGTTGTTTACAACCTATGATGCCTGGCCACTATACTCCTTATCTTCAAGGCTCTTGTCTCTTTTGCGAAACTTGAACTGCATGGTAGGTTTGTTAGTGGTTCCTGGGCCAAAGGTGTTGTTAATATTTCAAGTTGTCTCCGCTGCTTTACAACCCATTTTAAACACCAATACAATACACTAACGCATATATATGGAATTTAGAAAGATGGTAACGATAACCCTGTATCAGTTCAGTTCAGTTCAGTCTCTCAGTCGTGTCCAACTCTTTGCAACCCCATAAATCGCAGCACGTCAGGTCTCCCTGTCCATCACCATCTCCCGGAGTTCACTCAGACTCACATCCATCGAGTCAGTGATGCCATCCAGCCATCTCATCCTCTGTCATCCCCTTGTCCTCCTGCCCCCAATCCCTCCCAGGTTCAGGGTCTTTTCCAATGAGTCAGCTCTTCGCATGAGGTCGCCAAAGTACTGGAGTTTCAGTTTTAGCATCATTCCTTCCAAAGAAATCCCAGGGCTGATCTTTAGGATGGACTGGTTGGATCTCCTTGCTGTCCAAGGGACTCTCAAGAGTCTTCTCCAACACCACACTTCAAAAGCATCAATTCTTTGGCGTTCAGCCTTCTTCACATTCCAACTCTCACATCCATACATGACCACAGGAAAAACCATAGCTTTGACTAGACAGACCTTAGTCGGCAAAGTAATGCCTCTGCTTTTGAATATGCTATCTAAGTTGGTCATAACTTTTCTTCCAAGGAGTAAGCGTCTTTTAATTTCATGGCTGCAATCACCATCTGCAGTGATTTTGCAAGACATCAAAAGAGACACAGATGTATAGAACAGTCTTTTGGACTCTGTGGGAGAGAGCGAGGGTGGGATGATTTGCCAGAATGGCATTGAAACATGTATAACATCATATATGAAACAAATTGCCAGTCCAGGTTCGATGCATGATACTGGATGCTTGGGGCTGGTACACTGAGATGACCCAGAGGGATTGTACGGGGAGGGAAGAGGGAGGGGGGTTCAGGATGGGGGACACAGGTATACCTGTGGCAGATTCATGTTGATGTATGGCAAAACCAATACAATATTGTAAAGTAATTAACCTCCAATTAAAATAAATAAATTTATATTAAAAAAAGAAAATTGCTAGAATTTGCTTTTTGTCTAACATCATTTCCATAGTCTAAAATAAATATAAAATAAGTAGCAAGTAATAAGTCATTGGCAAAAAACATAAAGCAAGAAACGTGCATTAAAATGATGTATAGAAAAACCACATTTATTTAAGAATGTATTCCATTATCAAATGGCAAATTTCAAGAATGCAAAAAAAGCAATTATTTTGTACCAACCTAACAGATAACTAACAAAGGCTTACTGTGTTATAGTGTTATATAATATGTACATATTATACATATAAAACTGAATCACTTTGCTGTATACCTGAAGCTAAGACAACATTGTAAATCAATTATATTTCAATTAAAAAAAGAATATCTGTGTATTCTGGGATATATTGGGATTTGTTATTTAAAATGACATACATTCTTACCACATACACTCATATTTGTAGCAAAACATTTTGACTGGGTTAGCTGTGTTCAGACTCTGCTGGTATCAATAACATCTCCTTCCACTTTCTTTGAGTTAGTTGTATTTTTTAACCATGCAAAGTTTTTACTGTGAGTATATTTTCCATGTATGTGCATGCTCTTTTGCCCTCAGGACCCCCAAATAATAAAAATATTAGATATTTATGAGTTATTATCTTACCTTTAGCTGGAGCATTATTTGACATATGCCTTGTATCTATTTTAGAGTTATTTGAGGGATTATTCATTTATTAGATATAGAAAAGAATATTTTAAAGGTACATTCCCTAGAAAACACTTTTCCAGTTTTAAATACTGTGGCAAACTGTCAGGTTCTGCTATGTTAATTTTTCAAGTGACAATGCGATTAGGATACTATCACTCTGTGCACTTTTAGGGGGATATACTGCATTGGGGAATGCTTGAAAGCTGAGTATCAGTGATTCTATCAAGCCTGGTATCTTTCTATCTTCTCAAAATTTATGAAGAGACCTCAATTCTGAAGTAATATAAGGACTGTCATAACTTTTCATCAGCTCTCTGTTTTATTAGCTTGTTTTCCTAATGTAATTTACAATACTTCATGGTTAATTCTTTTCTCCATGCTTGCAAAACCTTTTGTTAAAGGTTTTCTAACAAGGGTGAAGTTCTTCAGCACACAGGCTCTTTATAATCCTTTTTATCTACAATCAAGAGCCTCTTTTTTGGTCCTATCCTTTGTCTCTCTTTAAACATTTTCCCATTCTTTCTCCTGAATGGGGCTACCTCCACCCTTGATTACTATAAAATACAAGGGCCTGTAGCTTTTCTCACTTATAATATTTATAATATGAGCAGGAACTGTTATGGAAAAAAACAAGAGTAGAGCTTGCAGTGTTTTGGTGTTATATGCTCTGTGCATCTGGGTAAATTCCAACTGTGTTCTTAACTCATCTAACTTTTGTGGTCCCAAGAAAGAGAATAATATTCAATTTCTTTATATTTTCTCTTTTTCCACAGTGTACTACGTGCCTATGCATATTCTCTTGAATTTGCTAATTTAATATATTCTCTTCCTGCTAACCTTATACAATTCCCTCCTCTGATATAACAGATCTTCTTGTAATCAATACTAACTCCAATAAAGTAAATGAATCTTTAAGCATAGGTTAAAACAGTTCTATAAATGAAACAAAGCTTTAGTTTTTCCTATGATGTCTTTTTTTTTAACTCTGAAAACTTTATTGTAAAAATAGCTCTAATTAAAACCAGTTTTCATTTATACATATAAGAAACAAGGTTAGTTAATGTCTTCCACATTAAGAATAATGAGTCAGTTGAGAGGAAAATTCATTTTCTTTATAGCATTTTCAATAACTTCTGTAATTTATGTATTAAATTCTTTCATATTCTCTTTTATATCAAAGAGAAAAATGTAAATCATATTTTTTAAAAAAACAAAGTTACATTACAAGAAAGTTAAAAGACAACCAACAGGATGTGGGAAAATACAGCTCACATATATGGTAAGGGTTATATTTTCCTAAATATATAATTATCTCCTATAACTCAGCAAGAAAAGGAGAGCTCTATTTAAAAAATGGATAAAAGACTTTACAAAATAGACAAAAGATGCTCAACATCATCTTAGACATTCAGTTCAGTTCAGTCGCTCAGTCCTGTCTGACTCTTTGCAACCCCATGAATCGCAGCATGCCAGGCCTCCCTGTCCATCACCATCTCCCAGAGTTCACTCAGACTCACGTTCATCAAGTCCATGATGCCATCCAGCCATCTCATCCTCGGTCGTCCCCTTCTCCTCCTGCCCTCAATCCCTCTCAGCATCAGAGTCTTTTCCAATGAGTCAACTCTTCGCATGGGGTGGCCAAAGTACTGGAGCTTCAGCTTTAGCATCATTCCTTCCAAAGAAATCCCAGGGTTGATCTCCTTCAGAATGGACTGGTTGGATCTCCTTGCAGTCCAAGGGACTCTCAAGAGTCTTCTCTAACACCACAGTTCAAAAGCATCAATTCTTCTGAGCTCAGCCTTCTTCACAGTCCAACTCTCACATCCATACATGATCACAGGAAAAACCATAGCCTTGACTAGATGGACCTTAGTCGGCAAAGTGATGTCTCTGCTTTTGAATATGCTATCTAGGTAGGGAAATTCAAATCAAAACCACAATGAGATACTAGAATGGCTATTATAATAATTTTGAAAATGCAGAAAATAACAAGTGTTGGCAAGGATGTGAAGAACCTTGTACAATGCTGATGGAAATATAAAATGTTGCAACTACTGTGGAAAATGGTTTGGTGTTTTTTCAGAAAGTTGAACAAAGAATAACCATATTATCCAGCAATTCCACTTTGAGGTATATACTCCAAAAAATTGATAGAAGGAATTCAAACAGATACTTGTATGCCAGTATTCATTGCAGCCTTATTAGCAATAGCCAAAGGGTATAAACACCCTAGATGTCCACCAACCAATGAATGGATAACCAAAATGTGGTGTATTTATATTGTATGATTGTATTTATATGAAGTTTTCTAGAATAGGCAAAGTCATAGAGATAGAAAATAGATGAGAAGTTAACAGCGGATTGAGCAAGAGAGGAGAAAAGGAGAATTATTACTTAATGGTTACAGACTTTCTATTTTGGGCCATGAAAATGTTTTGGAAGTAGTGATGATGATTTTTTAACATGGTGACTGTAATTAATACCATTGAATTGCACACTTAAAATGGCTAATTTTATGCTATATATATTTTACCACCAGTTAAAAATTCAAAACAATTTCCCTGAAAGGCAAATTTAATTTAAGGAGATATTTCATTTCTGGTGTGCTAGTAAAAATCAGTGGTTGTAGTTGCTACTAATTCCAAAGAAACCTCCGAAATGTTTCATTTCCATAACCAACTTTTCCTTGGTTTGGGGATATGAAAAATACTTCTGAGAATTTTTTTAAAGTTATTTTCTTAGTATGCCAAGGAATACAACCAAAAAATCCAGAATTGGCACTCTGATTTCCATTTTCAGTTCAGTTCAGTACTCAGTCATGTCCAATTCTTTGCGACCCTATGGACTGTAGCATGCCAGGTCTCCCTGTCCATCACCAACTCGAGGAGTTTACCCAAACTCATGTCCATTGAGCCGGTGATGTCATCCAACCATCTCATACTCTGTCGTCCACTTCTCCGCCTTCAATCTTTCCCAGCATCAGGGTCTTTTCCAATGAGTCAGCTCTTCTCATTAGGTGGCCAAAGTATTGGAGTTTCAGCTTCAACATCAGTCCTTCCAAAGAATACCCAGGACTGATCTTTAGGATGGACTGGTTGGATCTCCTTGCAGTCCAAGGGACTCTCAAGAGTCTTCTCCAACACCACAGTTCAAAAGCATCAATTCTTTGGTCCTCAGGCTTCTTCACAGTCCAACTCTCACATCCATACATGACCAGGGGAAAAACCATAGCCTTGACTAGACAGACATTTTTTGGCAAAGCAATGTCTCTGCTTTTTAATGTACTGTTTAGGTAGGTCTAACTTTGCTAAAGCTGAAACTCCAGTACTTTGACCACCTCATGCAAAGAGTTGACTCATTGGAAAAGACTCTGATGATGGGAGGGATTGAGGGCAGGAGGAGAAGGGGACAACCGAGGATGAGATGGCTGGATGGCATCACTGACTCGATGGACATGAGTCTGAGTGAACTCTGGGAGTTGGTGATGGACAGGGAGGCCTTGAGTGATGCGATTCATGGGGTCGCAAAGAGTCGGACACAACTGAGCGACTGAACTGAACTGAACTTTTCTTCCAAGTCTTTTAATTTTATGGCTGCAGTCACCATTTGCAGTGATTTTGGAGCCCCTCAAAATAAAGTCAGTTGGTGTTTCTACTGTTTCCCCATCTATTTGCCATGAAGTGATGGGACCAGATGCCATGATCTTAGTTTTCTGAATGTTGAGCTTTAAGGCAACTTTTTCACTCTCCTCTTTCATTTCATCAAGAGGCTCTTTAGTTCTTCACTTTCTGCCATAAGGGTGGTGTCATCTGCATATCTGAAGTTATTGATATTTCTCCCGGCAATTTTGATTCCGTTTTAGGCACATTTAAAACCATACATGGTGAAATTATTTTAATGGATTCTAAGTTCTACAAGAATGGCTCATAGTCTTTCTGCAGCTAAACAGTACTTAGCAAACCTATATGATTCCAGAGAGTATCCTCATTTACATTAACAGGCTTAACTGAAGTAGTAATTCAAGTAGAAGTTAGATGTTCTTTTTAAGCTGTAATAGAAAACATCAAGTTTGAAGTAGTACTTGGGGATTTTTATCTTAGAGGGCGCACAAACGTTTAGAGGCTTTTTTTTTTTTTTTTAAAGAGAATTTGAAACAGCGGCAACAATAAAAAGACAACTTAGGAAGTGCCTCAATTTTTTTTTTTTTTTTAGATCAGAGAACTATAATTCTGGAAAGCAAATATGTTACAGCTTCTCAAGATTCTTTGGGTTAGCACAATGAAAATCTGCAGGGCTTTATGAAAAGTTAAAACTCTTTGTCCTAACTAGTCGGTCGTACACAATAACTTTAAAGTTTCTCATCTTTATTTTGCAAAGGAAAATGTCGAGTAATGTTAGGTTTTGATGCTCATTTTCTGCATTTCTTTTGGTCCTGTGACCTTTTATTCACTCCATCCTACGAAATCACAAGAAGCCCTAAAAGTGAGATATTCCTTTCATTCGAATCCAGCCTACCAAATCACTGTTAGCATCTGCTTGATAAATTTTTGCCAATCACTGAGCAGCAGAGTTCCCTTAAGAACATTTGACTAATTAAAATGCCTCCCCCATAATGTATAATCTGAAGAGGATGAGAAAGATGGAGAAATAAGTACTAATAATTTTTGCCGGTATCTTTTGTCAAATAACAGGACAGATTGTAGAAATTTGGTTGCTGCTGTATCTCAAAGGTGTTCTTCAGCAGAGTGGGCTACTTTACAGGATTCATAGAGCCAAATTTGGTTCCCTCCTTCCACCAAGTGTAAGGAACTTTTTTTCATATGACATTTTTCATTTCACGTACTGATTTCATCCCTGATGTTTATTATTTTTATCTTTAGTTTACACATCATCTTGATTATCCCAGGTATTAATTGTATTTTAGTCTTTTGAAGTGTTTTGTTTATGCTACCTCAAAACATTTTTGAAAACAGAAAAGGAAGGTCTTTGTTTCTAAAAGAAAAATAGTGACACTTGGCAAATGCTTACTGTGTATTAAAATCCATTAAGCATTTTACATGCATCAATAAATTGAATCCTTACAACCCTACATGGCAGGTTACTAGTATTATCTGTATTTTTCAGAAGATGAAACTGAGGCACAGAAATGTTGAGATACACAGCCTTTATATAATGGAGCTAGGAATCCTGGCCCCATATCTCATGCTCTACCATTACATCATATTTCTTTGTCTAGTGCATTGAAAATCTCTTCCTAAATTTTTTATCAAATTGGCTAATTGAATTCTCATTAATTATGTTAATCATAGTGCAACCTCTTTTATCTGTTCACCAGATATTTATCCTATTTGTATTTGTTGTATCAGTTGTATCAGACCCTATTTGTATCAGTTGCTCTTAAAGTTTTTAGAAGTAGTGAGGTCCGAGATTTTTTTGTTTTTAGTGGGTAAATAGGTTAAATCTTCAGGTAAAGATTTACTATGAAGTCAATGAAACTTAAGCTTCATCTGCACAGGAGCTTTCCAAAACCCTGGGAGTGGGCCCAAGTCAATGTTTACATTGTCAAATGTTTTTGTAAATTTTTTAAAAAATAGGGAGGGAGGAGGGAGGGCGGTTCAGGATGGGGAACACGTGTATACCTGTGGTGGATACATGTTGATGTATGGCAAAACCAATACAATATTGTAAAGTAATTAACCTCCCATTAAAATAAATAAATTTATATTAAAAAATTAGATATCATTAACAGCAATAGGTCAAGATTGCTATCTCTTACTACATCCCCTCACTCTCTGTCACACTTTCAGTATTAGGCAGCATTGGAGTGGCCAGAATGATTTTGGGGATCCAGTTAAAGGGAAGTGGAGTCAAGAACACATTCAGTTTGAGTTTTGCATAATATATATATGAAGTTTGCAGACACTTTCTTACATTATTAAGTTATTATCCCACTGTAGGAATAATTTCCAGGATAAATTTTGAGTAGAAGCAATGAATTAGGCTTTTGAATAGTTTAATAATGCAATTAATAAAGAGGAATACATCATATGAAAACATTGGGAAAATATTTTAATTTGATATGAGTACTGAAACTGATGATAACATAACTCTAGAGCAAATTGATTAATGGATATCACTGAGTCAGTGAATATGTTAGGTTAGACTCTAGACAGGAAAACAAGAAACATGCTGAGATCATAGGGCACATACAAGAAAGACACTGATGAAGGGTTTCCCACAGATGACAATATCTTTAAAAATAAAGATGACACAAACAAAAACAAATTGTGAAGCTAAAAAAATAAAAACTATTTTAAGTTATGAAAACTATCCTATTTGATCATGTTAGAGCAAAGTCTGATTTTTTTTTACTTATCATAGAAAATTTATAAAACCATTATCATCTCAAGAGGTTTTGAAAGACCGTGCAGTCAAAACTATAGGAAACACCTATTTTAACAGCACGTCAGGCAGTTACTTCTGTACTTAATTTTGTGTTCATAACACTGTAGTTTTTTCTTGTAAAAAGCTTATTTTTCTGGATGTGGAAAAGAAGCTTCAAAGGCTTCATTGATTTGCTCATATTCACTAAGGTCTAAAGTTCAATATCCAGAATTCAGGTTTAGTTTGACTGATTTTACTCTTTTCTACCCTATACCTCATTTCATTCTGTACCTAAGATCTGTTATTAAAGCAAAATCTGGAAATGTATGATTAAATGAAAACAATACTAGATTTTAATGGAATGGCATGATCTTGTAAGGATATCTTGTTTGAACTTCTGTAAAGCTATAAAGATCATCTCAGTGAGCACTTAATAATGGTCTAAACTTAGACTTCACAAGTTTGGTGTTTGTAAATATTCAGGGATGTGACAAAGGGGGTTGCTTATTAAGCAAATAAGATATGTCCACAAAGGTAAAAGAGAATATGTAAGGAATAGAACATGCTAATTTAAAGCCCTTTGTTTTATTTTTTATATGACAGTTTCCTTTGACCCTTTATTTTCAGTAGGCTTAATGCATTAGGTTTTAGAGACACATAACTGAATGGTGTGTCTAGTCTTCAAGCTATAAAAGTTTTTGCATATACATTGTGCTTCTCATTGGTTGTTGTGTCTTCGAATCCATCAGGTTATCACATTAACCTGGTAGGTCTTATTATGTACATATTCCTTATTATATTCCGGGTACTAAGACATTTTATTGAATATCAGGCAATAAGTTTCTTACATATGTTAATTCATGTTATACTCATATTAACCTTTTGAGATTGGAATTATTATGATCATTCCCAGATGGAAATTGAGGCATAGAAAGGTTAAGTAGCTTGTTCAAAGCCATGCAGATGATTCAATGGGACTCAAATCCAGACTTTGGTGCCCGGATTAACCAGGCACTATTTTACTCCCTTTATCATATCTGTGAGAGGGATAATGCTGTTTGCAAGATTTTACTTGGATATATTTATTCAGTATGAAGGCTGTAGCCATAGGTCATGTTCCATAAGCAGTTCGTTCCTTTTCTTTGTCTTTATTTCTGCTAAATTAAAAATTCTTTCATCATAATTATAGGTTCTTGGAAATGGCAGCAACTGTTTGTTGGCACTGTCATGTAGTTCCAGATTTTCAGACTGCATAGTTGATCCAGAAATATGAAGAAAATTTCCACTGAAACTTATTTTGAGCTTTCTGAAAGATGCTACATAGGCAAAGTTACGCACAAAACCTAAAAGCTTCAATTTGGTAGATATAGCCAGTGGTTTTCCAATTTACTTTTTAGATGGTATCCAGCTTTGAAAGTACAACCCATTTTCTATTGCAAGGTTTGTATTTGGTTTTTAAAAAGTCAGATTTCTTTCTCTGGAAGGCATTGAACTCTTAGTGGTCAAGTTGAATATCCCACCACTTGGTCTTCTAAAGAAATCCTGATATCTCCAGTCTCAATATCAAAATTGTGCCATTTTGGCCACAAGGTGATAAATTCAGACTATTCAAGATACAGGGTATATTTTAGACAGATATCTTGAGCACACCACTTTGAATAAGATAAGTCATTTCCTGGTATTATTAATTTAAGAAGATGACATACTTATATCTTGTCCAACTTATCAAAACCTCATGTGAACACTTGTTCTTTCAATAGCTGGCATTCCTTTTTCCATCTCATTTCATATTTAGTAAATATGCGTTTCATATTACTTATAAAAGTAAACCACCTTTATGGATCACACCCAAATGGGCAGGTCATAGGGAAGAGTCCTGCCAAAATGTGGTTCACTGGAGGAGGAAATTGCAACCCACTCCAGCATTTTTGTCTGGAGAACCCCAGGGATAGTATGAAAAGGCAGAAAGGTATGACACTGGAACATGAGCCCCTCAGGTCAGAAGAAGTCTAATATGCTACTAGGGAAAAGTAGAGGACAATTACTAATAGCTCCAGAAAGAATGAAGTGGTTGGACCAAAGCAGAAATTATATTCAGTTGGTGGTGAAAGTCAAGTCTGATGTGGTAAAGAACAATATTTCATAGGAACCTGGCATATTAGGTACATGAATGAAGGTACATTGGAAATAGTCAAGTAGGAGAAGATGGCAAGATTGAACATGGACATATTAGGAATCAGTGAACTAAAATGGACAGGAATGGGTGAATTTAATTCATATGACCATTATATCTACTACTGTGTGCCGGGGGCCAGCGTGAGGAACTCCGCCCATGGCAAAGGTCATGAGGAAGAAGGCTTGGCATACGCAAAGGCGTGATCAAGCCTCAGGAAACCCCCTGTTCCCGAGCATCTAACCCCAAAGCCAGAGTCTGTTTTATGCTCTCACCTACACCTCTGACTTTACGGGGGCTCTCCCCCATAACCGTTTCTTTCGGAGAAGGAGTAAACGTGCAGCTCCAAGGCAATAAAAATTCTTGGGCGTGACAAGAGTGTTTCAGCTTACAGACTCCTCTGAAGGTTACCTAGCCCACCTGTATAGATTCGTCCTGCCACATGTGATTGTCTACAGCCTCCTAACCTGAGAGGCATGAGATGTTTTAGACTTACTAAAGGCAAATTCTTTTGGGGAGTTAGAAATTATTAGTATAGTTGGTTAGGAATTATATTGGTGAAGAGTCTCTTCATTTGTTGTGTCAATAATTGCTGCTAATTCCCTGCTCTGGGTGGGACAAGGATGTCTCAGGTCAAACCTCTCTGCTGACAGACTAGCTTGTGTGACAGGATTATCCGTACTGCTGCCACTAGGCACATGATTGTTTACTACCTCTTAACCATAAACAGCACAGAGAGTTTTGGAGTATTTTGAGAGTCTTAATTAGCATAGGACTTTTTCTTCTTGTTGAGTCAATGATTGCTGCCAGGCCTCCATATCCTTAGGCACTTGGGAATATATTAATCAATGTATTTGGAGTATAGCAAAGGAAATATAGTAGTTTTTGATGTTAGCAATACTAGACTTTTTGAGTTAATGGATTTTCTCTTTTGTAATAGATCACTGTACTTTGTTATATATCACTGTGTCCTTGCTGTGTAAGAATGTAACTTTATCATATCTTAAGACTAAATAGATCTTAAGGGGAGCATTGGTGAAAGGATTTTCATTTGTTGGGTTGATGTTTGCTGCTAAATCTCCATGTTCCCTACCCTTATAATGAATATAACTAGCATATAGGAAGAAATAAGTATTAACCTTTAAGCATATAGGAGAAATAAGTATTAACCTTTAAGACTAATCATGTTAACTTTGGGTTAAATAAATTCCTTTCTTGATTGTAACTCACTACACCCTCACCCTATAGGAATGCAGCTTTATTTGGAGGATGGTGCCTGGTTTAAGAAAAAACACCCTTGGAAAAAATAAGTTTTTTGGTTATCAGAAAGAAAGGATCATAAAATGTCAGCAGTTCTCACTCATGGCCAGAAGATGATGTAATATCCCTAAGACCTTTTTTTTTATACATTTATGTGAACACCTGATTTTGACAAAGGTCAGGACTGCTGACCCCCACGTGACTCTGTATTCATCCCTATGTGTAACAAAAGGTATATAAGCAAACCCAAAAATAAAGAAATCAGATCAGTTTCCGGAAAGACTGATTCCCCCATGTTGCTTCTTTCTTGCTCCTGTTTTTCTGGCTGAATTCCCATCTGGAGCATGGATGCTATTCCACGTAATCCAACTTATTCAGCCTCTTTTTGTCCACTAATCTTCCTACTACACTATCCATTTCTAATCTCTCTATATCTGTGATTAAATATGTATTTTTCCAAAGATGCCGACTCCGTCCCCCCACCTTCGAATCACCCTGGATCCACCGGGGCTGGACCCCGGCGACTGTGGGCAAGAATCCCTTATAATGGAAGCAACTGAGCGCACATGCACACAGTGTTCATATATGATGATAGTCTGAAGTGAAATCTTTTTGTTACCCTTTGTCATTACTTTTATGCTTTTCTGAATTACTCTAAGTCACTGATCTATTTTTGTAGATACAATACAACACTATGACAACAATTTAGAATACCAACTTTATGCAAAAGATGTGAAAATTCCTTAGCTGAGACTAATTCAACCTGTTAAATTTGACTGTAGCTATTCTTGCTTCTCTTAAACATCACTTAAGAAAATAATGATGATCAAGAAGAACAATATTTGGGGGGTGGTAATAATCTTGCATTTGACATTTATGAAGTGTAGGTGAACAAAAACTAAATAATTTTTCTTTTGAAACCACCAGACCACCATGGACCACTTGATAATATGCAGGCAGTAGTGTTCTGGTAATTGTTTAACATCAGGCTCCCTGAGGAAAAGGGTCCCTGATTTGTAGCATTTGCCCGATTTTGTGGAGTAAATACTTCCAAATATGGAAAAGGAGTATATCAGGGTTGTATATTGTCACCCTGCTTATTTAACTTACATGCAGAATACATCATGAGAAATGCTGGGCTGGAGGAAACACAAGCTGGAATCAAGATTTCTGGGAGAAGTATTAATAACCTCAGATATGCAGATGACACCACCCTTATGGCAGAAAGTGAAAAGGAACTAAAAAGCCTCTTGATTAAAAAAAAAAAAAGTTGGCTTAAAGCTCAACATTCAGAAAACTAAGATTCTGGCATGTGGTCCCATCACTTTATGGGAAATAGATGGGAAACAGTGGAAATAGTGTCAGACTTTATTTTTCTGGGCTCCAAAATCACTGCAGATGGTGATTGCAGCCATGAAATTAAAAGACACTTACTCCTTGGAAGGAAAATTGTGACCAACCTAGATAGCATATTCAAAAGCAGAGACATTACTTTGCCGACTAAGGTCTGCCTACTCAAGGCTATGGTTTTTCCAGTGGTCATGTATGGATATGAGAGTTGGACTATGAAGAAAGCTGAGCGCTGAGGAATTGATGCATTTGAAGTGTGGTGTTGGAGAAGACTCTTGAGAGTTCCTTGGACTGCAAGGGATCCAGCCAGTCCATCCTAAAGATGAGTCCTGGGTATTCATTGGAAGGACTGATGCTGAAGCTGAAACTCCAATACTTTGGCAACCTCATGTGAAGAGTTGACTCATTGGAAAAGACCCTGATTCTGGGAGGGATTGGGGGCAGGAAGAGAAGGGGACGACAGAGGACAAGATGGCTGGATGGCATCACTGACTTGATGGACCTGAGTTTGAGTAAACTCCGGGAATTGGTGATGTACAGGGAGGCCTGGCGTGCTGCAATTCATGGGGTTGCAAAGAGTTGGACGCGACTGAGCGACTGATCTGAACTGAGCTGATGACCAATTTCAAGCTACTGCCAGGTTTTATTTTTTATTTATTTATTTTTTTTAATTTTAAAATCTTTAATTCTTACATGTATTCCCAAACATGAACCCCCCTCCCACCTCCCTCCCCATAACATCTCTCTGGGTCATTCCCATGCACCAGCCCCAAGCATGCTATATCCTGCGTCAGACATAAACTGGCGATTCAATTCTTACATGATAGTATACATGTTAGAATGCCAATTGCTGGATACTTAACAGTTGGTTCTCACAACGTCAGAGTTGCATTAGCTTGTTCCAGCATCTATTGCAGGGACCATGCACCCATCTTTAAAAACCTAGATCAAAGAGAGAAATGTGATAACTATTCTGAATTAAAAACTAAGGCTTAAACTGTAAGACTTCCTTTACTTCAATTTGTGTGTGTGTGTGTGTGTCTTAGAACTGGCTTATTAGATGCAACTAATTATATTTATAATTCATCATAGATCCTAGTTTTGAAACCAAAGTAAAATTTTATATTTGTAGCTGATTTTATTAAATATGTGAATTCAAATTGGAAAATGACTAGAGCTTAAATACTTAAACCAAAATAAGACAAATTTATTTAAATCTGTGAAAAGTCAGTATATAGTGAGTTGAGCTGTACTTCTCAAAAAAAGGCATGTTCAACTCCTAACCCTTCCCTCCCATCTCATACCTATAAATGTGATTGTATTTAGAAATAGGGTTTTGCAGATGTAATCAAGTTAAGAATCTCAAGATATAGATGTGGATTTGGAATTGGTCCTAAATCCAGTGAGTGCTGTCCTTATAAGAGAAAGGACACAGAAGCACAGAAATTGTGAGGAGCAGGGCATGTGAAGACAAAGGCAGAGACTGGTCCTGCTGCCACAAACCAAGGAACACCAGGAACCACCAGAAGCTGAAAGTGGCAGGAAGGACTCTTCAGGGAGCATGACGATGCCAGCTCCTTGATTTCAGACTTCTAGTCTCCAGAACTGTGAGAAAATAAAATTTTGTTCTTTTAAGAGACCAAGTAATTTGTTACAGCAGCCCTGGAGACTAATACACAGTATATCAAATTAGTAGTGAAACAAGGAAAAATACTATTTGGCTAGTTGGTTTTCAACTGAGTTACACAACCCTTCAATTTATTTATTTATTTTTACACTGCATAAGAGTTTTATTTCTACCACTATTAATTTAAATTACTATTTGTTGATGAAAAGTAATTAACCATAAATAGAATAATAGTAAATGTTAAAACTTACTGTTACTATTAAGATCATCACCCTAAGTACCATAACTAACTCAAATGAGTATCACAACTAGTTTATTTAGGAAACTGACACTCATAATATCAAAATAAATGTCTAAAGACATTAAGCAGGTCATTTCCATGAATGAATTTGGCTAGATCTGGTGTGCAATAGTATATGAAGAGGTCTCTGGGAACTGGAGTGCTCATGCTGCACATGAAAGAGGACTTAGCTATTGAATTCTACCTTCTTGTTGCTAGTGGAAATGTGAGTTGCCGGACCCCAGATTTTTCTGAGGAGAAGCTAGGAGTCCAGATTTTTATGTGATATTCCTGAAATTTTAAATTTGTCTCAAAAAAAGTGTTCAAAAAAGGAAAGGGAAAAAGATAGAAGAGAAAAAGACTAGAGACAAGCTATCTGCTTTTGGACAAATATGTGACCTCTTCTTTATAAAATAATTTGTATGTTTAAAAATTTGAGTCAATTTAATTTTGGAAACTGGAATTTTTTTGAATGTCATTAATTAGCAGTGCCTCACAGTAGAGTAGATTTAAAATTCTGTGTCCTTTTTTTAAAATTGAAGTATAGCTGATTTACAATGTTGTGTTAGTTTCAGGTGTTCAGCAAAGTGATTCAGCTAAATATATACATACATACATACATACATACATACATATACATTTTTTAAAAATTGTTTTCCCTTCCAGCTTATTACAGAATATTGAATATAGTTCCCTGTGCTAGGCAATATTTCCTTGTTGGTTATCTATTTTACATATGGTAGTGTGTATATATTAACCCCAAATTCCAAATATATTCCTCCTCCACATTTCCCCTTTAGTAATCATACGTTTATTTTCTATGTCTGTGGGTCCATTTCTGTTTTGAATATCACTTGTATAATTTTTTTTAAGATTCTACATATCAGTGATACCATATGATATTCATCTATCTGGCAACTTCACCTAGTATGATAATCTCTAGATCCATCCATGTGGCTGCAAATGGCATTATTTCATTTTTAATGGCTGAGTAATAGTCCATTGTTTTGGAATATTGCATGCCTTAGCTACTAGAGCTCATCAATGAATTTGATAAAGTTGCAGAATACAAAATTAATACACAGAAATCTCATATATTCCTATACACTAACAATGAAAGATCAGAAAGGGAAATTAAGCAAACAATCCCATTTACCATTGTGTCAAATTCCTAGGAATAAATAAGAATAAACCTACTTAAGGAGGCAAAAGACTTATACTCCAAAACTTTTAACACACTGAGGAAAAATGGATGATGACACAAATATGGAAGATAGTACCATGGTCTTGGATTGGAAAAATCAATATTGTCAAAATGACTATACTACTCAAGGCAATCTACAAAGTCAGCACAATCCCTATCAAATTACCAATGGCATTTTTCACCTAACTAGAGCAAAGTCTCCGTCCTTTACCATCTTATTAAAGTAGCTAGAGTGGTCAATGATCTATGAAGACAAGAAAATCTTAAATGTCTGGGGAGCTCATTTTCTAAAACCATTTTGAAATTAAGACTTTCAAATAATGAAAATCTTTTGTTCTTAAAAACAATATCTAATTTATTCTATAAATTTGGTTTTTCATATATAATGTTTTAAGAGACCAGACTGTGTCAGTAATAAGAATTGTTATTTTGTGAATGATTGTGGCCTCTCATCTCCTGTTTGAAACCTATAAATTTTAGGACTAGTTTTTGTGTCTTAAAAACATTAACCCTCTCAGTTGAAAGAAAGTTCATTTTCTCAATTTTAAACTTGCATTTGGGACAGGTATTTTTACCTGTGAGGATAAAGGTGAATGGTTTGCTTTGCTGGTGTCATGCTGTCTTTAAATTTCATGAAAAGAAAGGATTAGAAACAACTTCTGGACAATGTACTGCAGCACATAGCAACTGAGGTTAATTTATTTTGATTCTTTATTGCTACCTACTGTGAGGTTACAATGGATGGATGACAATTTACATTATCCAGAGGCACAGCCCTCATCAGAGAGCTGAAGACACTGTCAAAGGAGCTATAGGTCAGTGCTCTGGGTGCAGAGGTTTTGAGACAATGCATAGAAGTGTGCCAGACAATGTCTGGATGCAAAGGGAGCAAACCAATGAGTTATTACAGTTCAGTTCAGTTCATTTCAGTCGCTCACTCGTGTCCGACTCTTTGTCACCCCACGAATCGCAGCACGCCAGGCCTCCCTGTCCATCACCAACTCCCGGAGTTCACTCAGAGTCATGTCCATTGAGTCAGTGATGCCATCCAGCCATCTCATCCTCTGTCCTCTCCTTCTCCTCCTGCCCCCAATCCCTCCCAGCTTCAGAGTCATTTCCATTGACTCAACTCTTCGCATGAGGTGGCCAAAATACTGGAGTTTCAGCTTCAGCATCATTCCTTCCAAAGAAATCCCAGGGCTGATCTCCTTCAGAATGGACTGGTTGGATCTCCTTGCAGTCCAAGGGACTCTCAAGAGTCTTCTCCAACACCACAGTTCAAAGGCATCAATTCTTTGGCACTCAGCTTTCTTCACAGTCCAACTCTCATATTCATACATGAGCACCGGAAAAACCATAGCCTTGACTAGACAGACTTTGTAGGCGAAGTAGTGTCTCTGCTTTTGAATATGCTATCTAGGTTGGTCATAACTTTTCTTCCAAGGAGTAAGCGTCTTTTAATTTCATGGCTGCAATCACCATCTGCAGTGATTTTGGAGCCCCCCAAAATAAAGTCTGACACTGTTTCCACTGTTTCCCCATCTATTTCCCATGAAGTGGTGGGACCACATGCCATGATCTTAGTTTTCTGAATGTTGAGCTTTAAGCCAACTTTTTCACTCTCCTCTTTCACTTTCATCAAGCGGTTTTTTAGCTCCTCTTCACTTTCTGCCATAAGGGTGGTGTCACCTGCATATCTGAAGTTATTGATATTTCTCCCGGCAATCTTGTTTCCAGTTTGTGTTTCTTCCAGTCCAGTGTTTCTCATGATGCACTCTGCATATAAGTTAAATAAGCAGGGTGACTATACACAGCGTTGACGTACTCCTTTTCCTATTTGGAACCTCTGTTGTTCCACGTCCAATTCTAACTGTTGCTTCCTGATCTGCATATAGATTTCTCAGGAGGCAGGTCAGGTGGTCTGGTATTCCCATCTCTTTCAGAATTTTCCTCAGTTTATATGATCCACACAGTCAAAGGCTTTGGCATAGTCCATAAAGCAGAAATAGATGTTTTTCTGGAACTCTCTTGCTTTTTTGATGATCCTGCAGATTTTGGCAGTTTGATCTCTGGTTCCTCTACCTTTTCTAAAACCAGCTTGAACATCTGGAAGTTCATGGTTCACGTATTGCTGAAGCCTGGCTGGGAGAATTTTGAGCATTATTTTACTAGCGTGTGAGATGAGTGCAATTGTATCATAAAGGCAAATGAGAGAAAGTTTGGCCATTTCTACAAAGTACCAATACTGGTCAAAAATGATGAAGGAAAGACAACTGTGCCTCATGAAGCAAAAGAGTACGATTTACAGGGAGATGTAATTTAAAATAATTTAAATAAATATAGCCAGTTGGGATAAATATTGAAATAGATTGAATAGATTTAATTATAACTATAAAGAAAAAATATGCCTAATTATTTGGAGTTATCTGAGGAAGCACATGAATTTATGAAAAATGAACTATAGCATTGGGAGGGTAGTGACAAATGTTTGTTATAGAGAAAGAGATGGCTTGGGACAAAAATCCAAAGGAAGGTTGAGTGAATATTTTTCTGCATAGAAAAAGACAAAGATTTCTTCTTAAGAGAACATATTACTCAATATTTTCAAATTAAGAGATAAAAAGTAACCTAAAGGAGGTGGACAATGTAAATATCCATTTTTCATTTGATTATGTATTATTTATGACTTGTATAACCTGGTCAATTGATACATATCCTAACATATCTGTGTGGGCAAAACAAAAGCAGATGAAGTTCCTCTCCTACTTTTCTAAGCTAGTTTATTTTTTTAATTGTTAGCAAAATATATATATGCATAGTCTGGAAAGTACAATAAGACTAAAACTTACAGCAAGAGCAGTTCTTTGACTTAACCTTTTCTTTCTTTCTGATCCTGCTTAAGAGGCAACCATCTTCCATTCATTTATCCATGATCCTCTAGCTTTACTTGAATACATTTAAATAATGTAATTACTCTGGGATTCTTGATTGATCAGTTTTAGACATTATCAGTGTTATACATAACACTGTAGATGCAGGCTTCTGAGTTAGTTACCATACACCACTTTTGTTTTTCTAATAGAAGTTGTCCTGACTCTTGAATAAAGCAATTATCCCTTTGCATCTGGGATATTATATACAAGTCTAGTAAATGGACCTCAAGAAAAGAACTAAAATGGCTAAAAGTTGGAAGTATGCTGTTTGTAGGCTGACTGAAAAGGGAGGACAGACCACAGATAACACAGGGCATGAATAATGTCTAAAATATATATAAGAGGAATCCCACCTGATCTGGGCACCTGAACCAAGCAATTATGGCAAGATTGTGGGATACAAGGTTAATACACAAAAGTCAGTTGCTTTCTCATATACCAGAAATTGAAAAGTAGAATTTGAAATTAGTAACAGTATCATTTACATTAGCACCCTTGAAAATGAAATACTTAGGTTTAAGCCTAGCAAACTATGTGCAAGATCTAGAAAATGAGGAAAACTACAAACTGATGAAAGAGCTAAATAAATGGAAATATTACATGTTCCTGAACAGGAAGAATCAGTATTGTCAAGTTGTTAGTTCTTCCCAAGTTGATCCATAGACTTAACACAGTCCTGGTCAAAATCCTTGCAAGTTTTATTTTCTGGATATCCACAATATGATTCTAAAGTTTACGTGGAGAGGCAAAAGAAGCAAAAGCTACCAGTGGAACTGATGTAGTATTCAAAGAGAATAACAAAGTTAAAGAATTGTCACTACTTGACTTCAAGCTTACATGCTGTTGCTGCTGCTGCTAAGTCGCTTCAGTCGTGTCCGTCTCTGTGCGACCCCATAGACGGCAGCCCACCAGGCTCCCCCATCCCTGGGATTATCCAGGCAAGAACGCTGGAGTGAGTTGCCATTTCCTTCTCCAATGCATGAAAGTGAAAAGTGAAAGTGAAGTCTCTCAGTCATGTCTGACTCCTAGCGACCCCATGGACTGCAGCCTACCAGGCTCCTCCATCCATGGGATTTTCCAGGCAAGAGTACTGGAGTGGGTTGCCATTACCTTCTCCCAAGCTTACTATAAGGTTGCAGTAATCAAGACAGCATGATATTCATGAAAAAACAGACAAATAGATCATTTGAACAGACTAAAGAGCTGACAAATAGACCACATAAATGTATTAACTGATCTTAAACAAAGGAAAAAGGCAATAAACTGGAGCAGAGGTAGTCTTCTGAACAAATGGTATGGGGACAACTGTACATTGACATGCAAAAAAAAAAAAAAGAATCAGGCACTAACTTATACTCTTCATAAAGTTAATTCAAAATGATCAAAGCCTTAACTGTAAAACACAAAACTATAAAACTTCTAGAAGATGACATAAGAGAAAATCTAGATGACCTTGAATTTGATGTTAGCTACAATACTAAAGGCATAATTTACAAAAGAAACAATTGATAAACTGTTTTTCATTAAATTAAAAAATTTCTGCTCTGCAAGAGACACTGTCAAGAGAATGAAAAGCCACAGACTGGGAGAAAATATTTGGAAAATACATGTCTGATAAATGACTATTTTACAAAATATACAAAGAACACTTAAAATTTAACAAATAGGAAAACAGAAAACCTGATTAAAAAACTGGCAGACAACTTAACAGACACCTAACCAAAGAATTTATACAGGTGGCAAATAAGAACATGAAAATATGCCCCATATTGTATGTAATCAGAGGACTGTAAATTAAAACAACGAGGTACCACTACATACCTATTAGAATATGGCCAAAATCAGAAACACTGATGACACCAAATGCTGGCAGGCTGTGGAGCAACAAGAACTCTCATTCACTGCTGGTGGTACAAGTCATTTTGAAAGACAGTTTGGCAGTTTGTTATAAAACTAACATGTTCTTATCATATGATTTAGTGGTTATACTCCTTGATTTTTACTCAAAGGAGTTGAAAATTCACCTGCACACAGATAGGTATTCTTAGATGTTTATGACAGCTTTCTTCATACTTGCCCAAACTTGGAATCAACTAAGAGGTCCTTCAGTAGGCAAATGGATAAACTGTGGAATGGAATGGAATATTATTTACCACCATAAAGAAATGAATCATTAAGCAATAAAAAGACATGGAGAAAACTTAAATGCATATTACTATATGAAAGAAGCCAGTCTGGAAAAGCTGCATACTGTATGATTCCAACTATACATGTTCTGGAGGTATTATAAATCTGTCCAAACTGATAGAATGTATAACACCAAGAGTGAACCATAATGTAAACTATAGACTTCGATTATGACATGTCAGTGTAGGTTCATCAGTTGATGAGCTGTAAAAAATGTGCCATGCTGGTGGAATACATTGATAGTGGGGGAAGCTATGCACATATAGGCTCAGGAGTTTATGGGAAATGTTTGTACCTTTCACTCAGTTTCTCTGTGAACCTAAAACTGTTCTAAAAATTAGATTCTATTTAATAAAAAATTAAGTAATGCAAGGAAAAAATAATATAAAAATGAAGCACAGATTCATATCTTGATAAGCAGTATAATGTCTCTTTTCCTTCTCCCTATTTCTGCATTTCTGTATTGAATGCATAATACCAAACTTAAATGTATTTACTAGGACACTAGGGATAGGCCCATGAATGTCACTTTAAAAAATGAGAACAGGAGAAAACAAGATCTTAACACCTTTTAATGCTGACTAGCAGCATGAAAATACAAGGATACACTGTATTTTCTGATAGGATCAGTCCATTCATTGGCATGTGAATTTGCTACTACTGCCAAATATATCAGTCAAAGGTTAATTTATTTAAGCATATTTAAGCATAATTTTGGGAAAAGGACTAAGGATGTTACTACATCATAGGTGGCACACGTTATTTCTCAATGTAGTGAAATGATAAAGGGAGTCAAATAAGAGGACTATGTCGGGAACAGAAAATAGATAGGAACCGAAGTTTTTCAGTAATAAGTGATGTTTCTCTGGAAAATAAATACCATAGAAGATTCCAATTATTAGGAGAAGTAATTGTAAATTTGAAAATAAATTTAAGATGAGAATTGGTAAACCAAGGCCTTTCCCTATATAGACATTCATTCTGAATATGTTTCCTAGGGAGTTATGTATATATTTCTATATGAAATATGTTTATATTATATTAAATATATTTCTATATTGTCTGGAAGTAAGTAGAAGAAATGTATGTTTTCCTCCTTGTAATTATCAGTACAAATATATATTTTAAATACACTATTGTTGAATTTGCATTTGCCCTGCATACTCTGCAGTTCATTCTAGTTTATATACAAATAAAACTTGCTTCTCCAAAGTCTTTAAAATATACAACTGTCAAGTAGAGAAGAAACTTTTGATAGGATTTATTTTTTTTGAAATGCTAATAGGAATTTGGTATTGCTGTTGATTATGAATTCAGTTTAGGATCTTGTGTAAAAATTTTTTTTCTAAGGTTAATAAGGCTTTTTAAAAGATTTGAGGATAAGAAAGTTCCTTAACAGAAGTATCCATAAGTATGGGGAAAAAAATAGCACCATTGTCTTTCTCCCAAATTTCCTTTCCTTTTTTTGTGGGGGGGGGGGGGGGGGGGGGGGTATACAAAAGAACCATTCTTATATGAAAATGTGACCTTTATAGGATTATAAATGTCAAAACATGGCCTTTTTATTTCTCCAACTTTCTGACAGGCAAATATCTAATTTATTTACTAATGTCAGCTTTTTCACTTTTGTGTTCCTAGCTCTTAGCTCAGTGCTTGACACATTAAGACCCTCTTAAATGTTGACTGAATTTCAAATGAATTCTTTGAAAAAAATTTAGCTATTCAAATCATAGATATTATTCCTATCATTATCACACTGCCATGATCAAACATTTACTAAGAACCCTTTGTTGAAGTAGAAGAAAGTTTAATCTGTTCATGAAAGCACATACTGTGAGAAAGGTAGAGTCTTACAGCACAAAAGTTTAAACTGGAAAATAAAATTAGGGTTAATTAGTGGGAAAAGTGTTAAGTCACTCAGTTGTGTCCAACTCTTTGAAACTCCATGGACTGTAGCCCACCAGACTCCTCTGTCCTTGGAATTCTCCAGGCAAGAATATTGGAGTGGGTTGCCGTTCCCTTCTCCAGAGCATTTTCCTGACCCAGGGTCTTTTGCATTGCAGGTAGATTATCATTTGAGCAACCAGGGAAAGGGCATATATTTTCTAGCTGTGTCACTACAGTCACATTATACTATTGATGTAATACATTACATTAGTACTGAGTGATCTAGGATGTTCTAGAGGCAGACACTGGAGCAAAGATTCCAGTGAAAAGAGAAGAACCACAAAATGAGATAGAGATAGAAGGAAGCTGATAGAGTATACATATCTTGCAAGTTATTACTGCTTGGAACTCTGGGAGTCAATGTGAAATTTAAGTCACAGAATTATCGCACCTGTGGATGCAGGAGTTGGAGTATTTATATTCAGTCTTTCTGAGTCACAGGTTGAACATTGCTCCCAGGTGGTGTTAATTCCCTGGCATGCACAGCCTACCAGTCAAGAAGTAGAATCCGGTCACCAGAAAAAGCCCTCAAGCACAGAGAAGCAGAAATCTTCTATTTGGAAAGGTGCCAGTGATAATTGAAATGATAAAGCAAATAGGAAACAGTAGGGCAGAGATTGTATCTGATATAAATATTATGCTACTCTGAAAGGAATGAAGACTTTATGGGATAGCCTATTCCAGGTCTTAGGGCAAGAACAATTTAGATAGTTTTGGAAAAAGCTTGCCAGAAAACAGACATTTTAAAGGTTATTGTGGCAGTGCTAAAACTGTAATAATATAACATCAAAATAATAATGATGATTATTGTGGCCAACTGGAATGAGTTGAGTCTGTATAAGTCATAATAATCATTATTTGTTGATTACATCAAATATGAATTCATAATAATATAAAGTATACAAAAGAGTTGTTACAACTTTATAGTTGTAACAAAAGAGTGAATGGAATAGGGAATGTCTAGTTTTTAAAAAATATAAATTTATTTATTTTAATTGGAGGCTAATTACTTTACAATATTGTATTGGTTTTGCCATACATCAACATGAATCTGCCACAGGTATACACGTGTTCCCCATCCTGAACCCCTGTCCCTCCTCCCTCCCGGTACCATCCCTCTGGGTCATCCCGGTGCACCAGCCCCAAGCATCCAGTATCATGCATCGAAACTGGACTGGTGATTCGTTTCGTATATGATATTATACATGTTTCAATGCCATTCTCCCAAATCATCCCACCCTCGCCCTCTCCCACAGAGTCCAAAATACTGTTCTATACATCTGTGTCTCTTTTGCTGCCTCGCATACAGGGTTATCGTTACCATCTTTCTAAATTCCATATATATGCATAAAGCTCAACATTCAGAAAATGAAAATATGGCATCTGGTCCCATCACTTCACGGGAAATAGATGGGGAAACAGTGGAAACAGTGTCAGACTTTATTTTTCGGGGCTCCAAAATCACTGCAGATGGTGACTGCAGCCATGAAATTAAAAGACACTTACTCCTTGGAAGGAAAGTTATGACTAACCTAAACAGCATATTCAAAAGCAGAGACATTACTTTGCCAACAAAGGTCTGTCTAGTCAAGGCTATGGTTTTTCCAGTGGTCATGTATGGATGTGAGAGTTGGACTGTGAAGAAGGCTGAGCGCCGAAGAATTGATGCTTTTGAGCTGTGGTGTTGGAGAAGACTCTTGAGAGTCCCTTGGACTGCAAGGAGATCCAACCAGTCCATTCTGAAGGAGATCAACCCTGGACTTTCTTTGGAAGGGATGATGCTAGAGCTGAAACTCCAGTATTTTGGCCACCTCATGCGAAGAGTTGACTCATTAGAAAAGACTCTGATGCTGGGAGGGATTGGGGGCAGGAAGAGAAGGGGACGACCGAGGATGAGATGGCTGGATGGCATCACTGACTCGATGGATGTGAGTTTGAGTGAACTCCGGGAGTTGGCTATGGACAGGGAGGCCTGGTGTGCTGCGATTCCTGGGGTTGCGAAGAGTTGGACATAACTGAACAACTGAACTGAACTGAGCTGATACTGTATTGGTGTTTTTCTTTCTGGCTCACTTCACTCTGTATGATAGGCTCCAGTTTCATCCACCTCATTAGAACTGATTCAAATATATTCTTTCTAATGGTTGAGTAATACTCCATTGTGTATATGTACCACAGCCTTCTTATCCATTCATCTGCTGATGGACATCTAGGTTGCTTCCATGTCCTGGCTATTATAAACAGTGCTGCAATGAACATTGGGGTACACTTGTCTCTTTCAATTCTGGTTTCCTCGGTGTGTATGCCCAGCAGTGGGATTGCTGGATTATAAAGCAGTTGTACTTCCAGTTTTTTAAGGAATCTCCACATTGTTCTCTACAGTGACTGTACTAGTTTGCATTCCCACCAACAGTGTAAAAGGTTCCCTTTTCTGCACACCCTCTCCAGCATTTATTGCTTGTAGACTTTTGGATCGCAGCCATTCTGACTGGTGTGAAATAGTACCTCATTGTGGTCTTGATTTGCATTTCTCTGATAATGAGTGATGTTGAGCATCTTTTCATGTGTTTGTTAGCCATCCATGTCTTCTTTGGAGAAAAATCTATTTAGTTCTTTGGCCCATTTTTTGATTGGGTCGTTTATTTTTCTGGAATTGAGCTGCATAAGTTGCTTGTATATTTTTGAGATTAGTTGTTTGTCAGTTGCTTCATTTGCTATTGTTTTCTCCCAGTCAGAAGGCCGTCTTTTCACCTTACTTATAGTTTCCTTTGTTGTGCAGAAGCTTTTAATTCTAATTAGGTCCCATTTGTTTATTTTTGCTTTTATTTCCAATATTCTGGGAGGTGGGTCATAGAGGATCCTGCTGTGATTTATGTCGGAGAGTGTTTTGCCTATGTTCTCCTCTAGGAGTTTTATAGTTTCTGGTCTTATGTTTAGATATTTCATCCATTTTAAGTTTATTTTTGTGTATAGTGTTAGAAAGTGTTCTAGTTTCATTCTTTTACAAGTGGTTGACCAGTTTTCCCAGCACCACTTGTTAAAGAGATTGTCTTTTCTCCATTGTATATTCTTGCTTCTTTTGTCAAAGATAAGGTGTCCATAGGTGTGTGGATTTATCTCTGGGCTTTCTATTTTGTTCCATTGATCTATATTTCTGTCTTTGTGCCAGTACCGTACTGTCTTGATGCGGCTTGTAGTGGACATACTTGTCTACTTGTGGCTTTGTAGTAGAGCCTGAAGTCAGGCAGGTTGATTGCTCCAGTTCCATTCTTCTTTCTCAAGATTGCTTTGGCTATTCGAGGTTTTTTGCATTTCCATACAAATTGTGAAATTATTTGTTCTAGCTCTGTGAAAAATACCGCTGGTAGCTTGATAGGGATTGCATTGAATCTATAGATTGCTTTGGGTAGTATACTCATTTTCACTATATTGATTCTTCCGGTCCATGAACATGGTATATTTCCCCATCTATCAGTGTCCTCTTTGATTTCTTTCACCAGTGTTTTATAGGTTTCTACATATAGGCCTTTAGTTTCTTTAGGCAGATATATTCCTAAGTATTTTATTCTTTTCGTTGCAATGGTGAATGTGATTGTTTCCTTAATTTCTCTATTTTCTAATTGTTAGTGTATAGGAATGCAAGGGATTTCTGGGTGTTGATTTTATATCTTGCAACTTTACTATATTCATTGATTAGCTCTAGTAATTTTCTGGTGGAATGTTTAGGGTTTTCTATGTCATCTGCAAACAGTAAGAGTTTTACTTCTTCTTTTCCAATTATGATTCCTTTTATTTCTTTTTCTGCTCTGACTGCTGTGGCCAAAAACTTCCAAAACTATGTTGAATAGTAGTGGTGAAAGTGGGCACCCTTGTCTTGTTCTGGACTTTAGGGGAAATGCTTTCAATTTTTCACCATTGAGGATAATGTTTGCTGTGGGTTTGTCATATATAGCTTTTGTTATGTTGAGGTATGTTCCTTCTATTCCTGCTTTCTGGAGGGTTTTATCATAAATGGATGTTGAATTTTGTCAAAGGCTTTCTCTGCATCTATTGAGATAATCATATGGTTTTATTTTTCAATTTGTTAATGTGGTGTATTACATTGATTGATTTGTGAATATTGAAGAATCCTTGCATCCCTGGGATAAAGCCCACTTGGTCATGGTGTATGATCTTTTTAATGTGTTGTCGGATTCTGATTGCTAGAATTTTGTTACGGATTTTTGCATCTATGTTCATCCATGATATTGGCCTGTAGTTTTCTTTTTTGTGTGGCATCTTTGTCAGGCTTTGGCATTAGGGTGATGGTGGCCTCATAGGATGAGTTTGGAAGTTTACCTTCCTCTGCAATTTTCTAGAAGAGTTTGAGTAGGATAGGTGTTAGCTCTTCTCTAAATTTTTGGTAGAATTCAGCTGTGAAGCCGTCTGGACCTGGGCTTTTGTTTGCTGGAAGATTTCTGATTACAGTTTCAATTTCCATGCTTGTAATGGGATCTGTTTAAGATTTTCTATTTCTTCCTGGTTCAGTTTTGAAAAGTTGTACTTTTCTAAGAATTTGTCCATTTCTTCCACGTTGTCCATTTTATTGGCATATAATTTGCTGATATTAGTCTCTTATGATCCTTTGTATTTCTGTGTTGTCTGTTGTGATCTCTCCATTTTCATTTCTAATTTTATTGATTTGATTTTTCTCCCTTTGTTTCTTGATGAGTCTGGCTAACGGTTTGTCAATTTTATTTATCCTTTCAAAGAACCAGCTTTTGGCTTTGTTGATTTTTGCTATAGTCTCTTTTGTTTCTTTTGCATTTATTTCTGCCCTAATTTTTAAGATTTCTTTCCTTCTACTAACCCTGGGGTTCTCCATTTCTTCCTTTTCTAGTTACTTTAAGTGTAGAGTTAGGTTATTTATTTGACTTTTTTCTTGTTTCTTGAGGTATGCCTGTATTGCTATGAACTTTCCTCTTTGCATTGTTTTTACAGTGTCCCAGAGGTTTTGGGTTGTTGTGTTTTCATTTTCATTTGTTTCTATGCATATTTTTATTTCTCCTGTGATTTTTTGGTTATTCAGCAGTGTGTTGTTCAGCCTCCATATGTTGGAATTTTTAATAGTTTTTCTCCAATAACTGAGATCTAATCTTACTGCATTGTGATCAGAAAAGATGCTTGGAATGATTTCAATTTTTTTGAATTTACCAAGGCTAGATTTATGGCCCAGGATGTGATCTATCTTGGAGAAGGTTTCGTGCGCACATGAGAAAAAGGTGAAATTCATTGTTTTGGGGTGAAATGTCATATAGATATCAATTAGGTCTAACTGGTCTATTGTATCATTTAAAGTTTGTGTTTCCTTGTTAATTTTCTGTTTAGTTGATCTGTCCATAGGTGTGAGTGGGGTATTAAACTCTCCCACTATTATTGTGTTATTGTTAATTTCCCCTTTCATACTTGTTAGCATTTGTCTTACATATTGCGGAGCTCCTATGTTGGGTGCATATATATTTATAATTGTTATATCTCCTTCTTGGATTGATCGTTTGGTCATTATGTAGTGTCCAGCTTTGTCTCTTTTCACAGCCTTTGTTTTAAAGTCTATTTTACCTGATATGAGTATTGCTACTCCTGCTTTCTTTTGGTCTCTATTTGCATGGAATACCTTTTTCTGACCCTTCACTTTCAGTCTGTATGTGTCCCCTGTTTTGAGGTGGGTCTCTTGTAGACAACATTTAGGCGTCTTTTTTTTTGTATCCATTCAGCCAGTCTTTGTCTTTTGGTTGGGGCATTCAACCCATTTACATTTAAGGTAATTATTGATCCCGTTGCCACTTACTTTATCGTTTTGGGTTTGAGTGTCTGTGTTTCCCGTCTAGAGAAGATCCTTTAGCATTTGTTGGAGAGCTGGTTTGGTGGTGCTGAATTCTCTCAGCTTTTGCTTGTCTGTAAAGCTTTTGATTTCACCTTCATATTTGAATGAGATCCTTGCTGGGTACAGTAATCTGGGCTGAAGGTTATTTTCTTTCATCACTTTAAGTATGTCTTGCCATTCCCTCCTGGCCTAAAGTGTTTCTATGGAAAGATCAGCTGTTATCCTTATGGAAATCCCCTTGTGTGTTATTTGTAGTTTTTCCCTTGCTGCTTTTAATATTTGTTCTTTGTGTTTGATCTTTGTTAATTTGATTAATATGTGTCTTGGGGTGTTTTGCCTTGGGTTTGTCCTGTTTGGGACTCTCTGGGTTTCTTGGACTTGGGTGATTATTTCCTTCCCCGTTTTAGGGATGTTTTCAACTATTATCTCAAGTATTTTCTCATGGTCTTTCTTTTTGTCTTCTTCTGGGACTCCTATGATTCGAATGTTATAGTGTTTAACACTGTCCTGGAGGTCTCTGAGATTGTCCTCATTACTTTTAATTCATTTTTCTTTTTTCCTCTCTGATTCATTTATTTCTCCCATTCTATCTTCTACTTCACTAATCCTATCTTCTGCCTCCGTTATTCTACTATTTGTTGCCTCCAGAGTGTTTTTGATCTCATTTATTGCACTGTTCATTATATATTGACTCTTTTTTATTTCTACTAGGTCCTTGTTATAGATTTCTTGCATCTTCTCAATCCTTGTCTCCAGGCTATTTACCTGCGATTCCATTTTGATTTCAAGATTTTGGATCATTTTCACTAATATTATTTGGAATTCTTTATCAAGTAGATTCCCTATCTCTTCCTCTTTTGTTTGGTTTGGTGGGCATTTATCCTATTCCTTTACCTGCTAGATATTCCTCTGTCTCTTCATCTTGTTTATATTGCTGAGTTTGGGGTGGCCTTCTGTATTCTGGCAGTTTGTGGAGTTCTCTTTATTGTGGAGTTTCCTTGCTGTGGGTGGGGCTGCACAGGTGGCTTGTCAAGGCTTCTTGGTTAGGGAAGCTTGTGTCGGTGTTCTGGTGGGTGGAGCTGGATTTCTTCTCTCTGGAGTGCAATGAAGTGTCCAGTAATGAGTTACGAGATGTCAGTGGTTTTGGAGTAACTTTGGGCAGCCTGTATTTTGAAGCTCAGGGCTATGTTCCTGTGTTGCTGGAGAATTTGTGTGGTATGTCTTGCTCTGGAACTTGTTGGCCCTTGGGTGGTGCTTGGTTTCAGTGTAGGTATGGAGGCATTTGATGAGCTCCTGTTGATTAATGTTCCCTGGAGTCAGGAGTTCTCTGGTGTTCTCAGGATTTGGACTTAAGCCTCCTGCTTCCGGTTTTCAGTCTTATTTTTACCGTAGTCTCAAGATTTCTCCTTCTATACAGCACCATTGATAAAACATCTAGGTTAAAGATGAAAAGTTTCTCCACAATGAGGGACACCCAGAGAGGTACACAGAGTTACATGGAGAAGAGAAGGAGGAGGGAGTTAGAGGTGACCTGAATGAGATGAGGTGGAATCAAAAGAGGAGACAGCAAGCTAGCCAGTAATCACTTCCTTATGTGCACTCCACAACTGGACCACTCAGAGATGTTCATGGAGTTATACAGAGAAGAGAAGAGGGAGAAAGGAGACAGAGGTGGCCAGGAGAATAAAAGAGGGGAATCAAAAGGAGAGAGACAGATCCAGCCAGTAATCAGTTCCCTAAGTATTCCCCACCATCTGGAACACACAGATGTTCACAGAGTTGGGTGAGGAGAAGGGGGAGGGAGGAGACAGAGGCCACCTGGTGGAGAAAAAGGATAGTCCAAACGGGGAGAGAGCAGTCAAGCCAGCAATCTCGCTCCCAAGTAAAAATGGGTACTGAAGATTGAGTTCTTAAAGGTACAAAATTGATAACAGATACCAAAAAGCAAAGATTAAAAACTTTAGAGGTTGGAATTTCAAAAATACAACATTAAAGAAAAGAAGGAAAAAAAGGCACAAAAATTATTATTATTATATATATATATATATGAAGTTTGCTTTAAAAAAATAGGGTCTATTTTTTTTTTTGCAAAGTAATAGTAGGTTATAAAAGTGAAAATTAAAGGAGTAATAGAGGACTTAAAATTTTTAAAAAATTTTAAAAAAAAAAGAATGATCATAAAAATAGTAAAAAATATATCTAGGACTTTCTCTGGTGTTGTGGGTATTGTGGGGTCAGTTCATTTTTGGATAGCTCCTTGGTCCAGCTTATATTTCTCAAGATCTATAGGCCCCTTCCTATGTAGTCGATACGACAGGGTTTTAATCTATTGCACCTGTCACTTCCAAGACGGTTTCCTCTGTTTTAGCTTCTTCTGTTTCCTGGTCTCTTCAGTGTCTGATTTCCACCCTGACACAAGGAGGGTGGTGGTGGACACGTTTTTAGGTTCACTTGTTCAGTCGCGCTGTGGGGAGAGAGGGACGCTGCAAACAAATAACACTGGCATGTGCTCAGTGTCTCAGCCACACTGGGCCTGCCCCTGCTCACAGCGCATGTGTCCTCCCTGCCCACACTGCTCAGGCTCTAGCTTGCTTCACCGGGAACCATCAGAGGCTGGCCCTGGGCTGCATGCACCTCCCACATCTAAGCCGCTTAGGTTCAGGCACTTGGGTAGTCCTCAGAGGTGCAGACTCAGTTGGGCCTGTGTTTTGTGCCCTTCCCAGGTCCGAGCAGCTAAGGTGATGAGGTGTTTGGCAAGCGTGGTCGCTGCGACTTATCACCTCCCCTGTCCCTGCTGCTCAGTTTTCTGGGTGTACAACCGGCGCACCTTCTCAGGTGGTTGTTGACTGTCCAGAACCCCAAGAAGTCTCTCTGGGGCTGCGATTGCCCCCTTCTGGCTCTGGCTGCCCGTTACCAGAGGAGGATGGTCTACAGCCGGCTAGTTCTGTTTAGTCCTTTGTTCTGTGCGTGGGCCTGGTGGTGTCTTAGGTTAGGGCTTTTCACGTGGTAGCTATCCCATAGTCTGGTTTGTTAGCCCAAGTTAGTTTGCTCAGATTGCCCTCAGGGCATTCAGGCCCAGTCCTTACTTAAGCAATGCAGCCTGCGCCTCCCTGCCCAGCCCCTGCTTGCTAGTGGTGGTTGCAGGCGTCTGCACTGCTTCTCCACTGGGGGAGTTACCGTTAGGCTTATAATCTGTGGGGTTTAATTATTTATTTATTTTTCCTCCCTGTTATGTTGCCCTCTGTGCTTCCAAGGCTCTCCACAGACTCGGCAGGGAGAGTGTTTCCTGGTGTTTGGAAACTTCTCTGTTTTTAAAACTCCCTTCCCAGGATGGAGCTCCATCCCTACCTCTCTTGTCTCTTTTTTTGTCTTTTATATTTTTTCCTACCTCCTTTCAAATACAATGGGCTGCTTTTCTGGGTGCCTGATGTCCTCTGCTGGCATTCAGAAGTTTTTTTGTGGAATTTACTCAGCATTTAAATGTTCTTTTGATGAATTTGTGGGGGAGAAAGTTTTCTCTCCATCCTATTCCTTCACCATCTTGGGAATGTCTAATTTTTTATTAAAAAAAAAAAAACAGGCGAATGCTAATATAGTTGAGTGTGCCTCTGTTTATGTTTAGTTACTCCTTTAGTTATGTTTAGTTACTCCTTTCCAGCCAACACAGGGATTCAGGAGTACTTTTACTGCTACTGGTAAAAGTAGCAGTCACACCAAAAACTAATTGTACTGGTGGTCACACATTATAACCAGTCTGGAAGACAATTGAGCTGTGAATCAGCATCAGTGATCACACACAATAGCCAAGGAGGACCAGGGCTTGACTGTGTGCTCAAGTCAAGCACTTAAATTAGCCCCATGAGATAAAGAAGAGAACATATTGCAAATTCAAACTTAAATTGAAGAAAGTAGGAAAAGCCACTAGACCATTCAGGTATGACCTAAATAAAATCCCTTATGATTACAGTGTAAGTAACAAATACATTCAAGGGATTAGATCTGATAGAGTGCCTGAAGAGCTGTGGACAGAAGTTCATAACATTGTACAGGAGCTGGTGATCAAAACCATCCCCAAGAAAAAGGAATGCAAAAAAGCAAAATGGTTGTCTGAGGAGGCCTTATAAACAGCTGAGAAAAGAAGAGAAATGAAAGGCAAAGGAGAAAAGAAAAGCTATAGCCATCTGAATGCAGAGTTCCAAATAATATCAAGGAAAGAAAAGAAAGCCTTCCTCAGTGATCAATGCAAATAGAGGAATACATTAGAATGGGAAAGACTAGAGATCTTGTCAAGAAAATTAGAGATATCAAGGGAACATTTCATTCAAAGATGGGCGCAATAAAGGAGAGAAACAGTATGGACCTAACAGAAGCAGAAAATATTAAGAAGAGGTGGTAAGAATATATAGAAGAACTATACAAAAAAAGATATTCATGACCCAGATAATCACGATGGTGTAATCACTCACCTAGAGCCAGACATCCTGGAATGTGAAGTCAAGTGGGCCTTATGAACAAAGCTGGTGGAGGTGATGGAATTCCAGTTGAGCTATTTCAAATCCTAAAAGATGATGCTGTGAAAGTGCTACATTCAATATGTCAACAAGTTTGGAAAACTCAGCAGTGGCCACAGGACTGGAAAAGGTCATTTTTCATTCCAATCCCAAAGAAAGGCAATGCCAGAGAATGTTCAAACCACTGCACAATTGCACTGATCTCACATGCTAGCAAAGTAATGCTCAAAATTCTTCAAGTGGGGCTTCAATTGTACGTGATCCAAGAACTTAAATGTTCAAGCTGGATTTAGAAAAGGCTGAGGACCCAGAGAACAAATTGCCAACATCTATTGGATCATAGGAAAAACAGGGGAATTCAAGAAAAACATCTACTTCTTCTTCATTGACTATGCTAAAGACTTTGACTGTGTGGGTCACAACAAACTATGGAAAATTCTGAAAGAGATGGGAATACCAGACCATCTCACCTGCCTCCTAATAAACCTATATGCATGTCAAGAAGCAACAGAACCAGACAGGGAACAATGAACTTGTTTCAAATTGGGAAAGGAATAAGTCAAGGCTGTATATTGTCACCCTGCTTATTTAACTTATATGCAGGGTACATCATGCAAAATGCCAGGCTGGATGAAGCACAAACTGGAATTAAGATTGCTGGGAGAAATATCAATGACCACAGAAATAACACCATCCTTATGACAGAAAGCAAAGAGGAACTAAAGAGCCTCTTGATGAAGGTGAAGGAGGTGAGTGAAAAAGCTTGCTTAAAACTCAACATTCAAAAGACTAAGATTATGGGATCTGGTCCCATCACTTCACGGCAAATATATGGGGGAAATAATGGAAACAGTGACAGACTTTATTTTCTTGGGTTCTCAAATCACTGCAGATAGTGACTGCAGCCATGAAATTAAAAGACATGTGAAAAGCTATGACAAACCTAGACTGTGTATTAAAAGCAGAGACATTACTTTGCTAACAAAGGTCTGTCTAGTCTGTATGTGTATACATACACATACATACATACATAATGGAATAATATACTACTCAGCCATAAAAAAGAATGAATTTTTGTCATTTGTAGCAATATGGATGGACTTGGAAGGCTTTATGTTAAGTGAAATGTCAGACAGAGAAAGACAAATCCTATATGCTTTCACTTATATGTGGAATCTAATACAACAAACTAGTGAATATAGCAAAAAGGAAGCAGACTCACAGATATAGAGAACAAACTAGTGGTTACTAGTGGGGAGAGGGAAGATGGGAGAGGCAATATAGGAGCAGAGAATTATTAGGTACAAAATACACTGTAAGGATATATTGTATAATAGGGGGAATATACTCACTGTTTTACAATAACTATAAATGGAGTATACTCTTGAAAAACTGTGAATCACTGTGTTGTAAACCGTTAATTTATATAATATTGTATAGCAACTATACTTGAAGTTTAAAGCTGTGTTTCTAACGGTAGGATGAGGAGAAAAAAGGTATGAAAAAGAAAGATACAAAACTCATTGGAAACTATCAGATATTGCTTGGACATCAACTGATCCCTTAAAATATTGGCAGTTTTAAAAAGGAATTAAGCATTTATCTTGCCCTTTATAAATTTTATTTTGGCTTAACTGCATAAGCCTGTGAATAAAGGAATGAAGAAGATTCTACCTAATGGAAGAGTAAGACTATTGCAGAATCACCATTTTGTAAATACTGATGAAATAATTTATGGTTGGCCTTCCATATCTGAAGGTTCTACATCCTTGGATACTGAGCACCAACTATACTTTGCTGCTTGATATTTAGGGTATGAGCATCTGAGGATTTTGGTATCCATTACTCATCCTGAGAGATGACTGTATTTAGATAATGCTCATTAATGGATACTAAAACTATTAGGTGTAACATTTATGGATAACTTTACAATGAAGGGAATCAAGCTGACCAATCCCTTAACATGTAGATTAATCTTGACACCTTTAAAAGTGAGGTAACTAACTGTACTTTCTTGATGTAACACAGTGTTAAGGAGACAGCATCTCTTTTGTGGCATTATTCAAACTCCTCCCTCAAATATTGAACCTGAATCAAATCAAGCCTTTAACACCAATTTCTAATGCATAGGAAATTCCTGAAGAGAATAAATCAGTTTTATGATTCCATGAGGAAGCAATTAATAATACACATGTTGCAGATATTCCACAGGACTGCTCACTGGTTTCTTCAACAAGTCAGAGGAATGAAAAATAAAAAGATACTTTTCTAGATTCAAAGACTTAAAAATAACTGAAAAGACCTAAGAAATAGAGTTGAGTGGATTTGTTCTGATACTTATTTGAACCAACTAAATTAAATAAGGGCTTCCCAGGTGGTGCTAGTGGTAAGAACCTGCCTGCCAATGCAGGGGGTGAAATAAAGGATAATTTGAATGTGGGCTGAGAATTAATCATAGCAAAGAATTGTTAATTTTGTTAGCTTTGATAATGGCACTGAGGTTAAATACCCTTACCTTTGTAGATGCACCCTGAAGTAGTTAAGGGTGAAATTACATGACATCTTGAATTTGCTTTAAAATATTCAAGAAATAGGGGAGGGAGGAAACTGATGAAATAAATACGACAAAATATTGACAGGTGTTAAAGGTAGGGGATGTGTATATGAGAGTTTCCTGTAGTTGCTGCACTTTTGTTCTTTGAAATTTTTACAATAAAATCTATTTTAAAGCATCTTTTAGTTAAGATGCACAAAAGTGATACCTGTGTAAAAAGTATGGATTGTAAAAGCTTAGAGTTGAAGCACTTTGAGAGAAGAAATCAAGTTCCTTAATTTAATAAAAATTCCATCAAAACATGTGCACTTGACTGTTCTGGTGAACATCACAAACCTGGGAAGATATAAAACTTAGGCCAAAACTCTGTGAAGTTATTATAGTAAGCAGAATAGGAAGGTATAAGAACACAGAAAGTGAAGAAATGAATTAAACTCGTGGTGTTGATATGTTAAGGTAGCTGAAATTGTATACCTGGCAACACATTTTGTACTTACTGCATCGGTGTGCATTTTGTCTAGTGTACAGGAATTTGATGTACTCAGAAGAATTAGTTGTGCTAAACTATAACTGAAATTTTGTAAGGAAACAATCAGTTAAATACTAAATTTCTAACAAATGAATGTAAACCTGTGAAAAAGAACTCATCAGCAAAATGAAATGCAGCAGTTTAATTTTCAATTTAAACACTTTACAATCAGTGTTTAAATGCTCAAGAAAAATAGGTTTCCAAATTTTTTTTAGAATCAGATACATGATTTAATAAACTGAACATTAAAGTAAAAATAGTTATGTTTTTCACTAGATGCACAAAGGTTCTTGGAGACTTATTGAGTTAATCTATACGTGGTATTGCAAATATGGGCTTCCTTGGTGACTCAGTGGTAAAGAATCCACCTGCCAAGCAGGAGAAACATGTTTGATCCCTGGGTTGGAAAGATACCCTGGAGTAGAAAATGGTAGCCTACTCTAGTATTCTTGCCTGGGAAAATCCCATGGACAGAGAAGCTTGGCGGGTTATAGTCCATGCAGTCACAAAAGAGTCAGACATGACTGAGCAACTAAGCAACAACTGCAAATACACTGAGATAGTTAGTATTTTAAAGAGTTTTAGTTTTTTACTAAAAGGAGAGAAATATCCTCTACCATGAAAATTGAACTGCTGCATTTCATTTTGCTGATGAGTTCTTTTTCACAGGTTTACATTCATTTGTTAGAAATTTAGTATTTAACCTCCAAGATTGAGAAGGCCCAGAATCATGACATTGTATTTTTGCAACTTGACATAAATTGATTTGGTTGTTCAGTGTTCATTTAAAATACATGACATTGTGTGTGTCTATATCTCATTCATGTAGACTAGCATCTTCTTTAGGAAATGGCTGTCTTTGCAGTATGTATCACTGGACTGATAAGTATGATGACAATGATGAAAAAAGATGTCACTAAGTTATGTTGATGGGTAGTGTATCTCATGGGATAATACAAGCAATGTTTCTTAACTACAGGATTTGATGGATATATTTTTATTATACTAAGATGAAAAATACAGATATCACTTGTCCAGTCACATATCTTTTCTGAAGAAGCTGTGTTTCATAATTAAGAGTCTTAAGGACAAGTCAAAAAATATATGCTTGGTAATCCACCTTACATTTTAGGAATCCTAACAGTTGAACATAAAGTTTTCCCCTCCTTACCCCTCAAAGATACCATCCTAGTGCTGCCTGCTCAAAAAGAAGTCTTCTTAATTCTCACAACTATAACATATTTTTAATCCCTTGAGAAAACACCAGTCTCAGGCAAATATGCCACATCTCAGATTGTTGTGATGGGCTTCTTTCAGATGTAAGCAGCTATGTTTATGACTTCAAAGGTAAGTGGCCATTTGAGCCTGGGTCATATTAGTGTGCTTAAATCCAGAAGGACCTTTAGAAAAAAAGAGGAAAATAATTCATCTCTTTCTTTTTCCTTTTGACATCTTTTACCCTAAATAATGCCCGTGCTCGTGTGATTTTCCAGCTCTCTCATAAAACCTGTTCTCTGGAACTTAGTATTTACTGACACATTTTCTACTGAAAACATGGCTGCGCTTGCTTTCACACACAGGATGCCAGTTCCTGAAGTTTCTGTTTGTCTCAGATGTCTGGCATCAGAATGACAAGACTGATGAATGAATAGACAAGGGTCTATTAAACCCTTACAATGTATCATACTGTATAATAACAGAATATCAATGTGGTTGCACATCCTTCATTTATTTCTAGAAAAATCGCTTTATACTGTGTGATTTCTACTAAGATTTGTCTTTTATTGAGCACTTAATAATTTTCTACCAAATTCTTACTTTTCCTAAGATCAGTTTCCTTCCATGATTCCAGTTGCCTTTCATGTTGCTATCAATGCACTTTGAACAATTTCTGGTGTTATATTTAATATATTCCAAAGCAGACAACTGGAAGAGTAAAAGTTCTAATGCCCAAGGTGTATGGAAAGTATTTAAAGGACTACTTTTTAAACATGGGCCCCTGCATTTTCATATTCTAATGGGTCCTGTCAATTATGTAGCCATACTGAGCAAGGGTAACTATTTAAATGGCACTCTAACCTACTGGTTAATTTTGCTTGTTTATGACTATATATGGGGCTTCCCTGGTGGCTCAGATGGTAAAGAAGCTGCCTTCAATACTAAAGACCCAGGTTTGATCCCTCGGTCAGGAAGATCTCCTGGAGAAGGGAATGGTAACCCACTCTAGTATTCTTGCCTGGAGAATTCCATGGACAGAGGAACTTGGTGGCCTACAGTCCATGGGGTTGCAAAGAGTCAGATACGACTGAGCAACTAACACTCACTTATGACTGTATGTAATGGATACATACACTCACAGTACTTTTCTTGTGTCTGGCTCCTTTAATTCAGTAATTGTGCATTCTTGGTCATGTAGTTGTAGGTTGTTTACTCTCATTATTATAGAGCAAGAAATTTCTGTGTTCAATCACCAGAATTCTGTTTTAGTGGAGCTAGGGTGGGGCCCAATAATTTGTCTAACAAGTCTGGGAGAGTCATGTTGATGCTGATGGTCAGGGAACATGAAATGGTAGTCTAGTTAAGGAGATAAAAAAGTAAATAGATAATTCTAATGCAAAAAATAAATGCTACTGTGCTCTGGGGACATAAATGAAGGAAAAAATAAAAAAAGAACCCAGAGTGACAGTGATGGTGGTAAAACATCCTCGCTGAAATAAACACTGTGCTGAATTTGGAGATGGAGTGTTAGCTGTAGAGGAAAAGGTGATTCCAGGCAGAGAAAAAACTTTGTGGAAGCTTTGGTGGGTGATTAGTAAGCCACTTTTAGGGTATTGCAGCAGTTCCACTTGGCAGGAACACTAAGTGAAGTTACAGAGAAACCTGGTGACTCAGCGGTCAAGAACCTGACTGCAATGCAGGAGATGCAGGAGATGCATATTCTATCCCTGTGTCTGAAAGATGAGCTGGAGGAGGGCACGGCAACCTGCTCCAGTATTCTTGTCTGGAGAATCTGATGGATTGAGGAGCCTGCCGGGATACAGTCCATAGGTCACAAAGAGTTGGCCACAGCTGCAGCAACTGAGCATGCAGGCATGCATGCAGAGACAACCAGAGGAAAAAAGGAAAAGCAGAATGTCTTGAAGTGACTAATTTAGTATACTGAAAGTCCAGCATCAGATGAATGAATGTATCTCATAGTCTAAATTTACATCCAAGTAATGGAGGGTATTTGCCCATACAGAAAAATGAAATTATTTACATTAGAAGAGATTGTCATAAAATTCCTGTTTTTCTCTGTAACATTTAAGTCAGGAAAAAAATTACTCTTCCAAATGGATTTATGCCTTACTTTTAAAACAAGATATACATTTTCTTTCTTTTCTAAAGCAAACTATGAAAGGTGAAAAGTGAAGTCACTCAGTCATGTCTGACTCTTTGCGACCCCATGGACTATAGCCTACCAGGCTCCTCTGTCCATGGGATTTTCCAGGCAATAGTACTGGAGTGGATTGCCATTTCCTTCTCCAGGGGATCTTCCCAACCCAGGGATTGAACCTGGGTCTCCCACATTGTAGACAGACACTTTACCATCTGAGCCACCAAGGAAGTCCAAAATAAACTATATAGCCACATAAAGGATAATAAGAATAATGTAATCATAATACTTTTGAGTACTAGGCATTGCCTCATTTAATCCTACCTAAAATCCTATGAAGTATTATTATTTCCCTTTTATAAATGTTTTATGAATGACAGAATGAAATATGGAAGCTTAAGCAATTTGGTAAGGGCCATTCAGTTAAATTTGGGACCCAGGTCTAATTCCAAGGCCACACTCTTAAGCAATAAGTCTGTTTTCTTTGTGTTTCATGTTGAGCATAACATGATAGAACTGTGGTCTGGAGCCATGAAATGGTCCTTTAGGTAAGATCTATCAGGATTCATCTTTGGAAGAATCTCAACCTTACCTTCATAGAGTTAGCAGTCTGGTAGGCAAAAAGATATGACTACAAATAGGTGTAATAAATCATTACAGTGAACAATTGGGCACTACTAAATCAGAGGACAGTTCTACTTAATGAAAAGAGTACAAGTATACAGAAAGAATTTAGAAAGACTATGAGGTACTAGTTGAGTACTTCAATCCACGTAGGTATTTGGCAAACAGAGAGAAAAAGCTTAGACAGGGGGAAGATTTTGAACAAAAGCTTTGTATGTTCTAGGAACTGAAAATAGTTCCATCTAGTTGAGGAATGAGGTAAATCAGGAATAAATGAAACAGAAAAAGTGAATAGATTACCTAATGGAAGGTCCTCTATGCCATGTAAAGTCATAGGGACTTTGTTACTGACAAGGGAAAGATCAAACAGGGGAATCACATGATAATATTTACCTTTTAAAAAATGTTTTTGAAATATAGTTGATTTACAATATTTTGTTAGTTTCAGGTGTACAGCATAGTAATTAAGTATTTTTTCAGATTATTATATGCAGAGTACATCATGAGAAATGCCGGGCTTGAGGAAGCACAGGCTGGAATCAAGGTTGCTGGGAGAAATACCAATAACCTCAGATATGCAGATGACACCAGCCTTATGGCAAAAAGTGAAGAGGAACTCAAAAGTCTCTTGATGAAAGTGAAAGAGGAGAGTGAAAAAGTTGGCTTAAAGCTCAACATTCAGAAAACGAAGATCATGGTATCTGGTTCCATCACTTCTATCCGGGGAATAGATGGGGAAACAGTAGAAACAGTGTCAGACTTTATTTTTTAGGGCTCCAAAATCACTGCAGATGGTGACTGCAGCCATGAAATTAAAAGACGCTTACTCCTTGGAAGAAAAGTTATGACCAACTTAGATAGCATATTCAAAAGCAGAGACATTACTTTGCTGACTAAGGTCCATCTAGTCAAGGCTATGATTTTTCCAGTGGTCATGTATGGATGTGAGAGTTGGACTGTGGAGAAGGCTGAGCGCCAAAGAATGGATGCTTTTGAAGTGTGGTGTTAGAGAAGACTCTTGAGAGTCCCTTGGACTGCAAGGAGATATTACCAGTCCATTCTGAAGGAGATCAACCCTGGGATTTCTTTGGAAGGAATGATGCTAAAGCTGAAACTCCAGTACTTTGGCCACCTCATGTGAAAAGTTGACTCATTGGAAAAGACTTTGATGCTGGGAGGGATCGGGGGCAGGAGGAGAAGGGTACAACAGAGGATGAGATGGCTGGATGGCATCACTGACTTGATGGACATGAGTCTGAGTGAACTCCGGGAGTTGGTGATGGACGGGAGGCCTGGCGTGCTGCGATTCATGGGATCACAAAAAGTAGGTCATGACTGAGCGACTGAATTGAATTGAACTGAACTGAGAAACCCTATACAAGGTGTTTCATGGACAGAAACCCTATACAAGGTGGTAGAAGACAGAATTTTAAGTAATTCATTAAGTGAAATCAGTTTTGATTTCGTCACAATAATTATATATACTGATGCTGCTGCTGCTGCTAAGTCACTTCAGTTGTGTCCAACCTTGTGCAACCCCATAGACGGCAGCCCACCAGGCTCCCCCATCTCTGGGATTCTCCAGACAAGAACACTGGAGTTGGATGTCATTTCCTTCTCCAATGCATGAAAGTGAAAAGTGAAAGTGAAGTCTATCAGTCCTGTCCAACTCAGCGACCCCATGGACTGCAGCCTACCAGACTCCCCCGTCCATGGGATTTTCCAGCCAAGAGTAACTGGAATGGGTTGCCATTGCCTTCTCCAATAATCTATACTAGGAAATTCTTAATGAAGTGAAAAAGTTTAAGAATTACTTTCAAATATAAAGACAATGTTTTGTGAATTCTAAGAATGAAGTCAACTTGCTATAATTTATTTATTCAATTAATTATTTAGATTTTGCTCCTTTTTATATTTTGAGGCCGGTGCATGCATATAAATTTTATGTCTCCAGTGTTTGTGTAAGCCCTGGAAGAGTTCAGAGATCCTGGGCTCTATGCCCCCATTGTGTAACAGAGCAAATGGTCATGTTTGGTATTTGCCAGTTGGGTTTGAACTGAAGCGTGGTATGTGGAGAAAGGCACATTCTTTCTCCTGTGTCAATTCACAGATGGAAACCAATGGCATTTATTCAGAGGATTTTCTTTTGACAGATAAGTTTAAACTTTATAAATAATAAATATAAATACACACACACATATATATATAATGGGCTTCCCTGATAGCTCAGTTGGTAAAGAATCTGCCTGCAATGTAGGAAACTCTGGTGATTCCTGTTTCAGGAAGATCTGCTGGAGAAGGGACAGGCTACTCACTCTAGTGTTCTTGGGCTTCTCTTGTGGCTTAGCTGGCAAAGAACTCACCTGCAATGTGGGAGACCTGGGTTCGATCCCTGAGTTGGGAAGATCCTCTAAAGAAGGGAAAGGCTACCTACTCCAGTGTCCTGGTCTGAAGAATTCCATGGACTGTATAGTCTGTGGGGTCGCGAGAGTCTGACATGACTGAGCTACTTTCACTTCACTTTATATATAAATAAAAATAAAAAGATAGATAGATAAAGTTCTACTAGTAGGTGCCAGACCCTGTGCTGGTTTTACTCTTTTTAGTAGGCCTTACCTTTGAAGGCTTTATATTTAGCAGCCAGTTACTAATTTGGCCTGAATCAAGTTTTTATATATATTATAAATGTAAAAATTATAATTTTCCAAGTCCATTGTTCCCTCTGGTAGTCTATATAAGGCACCACTTTTTCTTCTTTTCTATCTACCTATCTATCATCAATATAGAATCATGCATTCTCATTTTGTTCAGTGGATTATTATTTTCAGTTTGTGTTAAATTGCTGCCAGTGGGCCTCCTTTACAGTGGTTCCTGGTCCCTTTATCATGTCCCCATATTTTTTAGTATTTCCTTATTTTCCAAGAACTCTAGATCCTTTTATTGTGGAAAGCTATTTAGAAATGGAGATTTGTATCCTAGTTGTGTTCCCTAAAATAATAGATTTTATTATTTCCTTGGAGCAAAAAAGGCTAGAAAATACACTCTCCACAACACATACACACACACACACACACACACACACACACACACACACACACACACGCACGTTTATTCTAAGATGTCCTGTTCCAGTCCAAATTCTTAATGATTCTTTCTTTACTATCCTTATTCCATTTGCATCTCCCCTCTGCAGTGAGAACCCTGGTTCCTAACGTCAACACGTTCACTTACTTTCTCTGTTCTACAGTACACACACAAAAAGTTTCAGAATTGCTATACTGTTATAAACAACAAATCTACTAAAAAAGAATTCAATATTTGTTTCAATTTTTATTTTCTTTTGACTACAAATATGTAGTTAAACTGTTTACAAATTTACTTAGTATTTTAAAAAATTCTCCTTCAGCCTCCTTACCAAATTTTAAGGCCTGGCTGATTCCAGTCTTTTTTTAAGCTTAAGTGTAACTCTCTAATGGATGCCTCCCCAAGCTCTGTATTAGATTAGGTCTGTTTGTTAGATGGTCTCATAGCTTCCTTTGCTTTTCTTCTACAGAACTTTTCCTTTTTCGGTTTTTATGGTTGTTTACACACTCTCCTCCCAATATGCTGTAATTTTCAAAAGGACAGAGATAATGTTTCCCTTATCTCCCCTTATTCCCCTATGAACACGTAGTAGGTATTAAAATAAAAGTTCATTGGGTAAATGAATTTTATCTAATAGTTGCTACAGGAGCAGAAAAAAAGAAGAAATTATAAAAGTTTGTTTGTTACATTCCTTCTTTCTCTCACTATTCCATCCTTTTCTTTCCTTCTCCAGACGCAGAGATTTATCAGTTTAGTTGACAAATATTTGTTAAGCAACATTTTTGAGCACCTAATGCATATTTCCTGAGAACTGAAATATATATATATATTTATATATAATTTAGGAGACTAAGATCTAGTGCCAACAAAAATAAATTCAAATTGGCTTAAAGACAATAATTATAAGACACAGCACCATAAAATTCCTAGAGGAGAGTATAGGCAAAGCATTCTCTGATGTAAAGTGTACCAGAGTTTTCTTAGGTCATTCTCTCCAGGCAATAGAAATGAAAACAGAAATAAATCAGACCTAATCAAAGTCACAGGTATTTGCATAGCAAAGGAAACCATAAAAACAAATGGAAAGACAACCTACAGAATGGGAGAAAATATTTGCAAATGATGTAACAGACAAAGGCTTAATCTCCAGCATATGCAAACAGCTCATAAAACTCAACAACAAATAAGCCCAATCAAAAAATGGGCAAAAGATTTTAATAGACATTTCTCCAAAAAAGACAATCAGATGGCCAGTAGACACATGAAAAGGTGCTCAACATCACTAATCATTCGGGTAATGCAAATCAAAACTACCATGAAGTAACATCTCATACTGATCAGAATGGCCATCATTAAAAACTATATGAATAACATATGCTGGAAAGGGTATGTAATAAAGGGAAACCACCTACATTGTTGATGGGAATGTAAGTTGGTACAGCCATTATGGAAAACAGTATGAAGGTTCCTCAGAAAACTAAAAATAAAGTTACCATATGGTCCAGCAATCTCAGTTCTTGGAATATACCCATAAAAACTGTAATTCAAAAAGATACATGCAACCCTATGTTCATAGCAGCACCATTCACAATAGCCAAGGTATGGAAACAACCTAAATGTCCATCAACAGGTGAATGGATAAAGAAGATGTACATATATATGACATGACATATATAACATAAATGATATATACTACTCAGCCATAAAGAATCATAATAATGCCATTTGCAGCACCAGGGATGCAACTAGAGATTACCATACTAAGTGAAGTAGTTAGAAAAAGAAAGACAAACACCATATGACACCACTCATATGTGAAATCTAAAATATGGCACAAATTAGAAAAATGGCACAAATGAACCTATATACAAAACAGAAACAGACTCATAGACATAAAGAACAGACTTGTGGTTGCCAATGGGGAGGGGAGAGAGAGGGATGGGCTGGGAGTTTGGAGTTGGTAGATGAAAACTATTATATTTAGAATGGATAAACAGCAAGGTCCTAATATATAGCAAACTATATTCAATATCCTGTGATAAACCATGGAAAAGAATAAAAAAAAGAATGTACATATGTGTATAAATGAGTTACTTTACTATACAGCAGAGATTGGCACAACATTGTAAATCAGCTATGCTTCAATTAAAAACAAAAGAAAAAGATCTAGTACCAAAATGTATTGTCTAATGTCTAAAGAAATCAACAGGGCTTTCTCAAAGACCCCTGAAAGATCAGGCAGATGGGTTACTACATTTATCTGCCTTAAAATGTAGATGTTCTTTTGACTCATAATCAGTACATTTCATGTTCATTTTTGAAGATATTTCTGCCAAGTATGCTTTCTCTTCAGTGGTTAAATGTAAAAATAGAACTTCTCCCTTGAGAAGACTCTGAATTAGGTTCCACATATGAGTGTGAAAATCTATTACTGACAGGATTGCAGTGTAAATAGTTGTAAATAAATTTTTAAGGTGGGTCAAAAGTCATGTGATTTCTCATTTGGACCCTTCAAATGGAAACCATGTGGCCCATGATTAAATTGAATTTCTCTTTATATGTTAGAAAACAATAAATAGGAAACAAAGCAATTTAAATAATGACAAGAACCTGTTCATGAGGAATTTAAATGAAGTAGGAAGAAAGTTACTATGAAGTGATTAGTCACATGCTTTACTTTCCTCTATTGCTCTTAGATCCAAAGAATCCTGTGTCATCTTTCCTTATACCCTAAATCAGATAGTTATTTTTTTATGTTTAATTCTTTTACTTAGTAAAGGAAAAGCAAAATTCCTTTCCTTCACTTTTTCATCTGAATAAAGTTGGAGGATAATCAAATAAAGAAGAATGTAAAAGGAGGAACTATAGTGAGATGGGCATGTATAGGCCTGAATCCAGAAAAGCCTGTCTCTCAGTTCAGCTCAGTTCAGTCGCTCAGTCATGTCCAATTCTGTGACCCCATGGACTGCAGCATGCCAGGCCTCCCTGTCCATTACCAACTCCCGGAGCTTGCTCAAACTCATGTCCATTGAGTCAGTGATGCCATCCTACCATCCCATCCTCTGCCACCCTCTTCTCCTCCCACCTTCAATCTTTCCCAGCATCAGGGTCTTTGCCAATGAGTCAATTCTTTGCATCAGGTGACCAAAGTATCGGAGCTTCAGCTTCAGCATCAGTCCTTCCAATGAACATTCAGGACTATTTCCTTTAGGATGGACTGGTTTGATCTCCTTGTAGTCCAAGGGACTCTCAAGAGTCTTCTCCAGCACCACAGTTCAAAAACATCAATTCTTCTGCCCTCAGATTTCTTCATAGTCCAACTCTCAGATCCATATATGACTAATGGAAAAGCCATAGCCTTGACTAGATAGACCTTTGTTAGCAAAGTAATGTCTCTGCTTTTTAATATGCCGTCTAGGTTGGTCATAGCTTTCCTTCCAAGGAGCAAGTGTCTTTTAATTTCATGGCTACAGGCAGCATCTGCAGTGATTTTGGAGCCCCCCAAAATAAAGTCTCTCACTATTTCCATTGTCTCCTCATCTATTTGCCATGAAGTGATGGGACCAGATGCCATGATCTTTGTTTTCTGAATGTTGAGTTTTAAGCCAGCTTTTTCACTCTCCTCTTTCTCTTTCATCAAGAGGCTCCTCAGTTCCTCTTCACTTTCTGCCATATGAGTGGTGTCCCCTGTGTATCTGAGGTTATTGATATTTCTCCTGGCAATCTTGATTCCAGCTTATGCTTCATCCAGCCTGGCACTTTGCCTGATGTAGTCTGCATCTTTTGGGCTCCATTTTTGGGGCTCCAAAATCACTGCAGATGGTGATTGCAACCATGAAATTAAAAGACACTGCTCCTTGGAAAAAAAGCTATGACCACCCTAGATAGCATATTAAAAAGCAGAGACATTACTTTGCCAACAGAGGTCCATCTAGTGAAGGCTATGGTTTTTTCAGTAGTCATGTTTGGATGTGAGAGTTGGACTGTAAAGAAAGCTGAGCACAGAAGAATTGATGCTTTTGAACTGTGGTGTTGGAGAAGACTCTTGAGAGTCACTTGGACTTCAAGGAGATCCAACCAGTCCATCCTAAAGGAGATCAGTCCTGGGTGTTCATTGGAAGGACTGATGTTGAAGCTGAAACTGCAATACTTGGGCCACCTGATGTGAAGAGCTGACTCATTGGAAAAGACTATGATGCTGGGAAAGATTGAGGGAAGGAGAAGGGGACAGCAGAGGATGAGATGGTTGGATGGCACCGCCATTGGTTGGGGCTAACCAGGGATGGGTCCACCATGGTCAGTGGACTCAACGGACTCCAGCAGTTGGTGATGGACAGGGAAGCCTGGTGTGCTGCAGTTCATGGGATTGCAAAGAGTCAGACACAACTGAGCAACTGAACTGAACTCTGCTTCTAAGTTAAATAAGCAGGGTGACAATGTACAGCCTTGACTTACTCCTTTCCCAATTTGGAACCTGTCCATTGTTCTATGTCTGGTTTTGACTGTTACTTCTTGACCTGCATACAGATTGCATAGGAGGCAGATAAAGTGATCTGGTATTCCCATCTCTTTAACAATTTTCCATAGTTTGTTACGATCCATGTAGTCAAAGGTTTTGGCATATACAGAAGTAGACGCTTTTTTGGAACTCTCTTGCTTTTTGATGATCCAGCGGATGTTGGCAATTTGATCTCTGGTTCCTCTGCTTTCTGAGTAAATCTAGATTTCCAAGTTCTAAATCCAGCTTGAACATCTGGAAGTTCTTGGTTCACATACTGTTGAAGCCTCACTTGGAGAATTTTGAGCATTACTTTGCCAGTGTGAGATGAATGCAATTGTGCTGTAGTTTGAACATTGTTTGTGTTGCCTTTCTTTGGGATTGGAATACGAACTGACCTTTTCTAGTCCTGTGGCCACTGGTGAGTTTCAAGGTGAGTATAGGCCTTGAATCCAGAGAAGCTTGTCTGTACATCTTAGCTATACCAGCTGGAAAGTCTTGGAGAAAGCAGATGTTCTGTCTCTTTTTCTTCTTCACTAAAATGATGGTTCAGTTGCAGGCTAAAATTACATACAGCACTGTTACTCACACTGTGCCTGGTATGTAGAAAGTATAAATAATTTGTAGTCAGTATGTGGAGTCTTCATTTTATCTCTATCCATAGGCAATTATTATGTATCAGCTATGTGTTCTGTGCACTAAATGAGATGTAAGTTAATTGTAAGATACAGTCCATCACATATAGGGCTTGGCCAGGTGAAGGAAATGGCAACCCACTCCAGTGTTCTTACCTGGAGAATCCCAGGGACGGGGGAGCCTGGTGGGCTGCCATTTATGGGGTTGCACAGAGTCAGACACGACTGAAGTGACTTAGCAGTAGCAGGTTAGATTAAGGAGGACTGAATCTGGAATTACTCTTACCATATAGGTGGGAAGAAGGCCAGCCATGGCTGTTGAAGAGACAGCAGAACACAAAACAACTGAAGTTTGGCTGAGTCCTTTGGAAGACTCCACATATAAATGATCCAGTGTGGATTCAAAATGGGATATAAAGTCAAAAAAACGGGTGCTATTTTTACAACCACGCATGTAATTTAAGCCAGTCATATCTTTCTACAGGTACAAAATTGATAGCCATTGTGCTAGCTGTTAAAAAAAAAAATCAGCTCTCTGGTAAAGACTGGCATGAAAAATGTAGGACTGTGGTCCTGCAAAGACTGAGATCCTCCACAGGTTTATCAAGAGAGTTTCAGGAGACAGAAGCCAAGGAAGAGCTAGTTAGCCGAGCTGGAATATAGAGAAGGGACTGGATCCCAAGAATGAAATGGAGTACTTTTTTCAAGGCTGGATTTAAGACTAGAGTCAGAGACACATTAAATGATTGAATAGTGAGATAGTAAAATGATTGGATTATCAAATCAGATACATGAATCAGATTTTGGCCAGGAACAAGTTTTACTAATGATTTCAGGCACGCAAGTAATCATGAGACACAGGTGAAGCACAGAGACATCGGAAACAGTCAGTGTAGCTTACTGGGTGTTTTGTGTGTTTTTTGCTGCATCAGATTGTTTCCGGGTCCCAGATTAATATATGAGGTCTCCAACGAGGTGTGCAATTAAGTCGCTTATTGAGAAAAACTATTTGGACCACAAAGCATCTCCATTTTATGCTCAGATAGTTATATAGTTTATATGTCTATTAATCCATTGCTTCCAGGTATGTTATCATAAACAATATTATAACAGGTATGTCCTTCTACAGATGAGGACTATCTTGTGAGAAAATACCATAACTTTGTTTAATAGAGGTCATTAGTTTTAGCATATTTACAGGGATATTTGACCAGGTCATCTTTTTTTTTTTTCTCCCCCTAGAGATGTCCCTTGCTAATGGGATGAGGAATGGGAGTGGGGAACTGCAAATCTGTTTAACTATTTACTTCCCTATGATAAGACCCATAAAATTGGAATCAAGCCAAATTCTGTCCTTCCTGAAATCTAGATTACTTCTAGAGTTTGAATTAAGGATGGAACTAGCTGATGGGAAGAATACAGAACTAGGGGGAAAAAAGGAACTTTTGAGCTTATCTCCATACTCAGTGGATGGGTATACTCTGTATCATTAAGGATTTAAAAGGATAAGTGAACTTCACGACCCAGATAATCATGATGGTGTGATAATGCACACTCCCCTATAGCCAGACATCCTGGAATGTGAAGTGAAGTGGGCCTTACAAACAAAGCTAGTGGAGGTGATGGAATTCCAGTTGAGCTATTTCAAACCCTGAAAGATGATGCTGTGAAAGTGCTCCACTCAATATGCCAGCAAGTTTAGAAAACTCAGCAGTGGCCACAGGACTGGAAAAGGTCAGTTTTCATTCCAATCCCCAAAAAAGGCAATACCAAAGAATTCTCAAACTACCACACAATTGCACTCATGTCACATGCTAGTAAAGTAATGTTCAAAATTCTCCAAGCCAGGCTTCAGCAATATGTGAACCGTGAACTTCCAGATGTTCAAGCTGGTTTTAGAAAAGACAGAGGAACCAGAGATTAAATTGCCAACATCCACTGGATCCAACGGAAAAAGCAAGAGAGTTCCAGAAAATCATCTATTTCCGCTTTATTGACTATGCTAAAGCTTTTGACTGTGTGGATCACATAAACTGTGGAAAATTCTGAGAGAGATGGGAATACCAGACCACCTGACCTGCCTCTTGAGAAACCTATATGCAGGTCAGGAGGCAATAGTTAGAACTGGACATAGAACAACAGACTGGTTCCAAATAGGAAAAGGAGTACGTCAAGGCTGTATATTGTCACCCTGCTTATTTAACTTATATGCAGAGTACATCATGAGAAATGCTGGGCTGAGAAAGCACAAGCTGGAATCAAGATTGCCGGGAGAAATATCAGTAACCTCAGATATGCAGATGACACCACCCTTATAGCAGAAAGTGAAGAGGAACTAAAAGCCTCTTGATGAAAGTGAAAGAGGAGAGTGAAAAAGTTGGCTTAAAGGTCAACATTCAGAAAACAAAGATCATGGCATCTGGTCCCATCACTTCATGGCAAATAGATGGGGAAACAGTGGAAACAGTGTCAGACTTTATTTGGGGGGGGGGGGGGGCCCAAAATCACTGCAGATGGTGATTGCAGCCGTGAAATTAAAAGACACTTACTCCTTGGAAGGAAAGTTATGACCAACCTAGACAGCGTATTAAAAAGCAGAGACATTACTTTGTCAATAAAGGTCCTTCTTGTCAAGGCTGTGGTTTTTCCAGTAGTCATGTATAGACATGAGAGTTGGACTATAAAGAGGGCTGAGTGCCAAAGAATTGATGCTTTTGAACTGTGGTGTTGGAGAAGACTCTTGAGAGTCCCTTGGACTGCAAGGAGATCCAACCAGTCCATCCTATAGATCAGTCTTGGGTGTTCATTGGAAGGACTGATGTTGAAGCTGAAACTCCAATACTTTGGCCACCTCATTTGAAAAGACACTGATGCTGGGAAAGACTGAGGGCAGGAGGATAAAGGGACAGCAGAGGATGAGATGGTTGGTTGGCATCACTGACTCAATGGACATGGGTTTGGGAAGACTCCGGCAGTTGGTGATGGACAGGGAGGCCTGGTATGCTGCGGTTCATGGGGTCGCAAAGAGTTGGACACAACTGAGCGACCGAACTGAACTGAACATATAATAGATAATAAGGGCCTTGAGTGGATGGATAAAGGGAGAGTAGGTGAGTTAGAATAATCAGGGCAGGTTTTGTCACCTTCTTTGTTTTCTTTTAATTTAACCCTTTCTCTCAGCCTGTGGAATAGTAAGAGGAATTTCTGCACTCCACTATTGAGTGAAGTTCTGTCCATATAGCCAAGCCTCACTCTAAGCAAAGTCTAAAATAGAAATATTAAAGGTAAAAGAGAAATTAACTTTGAAAGAATATATTGATAGGTAGGGGTTTCTGCTCCTTGAACTGACTTAATTTAACATTGAAGTATGGTCTGCTTCCCTGGCAGCTCAACTGGTAACGAATCTTCCTGCAATGCAGTAGACCCTGGTTCAATTCCTGGGTCAGGAAGATCCCCTGCAGAAGGGATAGGCTACCCACTCCATTATTCTTGGGCTTCCCCTGTGGCTCAGATGGTAAAGAATCTGCCTACAATGTGGGAGACCTGGGTTCAATCCTTGGATTGGGAAGTTCCCTTGGAGAAGGGAACAGCTACCCACTCCATTATTCTGGCCTGGAGAATTCCATGGACAGAGGAAATGTTAATGTAACATTGACATATGGTCCATTGTAAAGCTTGAAGTCCTCTCCTAATAACATCTCACACCAGTTGGAAATATTTTGTAGAGAGATCATGATTCCTTGATCATGGTTTCTTGTGCAATATTTATACCCAAACTAATGTAAACAAATTAATTTCCTTATATCAAGACAGAAGAAATGTGCATGGAAGGACCCTGCAGCTTCTCTGAGTCTTCTGGTTAATAATGTGAGCAATGAATCATCTATTACCTTGAAATATTTCATCTATTGTTGTCTTGAAATATCATTTAAATGTTTTATTGTTTTCTAGATTTCCGTGCTTTTATTTTTGTTACCAACTGAATTTAATTTTCTAGAGCACAACGAGTATAGGAGCTTCAATACATGTTTCTTGATTTAATTTGCAGATCTATGGGACCTTGGGAAAATATTTTAAAAATTAGTCTCTTTGGTATCTATCTCTGCTAAGGCACCTTTAAGAATCTGTAATGACAGACCAAATACAAATTATAATAGATAATTTAATTTTTATATTGGTAGGTATTCATGATTTCCAGCTTCATTTTTAAGAGCCTATATAATAGTTCAAAATAACACAAGGCTTAAAGAGAAAAATAAAAAAACATTAAATATTATCAAAAGAGAATTAAGCTGCAATCAAATGAAAGTATCCTGAGTACAGTTTGAAACAGATTCTAAGTGGAAGGGTTGAAAATTTTCTAATTTTTTAATAGGCTTTAATTTTTTACCCTTAATCTATTGTAAAAAGATCCAAGAAAATCTTAGTTTCTTGTACTGTCTATACTGGTCAGATTTCAATCAGAAAAACAGATGCTACTCTAAGTATTCCAACAGGGTCTCAAAGTAGATGATTCTCTAGAGTTTGTCCAGATAGCCCTTGCATCTGCTCATATTGCCAGCAGTGACTACTGATTTCTCTTCCACCTACCAAATTCTAAAAGTCTAATTGCTTCTCATCATCAGAAACTGACTTAGATTGTTAGGGATTCTGGGAAACGTATTAATAGTTTTGAGTCTTACCTGAAATGGTGAGGAGATGTAGAAATAGGTAGGCAGTGATATCCAGGAAACCATAGATCATGTTTCACGCTGTCCAGCATTTAAAAATTTTAAAAGCAGTTGTAAAGACAATTATTATATTAATATATACATAATTGCTTCAGAGATACAATGAACTTCCTCTTCTTATAGAAACCAAGCATTTTTAGATAATGTTAAGGAAATTCAAAATGACTCTAAGTGTCATAGTAGGGAGTAGTAGTCTGGGGAAAATTTTGTTACTTCAATTTATCATCAAAGTCACACCAAAGTGTGATGATACTTTGAAACAACTCAGCAGAATATTCTTTGCTATCGTTTCATGCTGAAAGAGTTCCATGAACTATGGTGAACTAAGTTTTCTCATTTTTGACATCACAAACATGAATATAGGGCAATAATGATGACAATCTTGTTATCTTGATGATAGACATTTAAAAAATGAATATAAAAGACATTTAATGTAATCAACTGCCATACTGCCTCTTAAGAAATCTGTATGCAGGTTAAGAAGCAACAGAACAGACATGGAAAAGCAGACTGGTTCCACATTGGAAAAGGAGTATGTCAAGTATTGTCACCCTGCTTATTTGATTTCTATGCAAAGTACATCATGAGAAATGCTGTGCTGGATGAAGCACAAGCTGGAATCAAGGTTTCCAGGAGAAATATCAATAGCCTCAGATATGCAGATGACACCACCGTTATGGAAGAAAGTGAAGAGGAATTAAAGAGACTCTTGATAAAAGTGAAAGAGGAGAGTGAAAAACCTGGCTTAAAACTCAACATTCAAAAAATGAAAATCATGACATCTGGTCCATTACTTCATGGCAAATAGATGGGGAAACAATGGAAACAGTGACAGACTTTATTTTCTTGCAAAATCATTGCAGTGACTGCAGCCATGAAATTAAAGGATGCTTGCTCCTTGGAATAAAAGCTGTGACAAAGCCTGTACAGTGTATTAAGCAGAGACATTAATTTGCAGACAAAGGTCCATCTAGTCAAAGCTATGGTTTTTCCAGTAGTCAGGTGTGGATATAGGAGATGGACCATAAAGAAAGCTGAGTGCAGAAGAATTGATGATTTTGAACTATGGTGTTGGAGAAGACTCTTGAGAGTCCCTTAGACTTTAAGGAGATCAAACCAGTCAATCCTCAAGGAAATCAGTCCTGAATATTCATTGGAAGGACTGATGCTGAAGCTGAAACTCCAATTCTTTGGCTACCTGATGTGAAGGACTGACTCACTGGCAAAGACCCTGATGCTGGGATAGACTGAAGGCAGGAAGAGAAAGGGATGATGGAGGATGAGATAGCTGGATGGCATCACCGTCTCAACAGACGTGAGTTTGAGCAAGCTCCAGGAATTGGTGATGGACAGGGAACCTGGCATGCTATAGTCCATGGAGTCTCAAGGAGTTGTACATGACTGAGCGACTGAACTGAATTGAATACAGCTAACAATGTCATTGTTGTGTGTGCTCAGTCACTCAGTCGTTTCCAACTCTTTGCAACCCCAAGGACTGCAATCTGCCAGGCTCCTCTGTCCATGGAATATCCAGGCAAGAATACTAGAATGGGTTGCCATTTCCTCCTCCAGGGGATCTTCCCAACCTAGGGATTGAACCCATATTTCCTGATTCTCCTGCATTAACAGGTAGATTGTTTACCACTGAGCCACCTGGGAAGCTTCATTGTTGAGCCAGGGACCTTTAGAAAACAAAATTGGTTGTTGATTTGAAAACTTCTTTTAGTAATGTACTTATTATTGTTATTGATATCTTGTTATTGATTATTAATTGTTGACTTTTAGAGGTCTATGCAATTTAAAAAAATGATCTGCAGCAAGCATTAATATCCTCATTTATGGATAAGGACAATAGGGATTCACATCACAGACAGTAAGTGACACAACCAGGAATTGAACCTACAGAACTCTTGCTCTTAACCAATTGCATGAGCTTTTACAGTAAGGAGAAACTTTGGAAAAACCTTGTGTAAACCATGCATTTTATATTTCAATGAACTAAAAGCTTGAGAGCTGAAGCATATTGTCTTTGGTTATACTGCTAATTGCAGAGCTGTTACTATGACCTGGGTACAATAGCCAGGCCAGACTAAGTTTGGCTGCCTGAAGTTGCAATGGCTTTAGTACAACAAATATTGTTTCTTCTTTTATGAAGTCTAGTAGAAGTCAAGAAGTCAAGCAGTCCCACCCTATGGTGCATGTAGCTTCCACTGGTTTTGAACTGCCTGGGATTGAAAGTGACATGGTAGATAGGATATATTAAATGACTTCAACTTAAATATCATGATAGGAAATATGGTCTTCCTACCAGAGTGGTAAGCACACAACATTGTCCCTGTCATAACAGGGGTCCTAGTACCCAGCCATATACTCTTTTCATGACATTAGTCTGCCTCTCATCCCATATGCTTTCCAGGTTTGAAGCCAGCTGATATTCTTCAATAATAGTATTTGTAGCTAAAACATATTTGTTCCCAAAAAGCTGGTAATTCTGGTCTTTTTTTCTTACTTTAAAAATATTAACTGTGGCTGCTTATAATGGATGTTATTTTTTTAAATCAATCCCCACTCGATATAAATTTCAAAGTATATATGAAACTTCAACATAAGCCCCTTATTCTAAGTAGATACGGGACTCATCAGACTTCATAGAAACAGTTCAAGTTTCAAATTTATGTTTCTAGGTTTACAATGCAAATGGGCACTGTACACATTTCATATCCATTGTACACATTCATTTTCCATTGAAAAATGTTGCTTTGGAGTTTTAGCTGCATGATTTTTAGATGAAATATCTATAGAAATATATCATCGTGATAAAGAGAAAAATCAACATTCTTTATGTTACTCTGCAGAGAAAAGGTATAACAAATGCTAAGCAATGTCTTTGGTATATGAAGCACAGTGAATAGAAGATTCATTCATTCATCATGCAAAAATGCAAATATTTATTGAGTAATAACTAAATACAAAGAAGACAATATGGATCCTTGTTCTAAACTGACACCCAAGAATCATAAAATATGGTTGGACAGCTGAATATTGCCAAACAAGGTATATAGCCAGTGGGCTTGGCATGCTCAAATCCTGCACATTCCAGAGAAGGGAATGGTCCTTGACTAGCTCATGGGAGACAATCTCTGAGTCATTAGAATATTTTGCCTGAAAAGAGTATCTTTGTATACCTGAAATCTTGGACTATACAAGATAGTTTATGCTAACAGTGAAATTTATAGCAAATACTTGTTTTGGGTCACCTGATGTGAAGAGCCGACTCATTGGAAAATACCCTGATGCTGGGAAAGACTGAAGGCAACAAGAGAAGGGGGCAACAGAGGATGAGATGGTTAGACAGCATCACTAACTCAATGGACATGAGTTTGAGCAAATTCCAGGAGACAGTAGAGGACAAAGAAGCCTGGAATGCTGCAGTCCATGGGGTTGCAAAGAGTCTTAGTGACTGAACACTGAACAACTTAGTGACTGAACAACAATAGCTTGCTTTTGTTCTCATGCAATGCTGGGGCTATGCTGTTTTAGTTTGACCTCTGAGGGGCAGGTAGAATGGTTGGAGACTGAATAGTTAGTTCATTCATGTAAGCATGGTGTGCTTATGTACTGACCTAAAATAAAAACCTAGGACACCAAGGTTCCAGTGAGCTCTTTTGGTTAACAATACATCATGCACATTGTTAAGTGAGATTAAGGAGAATTGTTAAGGGAGAATTAAGTGCTGTCTATACAATCTTAATGGGAGAGAATAATTTGCACCTGGTTTCTCCTGGACTCTGTCCTATGCATCTTTTGCTGATTTTAATCTGCATCCTTTCACTGTAATAAATTGCATCCATGAATAAACAGCTTTACTGATATCTGAGTTCTTTTCGTAAATCGTTAAACCTGAGTGTAGTCTTGGGCTCTCCTGAACACAGCTGAATAAAAGTTCATAAACAGAAAAAAGAATACCAAATAAATTGTGAGACACTAAATGTCATAAAAATATATTAAACATTTTTAAAATGTGTTACTGTTTACAAAAATTTCCTATAATTTTTGTTATAGGAATTCAGAAGGAGTGAGAACCACTTCAAACTATACAGATTGAGCAAGGTTTTATGGAGGAAGAATCAGGATGTTGAGCAGGAGCTCAAAGGGCTCAGGAGAGGAAAGAAGACAGAACAAGGTAAGGAAATGCAATCCAGGGTCAAGGGCAGAAAGCAGAACTCTTATGCTCAAGTGTGAATTTGAAGAAGGTAAGTAAAGAGTTAAGATTGGAGATGTAAGCTGGGGCCAAATTACAGGGTTTTAATGCTGATATTGTTTACCATAAAACTAAAAGTTTAACTTTTATAAATTAAACTAATCAAATTCCAGAAAGTTTCTGTGTGTGGAGAGGGTTACCTATAGGGGGTCTCCATATGCTGCAAAATTCTGATGATAAAGTAACTCTTAGTGCCAGAAAAAAGTCACTGTAATAATAACCTAGTGGGGTTCCAAATATATCCTCTTACAGTGATGTCCACATCAGATTTGCACAGTTTATAACAGCAAAATTGAATTGTCTCCAGCCAGAAATTGTAAGCTCCACCTGTCAGCTGAGAATCCAGCTGTGTTCTTTTTGGATTATTATAACATCACATTAATAAGGATTCTGCAATCAGAATTTAGCTCACACTTCTGGGTAATGATTCATGATCCACAACTGTCTCCAGCTCAGCTTCCCTGTGGCTCCACTGACCCTAAAGCCCCCAAAACTGTTGTTGTCAAGAAGACACACTGGTATTACTCTTGCTGTTATTCACTGAGTGCCTTAAATACATACCATTTTCTTTGGAAGTAAGTTGTGGGGGGTGGGATTGGAATGGGTAGTATTTGTAAGAAAAAGATGTCAGGTTTATGGAAGGTTTTGGATTAGAGAAAATTATTAAACCCAATGTAGGTCTTAAAAATTTGTAATGGTGGGCAGACCACCCCACATCTTTATTTCTATAGCAAAATATTATGCCAACCGGCCCATTTCCTTTTTGCCAAGCTATATAATGATTATAGTGGTATGTATTTTTGTCTCATGTGTATTTGTTCCATCAAGAGTAGAAGAAAACAGAGGCACTCTGTATTTGATGGTCCTTAGTTTGGTTCAATGCAAAGTTCTGGTCCTCCAGTCTTATTGTTGTGCAGATATACTCTTTCATGTTTTTTAAAATTATCATCTGTAATTAAATTACATGAACATTTTCTCCAGTTTTTTATTGTATTAATATCTATTAGGCATGAGCTTTCAATATGACTAAAATTGAATAATTTATTCTTTCTTCAAATTGTATGCTTTCCATGTATTCTCTGTCTCAACATCACTAGTACCCACCCAGACTCCAAAGTTGAACCTAAAATCATTCTGACTTTTCCCACTCCAGTCTTTACTCAATCTGTTATCAACTTCTGGCTAACTTACTGTCTGAAAACGTCACCATCCTGTCCATTTCTTTTCCTTCCTGTCACTATTCCTTAGTCTAGGTCACCATTACTTTTCACATAAATTGTGGAAATAACTTCTTGACTTGTTCCTCTGTTTCTCATCTTCTATCCCCTAAGTCATTTTCTTTTCCGAAATATATTATGAAATATTGTACTGAATTTTCAGAATACAGAGCAAGAGATACATGATGGTCAGGGGGAGATCTTTCCTGCCACTTTTCCTCTCCTCCCTCCCTTGTTCACTCCTTGAGTAGAACTGGGCAGTGGGGAGGAGGCAGAGTGAGGAAAGAAAATAAGCCAACTATACCTCTCCTCTCAAGGAGGCCTACACTAAGGTGAGATGAAAACTTTAATTGGGATATTTTGGGATACAAAAAAGAACTCTGATATAGACATGTTAATTCTGAGATAGCAACTGGGCATTTGGATGGAGACATTGAATAGGTAGTTGGATTTATGAATCTATTGATAAAATTTAAGGCTGAAAGGTGCCCACTCTCACTACTTCTATTCAACAGAGTGCTGGCAGTGCTAGTCTAGTATTTAGGCAAGAAAAATAAATAAAAGGCATCGAAATTGGAACAAAGAGGCTAAATTGTCTCTGTTTGCAGGTAACATGATTTTATATATATAAAACCCTAAAGACTACACTGAAAATTGCTAAAATAAACAGATTAAATAAAGCTACAAGATACAAAATCAACTTGCAAAAATCAGTTGTGCTTCTATATATTAACAAACTATCTGAAAAAAGAAGCTTTTAAAAATTCCATTTACAATAACATCAAAAACAGTAAAATAAAATAAAACAATAAAATACTTAGGAATAAATTTAATCAAAGGTGGTAAAGATCTCTACACTGAAAATTTTAAGACATTGATGAAAGAAATGAAAGAAGTGGAAGAAGAAACAAAAATGGAAAGATATCCCTTGTTCATACAAGAAGCATTAATATTTTAAAATATCCATGCTGCAGTCCGTGGAGTTGCAAAAGTCAGACATGACTGAGCAACTGAACAACAATACTGCCTAAGCCATCTACAGATTCAATGCAATGGCTAATAAAAATCAAAATAGAATTTTTCACAGAAATAGAAAAAAACAAACCTAAATTTTCAAGAAACCAAAACAAATCCCAAATAACCAAATCAATCTTGAGAAAGGAAAACAGAGCTTGGTGGTTTTATACTTCCTAATTTCAAACTATTACAAAGTCACAGAACAGACAGTCTCTGATTTATCATGCTTTGACTTAGGATTTTTCAGATTTATGATGATATGAAAATAATATGCATTCAGTAGAAATTGTACTTTGAATTTTGATCTTTTTCTAGGCTAGCAATATGCAGTGGGATACTCTCTTGTGATGCTAGGCAGCTCCCAGTCAGTCACTTGATCAGCAGGGTATTTAAACAACAATTCTGTACCTATAAACCATTCTGTTTTTCACTTTCACTATGTTGTTCACTAAATTGAATTAGATTTTGAATATTTTATTATAAAATAGGATTTATGTTAGATGATTTTGCCCAAGTAGGCTAATGTAAGTGTTCTGAGCATCTTTAAGTTAGGTTCAGCTCAGTTCAGTCGCTCAGTCGTGTCCGACTCTTTGCAACCCCATGAATCGCAGCAGGCCAGGCCTCCCTGTCCATCACCAACTCCCGGAGTTCACTCAGACTTAGGTTAAGTTATAATGTTTGGTAGGTTAGTTATGTTAAGTCAAATCCAATTTACAATATTTTCACTTTATTTTATTTATTTATTTTTTATTTTTTTACTTTACAATACTGTATTGGTTTTACCGAACATTGACATGAATCCACCACAGGTGTACATGAGTTCCCAACCCTGAAGCCCCCTCCCACCACCCTCCCTATATCATCTCTCTGGGTCATCCCAATGCACCAGCCCCAAGCATCCTGTATCCTGTATCGAACCTAGACTAGCAATTCGTTTCTTACATGATAGTATACATGTTTCGATGCCATTCTCCCAAATGGGAGAATGTAAGACCAGAAACTATAAAACTCCTAGTGGAGAACATAGGCAAAACACTCTCCAACATAAATCACAGCAGGATCCTCTATGATCCACCTCCCAGAATACTGGAAATAAAAGCAAAATTAAACAAATGGGATCTAATTAAAAGCTTCTGCACAACAAAGGAAACTATAAGACAGGTGAAAAGACAGCCTTCGGAATGGGAGAAAATAATAGCAAATGAAGCAACTGACAAACAACTAATCTCAAAAATATTTTCACTTTACAGTGAAAATATGATCAGGGAAATTTTTTCAGGAGGTAACCCTTTGTAAGTCAAGAAAAGTCTGTGTCAAAACAATATGATATTGGCCTAAAAACACAAACATAGATCAATGAAACCAAATAGAGATCTCGGAAATAAATCTATGGATGTACAGTCAGCATCCTTGACAAGGTTGTCAGGAACACAGTGGGGAAAGGAGAATATCTTAAATAAGTGGCATTGGGAAAACTGAATGTCCATATGCAAAAGAATGGAGTTGAACTGTTATCTTACACTATGCACATAAATTAACTCAAAATGCATTAAGGACTTAAACATAAGACCTGAAACTATAAAACTGTATAAAATATATGAAAAAATTTCCTTGACATTAGTCTTGACAATGATTTTTTTAGGTATTACACAAAAAGTAAATGCAACAATAGCAAAAATAAATAAGGGGGGGTGGTTTCCATCAAACTGAAAACCCATAAAAAAGTAGATAATCCTGCTACTTGCAATGATATAGATGAAAATTGAAGGGATTATGCTAAGTGAAATAAGCCAGAGAAGGACCAATTCTATATGATCTCACTTATATGTGGAATCTAAAAAAAATCAAACTTATAGAAACAGAATAAAATGGTTATGGACAGAGTCTGGGGGTTTATAGAAATAAGATGTTGGTTAAAGGGTATAAACTTTCAGTTATAAGATAAATAAGTTCTGGGGATTTAGTGTACAGTATGGTGGCTATAGTTAATAATACACATATTGTACACTTAAAATCTAATAAGAGAGTAAATATTAACTGATCTCACCACACATACACACGAAAAAGTAGCTATGTAAATTGGTGGATGTGTTAGCTAATTTTTTTGTGGTAGTCATTTCAATGAATACATGTTTCAAAACATTATGTTGTACAGCTTAAATTTATACAAGCTATTTTGTCAATTATATTTCAATAAATCTGGGGGAAAATGTTAAATCAAAATGGGAAGAATTTACTTCCTCCAAATAAATAAAATAAAATATAAGGCTGGAGATACAAATTTAGGAGTCTTCAGGACATTAATGGTATCAAAAGCCAGGAAACTAAATGAGATCATAAGGGAGTGAATACAAATAGAAAAAAAGGGGGGATTTGAAGATTGAGATATACAGTTTTCCAATGTTTAGATGATGGGTTGGTGGGGAGAAAATATAAAAGAGACTGAGACATCACTTTCAGAGATGAGGAAGGAAAATGAGTAGTGTCCTGGAAGCCAAGTGAAGAATGTGTTGCAGTGAGGTGAACTGATGGTCTTTGTGAAATGGTGGTGAAAAGGAAGGAAATTGAGGATGGAGGAATAACCACTGTATTTAGCAATATGGAGGCTGTTGGTGAGCTTTCAATTCAGTGAAGGGGCTGGGGGGAGAGCCTAATTTGAATAGTCTCTAAAGAGAACAAGAGGAGAGTCATTAAGTCTAAGAAGTATAGACAAGGAGAGGAAGAATTTTGCTCTAAGAGAAAATGAGGTGCTTGCTGGAGGCAGAGGTGGATTAAGGATTTTTAAGATGACAGATATTTACATGCCACTGAGCAAAAGAAAACTGATGATGCAGGAAAGAGAGGACAGTGAATGAAGCTATGATCTTTGTCAGCAAGAGGGGTTTGGATTTGGTGCACAAATGGCGGACTTCAGTTTATCTGAGTGTCGATAGTTCATCTCTCCTTCTTTCTTCCTCTCCTCCTTCCCCTCATCCATTCCTTTTTTTCTTATATTTTAATGTTAGAATTTTAAAACAGAATATTGTTCACACAACTGATGAAAGGGCTGAGAAGCTGATGGGAAAGGGAGAAGGGCAGGCAATTAAGAGATTAGCAAGAATAGGAAGCAACAAACACTAGGGCTAAAGCAGCAGGGTTGTTCAGTCCCCGAGTCATGTCTGATTCTTTGTGACCCCATGGACTGCAGCATGCCAGGCTTCCCAGTCCATCTCCAACTCTTGGAGGTTACTCAAACTCAGGTCCATTGAGTTGGTGATGCCATCCAACCATCTCATTCTCTGTCATCCCCTTCTCCTCCCAGCTTCAATATTTCCCAGCATCAGGGTCTTTCCAATGAATCTGTTCTTCACATCAGGTAGCCAAAGTATTGGAGTTTCAGCTTCAGTATCAGTCCTTCCAGTGAATATTCAGGACTGATTTCCTTTGGGATTGACTGGTTGGATCTCCTTGCAAACCAAGGGACTCTCAAGCGTCCTCTCCAACACTACAGCTCAAAAGCATCAATTCTTGGCCACTCAGCTTTATTTATAGTCCAACTCTCACATCTATACATGACTACTGGAAAAACCATACTTTTACTAGATGGACCTCTGTTGGTAATGTCTCTGCTTTTTAATATGCTGTCTAAGTTGATCATAGCTCATCTTCCAATGAGCAAGTGTCTCAATTTCATGGTTGCAGTCACCATATGCAGTGATTTTGGAGCCCAAAAGTGTAAAAAGTCTCTCACTGTTTCCTTTGTTTCCCAATCTATTTCCCACGAAGTAATGGGACCAGATGCCACGATCTTAGTTTTCTGAATGTTGAGTTTTAAGCCAACTTTTTCACTCTCCTCTTTCACTTTTAAAAGAGTCTCTTTAGTTCCTCTTTGCTTTCTTCCATAAGGGTGGTGTCATCCACATATCTGAAGTTATTGGTTTTTCTCCCAGCAATCTTGATTCCAGCTTGTGCTTCATCCAGCCTGGCATTTTGTATAATGTACTCTGCATATAAGTTAAATAAGCAGGGTGACAATATACAGCCTTGATGTACTCCTTTCCTAATTTTGAACTAGTACGTTGTTCATATCCGGTTCTAACTGTTGTTTCTTGACTTGCATTCATGTTTCTCAGGAGGCAGGTAAGGTGGGCTGGTATTCCTAGCTCTTGAAGAATTTTCCAAAGTTTGTTGTGATCCACACAGTCAAAGGCTTTAGCATGGTCATTAAAGCAGGAGTAGTTGTTTTTCTGGAATTCTCTTGATTTTTCTATAATCCAATGGATATTGGCAATTTGATCTCTGGTTCCTATGCCTTTTCTAAATCCAGCCTGAACATATAGAAGTTCTCAGTTCACGTACTGTTGAAACCTAGCTTGGAGAATTTTGAGCATGACTTTGCTAGCATGTGAAATGAGCACAGTTGTGTAGTAGTTTGAACATTCTTTGGCACTGCCTTTCTTTGGATTGGAATGAAAACTTGCCAGGGTCTACCCCCAGTCGATCCAGGGAATTCGAAGTGGGGACAGAGTCGGCAGGGAGAGATTTATTTATTTAGAGATATAAAGGGAGATTAGGAAAGAATAGTGTAGAGGAGAAAAGAGGCTGAAATTCCTTGGTTTACATAGAAAGCCAATAAAGTTCCGAGACAAGGAACTTGCACCGTCTACGTAGGCCACAAGCACCTGCTTGAATAGCAGAGGGTGCCCCACCTTGGGCTCCCTCTCACATGGGTCTTAGAAGCCCAGGCAAATAAGTAGACATGGCGAGCCTCTATGCTCCAGATGGGAATTCAGCCTGAAAAGGGAGAAAAGAATGACATGGGGGAGCCAAGCATCGGTGCAAGACCCACAACTTTATTTTCAAAGGCAGCTTATATACCCCAGTCAGTGAGTGAGTGAAGTCGCTCAGTAGTGTCTGACTCTTTGCGACCCCGTGGACTGTAACCTACCAGGCTCCTCCGTCCATGGGATTTTCCAGGCAAGAATACTGGAGTGGGTTGCCATTTCCTCTACCCCAAGTTGTACATAAAGAAATAATATGCAGAGTTATGCAGGGGCAGCAGTCCTGACCCTTATTGAGACCAGGCTTTCCTTTTGCATACCTTCCCGTATACAAAAGGTCTTAGGTGGTTTTACATCATCTTCTGACCGGGGGGCCTGTTAACATTTTTATGGCTCTTTTCCTAGATAAATGTCTATCAACCAGAAAACTCATTTTCCCTTGAAGTGTTTTTTCTTTAATCTGCATCACCCTTAAGGTACTAAATAAAGTTACATTCCTGTAGAACAAAGATGCAGTGGGTTATAACGAAGAAAGTACTTAACTCAAAGATCTAATATTGCTAATACCAGGGCTACTACCTGTTTTTTCTACATACCAACTATATCAACAAATAAAAGATATGAAAACTTGGCAGCAAGTATTGGCTCAACAATGAAACCCTTAATCAGTCCTATTCTAATGATTTTGACTCCTCAGAAGCCCCTACACTCCTAGGATGTTTTAAGCTTCCTGTGCCTCTCTCTGTCGGAAGGCCGCAAACAATCACATGCGTAGCTGTAAGAGTCCGGATAAACCTGTCAGGCAGGCTAGAAAGCTATCAGAGGGGTTTTTGGATTGAAATACTCTTATTATGCCCAGGAGACTTACTATCTAAAAGCTCTAAATTAACTTTTTCCAGAAAAATGTGGTGGGGGGACAGCCCCCTGTTAATGTTAGAAGAGTAGGTGGAAAGCATAACACAGTAAAGCAGGCAGACTCTGATTTTGGGGGTAGATGCTCGAGAAAGTCCAGGGGCACCCCTGAGGCCTGATCCCTCCTTTGCGTTTGTCAGGCCCCCTTCCTCATGACCTTTGCCATGGGCGGGATTCCCCATGCTGGCTCCCAGCAAAAAACTGATCTTTTCCAGTGCTGTGGCCACTGCTGAGTTTTTCAAATTTGCTGGCATATTGAGTACAGCACTTTAACAGCATCATCTTTTAGGATTTGAAATAACTCAGCTGGAATCTACCCCCTCCACTAGCTTTGTTCGTAGAGATCCTTCCTAAGGCCCACTTGATTTCACACTCCAGGATGTCTGGCTCTAGGTGAGTGGTCACACTACTGTGGTTATCCAGGTCATTAGGACCTTTTTTGTATAGTTCTTCTGTGTATTCTTGCCACCTCTTCTTAATCTTGTCTCCTTCTTTTAGGTCCTTACCATTTCTGTCCTTTATTGTACCCATCTTTGTATGAAATATTTCCCTTGCATCTCTAATTTTCTTGAAGCAATCTCTAGTCTTTCTCATTCTGTTGATTTCCTCTATTTCTTTTCATTGTTCACTTAAGAAAAGTTTTCTTGTCTCTCCTTGCTATTCTTTGCAACTCTGCATTCAGATGGGTATATCTTTTCTTTTCTCCTTTGCTTTTCACTTCTTTTCTCGGCTATTTGTAAGGCCTTCTCAGATAACCATTTTGCCCCTTTGCATTTCTTTTTCTTGATGGTTTTGATCACTGCTTCCTGTGCAATGTTATGAACCTCTGTCCATTGTTCTTCTGGTACTCTGTCTATCAGATCTAATCCCTTGAATCTATTTGTCACTTCCACTGTATAATCATAAGGGACTTGATTTAGGTCATATTTGAATGGCTTAGTGGTTTTCCCTACTTTCTTCAATTTAAATCTGAATTTGGCAATAAGGATTTTGTGATCTGAGCCATGGTCAGCTCCTGGTCTTGTTTTTGCTGACTGTATAGAGCTACTCCATCTTTGGCTGCAAAGAACACAATCAATCTGATTTTTGTATTGACCATTTCATGATGTCCATGTGTAGAGTTGTCTTTTGTACTGTTGGAAGAGGGTGTTTGTTATGACCAGTGTGTTCTCTTGGCAAAACTCTATTAGCTTTTGTCCTGCTTCATTTTGTACTCCAAGGCCAAACTTGCCTGTTAACCTGGTATATCTTGACTTCCTACTTTTGCATGTATATATTGGTTGGCCACAAAGTTCATTTGAGTTTTCTGTACTATGTATGAACTTTTTTTGGCCAACCCGATGCAATGACTCTTTCATAATAGGAGCTGAAGGCATCTTTTTTCCACCTTCCCCTTTGGGAAATATCTCTCAAAGCTTTGATTTCTATAATGATAAAGAAACTATTCTTCTAAAGAGAATTTTGCCACCAAGTCTTATCTTTGGATTTCCTTTCAGTTGTTGCTGTTCAGTCACTCAGTCATGTCTGACTCTTTGTGACCCCATGGACTGAAACACACCAGGTTTTTTCTGTCTTTCACCATCTCCTGTAGCTTGCTCAAACTCATTTCCATTGAGTCAGTGATGATATACAACAATCTTGTCCTCTGTCATCCCCTTCTACTACTGCCTTCAGTCTTTGACAGCTTTAGGGTCTTTTCCAATGAGTTGGCTCTTCCCATCAGGTGGCCAAAGTATTGGAGCTTCAGCTTCAGCATCAGTCCTCCCAATAAATATTAGGGGTTGATTTACTTTAGGATTGACTGGTTTGATCTCCTTCCAGTCCAAGGAACTCTCAAGTGTCTTCTCCAACACTACTGTTCAGAAGCAACAATCCTTTGGTGCTCAACCTCCTTTATGGTCCAACTCTCACATCCATACCTGACTACTGGTAAAACTATAGCTTGGATTATCCAGACCTTTGTTGCAAAATTATGTCTCTGCTTTTAATGCATTGCCTAAGTTTGTCACAGCTTTTCTACCAAGGAGCAAGCATCTTTTAATTTCATGGCTGCAATCATCATCCACAGTTATTTTGGAACTCAAGAAAATAAAGTCTTTCACAGTTTCCACTGTTTTCCCATCTATTTGTCATGAAGTGATGGGACCAGATGCCATGACCTTAGTTTTTTGAATGTTGAGTCTTAAGCCAACTTTTTCACTCCCCTCTTTCACGTTCATCAAGAGGCTCTTTAGTTCCCTTTTGTTTTCTTCCATAACGTGTTATCTGCATATCTGAGGTTATTGATATTTCTCATGGAAATCTTGATTGCAGCTTGTACTTCAACCAGCCCAGCATTTCTTATGATGTACTCTGCATATAAGTTAAATAAGTAGGGTCACAATATGAAGCCTTGATGTACTCCTTTTCTAATTTTGAACCAGTGTGTTGTTCATGTCTGGTTCCAACTGTTGCTTCTTATTTCTGCATACAGGCTTTTCAGGAGGCAGGTGAGGTGGGCTGATATTCCCATATTTTGAAGAATTTTCCACAGTTTGTTGTGATCCAAATAGTCAAAGGCTTTAGCATAGTCATAAAAACAGAAGTAGTTGTTTTTCTGGTACTCCCTTGTTTTTTCTATGATACTAATGGATGTTGGCAATTTGATCTCTGGTTCCTATCCCTTTTCTAAATCCAGCTTGAACATCTGGAAGTTCTCAGTTCACATACTATTGAAGCCTAGCTTGGAGGATTTTGAGCATTATCTTGCTAGCACATGAAATGAATGCAATTGTGTGGTAGTTTGAACATTCTTTGACATTTCCCTTCTTTGAGATTGAAATGAAAACTGACCTTTTCCAGTCCCATGGCCACTGCTGAGTTTTCCAAATTTGCTGGCATATTGAGTGCAACCCTTTCACAGCATCATCTTTTAGGATTTGAAATAGCTCAACTGTAATTCCATCACCTTCACTAGGTTTATTCATAGTGATGTTTCCTAAGGCTCACTTGACTTCACATTCCAGGATGTCTTGCTCTAAGTGAGTGATCACACCATCATTGTTATCCATAATTAATTTCAGTAGTCTTTATCAAAAGCAGCACACACCCAAAGTTGACACAAAGGGGGAAGTTCTCATTTTTTAAGGATTGTTTCTCTGAAACCTCAGTCACTTTGGGGTCCCCTGACAATATAGTGTTAATAGAGATGACTACAAAAATCAATAAACAAGTGTTTTCAGAAGTCTAAAGTCAACACCCTTAATCTTTGCTCCTAAAATAAGATGTTATAATTTTTCATAGATCTTGATGTAGAGTATTTTTAATTGCTGCACTGATATGCTAAGGGAGACTTACCTCTTGACAGTAATACCTGCTGTCAAGGTTAAGATTCATGCTCACAAAAGTGTGCATGATACCAAATAAACTTAATTTATATAATATGACCTAATTTGAAATTTGGGATAACTCTGTCTTGGAAAGACATAAGTTCCTGAGCTAAGGATGACAAATTCCAATGCTTGTATTGATAGATGGTCCCCGCTTTCAAAGCATTCATTGTCTAGTAGGGATTTCCCTTAATGAAAAGGTCTGCATAAATTATGATTCAGGAAGAAAATAATCTATTTAATAAAAAGCTTTAAGTAAACAAATTGTATGACTCAAGGTGATGGCACCCCACTCCAGTACTCTTGCCTGGAAAATCCCATGGACAGAGGAGCCCAGTAGGCTGCCGTCCATGGGGTCCTGAAGAGTCGGACACGACTGAGCGACTTCACTTTCACTTTTCACTTTCATGCATTGGAGAAGGAAATGGCAACCCACTCCAGTATTCCTGCCTGGAGAATCCCAGGGACGGGGGAGCCTGGTGGGCTGCCGTCTGTGGGGTCGCACAGAGTCAGACATGACTGAAGCGACTTAGCAGCAGCAGCAGCAGCAGCAGCAGCAGCAGCAGCGCTACAACTACTTTTTATCTCTTCATCAAAATAGAATATGAATTCTTATTTTGCTTAGAGTATAATTAAATTGCAATGGAATGAACAAGACTATTTTAGCAGGTCATCCTGGAATGAGAATCTGAATTTGTCACATATAATACCAGAGTGATTTTGGGCAAGCCATCAACTTGTGAATAATGATATCTGCTCTGTAGTATTCCATGGCAGATAACTAAGGAAATGCTTACGAATTTTTCCCACTACCTGGTTCCACATCCAGAAATATTTGATGATTCACATTCTTCCCTTCTATGGGAAATGCTTCACGTCTTAGCAATCAATTCTAGTTATCTGGTCTTTGGACAGTAATAAAAAATTATTTTAAAATATTTTCTGTGTTTCAGAATTGTTAATAATGTTATTCCCTGTCTAAATTAGTCAAATAAAAAAGGGTTTGTTTTATGTTTTTAACTTATATATATAATTTGTAACATATATATAACTTACATATATAATTTTTAATTTATATATATAATTGAGGGGAATTATTTTTTCTCCTGATAACCAGACTTGTCCAGAAATTTCAAAACCAGAGGAAAGTTTATGGAAGCAAAAACATTTTTCTTTATTTCTTTATTCCTTAGCGGCACCATTACTATCTTTTTGATGTACTTTTCCTTTAATCTTTTAACAAAAACTTTTCTTTATATAATTTGAAATGATACCTTATATACATATGCAGTTTGGTATCTCATTTTGGGGGGTAACTTTACATTATATGTATTTTTCCAGTCATTAAACACATCGTAAAGTACCATTCCATTGTAGTGGAATGTAGTGTTAAAAAACAAAAACCAACAGAGTAAATTCAAAAATCTAATTGACATTACTGAATGAATCAAGCAGCATCCTATCTAGCAATTAGGAGATCTGAGGAGCTGTAAAAGCTGGAAGATTTTTATGGGCACAAAGATGGTAGGACAATGAAGTCATAAACAAAAGAAAGAAAGAATGATTTCAGCAAGGTAACCTTCCTTTAGAGGCAAGGCAGGGGTCTCTTATTCAGATTACCTCAATAGTGCTGATTAGATAATTACAGATTGCCTGGTTAATGGTCACATTTCTGGGAGTGGCTGAAACTGCAGTTAAGTCTTGGTTTGTCGTCATAGGTCAAGAAGTAACAGTTAGAACTGGACATGGAGCAACAGACTGGTTCCAAATCAGGAAAGGAGTACATCAAGGCTGTATATTGTCACTCTGCTTATTTAACTTAGATGCAGAGTACATCATTTGAAATGCTAGGTTGGATGAAGTACAAGCTGTAATCAAGAGTGCCGGGAGAAATATCAATAACTTCAGACACACAGGGGACACCACTCCTATGGCAGAAAATGAAGAAATAAAGAGCCTCTTGATGAAAGTGAAAGAGGAGAGTGGAAAAAGTTGGCTTAAAACTCAACATTCAGAAAACTAAGATTATGGCATCCAGTCCCATCACTTCATGACAAATAAATGGGGAAACAATGGAAACAGTGAGAGACTTTATTTTGGGGGGCTCCAAAATCACTGCAGATGGTGACTGCAGCCATGAAATTAAAAGACACTTGCTCCTTGGAAGAAGAGCTATGACCAACCTAGACAGCATATTAAAACACATTACTTTTCAACAAAGGTGCATCTAGTCAAAGCTATGGTTTTTCCAGTAGTCAGATGTGGATGTGAAATTTGAACTATAAATAAAGCTGAGCACTGAAGAATTGATGCTTTTGAACTGTCGTGTTGGAGAAGTCTCTTGAGAGTCCTTTGGACTGCAAGGATATCCAACCAGTCCATCACAGAGGCAATTTGTGATGCCCAGGGAAGCCTGGCTGCTGCAGTCTATGAGGTCACAAAGAGTCAGACACAGCTGAGCGACTGTACTGAACTGAACTTGTTGTCATAGGATTGACTGGTTTGATCTCCTTGCAGTCCAAGGACTCCCTGGATCTTGTCAAGAATTATTGTCATAGAGCTTAGCACAAGCGATTCCATTTTGAGCCTGTTTATTTTTTAACAGAAGAGATATATTATAATTATTTAAGAGGATTAAATTATTCCCTTAAATTTGGGCTCTTTGCTTGTGTTCCACTTTCTTTATTATAATTAACACTGTAAATATGTTAGTGCATAAAGGTATGCACACTGTTGGATTGTGCTGTGATAATGGAAATCCAGTAATATATTTACAGGTCAAAGTTTACAAACTTTTTTAAAGCACTTGATAAGAAGTGCCAAACTGATTGCATCAGTAAATGCACAGGTATTAGATTATTTTTAGTGTTTAAGAAAGAAAATAATAATATATATTATTTCAAGTCTCAGTTGTTTAAATAATAATGATATTGGAGATGTTCTAATATGCTTACTGGACACTTGAATTTCTTTTTTAGCAAATTGCTTGTGAAAGAACAAATTATTGTCTATTCTGTTTGGTAAATATTCCTTTAGCATTTTCTATGCGCCATCTGGAACAACAGGGGTTAGTGTATAGAGATTCATAAAATGTAATCCCTATCTTCAAGGAATTCTAAATATCAAAGGAGAGAAGGAAAAAAAAGTATAATAATATCAATCATGGAAACCGAAATGATTTTAGTTAGAATAGAGGAAGGGGTAATTAATCTTTAAGACTAAGGAAATTTTTAAAGGATGAATACACATTTTCCAGGCAGATAATTAAGGGAAGGGCTCTTCAGTACAGAGTTAAGACCACGTAAAAAGACTGGAAGTTTGGAAGAGCAAATATTCAGTACCTGCTGCTGCTGCTGCTGCTGCTGCTAAGTCGCTTCAGTCGTGTCCGACTCTGTGCGACCCATAAACGGCAGCCCACCAGGATTCCCCATCCCTGGGATTCTCCAGGCAAGAACACTGGAGTAGGTTGCCATTTCCTTCTCCAATGCCTGAAAGTGAAAAGTGAAATGAAGTCGCTCAGTCATGTCCGACTCTTCGCGACCCCATGGACTGCAGCCTACCAGGCTCCTCTGTCCTTGGGATTTTCCAGGCAAAAGTACTAGAGTGGGGTGCCATTGCCTTCTCCGATTCAGTACCTAATAGTTAGCAACTAACGGAGTACGCAGTGGGTCAAGAGGGGATAGAGTGGGCAGAGATGAAGATGGGAAGATGGAGAAGTTTATAAGAAGCAAATCGTGATGAACCTCAGTGTGATATTCCATGCTGAGCAATATGACTTGACCCTGAAGGTGGTATGTAGCTTCTGAATTCAACCTTTTTACTAATAATTTGTGATTTCATAACTAAATAAGAAGATGACAATTTAAGCTTTTAAAATTTCTCATCTGTAAACTAGAACAATCTGTTTATGTTTTTGCTATTCTCAACATGCTATGAAAAAAACAACACTGATTATGTGGTGTTACCTTGGAGACATGGAAATTACTTTAGGAAGCATACTGATTACCTTATCCATAGATCAATAATTATTTCCCTGGTATCACACATGTCCTTTATCTACTTAGCTCTAGAAAACTGTGACATTTTCCTCAACAAAATTATATGTATTTTAACACTGTCAAGCAATTTTCATTTTACACAGATTCAACATCCGTGTCTTTACTAAGACATCACATCACATGATACCTTATTTAGGGATATAATTAACCCATATGTTCCTTTTTATATGTAAAAGTTTAAAAATATAGATGTTAATTAGACAGCTGACTATCACCTTCCCCCTGAAGGTCAAGGAATCGCAACCAGCCTCAGACCAAACTATGTAGGGATCCTCTCTTGTGCTCTAGTTCTCTCAGCTCTGCAGACACAACCATATTTGGCCAGTGAGCACTGAATGGCAGAATTTCAAGGAATTATTTAAATAACAACTGAAGGCCAAGCTACGTCCACACACTTCTTAAAAATATTTTTTTAACTAAAGTACTATGCACACAGAAAAAAGTATAAATAAGTGTATAGCTAAGTGAGCTATCAAACATAAACACCTCATGTTACCACTTCCAAGACACAAAATAAAATATTACCAGCATCCCAGAAGCCTAACTCATATCCTGTCATATATATTCACAACATACCAATCATTATACTAATTTCTAATGCTATTGACAACTTTTCCCTCTTATTATTTATTATTGTTTTGTACCTGGCTTTTATTCCTCCTTCAACGTAATATTTTTCCAATTAACTATGTTGTAAATATACCACATTTTCTAAGTTTACATTATTTTTTATAAACTATGAGGATGTTCTCCATTATTATTACAAATAATGCTGCTACAAGCATACTTCCCAGATGGCTCAATGGTACAGAATCCACTTGCCAATGGAGGAGATGCAGAAGATCCAGGTTCGAACCCTGGGTCAGGAAGATGCCCTGGAGGAGGAAATGGGAAAACAGTCCAGTGTTCTTGCCTGAAAAATCCCGTGAACAGAGGAGCCTGACAGGCTACAGTCCATGGAGTGACAGAGTTAGACACGACCAAACAACTGAGCACAGCACAGCACAGCACCACAAACATACTTGCATGTGACTTTTGGTGTGCATATATGTGGTATGCCACTTTTGGTATGCCTAGGAGTGGAGTTGCTGGATCATAGTGTGCCAATATTCATAATATACTAATAACATACACCAAGTAGCATTCTAAAGTGGTTGTATAATTTTTGTTCTTATCAACAGTGTATGTATCTGTACTTCATCCTCACCAATACATGTTATTATCAGTCCTTTTAATTTGAGTCCTTCTGGAAGGTGTTTGATGGTGTCTCATTTAGTTTTAGTTATATTTCTCCGATGACTAATTAAGTAGAACATCTTTTCATACATTTATTGGTTCTTTGTATACTTTTTTTTTGGCTTCCTGGGTGACTCAGTGGTAAAGAATCTGCCTGCCAATACAGGAGACTTGAGTTAAATCCCTGGGCTGGAAAGATCCCTTGGAGAATGAAATGGCAACCCACTCCAGTATTCTTGCCTAGGAAATCCCATGGACAGACAAGCCTGGTGACCTACAGTCCATGGAGTGACAGAGTCAGACACAACTTACTAAGTAAACAACAAAAATATCCTTTATAATGAAATGTTTGTTTAAGTGTCTTACTCATCTTTAATTTCATCACTTACCCTTTGACTTATTGAATTGTGAGGGTATCTTATACATTCCAAAAATCACATGCAAGTATGTTTGTGGTGCTGTGCTCAGTTGTTTGGTCATGTCTGACTTTTTGTGGGCTTCCCTGGTGGCTCAGATGTGGGAGCCACAATGTGGGAGACCTGGGTTCAGTCGCTGAGTTGGGAAGATCCCCTGGAGAAGGAAATGGCAACCCACTCCAGTACTCTTGCCTGGAAAATCCCATGGATGGAGGAGCCTGGTAGGCTACAGTCCGTGGGGTCTTAGAGTTGAAGATAACTAAGCGACTTTACTTTATACATTCCAGATACTAGCTCTTTGCCAATTACAGTTGTATCTTCTCCCAGTGTGTAATGTGTCTTTTTCTCTCTCTTTATGGTACCATCTGATGAACAGAAATACTTCATTTTAATGTAGCTCAATTCATCAGTTTCTTCCTTTTACGGTTAGTTTATTTTGTACTGTGCAAAAACTCTTTTCACACCCTACTTGTGTACCTTGAAAGAGAGTACAGAGTGCTCCCCTCCCCACCACCCACCACCCAAAGCAAAGTTTACTCACTTTCTTTGCTGTTTGTAACCAATGGGAAATAGCATGGGCAATGTAATCTTGAGGGTATAGGAGCATTTGAGTCTACATAAACTCACATCTCTTTTGTTGACCATGATGGCTACTCCATTTCTTCTAAGGGATTCCTGCCCACAGTAGTAGATATAATGGTCATCTGAGTTAAATTCACCCATTCCAGTTCATTTTAGTTCACTGATTCCTAGAATGTCGACGTTCACTCTTGCCATCTCCTGTTTGACCACTTCCTATTTGCCTTGATTCAGGGACCTGACATTCCAGGTTCCTATGCAATATTGCTCTTTACAGTATTGGACCTTGCTTCTATCACCAGTCACATTCACAACTGGGTATTGTTTTTGGTTTGGCTCCATCCCATCATTCTTTCTGGAGTTATTTCTCCACTGATCTCCAGTAGCATATTGGGCACCTACTGACCTGGGGAGTTCCTCTTTCAGTATCCTATCATTTTGCCTTTTCATACTGTTTATGGGGTTCTCAAGGCAAGAATACTGAAGTGGTTTGCCATTCCCTTCTCCAGTGGACCACATTGTGTCAGACCTCTCCACCATGCCCGCCCGTCTTGGGTGGCCCCACAGGGCATGGCTTAGTTTCATTGAGTTGGACAAGGCTGTGGTCCTAGTGTGATTAGATTGAGTAGTTTTCTGGGATTATGGTTTTAGTGTGTCTGCCCTCTTGCAACACCTATCGTCTTACTTGGGTTTCTGTTACCTTGGATGTAGGGTATCTCTTTACGGCTGCTCCAGCAAAGCGCAGCCACTGCTCCTTACCTTGGACTAGGGGTATCTCCTTACCTCTGCCCCTCCCAACCTTGAATGTGGAATAGCTCCTCTAGGCCCTCTAGCGCCCACGCAGACACCACTCCTTGGACGTGGGATCACTCCTCCTGGCTGCCTCCCCTGGCCTCAGGTGGGCGTAGCTCTTCTCTGCTGCTCCTGCACCATCTTAGCCTGGCACTCTCGGCCACCGCCCCAACCTCGGACGCGGTGTAGCTCCTCCTGGCTGACACCCCTGATCTCTCACATGTGGTAGCTCCTCTCGGCCACGCTCTGAGCGCCATTGCAGCTGCCTGTGCTCTGTGCGCCGACAGTGAATCAAAAGAGTGGACTCTTTTGTTCAACAAAAGAGTCTGAAATGCAGTACATGGATGCAATCTCAAAAACGACAGAATGATCTCTGTTCGTCTCCAAGGCAAACCATTCAATATCACAGTAATCCAAGTCTATGCCCCAACCAGTAACACTGAAGAAGCCGAAGTTGAACGGTTCCATGAACACAGTTTAGAATTAACACCCAAAAAGATGTCCTTTTCATTATAGGGGACTAGAATGCAAAAGTAGGAAGTCAAGAAACACCTGGAGTAACAGGCAAATTTGGCCTTGGAACATGGAATGAAGCAGGGCAAAGACTAATAGAGTTTTGCCAAGAAAATGCACTGGTCATAGCAAACACCCTCTTCCAACAACACAAGAGAAGACTCTACACATGGACATCACCAGATGGTCAACACTGAAATCAGATTGATTATATTCTTTGCAGCCAAAGATGGAGACGCTCTATAGAGTCAGCAAAAACAAGAGTGGGAGCTGACTGTGGCTGAGATCATGAACTCCTTATTCCAAATTCAGACTTAAATTGAAGAAAGTAGGGAAAACCACTAGACCATTCAGGTATGATCTATTTCAAATCCCTTATGATTTTACAGTGGAGGTAAGAAATAAATTTAAAGGATTAGATCTGATAGATAGAGTGCCTGATGAACTATGGACTGAGGTTTGTGACATTGTACAGAAGACAGGGATCAAGACCATCCCCATGGAAAAGGAATGCAAAAAAGCAAATGGCTGTCTGAGGAGGCCTTGCAAATGGCTGTGAAAAGAAGAGAAGCAAAAAGCAAAGGAGAAAAGGAAAGATATAAGCATCTGAATGCAGAGTTCCAAAGAATAGCAAGAAGAGATAAGAAAGCCTTCCTCGGTGATCAATGCAAAGAAATAGAGGAAAGCAACAGAATGGGAAAGACTAGAGATCTCTTCAAGAAAATCAGAGATCCCAAGGGAACATTTCATGCAAAGATGGGCTTGATAAAGGACAGAAATGATATGGACCTAACAGAAGCAGAAGATATTAAGAAGAGGTGGCAAGAATAAACAGAAGAACTGGACAAAGAAGATCTTCATGACCCAGATAATCACGATGGTGTGATCACTCACCTAGAGCCAGATATTCTGGAATGTGAAGTCAAATGGGCCTTAGAAAGCATCACTACGAACAAAGCTAGTGGAGGTGATGGAATTCCAGTTGAGCTATTTCAAATCCTGAAAGATGATGCTGTGAAAGTGCTGCACTCAATATGCCAGCAAATTCGGAAAACTCAGCAGTGGCCACAGGACTGGAAACGGTCAGTTTTCATTCCAATTCCAAAGAAAGGCACTGCCAAAGAATGCTCAAACTACCGCACAATTGCACTCATCTCACATGCTAGTAAAGTAATGCTCAAAATTCTTCCAGCCAGGCTTCAGCAATACATGAACCATGACTTTCCAGAAGTTCCAGCTGGTTTTAGAAAAGGCAGAGCAACCAGAGATCAAACTGCCAACATCCACTGGATCATCGAAAAAGCAAGAGAGTTCCAGAAAAATATCTATTTCTGCTTTATTGACTATGCTGAAGCCTTTGACTGTGTGGATCACAATAAACTGTGGAAAATTCTGAGAGAGATGGGAATAACAGACCACCTAACCTGCCTCTTGAGGAACCTGTATGCAGGTCAGGGAGCAACAGTTACAACTGGACATGGAACAACAGACTGGTTCCAAATAGGAAAAGGAGTACATCAAGGCTGTATATTGTCACCCTTCTATGCAGAGTGCATCACGAGAAATGCTGGACTGGAAGAAGCACAAATTGGTATCAAGATTGCCAGGAGAAATATCAATAACTTCAGATATGCTGATGACACCACCCTTATGGCAGAAAGTGAAGAGGAACTAAAGAGCCTCTTGATGAAAGTGAAAGAGGAGAGTGAAACAGTTGGCTTAAAGCTCAACATTCAGAAAACGAAGATCCTGGCATCTGGTCCCATCACTTCATGGCAAATAGATGGGGAAACAGTGGAAAGAGTGGCAGACTTTATTTTTGGGGGCTCCAAAATCACTGCAGATTGTGATTGCAGCCATGAAATTAAAAGACACTTACTCCTTGGAAGAAAAGTTATGACCAACCTAGATAGCATATTCAAAAGCAGAGACATTACTTTGCCAACAAAGGTCTGTCTAGTCAAGGCTATGGTTTTTCCTGTGGTCATGTATGGATGTGAGAGTTGGGCTGTGAAGAAAGCTGAGTGCTGAAGAATTGATGCTTTTGAACTGTGGTGTTGGAGAAGACTCTTGAGAGTCCCTTGGACTGCAAGGAGATCCAACCAGTCCATTCTGAAGGAGATCAGCCCTGGGATTTCTTTGGAAGGAATGATGTTAAAGCTGAAACTCCAATACTTTGGCCCTCATGCGAAGAGTTGACTCACTGGAAAAGACTCTGATGCTGGGAGGGATTGGGGGCAGGAGGAGAAGGGGATGGCAGAGGATCAGATGGCTGGATGGCAGCACTGACTCGGTGGACGTGAGTCTGAGTGAACTCTGGGAGTTGGCTATGGACAGGGAGGCCTGGCGTGCTGCGATTCATGGGGTCGCAAAGAGTTGGACACGACTGAGCAACTGAACTGAACTGAAAACTCACATCAGTTTGTTTCTTCAAATAACTTTTGTTTGAGCTGTTTTGTTTTTTGGGGTTTTTTTGTTTGTTTGTTTTGTGTGTTTTTTTTGAGAACCAAGGACTCTCTTTAGTCATTTGGTCTGTTCATACCACCAAGTACTGAAATCATATCCAAGAAAGAGCATCAAGGATATCAATCCAGGGGACCATATCCATTTGTCTTTTCAGAGAAAGATGGGCTTGGGTTGAGTACCAGTTCATCACTAACCTTGCTAAGAAACTAGAAGGTGGTTTGGGCCAATCTAAGAGGAAGTGACTGTAATTTCCTATGACCAGCTTAAATATGTTTCTGGAACAAGTCACATGAGTAGAACAATGGCATGGAACATATGTAGAATTGCTAATTTTCAGGCATATTTCCCACATATTTTCTTTCTTTATGTATTAGGCTATTGCTATATCAATAAAATCCTCTAAAACTTAATCTACTAATTGTAAACATAACCATAATCTTAACAATCTCATAAACAAGAATGTAATTTTTTTATTTCTGAGAGTTCTGTTTATATTAAGAGGGCATTAACATTGTGTTTCCCTAAGTAAAGCAGGGAAATATGTGATTCTGAGGTTTTTTTCCTTTTTCATTAAAAGTTTTTTTATAGCCTTCCAAGGGTGCTAGCACAATTTCTTATTGAAGAGAAGAAGGCTAAGGGGCCTAAAATAGCTATGCCTTTCCCTGTCCTCAGCCTCATTTAGAACATTGTTCATCTTTGGGGCAGCAAATTCCTGTAATCCTTCCTGGCTGTAGTTGGCAGTCATTCTCCACACTGGTAGCAGAGCATGTGCATCTTCTGTGTGTTTAATTAGGTGAAAGAACTTTTAGAGTCTATGGGACTTTAAAGGAAAGAGAGATCAAGGAACAATTTGGTACTCTGGTTAGAATGCTCCACCAGATGCTCCATTTACATCTTTATTATTCCTGCAACTTTCTTCCCCCAGTTTTCATTCATATCCTCTCCCCAGTTACAGCTTTGGACACCTCCTGTCATCAGCTAGTGTCCTCTTGTTATGGACTTTGGCTGCTCTTCTAACCTTGCCTCTTGGATTGCGTGTTGTGCTGCCTCCTGTTTGTTTAGATGGTGGAATCTCTACCTATAGGCAAGTGAGGTTCAAACATGCTGTCTACTAGAACTGGTGTGATGGAACCCTAATTCTTTCTTATCAATTCCTACTTGTCTCCCTACCCCATTCCACCTCATATTATACTGAACTATTTCTAAGTTTCTAAATATCTCCCCCAACCCCATCCGTTCCTCCATCTGCCTCTGCTTTTGGTGATGTGGATCTAGTACACCCTGACTATTCTGCTTGGAAACCTTTCTGCCCACTTATCGTACACTACTCGTATTTATCTTTCACAACTCACTTCAGGCATCAAACTTCTCAGGAATCTTTTGTAATTGTTTTTCCAACCCAATCCTGATCACTTATGTTGTCTTAGGAGCCTTTTCTGTGGTTTCTCATAGCTTAGTGTGTGTGCCTCCAGCCTCTGTTTAGTCAGGTGTATACTCATGTGTCTCCAAGACTATAAGTTTCTTAAAATTAGGGACTCCCATATTTTTCCTTGCTGGTTTCTCAATTTTTATGCCAATGCCTGACACACAACTAGCAAAATATATGACTCTACTAATGCTTCTCTGTATACATCCTAATAAAGGAAGAAATTGGCTTATTTTTTAACCTTATTAATAGAGAAAAACACATTAATTGGCTTTCCACTAATTTCAAGTTTATGAAAATATAAACAAGGACTGAGCTCAAGCTTAACAAAATATGTGTCAAAGATGGTACAATTTAATCTTGTAGGTGAGAATGGTTAAATTATTCAAGGAAACAAATAATTAAGTATTAATTTAGAGAAAGGAAATTCATATGGTGATTACCAGTCATTCTTATATTTATTAACTTTATAAATTATAAATATAAAATAAATTTTATAGTTTTATAGTTTTAAGGGGAAAACCAAAGACTTATACTAGGTAACATTTTTTTAAACTATTAGCTGATATCCTTGAAAACAAGAGAACAATTTCAGGATGTTTTAGAACATCTAAAACAACATGAACAGATTTCAACCAGTTGATGATTATGAATCTTTTTGTAAAGAGTAGGCCTTTAAAGCCAGAAGATCTCTGCAACTAGCTACCTGCGTGATTTTAAACAACTTATTCAACCTCTATAAGCCTCAATTTTTCTCATTTGAAAAATATAATTGCCCTAAGGATAACAGAAAAAAAAATGTATGACTCATACAATGCTTGGCCCAGCATGATATTAACTATTATTATACTAAACTGATCTAAGTCAATGAGAGTCTTTTATGTCTTCAAAGTTTTCCTAGTACTTCCTGATAATAATTATAATTATATTTTCTTCAAGGTAAGCAAAAAGTAAACAATACTTTCTTTGTTTTTAAACATTTGTTGTTGGTTGTTCAGTTAGTCAGTCATGTCCAACTCTTTGCAACCCCATGGACTGCAGTACGCCAGGCTTCCCTGTCCATCACCAGCCCCCAGAGCTTCCTCAAACTCATGTCCATCAAATTGGTGATGTCTTCCAACCATCTCATCCTCTGTTGTCCCCTTTTCCTCCCACCTTCAATCTTTCCCAGCATCGGGGTCTTTTCCAATGAGTCAGTTCTTTGCAACAGGTGGCCAAAGGACTGGAGTTTCAGCTTCAGCATTAGTCCTTCCAATGAATATTCAGGACTGATTTCCTTTAGGATGGGCTGGTTGGATCTCCTTGCTGTCCAAAGGATTCTCAAGAGTCTTTCCAACACTAGAGTTCAAAAACACCAATTCTTTGGTGCTCAGTTTTCTTTATAGTGCAACTTTGTCCTTCACCGTCTCCCAGAGCCTACTCAAACTCATGTCCATCAAGTTGGTGTCACCATTCAACCATCTTGTCCTCTGTAGTCCTCTTCTCCTTCTGCCTTCAATCTTTCCCAGCATCAGGGTCTTTTCTAATGAGCCAGCTTTTCTCATCAGGTGGCCAAGGTATCAGAGCTTCAGCTTCAGCATCAGTCCTTCCAATGAATACTCAGATTTTAGGATTTACTGGTTTGATCTCCTTGTAGTCCAAGGGACTCTCATTTTAAGCATTAGATTCCATGAAATACTTATTTTCCCTGTGAGCAATTATCAGGTGCTGTTAGTATTTTGCTTTGTTTTAATTTAACTGTATCCCTAACCTTAACCCTAACCTTTCTTTTGAGAAACTCCTACCTTTTATATAGATTGGGTAGATTGAACCCAACCCCCTCAGCTTTGGGAAACTCATCCTTTTTTTTTTTTTTTATTGCTTAGTTAGATTGAATGCAGCCACTTCCCCATACCTAGAGATCTGAGCTCAATGTCCAGATTTGCTCAATAAGAATAGTATATCTCTCTCCTTCAGTGCTAGATTCATAATCCAAATAGGGCCAATCAGAGCCTTTCCCGTTATGTTATATGAGGACATGGGGAGAAAGCAGGACTTTCTTCCTCTCAGATCAAGAGCTATGAGAAAACCATAAACTAGAGTTACTTTCTCCCATCTTCTTTAGTTACTTGGAAGGGGCCATCTGAAGAAGAAAATGAAATCAAAACATGATACAAAACAGAGATGGATAGAGATAAACCCTGGATCAAGCCATGAAACTTTCATTTATGTGAAACAATAAATTATTTTTTCTTTGCACTTGATCTATAAATAGCACTAATATAAGTTGCCATTTATGGAGTCCCTGCTAAGAGTTGCCTCCTTAGCACAATAGGCAGCAAGTCAATCTCATAATCTGAAGGTCTTAAATTTGAACCTTAAAGAGGGCAGTGCAAAGCTTTGGGCTTCCCTGTGGCTCTGATGGTAAAGAATCAGCCTGCAATGCAAGAGACTTGGGTTTGATCCCTGGTTCAGGAAGATTCCCTGATGAAAGGAATGGCCACCCACTCCAGTATTCTTGCCTGGAAAACTCTATGGACATAGGAGCCTGGTGGGCTACAACATGGGGTTGCAAAGATTTGGAAATGACTGAGAGACAAATGCTTTCACTTTTTCACTGCTAATATACTTCAAAGCAGCAGGAAACTGAGACAATAGAAAATTTAAAAAAAAAAGAAAATCTTGCTGGTCAGTACAATGATTCATTATCAAAACGTTTATATGTCAGAGAAACTTTCAATTTTACTAACATGCTGCCTCAAATAACAATGAAAGAATGTACCTATCCTAGGAAATTAAGAAACTCAAAATATCCATTCATTTTTTACTAATTGCAAGCTATGAAAAATCTATTTATAGATAGTGACTCTGATATTAGGAGGGAAAAAAAGCTTGGCTGATTCTTTTAATTTGGTGTTTCCTATCACAATTTTTTTCCACAGTTTATTGTGATCCACACAGTCAAAGGCTTTGGCATGCCAATAAAGCAGAAATAGATGTTTTTTCCGGAACTCTCTTGCTTTTTCGATGATCCAGCGGATGTTGGCAATTTGATCTCTGTTTCCTCTGCCTTTTCTAAAACCAGCTTGAACATCTGGAAGTTCACAGTTCACGTATTGCTGAAGCCTGGCTTGGAGAATTTTGAGCATTACTTTACTAGCATGTGAGATGAGTACAGTTGTGCAGTAGTTTGAGCATTCTTTGGCCTTGCCTTTCTTTGGGATTGGAAGCACTTTCACAGCATCATCTTTTAGGATTTGAAACAGCTCAACTGGAATTCCATCACCTCCACTAGCTTTGTTCATAGTGATGCTTTCTAAGGCCCATTTGACTTCACATTCCAGAATATCTGGCTCTAGATTAGTGATCACACCATCGTGATTATCTGGGTCATGAAAATGTTTTTTGTCCAGTTCTTCTGTGTATTCTTGCCACCTCTTCTTAATATCTTCTGCTTCTGTTAGGTCCTTCTGTCCTTTATCAAGCCCATCTTTGCATGAAATGTTCCCTTGGTATCTCTAATTTTCTTGAAGAGGTCTCTAGTCTTTCCCATTCTGTTGCTTTCCTCTATTTCTTTGCATTGAATACTGAGAAAGGCTTTCTTATCTCTTTCTATTCTTTGGAACTCTGCATTCAGATGCTTATATCTTTCCTTTTCTCCTTTGCTTTTCACTTCTCTAGAGATGGGCATACCCAGACCACCTGACCTGCCTCTTGAGAAACCTATATACAGGTCAGGAAGCAACAGTTAGAACTGGACATGAAACAGCAGACTGGTTCCAAAAAGGAAAAGGAGTACGTCAAGGCTGTATATTGTCACCCTGCTTATTTAACTTACATGCAGAGTACATCTTGAGAAACGCTGGGCTGGAAGAATCACAAGCTAGAATCAAGATTGCCGGGAGAAATATCAATAACTTCAGATATGCAGATGACACCACCCTTATGGCAGAAAGTGAAGAGGAACTAAAGAGCCTCTTGATGAAAGTGAAAGAGGAGAATGAAAAAGTTGGCCTAAAGCTCAACATTCAGAAAACGAAGATCATGTCATCTGGTCCCATCACTTCATGGCAAATAGATGGGGAAACAGTGGAAACAGTGTCAGACTTTATTTTGGAGGTCTCTAAAATCACTGCAGATGGTGATTGCACCCATGAAATTAAAAGATGCTTACTCTTTGGAAGAAAAGTTATGACCAACCTAGATAGCATATTCAAAAGCAGAGACATTACTTTGCTGATAAAGGTCCATCCAGTCAAGGCCATGGTTTTTCCAGTGGTTGTTTTATGGATGTGAGAGTTGGACTGTGAAGAAAGCTGAGCACTGAAGAATTGATGCTTTTGAACTGTGGTGTTGGAGAAGACTCTTGAGAGTCCCTTGGACTGCAAGGATATCCAGCTAGTCCATTCTAAAGGAGATCAGTCCTGAGTGTTCATTGGAAGGACTGATGCTAAAGCTGAAACTCCAATACTTTGGCCACCTCATGTGAAGAGCTGACTCATTGGAAAAGACCCTGATACTGCGAGGGATTGGGGGCAGTAGGAGAAGGGGACGACAGAGCATGAGATGGTTGGATGGCATCACCTACTTGATGGACATGCATTTGAATAAACTCCGGGAGTTGGTGATGGACAGGGAGGCCTGATGTGCTGCGATTCATGGGGTGTGATTGTCACGACTGAGCGACTGAACTGAACTGATCACAAATTTACAACTGGAATGAATGGATCTTTCCTCTTCCTGCTGCTGCTAAATCGCTTCAGTCGTGTCCGACTCTGTGCGACCCCATAGACAGAAACCCACCAGGCTCCCCCGTCCCTGGGATTCTCCAGGCAAGAATACAATACTGGAGTGGGTTGCCATTTCCTTCTCCAATGCATGAAAGTGAAAAGTGAACGGGAAGTCGCTCAGTCGTGTCCGACGCTTAGGGACCCCATGGACTGCAGCCTACCAAGCTCCTCTGTCCATGGGATTTTCAAGGCAAGAGTACTGGAGTGGGGTGCCATCACCTTCTCCGTTCCTTTTCCTATTGATCGCCAAATAGCTCAAACCCTCAAAACAAGTGAATATTCTACTGAATATCCTAAAATTATCAGTAGTCTTTAGATCCAAAGTTCAAACCAAAGTGAAACAAAATTCTCAGAAGGGACAATGGTGTTGGTAAAGGAGGAAATATGGCTATTATCACTGCCACAAATAAAATTAAAGTCTCTTCTTTTAAAGTCATGTAAAATGGTTTTTGTTTGTATCTTCTCTGCTACAGCCTGGGTTTAATATGTGATCCAGTACTGGTAAGAACTATTCAGGAGTCATGCCCAACCTATATTATAGGATCACTCATGGTCTAAAAGTCTTTCATCTGGTCCATGTTTTTTCCCTAGGATACTTCCAGTGGATATCTTATATGTGTGCTCAGAGATAGATCTTGAACTTTGAGATGATAGCCACTGTTTATTTGCTCTTTTGCTTCCCATTTACTTCTCACTTCATGACACCTGGCAGTGGCAAACACTTTTAGTTATTTACTCTAATTTTCACCTTTTCCCTTGCTAAAAGAATCCTGACTGTGTGAAGGATGACAATGTACTGAGTAAGAGAGATGGATAGTTGATGTTGTTGTTGTTCAGGCACTAAGTCGTGTCAGACTCTTTGTGACCCTGTGGACTGCAGCACACCAGGCTTCCCTTCACCATCTCCTGGAGTTTGTTCAAACTCATATCCATTGAGTTGGTGATGTGTTCCAACCATGTCATCCTCTGCCACCCCCATCTCCTTTTGCTTTCAATCTTTCCCAGAATCAGGGTCTTTTCCAATGAATTGGCTCTTCACATCAGATAGCCAAAGTATTGGTACTTCAGCATGAGTCCTTCCAATGAATGTTCAGGGTTAATTTCCTTTAGGATTGGCTGGTTTGATCTCCTTGTTGTCCAAGGGACTCTCAAGAGTCTTCTCCAGCACTTCTTTATAGTCCAACTCTCACATCATACATGACTACTGGAAAAACCACAGCTTTGACTACATGGACCTAGTCAACAGAGTGATGTCTCTGCTTTTAAATATGCCATCTAGTTTTGTCATAGCTTTACTTTCAAGGAGCAAGCATCTTTTAATTTCATGGCTGCAGTCACCATCCTCAGTGATTATGGAGCCCAAGGGAAAAAAATAATCTGTCACTGCTTCCATTTCTTCCCCTTTTATTTGCCATTAAGTGATGGAACCAGATGCCATGATCTTAGGTTTTTTAATGTTGAGTTTTAAGCCAGTTTTTTCACTCTCCTCTTTCACCCTCATCAAGAGATTCTTTAGTTCCTCTTCACTTTCTACAATTAGAGTGGTATCATCTACATATCTGAGGTTGTTGATATTTCTCCCAGCAATCTTGATTCCAGCTTGTGATTCACCCATCTGGGCATTTCACATGATGTACTCTGCATGTAAGTTAACAATCAGGGTCACAATATATAGCCTTGTCATACTCCTTTCCCAATTTTGAACCAGTCCATTGTTCCATGTAAGATTCTAACTGTTGCTTCTTGACCTGAATACAGATTTCTCAGAAGGCAAGTGAGGTGGTCTGATATTCCCATCTCTTTAAGAATTTTCCACAGTTTGTTATGAACCACACAAAAGCTTTAGTGTATGATAAAATGTCTGCCTGCAATGTGGGAGACCCAGGTTCAATCCCTGGGTCAGGAAGATACCCTGGAGAAGGAAATGGCAACCCATTCCAGTACTCTTGCCTGGAAAATTCCATGGATGGAAGAGCCTGGTAGGCTACAGTCCATGGGGTCACAAAGCATCAAACACAACTGAATGACTTCACTTTATGAAGCAGAAGTAGATTTTTTTTTCTGGAATGATTGATTAGTCTAATCTAATTATGGCTGGCCTAGTCGTGGCTTTGCCAGAGGTGGTCTTGTCACATTTCCATGGTCAATGAGACCCAAAAATGAATTTGTTCTGGGGTGGTTCTAGGAGAGCTTTTTCTTTCTTGATTAAAAGTGGCACACTCTGTCATGATTTCTTTCACTTTTTCGTTCTTCCTGGCTTGTATGTGAATTTATTATCTAAACAACAGCAGCTGTATTGCAGTCATGAGCTAGGACAGAAGGATGAAAGCTGAATTGCTAAGACTGGCAGAACATAGAGTTGGGAAAGCCTGGGTCCTTGAAGTCATTGTTGAGTGGCAGAAACAATGCAGCAGCTAGCTTTCACGGTATAATTCTTGGCATGTAAGAAACACACTACTATTTGTTGAAACTACTGTTAGCCAAGTTTTTTTCTGATTTGCAACCAAATCCAATAATTTCCACATATCCTGTTTTGGCCTCCTTTGCTTGGAAAACTGAGGAAAGATGTCTCTTCACTTCCTGCTGGACATCAGAATCTCTGCAGGTTGCTTATACTGAGTGGATACATCTTGTTCTCCTTGTCTGGTGGGCACCATTGTCTCCTTTGAGTCAACCTTTTACCCCAACTGGGCATCATTTCTTCAGTGTAATAGTCCTGCTGATGTTCTTGTTGCTCACGTTATTCAAACAGAGGGCACATACAGTAGTAAAGACCAAGCACCAAAGTGCATATTCTCAAGTTTCAGGGTGAATATAGTTTGAAATTAGAGAACAACAGTGAATCAGGTCTATACAACATCGACCCTTATAAAAATGGAGAGCCATTTGCCAGTAACACTTCAAGACTGGACTGAGATATACTAACATGCCGTTTCTCTCAAATTGACAAGATTTAACTACTTATTTAATTTTTTTTTTAGTGGAAATGAAGAGAAAGTGATTTTCTATTAATACACATCAAAAAAGGTAGCATACTAAACTCGCTTCTACTGACTGAAGCAGATTCAGTCTTCTAAAGAAACTGGAAGCATTTCTTCTCCTCTGTCATCCTGGTCCTCTCTTCAGTTCTCTTTGTCAATTTTCTTAACCAAAAAACATTGTGGGAAATATATTAAAGAATTTAACATTTGGAAAATGAAATAGACCATGTGTTCACTTTAAATAACCTTGTGCCATTCCTTTATCTCAGAAATTTCAGCTGTGATTGCTGACTTCAGGTTCCTCAGAATACTCAAGAATAGATAGGCACATCAAGCAGGACTGTTTGTATGTCCGCTTGCCAGAAGTAATACCAGTTTGCATTTTGCTAGTCAACTGTGGATGGAAACTTGAGTTAACTGGCACCTATTTATCCTGTTGATGTCTTAGTAATCCTTAAAGACTGAGATCCTAGGCAGTTGCCTGGTTGGCATGCCCCTATCTATCAGTTCAGTTCAGCTGCTCACTCGTGTATGACTCTGTGTGATGCCATGGACTGTAGTATGCCAGGCTTCCCTGTCCATCATCAACTCCCAGAGTTTACTCAAACTCATGTCCATTGAGTTGGTGATACCATCTCCTCCTCTATCATCCCCTTCTCCTCCTGCCTTCAATCTTTCCCAGCATCAGGATCTTTTCCAATGAGTCAGTTCTTTGCACCAGGTGGCCAAAGTATTGGAGTTTCACCTTCAGTATCAGTCCTTCCAATGAATATTCAGGACTGATTTCCTTTAGGATGGACTGGTTGGATCTCCTTGCAGCCCAAGGGACTCTCAAGAGTCTTCTTCAACATCACAGTTCAAAAGCATCAATTCTTCAGCACTTAGCTTTCTTTGTAGTCCAACTTTCACACCCATTAGATGCCCCTAACTATAGTTTTAAATGATTTGAAGTCATTGGAGAAATGCAGAGGGAGAAGAAAGAAGGGCATCTACAGTGTCCAGAGGGAAATCCTCTGGACTGCTGGGTGCAGAGCTCTCTTGGTGTGGGCATTTCTGCCTTTAGGCCTGAAAGGAAAGAGCACAGTTCCCATAGGATAAATCCTGATTGGAGCTTATTAAAAAATTTAGAATCTTCAACTAAATCAACTAACACAAAATAGTTTATCTGTCTCATTAAAAAAATTCAGAAAGCTAAACATTTATTGGAAATCTTTTATATATTAAGCACTGTGCTAAAAAGGGTAGGTGGTATTATAAAAGTATCAATAAAAGAATTACTGAACAAATCACAATGGGATTGAAATTAGAAGTGAAATGTGCCAATAACTGGATAGGCAAAATAAAAACAAAAAGCATTAATACATGTTAATATGTGCATTATTTGTTGTCTTCAACAGCATTGATTTCACTCTGTGTGCTGACTCTGTCATTTTATACTTTGTAATATAACCCAGTGTCAGCATCCAGCTAATGGAAAGATGAGTAAAGAGGACTTTACTCTTTAGTAAAGTACTCTTTAGGCCCACTCAGTATTCTAGAAGAAGTGGAAAATAATGTATAATATTTTAAAAAGTGAATTACTAGCAACTTTCTACAACTCAGATGATATTCAGCACACTAGTCCCCATTTTATTTGGCCTCAGGAAATTATTGTAACTGGAGGAAAAGCAAAATCAAAGATACACATTTTTAAACTTGAGCAAAAATCTGAGATGGGTCAATGTTTTTGCTAAGATTTGGAGCCATAATTTTAAAAATGTACTTTCACCAAATTAGTTCTGACTATATTGGGTCACTCTGAGAGAAATTATTGTTCTATCATAAGTAAAGCTGTTGGGAAGAAGAATTTCTTCTGTCCTGTGGAAATGACTAGGCCTTTGAATTGCATCATGGAAGACCTTTTGTCATATATCACAACTTCACAAGAGAGGCCTTAAACTTTTCTAGCAATAAAAAATTAATTGCAATAATAGTCTTTGAAAGGAATCTTAGAAATGAATTTCTTCAGAACATTCAAGACACAGAAATAAGTAATATACTATTTAAACACTTTAAGTCATATGTGCAAATTCAGTGAATACTTAGTAGTAATCTTCACTTTATATAATAGATGAGTTTAAATAAGGTCAGATTTAAAATTTGTGCAGAGAATCTTACTTTTGCTTTTTCTGTAAAATTAGAATATATTTCCTTTTGGAGAAAAAAAGTATAATTATGGACTTAAGTTAAGCATCTTTGATAAAAAAACAAAACCTAGTGGTCAAGTCCATGCTACACTCACCATCATATTTTACACACAGAAAAGATATGTAGAAAGACAAAGTTCTTATTTAGCAATTCACTAATAATTTTGAGTCAAATTCTCTTTCTCCTGTTTTTTCACAACTTTAAAAGATTCCATTAGGTACCTTCTATTCCTGTTCTCCTGGCCTGTTTATATATTTTTCCTGCTGTATCAGGGATTCCCTTAGCGTTGCATTCAAGGATACCTGAAATTTTTGCACGGCTAATTTTTTAAATTTTGTTTACATTGCTTCTAAATGTATATATAATTAGGTAACTCTAGCTCTTCAACCAACAAATACCAAAATATCAACAACTCAGCACATTATAAGGTTATTCTATGCTCATCTAATAGTCTAATGTATATGTTCCTGGTTGGAAGGCAGTCTTCTTCTACAAGACTTACTCTTAGAAAAGTGGGAAGAGTGTTTTGGGAGGAAAGGGTTGTTTTTTTTTTTTTTTCCCCTATATTTATTCCTATAGTTTTCTGAAAAGAGAAATATTTGACTCACTGGCTCCAAACTCCGATTTCTCTACATAAACTTCTCTCAGATTTGTGCACAAGTTCCAAAGCAAATCTGTGCATCTTATACAAATTTGAAAATGGTATACATTGTTCTGTGTGTCAGATCCTTTAGTATTATTTAATAATGCTACTTTTAATGTCAAGGCTGTCCTGACTGAGCCAAAGCCAAAAACTAGAATGGTTAGTGGGTTGAGCTAGTTGAACTGCACTCTCTCATTTGCTTATTTCCATAAGATAATGAGGAGAAGGCAATGTCAACCCACTCCAGTACTCTTGCCTGGAAAATCCCATGGATGGAGGAGCCTGGTGGGCTGCAGTCCATGGGGTCGTGAAGAGTCGGACACAACTGAGCGACTTCACTTTCACTTTTCACTTTCACGCATTGGAGAAGGAAATGGCAACCCACTCCAGTGTTCTTGCCTGGAGAATCCCAGGGACGGGGAAGCCTGGTGGGCTGCCGTCTGTGGGGTTGCACAGAGTCGGACACGACTGAGGCGACTTAGCAGTAATGACAGACATAGGAAAGTAAAGCATTTAAACAATGTTTCCCAGAAGAGATGACTATTTGGAATTCAAATTGCCAGGAAGGGGTGAACTCCCCATCAGAAGGACAGATTTGGGTGTAGTTTTCTCAAGTCATTATTGAGACATCAGACTTGATATCTCAATAATAGAAGTATCATTAGAGCCTCTTCGTGAAAGTGAAAGAGGAGAGTGAAAAACCTGGCTTAAAACTCAACACTCAAAAAACTAAGATCAGGGCATCCAGTCCCATCACTTCATGGCAAATAGATAGGGAAACAATGGAAACAGTGACAGACTTTATTTTGGGGGGTCTTCAAAATCACTGCAGACAGTGACTGCCACCTTGAAATTAAAAGATGCTTGCTCCTCGGAGGAAAGGCTATGACCAACCTTTTGATAATATATTAAAAGACAGTATATTAAAAGCAGAGACCTTACTTTGGACAAACGTCTGTATAGTCAAAGTTATGATTTTTCTAATAGTCATGTATGGGTGTGAGAGTTGGGCCATAAAGAAAACTGAGCACCCAAGAATTGATACTTTTGAACTGTAGTGTTAGAGAAGACTCTTGGACTCTTGCAGTCCCTTGGACTGCAAGGAGATCAAACCAGTCAATCCTAAAGGAATGCACTCCTGAATATTCATTAGAAGGACTGATGCTGAAGCTGAAGCTCCAATACTTTGTACACCTGATGCAAAGAACTGACTCGTTGGAAAAGACCCTGATGCTGGGAAAGGCAGGAGAAAGGGATGACAGAGGATGAGATGGTTGGATGGCATCACTGACTCTATGGATATGAGTTTGAGCAAGCTCCGAGAGTTAGTGGTGGACAGGGAAGCCTGGCATGCTGCAGTCCTTGGGGTCACAAAGAAACAGACACCACTGAGTGACTGAAATGAACTGAACTGAACTCATACCTCAGTAAATAAGTGAATGAAGAAAGCCAGGAAGGGAGGGAGGAATAAAAGAAGGATGTACCTAGCAGCCAGAGAGGAGTAGTGTTTCTGAGCTAGGTACGATGGTCAGTACTTGAACATGACATTACTCACATTCCTGGGCAGCATGTGAACCCTGGGGGAAGATGACCTCTGCATGGACTGTCTCACTAAATATGGTAACATGCTCCCCTGCTGTGGGACTCATAAATCAGCCTCCCTCACCTGGCCCCAAGTTCTCTCTGGCCCTCCTATTCTTCTCTGCTGATGGATAAATCCTCTGCCCTACCCAGGTGAAGATCTCACCATTTGTGCCAAGTACCAGGGCTGCCTGCACAGTGTGAAGTATACAAGCCAGCAGTCACTGGCAATGTAAGAAAATTTTTCCTTTTCTTGTACAATGTTCAGTTGTCAGAGAACTGTAACCTATTTACCAGTCTCCTGTTATTCCTCAAGACTGGCACAGATATTGTCTTTGGGATACAATGTCAGCCATACTACATAAGGACTCAGACCAAGGTTCAAATCTCGCTTCCACCGCTTGCTCTGTATGTGATCTTTATCTTTCTGAGCCTCAGTTTTCTCATCTTTAAATATGCAAAACAGTAATACCTGCCCTATTTCCATTGTTATTGTTCAGTCGCTAATTCATGTCTGATTTTTTGCGACCTCAGGAACTGCAGCATGCCAGGCTTCCTTGTCCTTCACTATCTCCTGCAGCTGGCTCAAATTCATGTCCATTGAGTCAGTGATAATTATCTAAGTGTCTCATCCTCTGCCACCCTCTTCTCCTATTGCCTTCATTCTTTCCCAGCATCAGGGTCTTTTTCCAGTGAACTGGCTCTTCACATCAGGTAGTCAAAGTATTGGAGCTTCAGCTTCAGCATCAGTCCTTCCAATGAATATTCAGGACTGAGTTCCTTTAAGATGGACTGCTTTGATCTCCCTGCAGTCCAGGGAACTCTCAAGAGTCTTCTCCAGTACCACAATTCAAAGTATCAATTTTTTAGCACTCAGCCTTCTTTATGGTTCAGCTCTCATGTCCGTACATGACTACTGTAAAAACCATAGCTTTGACTATACACTATTGACTATACAGTTGGCAAAGTGATGTCTCTGCTTTTTAATATGCCATCTGGGTTTGTCATAGCTTCTATTACAGTTTCTTTAAAGAAACAAATGAGATAATGTTTGTAAAATTATACTGTGACACATAAAGTATTATACAAATTTGAATATTTTTAAACTATTATCATCAATTTGTAAAAGAAAATAAGAAAAAAAATTAATGAGAAAGAAAAGTTTATTCTGAAATCATTGTTCTCCAAAGTATTAGTCAAAGGCATATTCCAGATGGCAAAGTCACTTTCTTTTCACTGAAAACTTAGATTTCAGATACCCCTGGTGAGGAACAGAGAATGTAGAATTAAGAGAAAAGCATTAATGAAAAAGAAAGCACAGAGAAATTTCTTGTATGGGCATTTCTAGGTGAACGATATTTTAGAGATGGTCCAACTACTGTGAACTTTGTAGAAAATGTTAGATGATCCTTGAAATGACAGATGATACATTTTGATACAGCATGATAGGAAATGGCCACTTTTTAAATGTGATAAACCCATAATTCATAGGGGCTCATCATAAATTATTAGAGCTTAGAATCTTATTTGCAGCTAATATAGGAAATTAGACATATTCTTCATGAACACTTCATATTAAGATGTAACTTCTTTTCTGAATGATAGAAAATATTCAGCTGCATTACTGGCATGAACTTGCATGTCACTTTTGAATTTATGGATAATTTTAAGAAAGACTATACATTTTGAAAAATCTAATACTGAACTTAAAGACAAACTCTGAAAATAACTTTTTAAGTTTCAGCATTAATAGGGTAAATGTCATCCTGATGACTCAAAGTTATTAATATAGATCACATTTTTGTGATCCTTGAGCCTGAACTTCGTCCAGCTCAGCCCTTGGTTCTTGTTGATATGAAGATATTGCCAAAAAAAGATTAAAGTGAAGGTTTTTATCCTAATGCAGTTCCATTCTAATCAAGCAGCCAGTTGAGAGAATAAGAATGGGTGAACACTAGCCAACACCAAAGCTAGAAAAACAGTTCAAAATAAATTTACTACTGTTGGTGATCATCAATACCACCTTGCCATGCACAGATTCACTCTTAAGTGAGATTTTCTTTTTCTCTGCATTTATGTTACTTTTTAAATTTCCCAGTGAGCAAATCCATTTTTGACAGTTTTTTCCATAGTGTCATTTACATGATACTGCACAAGGTTTAAAGTGATTTAAATACATACACATGCACAAGAGATAAATAATTTACAAAGAGCAACCAATTCTTCTTGAAAGTTACTGAACTGTTTTAGTGACCTAAAGATAATTTAAGAAGGGGTGAATTTAACTCAGATGACCATTATGTCTACTATTGTTGGCAAGAATCCCTTAGAAGAAATGCATTATGCAGTATGTCAGTAGTATCATTCAATATTACAGTAATCCAAGTCTATGCCCTGACTAGTAGTGAAAAGAAGCTGAAGTTGAATGGTTCTATGAAGACCTACAAGACGTTCTAGAACTAGCACCCAAAAAGATGTACTTTTCATTATAGGGGACTGGAATGCAAAAGTAGGAAGTCAAAAGATACCTGGAGTAACATGCGCATTTGGTCTTGGAGTACAAAATGAAGCAGGGCAAAGACTAACAGAGTTTTTCCAAGAGAACACACTGGTCATAGCAAACACCCTCTTCCAACAACACAAGAGAAGACTCTACACATGGACATCACCAGATGTTCAATACTGAAATCAGATTGATTATATTCTTTGCAGCCAAAGATGGAGAAGCTCTCTACAGTCACAAAAAACAAGACTGGGAGCTGACTTGCCTCAGATCATGAATTCCTTATTGCCAAACTCAGATTAAATTGAAGAAAGTAGCGAAAACTACTAGACCATTCAGGTATAACCTAAATCAAATCCCTTATGATTATACAGTGGAAGTGACAAATAGATTCAAGGGATTTGATCTGATAGAGTGCCTGAAGAACTGTGGATGGAGGTTTGTGACATTGTATAGGAAGCATTGATTAAGAACATCCCCAAGAAAAAGAAATGCAGAAAGGCAAAATGGCTGTCTGAGGAGGCCTTACAAATAGCTGTGAAAAGAACAGAAGCTAAAGGCAAAGGAGAAAAGGAAAGATATACCCATCTGAATGCAGATTTCCAAAGACTAGCAAGGAAAGATAAGAAAATCTTCCTCAGTGATCAATGCAGAGAAATAGAGGAAAACAGTAGAATGGGAGACACTAGAGATCTCTTCAAGAAAATTAGAGATACCAAGGGAATGTTTCATTCAAAGATGGGCACAATAAAGTACAGAATGGTATGGGCCTAACAGAAGCAAAAGATATTAAAGAGGTGCTAAGAATACATAGAGGAACTGTACAAAAAAGATCAAGACCCAGATAACCACAATGGTGTGATCACTTACCTAGAGCCAGACATACTGGAATGTGAAGTCAAGTGGGCCTTAGGAAGCATCACTATGAACAAAGCTAGTGGAGGTGATGGAATTCCAGTTGAACTATTTCAGATCTAATAGATGGTGCTGTGAAAGTGCTACTCTCAATATGCCAGCAAATTTGGAATACTCAGCAGGGGCCACAAGACTAGCAAGGGTCAATTTTCATTCCAATCCCAAATAATATTCAAACCACCACACAGTTGCACTTGTCTCACACACTAACAAAGCAATTCTCAAAATTCTCCAGGCCAGGTTTCAACAGTATGTGAAAAGTGAAATTCTAGATGTTCAAGCTGGATTTAGAAAAGGCATAGGAACCAGAGGTCAAATTGCCAATATCCATTGGATCATCAAAAAGGCAAGAGAGTTCCAGAAAAACATCTACTTCTGCTTTATTGACTATGCCAAAGCCTTTGACTGTGTGAATCACAACAAATTGTGGGAAATTCTCCAAAAGATGGGAATAACAGACCACCTGACCTGCCTCCTGAGAAATCTGTATGCAAATCAAGAAGAAACAGTTAGAAGTGGACAAGGAACAACAGACTGGTTCGAAATTGGGAGAGGAGTACATCAAGGCTGTATATTGTCACCCTGCTTATTTAACTTATATGCAGAGTACACCATGCGAAATGCCAGACTGGATGAAACACAAGCTGAAATCAAGATTGCCAGAAGAAATATCAGTAACTTCAGATATGCAGATGACACCACCGTTATGGAAGAAAATGAAGAAGAACTAAAGAGCCTCTTGATGAAAGTGACAGAGGAGAGTGAAAAAATTGGCTTAAAACTCAACATTCAGAAAACTAAGATCATGACATCCATTCCCGTCACTTCATGGCAAATAGATGGGGAAACAATGGAAACAGAGACAGACTTTATTTTCTTGGGCTCCAAAATCACAGATGGTGACTGTAGCCATGAAGTTAAAGATGCTTACTCCTTGGGAGAAGAGCTTTGATCAACTTAGACAGCATATTAAAAAGCAGAGACATTACCAACAGAGGTCTGTCTAGTCAAAGTATGGTTTTTCCAGTAGTCATGTATGGATGTGAGAGTTGGACTATGAATAAGCTGAGCTCTGAAGAATTGATACTTTTGAACTGTGGTGTTGGAGAAGACTCTTGAGAGTCCCTTGGACTGCAAGGAGATCCAACCAGTCAATCCTGAAGGAAAGCAGTCCTGAATATTCATGGGAAGGACTGATGCTAAAGCTGAAATTCCAATGCTTTGGCCACCTGATACAAAGAACTGATTCATTGGAAAAGACCCTGATGATGGGAAAGATTGAAGGCAGGGGGAGAAGGGAACGGCAGAGGGTGAGATGGTTGGATGGCATCACCAACATGATGGACATGAGTCTGAGCAAGCTCCAGGAGATGGTGACGGACAGGGAAGCCTGGCATGCTGCAGTCCCTGGGGTTGCAAAGAGTCGGACATGACTGAGTGACTGAACTGAACTGACTGAACTCAAGATAATTTAAAACATAATGTGCTAAACAGGAATGGAGGGGGAAAGGGGGAAAGATGGAGAGTAATTTCAAATACAACTCTTTCCTCAACACACACCACTAGTTTATCCTAAGAATTAGGAATTTACTCGAGTTAATTAAAACAAACAAGAAAATCTCATATCTTATTAAACTGAAAAATAACCTTAATATCATTTTTGCAATTGGCCTCAAAAATTTCCCTTAATTTCTATTACCCCTCACCTACTTCAATCCCTCATTATATACACAACATTACTATAGCCTTCTAGAGAGCCCTACCTCTCCTTCCCCTCTGATCATCCTTCTACAGTTACCATCTGACCGTGTTCCCACTTGAAATCCACACTTGAGATGGCTTCTGCTGTTTGTAGGTTGAAATCGCAAATACTCACCTGGGTATTCAAGGTCCTCAATAGCAAGACATCCTCCAACATTTCTAATCATGTGTTCTGCCTGGATTCTAACATCAATAATGTAGATTAGACTTAATAGAAATTATGACTTAATCAGGTTTGTATAAATTAGATATGATTAAAAAGAATATATCTAAAGCAGTTTTCATGACTCCTGGAAAATAGTAGGCATTAATAAATTATAACTGCTATTGTTTTTGCTGTTAGTGTTATTATTGTCATTTACTATCTCTGTCTGGAATGCCTGCTTAAATCTCATCATTTAAAATTCCCCGATTCCTAGGATCCTCTCTTCCTCGCTGTTCCACAGCACAATATTGAAACCTTGCTTATAAATTCTATTTATCACAGTATTGATTTTTTTCTTTCATTGTCTATGTCTCATCATGATAATGAACTTTTGGGCAAGAGGAACCATATTTACACTTAGCATTATAGCTTCTAAATTAATATTTTATATGTAGCATTCAATAAATGTTTTTTAATTGAATATATGGCATAGGAAAATCAATGTTATACAGTATGTTCAAATAAATTGCAAGTTCACTTACAAAGTATGACTGTGATGACCAAATAACATATTGTTACATAGAGGGACACTTTGAGAGTAAGAAAGGATATTATTGATCATTATGTGGAGACAGTAGGCACACATTAGAATGTAAGGTAATCAAGTAGGAGAAAACTCCATGAAAACACAGCTGAATGCTGCAAAGATTATCCCAGTTATATTACCCCTTCCCTCTTGATCATGAAACCAACCCTGTTACAGAGACAAGGTTGGGTATAATTGAGTTTTTACAAGATGAAGGAGCACTAACAGAGGCCACTGGAGTATGTACCACACTTTGAGCATCCTTAGAATTAGCCTGAGTTGACAAGACTACAAAGGATTTAAAACAAGCCCCCTTCTCTCATTGCACACCTGGAATGAGGAGTATGAGCAGAATGTCTTGAATTTGTCTGGCATGTTGAACAGGTGTGTGATGGAGGAGTGTCCCTGGGCAGAGAAGTGTGCTGCCTTCAAAGTGTAAGAACTTTCCCTGAGCAGTTTCCTTTCTCATTCCAGAACTGCTCAGGCTATAGCCACAGAAGCTGCAGCCTTCACAGCTCTGTGCGTCTTTCCATTTCTACACTCCTCTCACTTTATCTGTTAATGCTACGTGACTGTTTTATAAGAAAGGTCTTATTCTACCCTCTAACCATCCTTAGTGAGCATGTTCCTAGGCCATCAGTGGTGCTGCTCACAGAATGTTGTTAAAAAAACAAACTTCAGGTGACTAAATTGGAAGATTTAATTGACTTTAGTGATTCATGAATTGGGCAGCATCCCATCTAGAAGCAACAAGGGTGCTCCAAGAAGTTATATAACATGGAGGTTTTTATAGAAAGGAGGGTGGGGCAAGGAAGCCATTAGCAAAAGGTAAGAAACAGTTCTTTGGGGACAGGACATTATCTTTTGGGAGGGCTAAAGGGACTGTACAGGTTTCATCAGGCAGATTGCCTCTCCTTGGTGGATCAGAGGGGAGATAGAGAGGGCCCATGTGACAGATTCTCTCACTGATGCTGGCCAGAGCGATTAAGGTTACATTTCTGGTGAAAGTTGAAACTACAATTATAGTATATTATTGATAGGTGTTAAATCTAGGTTTGGGATCATGGACTTAATTTAGCATGAGTGACACCATTTTGGACCTGTTTTTGTTGTTGTTGTCGTTAACAATATGAAAAAAGGGCATTTTCCAAAGAGGGATGTGGTCCTCCCTCATGGAGGTGGCCCTGCAGTGAATCAGAGAGTTGACAGGGTCCACACAGGAGTTAGGAGGAATCTGATGAAATAGGGAGTAATGCTGTCTGTCCCAGTTCTCCCAGAGATCAAATTTCAATCAAGGAATTTAGCAGTACCTTTTATACTCAGTGAGTGAACATCTGATCACTTGGCCAACGTCCAGAACACAGAATGACCATAATATCACACTTAGTTCAATGAAGGGCTGTTACTGTAGTATGGGATAACTGAGAGCCAGGAGACTAATCTAGGCAGGGTCACCAACCAGTTGTGTGACTTTGAACAAGTCACATAACAACCCTGTTATGTTATAAAAAGATGTAACATCATTGAATAACTTATAATAATGCAAGTAGCTGTGAGATCACTTGTAACTTTGTAAATCACTTGGATCATCTTATCTTTTATTAAGGTAGGCCACTTTATTCCCTATATTACACTCCAAAGTCTTTGAGATATAATTGATTCTTTTAAGTACTGTTCTGAGTGCAGTTAAGCTGTTTCTTTTCATGATTACAATTTTTGGGTCACATTAGTGCAAGGCAAGTTTTATTACTTAATGAAAAACAAGTAAGTAGATTTTCCTTTTCGAATTAAGAAAATTAGCTTGAGATGACATGGCTTTTGACAGCAATAATGCTTGTTGTGAGCCAAGTGTCTAATTTGGAATGCGGATACACTCAACTATGTAGCATTTAATTAATTCTGAAAAAAAAACCAGTATATTGTTTGGAAGCACTATGGTATCTTAATCTATCTAATTTCATTAATAGTTTGAGGGGAAAATACCAGACTTTTGATCCAGTTCTACTCTGCCAGTCAGTTGCTCTGTGACCTCTGGTAAGTTACTTAACATCTCTGGATCTTAATTTTACTTGCAAATCACTTGGAGTAGCTAATATCTAAAATCCTTTCTAGTTCTAAAACACAGACTATTTCACAACCATTACAATTTTATTTTTATTTATTTATTTTTAAAATTTACTTGGCAGCACTGGGTCTTAGTTGTGGCACATGGGATCTAGTACTCTGACGAGAGATCAAACCTGGGCCCACTGCATTGGTACAGCAGTCTTGGTCTGTGGGCCATGATAGAAATCCCACAACCGTTACAATTTTAAAAGCAATTTTAAATTTAACCTTTTTTCTTTTTTTATTAAAACTAATACATGCTTGGTTGGGATTAATTTACTCAGCACCAAGCAAATGACAGCCCAGTGATGGTATTTACAAAATGAAGTTGTCAAAAAGAAAGAGTGACTTTTCAAAAAAGAGTATTAAAGTGCAATTGACTTTGAAATAACCTGCCTAGGCATGGCTCACAAATTCTACCCAAAGCAACATTCTTGAGACTGTTTGCTTAGTATGCAAATTAAAATCATCATTAAAAGATCAGTAGCCATGTGGTAGCTCTATGATTAATGATTTCTACAGCCAAAGGGAGAGATTTGAGTTAATTAGCCTGCCTGATCTCCTGTACCCTTTGCCTTCTGAGACAGAGCTGAGTGCAGAGGTCTTCCTCAGGGGAGAAGGAGGGCCTCTCAGTCATGGACAGTAGGCTCTAAACTGACCATGGTGATCTCATCCACTGCATCACCCCATCCTTTTAGCTGAAAGGAGGTCATTCCTTGAAAGACAAAGTGATAATGGTCCCCATGAGAGAACGAGGGTTATTAGATTGCTTATTTGGTCTCTGATGGAAATCAAATTAATAAATTGTGGGAACAAAAATACTTGGCAAGAATTAAGAAAAGTATAATGTAAATTCCAAATTTTTTAAAAAGGACAAAACCCAACCACTTTCCTTTTTTCCTGTTCCCCTCTCTGCTCTTGCCTGTTTTTTCCCTACCTTTACATAAGACGTCTCAGTATAGTAAATAAAAAAAGCTGCCTTGTGCTTTCCCCACTAACTTGTATTATAATCTTGGCAAGTGAGTACTTCTCTGGGACTGTTTCTAGCTTCGACAACTCAGTGACTTCATAACTCCTTTACTTTTACTTAAAAAAATAAAAGAACAATATTCATGAAGTTTGAAGGTCAGGGAAATTGTAGGTCAGAAATTGGTGGGGCAAATAGGACTTAAAGAAACAAAGTAGAGAAGGTTGGGGTTTTGAAGTCTCAGCAAAGTGGTCTATGCCCAGGTCAGCAAGAACTAGAACTGCTGGAAGTACCTAGGCTGTTGTACTTTCACTTGAATACTTCTATTCCTACTCTGGACACTTGGATTACTCAAAGATGTCAGTTCTGGAAGTTTTAATCCATTTTTGTATTATTCTTGTCATAATTTTCTCCAGTTCTGCTCTCTGATTGCTGACCTCTGATGGCAAAAATCATGCAAGCACTTAGACTGATATCACCAAAAATCTGTGGTCTTCAACCCCTCATCAACCAGTGAAAACCCCACCTTACCTTTTCTCTGTCACCACTCTCTCTGAGCACAGAACTTCTTGACCTCACAGAAAATAATAGAATTTTTCCCAGGACCTCTTCAATGCTTACTAACTCTTTCCTCCTAGCACATAAAATTAGCTCTTTCCCTTTCTTAAAAAGTATTTCTACACTCCCTTGTGGTCACCCCTATTAATTTCCCTCCTTTCATAGCCAAGCTCCTAAGAAAGAAGTGGTGCCATTTTTTCCTTCGGCTTCTATTTACTTTCACATAGTTCCTGCCTGGGTTTGGAGTCCCTCAGAAGAAGACTCTGGGTTAAGGTTTCAATTGCAAGTAGATTATTTGGAAGGTGATCCCAGGAATCACATTAGTGTGAAGGAAAGCCAGGGAGAGAAGGAGGAAGCCACTACTGGATATGGAATCAAACAATCACTTTTATGCTGCCAGTTCTCAAATCTGTATATCCAAGTCACTTTCCAAGTTCTAGATCCATGTTTCAGTTTAGTTCAGTCTCTCAGTCATGTCCGACTTTGCGACCCCATGAATTACAGCACCCCAGGCCTCCCTGTCCATCACCAACTCCTGGAGTTCACTCAAACCCATGTCCATCGAGTCAATGATGCCATCCAACCATATCATCCTCAGTCGTCCCCTTCTTCTCCTGCCCCCAATCCCTCCCAGCATCAGAGTCTTTTCCAATGAGTCAACTCTTCGCATGAGGTGGCCAAAGTATTGGAGTTTCAGCTTCAGCATTAGTTCTTCCAATGAACACCCAGGACTAATCTCCTTTAGGATGGACTGGTTGGATCTCCTTGCAGTCCAAGGGACTCTCAAGTGTCTTCTCCAACACCACAGTTCAAAAGTATCAATTCTTCAGTGCTCAGCTTTCTTCACAGTCCAACTCTCACATCCATACATGACCACTGGAAAAACCATAGCCTTGACTAGATCCATGTTTGTAAATGTACAAAATGCCCATAATTGGATATCTATGGCAATTTAAATCCAACATCTACAAATACTTGTGTCATGGATCCAAGACCTGGCTCCCCTACTGACTACATATGCAGCACTGAGCAAGTTATTTAATCTCCATAATTCCCAGATAAATCCTCTGAAAAAAAAGGGGAGGGGAATAATTGTGTATCAATAATGTTTTGACAATTAAATGAGGTAATTTGTGTTAGGTACTAAGCACAGTTATGGGTACATAAGAAGTGATTGGTGATCATTAGCTTTCACTATTAATGTAATAAGGACTTTTTCCACAAACATTTCTTAACATGTATTCCCTCTATGTTAATGGCATTGCCATCTACCCACTTAAATCAGAAATTTTCAAATCATTCTAGAATCTTTTCTCACTCTCAACATCAGGCACCATATTCTGCCAATTTCACCTCCCACATATGTCTTAAATTTGTCATTTCCTCTTCATCCTTCTTCCTCTGCCTTAATACCAGCCCTCAGCACTCTTGCTTAGATTAGAATTCCTTAGGGGATTCTTCCTGCTCACAATGCCTAACATAGTGTCTGATACAAAGTAATCATTTAATAAATGTTTGAATGAATTTCATCAAATTCTATCATAATAAATGGTACCACAGTCCAAAGAGTTTTCCTTGATTCCACTTAATTCCTCATAGCACACATTTAATTCATGGTAACCTTGTTGCCTCTACTTCCAAAATATACCCAGAGTCCAAACATTTCTCAATTTCTCCCCCAATATAGTATTAGTTTAAAACCAGACTCATCTGTCCACCCAGACTTTCCTCCTTTCTATATAACTGCCACATGAAAATTGGAGTAATCAAAACATAAATTAGATCTTGGCATGCCTCAGTTTAACAATTTCCTATGGCTTCTTGTTAAAATTTTTAATATCTACAGGGACTCCAAAGTTCCCTATTGACTTCTTCACCTTACCTCTTTCCCTTTCTCTCTTTGCTCATTATATTTTGGCCACAGTGCCTTTGTGCTATACCTGGAACATACCAAATCCACACATTTTTTAGCTGTTGTTTTCTGCTTGGACTAATCACTCATCCCTGGATCTTCACACAGCTGCCTCTTTCTCACCATTCAAATCTCAGCTCCCCATAGTTATCTCACTATCTAACTTGCGTCTTTACATAAATCTTATTCTCTATCTCCCCATCCTTACTTCTAGAACATAAAGTACTTGAGGCAGAATTTTTATCTCATTTCTCACTGTCTCCCAGGACCCAGAACAGTATCTAGTACATAGTTGGAGATGAATAAATATTTGTCAACAAATGTTTATTAATACATACTACATTCAAAATCAGTCTCTGTAGGACACTAAAAGAAGTAAAAAGTTCAAAAGATGTTAACAAGAACATTATTAACAGCAATAACAAGACCCTAAATATACATAAATAAGGATGAGAAATAAATTAGAAAAGTTCAAAACAGCTAATTTGTTAAGATGATAAGATTGCATGTCTTTCCTTTTGAAAGCTTCATTAATTATCACTAATGTAGGGCAACAAATGAAAATTACTAGTTGAATCCTATGACAAAAGGTCCTGCAGCACTTCTAAGAAGCATTTTGTAGTCAGGATGGTCTAAGGACTAACTTCTGTTACTCAGGTCACTTAGAAAATAAATAAATGTTTGACATAGTATATAATGAACATTTTTCTTCTTTAATTTATTTCTCAATGATAGTCTATGAAATCTTAAACAGCAATGTTAACATCATAAGGAAATAGAATATTCTAAAGTTATGATTCTTTGATGGGCTGAGCTGGAATAATATTTGTGTGTGTTTGTGGAGGGGCAATTAGTGAGTATGTAGAGAAGGTGTTTTCCGTTTGGGGGTCTCCAATTGCTCATCAAATTGCAGGTGGCACAGCCATTTGTCATTTCCCTGTCCCACTTAACCTGGAAATTCTGAACAAGTATCTGAGGTTCTCTTGATTTCCCTTGAGAGTCCCTGTACCAAAAACAGCTTCTTACAGTTAACTTGAGCAGAAAAACAAATTGGTCTGAGAACATTCCCATGATTCTCATTACCAGAGAATACTGTTTCTTTTAATTATAGCACAGATTTGCAGAGTTTTACTGAGAAGCAGAAAAGAAGAAAAAAAGGCTATCAGGGTATTTTTTTAAAAAGGGAAGGGCAGGAGAATGAGTTTATCAAGTTGGTGCCATCATGTTTGAGGATAGGGTTTCAGTGATCCACACTAAGATAATTTGGTATCATAAACCACTTCCTTAGTTCTATTTCAGTCAGTAATGATAAAATGGGATACATGAAAATCATTTTACAAATCAAGGTCTCATGATTATATGGCTTACTACTACTACTGCTATGAACGCATTCAGTTGTGTCCAACTCTACAATCCCATGGCCTCTAGCTCGTAGGCGCTTCTGTCCATGGGATTTCCTAGGCAAGAATACCAGAGTGGGTTGCCATTTCCTTCTCCGTCATATGGCTTAGCCAAATAAAAATAAATAAATGAATAAATATGGATGATTATGTCAATACCAGTATGAAATCAGAGTAACAGTCATTCTCACTCCCTAAAGCCAGACAATGAGAAATCAGATCACTTGGGAAAAAGAGTGCTGGTGGTTTTGTATTACCCAAAATATTGGTAAACATAAATTTTGTACTCAGATTCTAAGACTGACATTAAAAAGAATAAAGCATTTAGCTCTTATTGTAGAAATTGCTAGCTGCTGTAGCCAAATCTTTTCTCTTCTTGCTGGACACTTAGGTAGACTATATTTCTTACTCATTTTCAGTTAGATGTGGCCATATGAGTGAATTTTGGCCAATAGGATACAATCAAAGATGATGTATATCCTTCAACAACTGGTCCATAAAGTCTCTCATGCATAATTTGTATCCCCTTCTGGCTTGATGCAATGGACAGAGTGACCTTGGAAGCCCCAGTTGAAGCTATAGAGCCACAAGATAGAAGAATCTGGGTCACTGGACCATTTGGTAGAAAGTTACTTGTCAATCAGGATTTTGCCTAGGATTTTCTAAGTGAGAAATGAACTTCTCTCATGCTAAGCCTCTGAGATACGGGGGTTGATCTCTTACAGTAGCTACTGTTACCTATACAACTGGTTAGACTTGTTGCTTATAAATTGAAGGTCCTATTGGTTCTATCAAAAGCTTTTCACAAAAAGCACTAAACATTTTAAAAGCATCTTCAATCTCACAGTCATATTTTTTCATTTATATGTAATTTTCCAACAATAATTGCTGATTGGGAAAATTCTGTCCACTGGGATTATATATTATATAACAGCCCAGAAAGCTAAGAGCTTCCCAAGTGAACTAATTCATAAATTTATGCATTGATGATTTTTTAGGCCAATTATAATAGTTAACAATGGAAAGTCAAATAGTTACATAGTTCAGAACTATAGTGTATATTATAAAAGAAATAAAGATTAAGTCAAATTGTTATGTTAAGTGACTCTAAAGTTTACAATAGTTATCCCAAAATGATGTGTCAAAATAAATACCTCTCAAAGAAATGTTTCTGAGATCAGGTCACAGATCATCATTTTCAAGCAGTTGGTAAAAAGATACATTTTTTAAAAAGGGACATATAACCATTTCTCCAAATGGTGAAAATAAACATTTGGTGTCCTTTCAAGACCACATGAATTGATGTCTTCAGGTACTAACTAAAGGTAGATAATCTATCAAAAAGAATTTCTATCCAGAGATACAATTATAGGTTATGGTATAATTCTTAATGCAAGAAACTTTCATTCTTCAATCTTATGCTTTTCTTTTTTAAAACTGGAAACACTTTTGTTACTGGTTGTAAACCAGAAAAAGGACTTAATCAATCATACTTTTAAAAGCTTACTGAGCTGATAAGAAAACAAACTGTTCTTTGGCTTAAAAATTGAAGATTATGGAAATAGATTCCAAGGTGTTGCCTCATGCATGCAGTTATGTGACTCTATCAGTACTCTGTTTGTATATGTGAATATTTATGAAGCTCCTGGAGCTTTAAAAGTCACATGAATGAGAATTCTTGGTAAGGAAAGGCAGAAAAGATCTTATTAATGAAAATTTGAAGAAGGACCAAGCTCTTAAACTTGATAAATAATTTCTTAGGAGCAGAGATTATCAGTTAAAATATTTTTGTAACCACCATCCTAGTTTAGGCATTGACTGACTCACTGTTACCTGTATTTTCTCTCTGGTTTAATCCAGTCACACATATGCCAACAAAATGCTTTTTTTTACTTTTCTGTTGATTTACAATATTGTGCTAGTTTCAGTTGTACAGCAAAGTGATTCAGTTACATATAAATATATTCATTTTTCAGATTATTTTCCATTATAAGTTATTATAAGATATTGAATATAATTTCCTGTGCTATATAGGGAAATAAATCCTAGTTTCTTATCTATTTTAGGTATAGTAGTTTGTATCTATTAATTTCATTCTCTTAATTTCTCTCCCCTTCCCTTCCCTCTTTGGTAACTATAAGTTTGTTTTCTATGTCTGTGAGTCTGTATAGATTCATTTGTATTATTTTTTAGGGTTTCTAGCCTTCATTAAATGAAGCTGGAATCAAATAAATTATTAATAGGCAGTGAGTTCCCAGCTGCCTCTCATGGCAAATCCATTTTTACTTCAAAGCTCTTTGCCGATTCTAATCCAAATAGTGCTTTTCTCCCTTTGTCCTACTTCCCTCCATCTCTCCTACCTGCTTCCACCCTAAATTATCTTGGTTTTGAATTTGTTTAAATCTGTGAAATGAACCTAAATAAATCTATGCCAAAAGACTGGCTACAGAAATAATGTTTGCAAAAGCACCTAGTGGAACTCCTGGCACATACCGAGTGCCTTCATGCTCAGTCATGTCTGACTCACTCATGTAATGCAGCCCACCAGGTTCCTCTGTCCATGGAATTTTCCAGGCAAGGATGTTGGAGTGAGTTGCCATTTCTTACTCCAGGGGATCTTCCTGACCCAGGGATAGAACCTGCATCTCCTGCATCTCTTGCATTGGCAGGTGGGTTCTTTACCACTGATGCTTTAGTTTTTGCATCATATAAATCACCTGAACTTAATACATTAAAACAACAAGGGTGATTTATTATTTCTCCTGGCTTCTGTGGATCAAGAAGTTAAGAAGAGCTCAGTGGCTCCTCTGTCAAATTGGGCTGCAGTTATCTGAAAGAAGTAGAAGAAGTGATGAAACTCACTTGCATAGCTAGTAGCTTAGTCCTAGAAGTTGGCTGGGGCCTTTGGTTTCTCTCTGTGAAGACTTTCCCACGTGATATGGTGGCTAGCTTTCCTCCACTCCCCTGGAGTGGCTCCTTGGTTCCCAAGAAACTAAGGTGAAAGTTGCAGCACCATTTATGAGCTTGCCTGGGAATTCGCATACCACCATTTCCACTATATTCTACTGGTCACTAGAGACAGCCCTGATTTCAAGTGAAAATAATTTATACAAGAGGGTGGTGGTGGTTTAGTCGTTTGCTAAGTTGTATCCTACTGTCTGTGACCGCATGGACTGTAGCCTGCCAGACTCCTCTGTCCATGGGATTCTCCAGGCAACAATACTGGAGTGGGTTGCCATTTCCTTCTCCAATACAACAGGGTAAATACCAGAAAATGTGAATCATTGGAGGCTATCTTGGAGGCTGCCTACCAGAGTTAGATATTAATTCCCTTAGAGAAAATGGTGACCCTTTGGATTACTGCCAGACTAACCAGAGTGCTTTCCAGTTTCACCTTAAAATATTCCTTTTTAGGCTAGCTAAGCCCAAATTCCTGCCTCCTATTGGTGCTCTCTCTCTGTCTCTTGCACACACACACACAAACTAGCATCCACATATAAATTGTGTATACATGATTTTTCAAATTGGAATCATCAATTTTTTAGAAAAATAAAATTTTAGAGTAGTTTCAGATGAACAGAAAAGTTGTTAAGATAGCACAGAGAATTCCTATGTTTCCCCCAATTAGTCTCCCCTATTATTTTAGGCAGAACTTTGACAGAAAGAAAGGGGTTTTGGGAGGTCAAGATGGAACAGTGCAAGTAAAAGCCCTGAGGCCAAGAACCATCCCCTTCAGCATTTTCGAGGTGCCAGAATCCAGCATTTGTAAAAGAGGCAGAGTGATATAAACTGAAGGAGAACTAAAGGACTCAGATGAAGTTATTACTATTATTACTTATTATGGCTTTGAAAAGAAACAATTATTATTTAAAAATCATTTTAAGAAAGTGGAGTAATAAAACTGGACATGGACAGGTAACCAACTTGGAAAATTCATGGTCCAAAAGGGCCAAAATTGAGTAACTTGTTTCCTAAAACCCATGTTAAAAAAAATAATGTTAAAGTTGAATTATGTGATTTTCATGGCCTTTTTAACTTCTACCACAAGATTAAATATAAAAGTAGAGATTGCAACTTTTAGGTAAAGAAACGATTTAACTGAATAATGATTTAGCTTTTGGGAATACTTCATCTCAAAGTAATAATTTTTAAATGGAAGGAGACTGCCTTGTTTGGAGTGGAAAAGCATTTGTTTCTATGTGGAGAGCAGGATAGTTATTACTGCCCATTTATAGATGAACCAACTGAGGCTCAGGGGAACACTCTCCAAACCAAGTCAAAGCTACAGACTAGATCCATGTTGGAAATCAAGTGAACTAGACTGAAGATTCCCATTCCACAAGAATAGTCAAGGATAGAAGTCTGAGAGCAAAATGAGAAGTGTTACTTGGAATGTTCGTTCCCTACTGTGGACCCCAAGTGGGTAGATCTTCAGTGTCCAGAGCAAATCTGAGGACATTACCCTTGAGTGGCACTGACTGAGAAGCTGTTTTAAGGTATCTTTCTCTCTCTCCTTCCCTTAACTACTTTGTTTCGCTCTTTTTTTGTCTCTCTCTCACACAATCTTTGAATTTACTCACACTCAGTAATTTTTTATGTTCTTTGTTGGAGACCAATGAATGGAAAAAAAAAATCCTACAACAGATCCCAAATGTCTACTAAAAGGTCCTTCTGCCCTCAGACTCACTTTCCTCTAGTTGATCATTCTTAGTGACTTCATCTTCGGAGAGGGCAATGGCACCCAACTCCAGTACTCTTGCCTGGAAAATCCCATGGATGGAGGAGCCTGGTAGGCTGCAGTCCATGGGGTCACTAAGAGTCAGACACGACTGAACGACTTCACTTTCAGTTTTCACTTTCATGCATTGGAGAAGGAAATGGCAACCCACTCCAGTGTTCTTGCCTGGAGAATCCCAGGGATGGGGGAGCCTGGTGGGCTGCCGTCTATGGGGCACACAGAGTTGGACACGACTGAAGCGACTTAGCAGCAGCAGCAGCAGCAGCAGCAGCAGCAGTGACTTCATCTTAGCCACCACACTAAAATACCCCACACACATTCGAACAATTCAATTCAATTCCTACTTGACCCCAAAATGCAGATTTAAAGATGTCATTTGATGTCTTCCTTTAGATAAAGTTAACCTCAGCTTGACATACATATCTTTTAAATAACAGGTCCTAACATTCCATTGTAACCTCATTTATCCTTTTCACCATGAACACTGTACTCTAGGCACACTAAAGTATATCATGACGTAATAGAGGCTGGTGTTCAGAGTACACATAAAATTTTCACATGAATAGTTTCACTTGCCCATAATAATCATACTATATGACATATGACAACAACTACCGTTCTATTTCCTGAGTGCCTACTGATGACAAGCATTGTAGTGGATACATATTCATATTATACTCAGTTAGATCTTACTTAGAAAAGCTTTCTTCAGAGTAATTACATCATTTCAGTGGAGAAAACAAACTTATAAGTTAACTTTCACTCAATGACCCACAGCTAATATGAAGGAGGATCTAAGCTCAGATCCTTTAGCCTGGAAAGCCTGTGTTCTTCCTACTGTGTGGTATAGTCTTGTGAAGAACTGTGACTCTTGAACCGTAATGGTGAAAAAGAAAGTGAAAGTGAAAATGAAGTGGCTCAGTCGTGTCCGACTCTTTGCCACCCCATGGACTGTAGCCTACCAGGCTTCTCCATCCATGGGATTTTCCAGGCAAGAGTACTGGAGTGGGTAGTCATTTCCTTCTCTGGGGCATCTTCCCAACCCAGGGATCGAACCTGGATCTCCCGCATTGCAGGCAGACACTTTACCATCTGAGTCACCAGAACCATATGGTACTTCATTTATATCTTAGCCCTACCATTCACAGGCAGACTAGCCTTATGTAAATTGATTAATCTCTCTAAGTCCCAGTTTCTTCACTTGTAAGAAATAGGATATTAGTAAGCATCTAATCCATAAAACTTTTCTAAGAATAAAAGGAGAAAACAGATGTACAGTGTATAGCTGCCAATATTATTGAATCTTATCACCTCCAATTGGCAAATTCTTATTTATTTTTTAAGACCCTGGTTCAGATATCACCTCAAATTGATATCTAACTCTGCCAGACAGAATTTTCTCCTTGTTCTCATATGACTTTGGTCTTGTAATGATCTGTTTCCCACTAAGCAAGTGTTATGAGTTACTCTGTCTTGGTCTGGGTTTCTCCCAAAGCAGACTAACAGAGATAGGATTTGGGTCAAGCAGTCTTTGGAGAGGTGCAAAGAACATGTATAGATAAGGAAGGAAGTAATCAAGAAAGGAAAGGCAGCCTTTAAGAGATATATTATTAAGTCAACTCGTCATGAGTAACTGGTAATTACTATCCCATAGGGAAACTGGAAAACCATTCAAGACTTAGTACTCAGAATTATCCCAGACAAGAAAATGGGATCTGAGATGAGTATTTTTATTTCTACAATAACTAGTCATTGATTACAATTACTCCTGTACCTTTACAGGCACTCTGGCTTGTGGTTCACATAAGCATAGTGTGTTCTGGAAGCCTAAGGGCAGCCCACCAACAAATATACCAGTGTTACAAAGATACCAGTGTTGTTTGAAAGTCTACTTGATGTGTGGTAAGGGGAGCTAAAGGAACAAGGTGGAGTGCTAAGCGTGTATGCTATTCATGTCTTATGTGTACCTGCGTCCTAAGTTGCGTCAGTCATGTCCAACTCTTTGTGACCCCACGAACTATAGCTCTCTAGGCTTCTCTGTCCATGGGATTCTCCAAGCAAGAATACTGGAGTGGATTGTCATGCCCTCCTCCAGGGGATCTTCCTGGCCCAGGGTTCAGACCTCTTCCATCTTCTGCGTTGGCAGGCAGGTTTTTTGCCACTAGCACTACCTGGGAAGACCTCATATCTTATACTTCTGTGTAATCATTTATGCATTTATTCACCTGACTTTTCACCTTGAATTTTCCCATACAATGACTAGTATGCAGTGAGGCAACAAATAAATGATTAAAGAAAAGGGAGGAAAGAGAAGACGGATGGAAAAGAGGAAAAGGAATAGAAAGGAAAGAACAAGAAATGCATAGAAGAAAAAGGAAGGGAAAGGAGAGGAGTGGAAGGGAAAGATGCACCCTATGTCATGACTTGGAATAGAGAAGTCTCCCTTCTTTTTACCTCTTTTGGCAGCAAAATACAGATAAAATGTACACAGATGCAAAGAAATAAAGAATTCCCAGGATGGCACACATAATGCTGTCTAAAACATCAATTCAGGTATTTGCTATCAGAATTTATTATAGAATCAGAGTTACATTCTTTTAAATTTTTCCTTGTACTATCAAAAGCCAAAAAGTTGCTACATAGCTGGTAAGGATCCCTGACCTCAAACAGCATATAGTGTTTGAGAAAGGATTCTAAGAAAGGTAAGTGAGGATTTTTTTCCTTGCCTTACTAGATAATGAGTTGTATAATGGAAACACAATTGCAAGTTACATAATGAAGTAGGTCAGAGCTATTGATTTGCCCAGTGACAAGACTTCCTGACTGACCATACCAAAAAGATGGTAGAAAGCTAATAATGGCAAAATGTGTTACCTGAGTTTTGCACTTCTGTTCGGATTAAGCTCATTGCTTCTGCACATTGAAAATATCAGCCTAAAGCAGCTTTGTGAAGCAACATTGCAGGTGGCCACTGCACTTGGAATCAGTGCAAAAGACTTTGACTAACTTTTATGAGTTTAGAGTTGCCATGAAAATTTCTCAGGTCCCAGTTTCATCATTTGTAATATTAGGACATTGGACTAAGCTGTAAGTTGGATGCCAGTGCCTCCTGAATGAATGAGAATGATGATGCCAAACTGAAGAGCACATACCCCATCTAAAGGGGTGGACATTACTCAGATCCAACCAAGGATTGCCATGCTGAAATTTCAAGCTCATGCTGTCAAATCTTCCTGAGAACCAAAACGTGATATTTAAGTTACCTTTAGATTTCAATGTGTTGGTACAATTTTTACGAAAAATACAGTATGATCCAAGGAAGGGTTATCCACAATGAGCAGAATAGAGCCCAAAGCTATTACTCACCTCTGGACTAGATGAATCTCAAGTGTTTCTAGTTACAACTTTTTGAAAATGATATATGGAAACATAAATGTGTTCTAAGATGGAGACACCTGTGTGTAGTGGTGCTTCTGCTCCTACACCTGCTTTCTTCCCCAAAGGTGTTTATATACCTTGGCTGAGGTCCAAGAAGATTGCCAATAATCTTTCTCAGCTGGGAATTTCTGCAGTAGCTTTGGCACCTTCCTTCCTGATGACCCAGATCTATGTCTTGAAACTTAAAAACTGGTGGAGCTAATCATTCCAACTTTGGATGAATTTCTATTACTTACCATCCTTACTTTAAAGATTGTGTCAGTCCTGTATTCCTCTGTACTCTGGAACCTTGTTGAAATCTCCCCTATCAACTTTTGTATCCTCCTTGATATTTAATTAAGATTTGGAAATATTGACACCGTTAAGGTCCAAGATGCACCTTCAATCCTAGCAGATGCCACAGAAAGTTGGTTAGTTATTTCAAGTGAGTAATAGAAAGAACATTCTAGAGATAGAGGGATAGGAGAAGGACCAATAGGAAATAAGAAAAATAGATGGTGCAAAGTGTTAGAAAGAGTGAGATAACACTAGAAGGTTTGGGGGTCATCTTTGCAGGGATGCCTTGAAAAAGAATTTCTTACTCTGAGGTGGAGATCAAATAAAAGCTTGTAAAAGCAAACTGTTGGGAAGGAGAGAAAAGATCATATGACTTGGGGTCCTCAATCTTTCCCGTAAAGTAGGTGATAAGGTTTTACTCAGGAAGTGAATAGCAATAAATTACATGTAATGAGGGAGAAAACAATTGAGAAAATGTTCTCTCCAAAGATGTCATATGTAGACAAATATGGATGATTTTTAAAAATACCAAGTAGATTTAAGAGTTAATAGATATGAGTCAGCAAGAACCCACTGTGGAACAAAATAAACCAGCTTATTGCCTATTGCTCTTCTCTAAGAAGGTAAATCATAGCTTTAGGATAAATGAAGAATCAAAAAGAGCATAGAAGTAGGAGAAGGAGAAGGGAAATTTTAGCTTCATAGATCTTGGATATAGAGCTATTTTGTGGGAACCTAAGATGCAGGATGTGGTCATGTCTGTGAGTGGTTTAAGTTGGAGATGAAGCCATATGTATTGAGAACGTCAAGGAACTGTGATGCCAATGGGCAAAGATACAAAGTTACCAAGGAATGTAGCTGTAGAGGACACCAGGAGATGAGGTAGGAGGTTGTTGTACAGGTTAGTTATATATAGGGATGGTAGTAAAGAATAACAAGCTTATCCTTGGTTTGAGAATTTTGATAAAGAGCATAATGGGTTGCCTCAAGGAGATAGACTTGTCAGGGAAATGGAATTGTTAGTTAAAAAGTACCATCTCATTTTGGGGGAGAAAGTAAAAAGAGTGACCGAATGTTGTTTCCTGGCAATGGGGTAGGGTTTCAATAGAAGGAGAAAGCAGAGGATCATGGAAGAGATGGTCAGGGAGGAACAGAATTAAGCTATAAATGAATGAGAAGGAAAAAAACTACAGCAAGCAGTAGTTTTGAATCAGACAGACTTGAGTTTGAATCTGACTCTGTCACTTACAAGCTGCAGGGTTGATCCAGTTTTAGAATCCCACTTTAAGAAGAATAATATAAGGAGTGACATTAGCAAGATGAAAAACTCATAGGTCTTATGCCTCCACAAAAACAATATTTTAATAACTACTCATAGATGAAAAGAGCTCGGGAGATCTATGGACTACAATTAAGAAACTGTAGCAGAATAGTTGAGCACTAAAGTTGAGGCCTCTTGATGAAAGTGAAAGAGGAGAGTGAAAAAGTTGGCTTAAAGCTCAACATTCAGAAAATGAAGATCATGGCATCCGGTCCCATCCCTTCATGGCAAATAGGTGGGGAAACAGTGTCAGACTTTATTTTGGGGGGGCTCCAAAATCACTGCAGATGGTGACTGCAGCCATGAAATTAGAAGACGCTTACTCCTTGGAAGAAAAGTTATGACCAACCTACATAGCATATTCAAAAGCAGAGACATTACTTTGCTGACTAAGGTCCGCCTAGTCAAGGCTATGGTTTTTCCTGTGGTCATGTATGGATGTGAGAGTTGGACTGTGAAGAAGCCTGAAGACCGAAGAATTGATGCGTTTGAAGTGTGGTGTTGGAGAAGACTCTTGAGAGTCCCTTGGACTGCAAGGAGATCCAACCAGTCCATTCTGAAGGAGATCAGCCCTGGGATTTCTTTGGAAGGAATGATGCTAAAGCTGAAACTCCAGTACTTTGGCCACCTCATGCGAAGAGGACTCATTGGAAAAAGACTCTGATGCTGGGAAGGATTGGGGGCAGGAGGAGAAGGGGACGACAGAGGATGAGATGGCTGGATGGCATCACTGACTCGATGGACGTGCGTCTGAGTGAACTCTGGGACATGGTGATGGACAGGGAGGCCTGGCGTGCTGTGATTCATGGGGTCACAAAGAGTCGGACACGACTGAGCAACTGAACTGAACTGAAAGCTTAGGATGGCTGCAACTGGAAAGCATTTTACCTGCACCCCACATCCTCCATCCTGGCACAGCTTGGGGCCAAAAGGGATCCCCTGGACTGAAAACTGTCTCATGGGAGTAAAGGAAACCAGAAGGACCCCAGCAATCTTCACAACCAAGAACAGCTGATCCCAGCTGACAGAACTTCTTAGAGTCATGCTAAGTAAGAGCTGTATGCATCTGTATGTTTACTAAGAAAGAGCTGTCACTGCATCCCTCTAGGGCCAGAGCTGCCACACCCTACCCTCCCTCACTGCGGTCTACTCAGTCCTGGTGCCACAGCATGGGCACCCATGTCCCAGATGCTAGCATTGCTATCACTGTGCATATACCTTTGTCCCTGACCTTGGCACCAAGAAAGAGCCCCTTGGCAGTAACTTATTCCCGGCAGCATTCACACTGTGAACATCTGCAGTGCAACTGAACTTAAGTTATTATCAACTTAAAATAGAAAGTTATAATGACAGGATATTTTATGCAAGCCTGGAGCTAATCACAACGGGGAAAAAAAAAAAAAAACACCTGTAATAGGTACACAAAAGATACAGAGAAAAGAATCAAAGCACAACACTCCCCCCCAAAAAATCATCAAATAACAAAGGAAGACAGCGAGATAGGAAGAGAAGAATAAAACAGCTGCAAAACAAAAAACAATTAACATAACAGAAATGGTAAGTCCTCACTTATCAATAATTATATTGAATAGATTAAACTGTTTAATCAAAAGGCATAAAGTAGCCAAATAGATTTTTTTTTTAAAGAGCCAGAGTCTACAAGAGACTCACTTTAGATTTGAAGACACTCAGGTTGAAAGTGAAAGGATTGAAAAAGATATTACATACAAATGGTAACCAAAAAGAGGGGAAGAGAGGCTATGCTTGTATCAGACAAAATGGATATTAAGTTAAAAACTGCCTCTAGAGACAAAGAAGATCTTTATGTAATGATTAAGAGGTCAGTCCAACAGGTAGATATGACAATTATACAGCAATTCAAATACAGTTAACAATACTTTACTGTATACTTGAAATTTGCTAATAGCATAAATCTAAGTGTTCTCACAACACATGCACAAAGAAAATGGTAGCTATGTCAGGTAGCTTGGTTGTAGCAGTTATTTCACAATGTATACATCAATTATGCATCAAAAAATGGGAAAAAAGAAAAATAATACAAAATGTGAAACTAAAATTAGAACCAATGTGAATTTTTATTTTGAACAAATTATAATACACTTAAAAAATTTAAAGCTAACAAATACCAAAAACATTCCAATTTTCAGAAAGATAACAACATATATGTATATATATTTATTTTACTAACTACCTAACTATATACACTACGTGATTTCCATAATGCTTTCTTTCCTACATTTCTATAGGAAATAAAATTCTTTAGCCATTTCTTCTTATATAGTAGTTTAGCAATATCATTATCTATTACAAGAATAGAAATGCAATTCAATCCTTCATATAGCATGGTTGCTATAAACGTTTTAAATTGCTAAGAAAAATGTCTTTTGCCTTCATAAGTCATTATTGATATTGTCATATAGATTTGTAGAGTTTTTGGCAAATTTGGGAAAACCTGTGTTAATCTTCCCATATGTGATTTGGAAGCATTTCCCACAGACTAGCTTTCGTATCTGTAGACCTTAAAACTTGCCTCTCCTCTGTTGCTTTGTTGTTGTTTAGTTGCTAAGTTGTGTCCAACTCTTTGCAATCCCATGGACTGTGTAGCCTACCAGGCTCCTTTCTGTCCATGGAATTCTCCAGGCAAGAATACTGGAGTAGGTTTCCATTTCCTTCTCCAGGGGATCTTCCTGACCCAGGGATCGAACCTGAGTCTCCTGCTTTGGCAGCTGGATTCTTTACCACTGAGCTACCAGGGAAGTCCCAAATTAAGTACAGCTCTCAACTTGCCTGTATCCATCTCCCCAAAAAGTTTATGGCCACTCCAGTCCCATGAGAGAGATTGTGTGGTGGTGAGGAAGTTGTAGTGGAAAGAGAAAACAGTCTTAACTGGTTTCTATTAAAATTCCTTACTTTTGATGATTTAGTGAAAATATGACCATATGAATGCATGCTATGACTTCTCACAGAGCCTTTGAAGTAAAGGAGCTAAAGCCTAACCTGCATCAACTTCATAGAAAATCACCTGTGGGGTAGTTAGGGACCTCACGGCAGATACACAACTTCCCTAGAATCTATCCTGCATGTTATATGACAGATGAATTAAAAGAATGTATATAAAGTGCCAGTGCCCAGCATATAGTAAATCATCAATAAATGGCAAATAAAAAGTAATTGGTATATTTTGCAAACCAGTGAGTCTTTTGTGTTTTTGATTATAGTAGGTGCCATTCAAACACTCAAAGGCTATGAACATTTGGTTTTTTTATGGTTTGTTTTCATTTAAAGCCACTGGGATGACCCAGAGTGATGGTACGGGGAGGGAGATAGGAGGGGGTTTCAGGATGGGAAACACGTGTACACCCGCGGTGGATTCATGTTGATGTATGGAAAAACCCAATACAATATTGTAAAGTAAAAATAATAATAATAATAATAATAAATAAAGTAAAATAAAATTTAAAAAAAGAAGTTTTTTAAAAAAGCCAGAGTAGGTTACTTGAGTGCTGTTTACACATCCCCTGAGAACTAGGGGCACCTGGGAGTTATTATAATGCAGAACTTGGAATCACCAGGGATTGGGGTAGGGGGACAGTTTAGAGCAGAGCAGTAGAGACAAAACAGCTTAAGTCCATAAGGAAATCCTGTCTCCTAAAGGATTTCTTCTCCTCTTACTCTGCTAGCTGCATAGGTACACATACTCAGATATGAGTATTGTCATATCTTCTGATTCCTGATAGAAGGTCAGGAATAAACGAATACATGTATGAACAAACACCCACTTTTTGAGCAGCTTTCCTGTGTTAGTCATTGTCTAGACCTTGTCCTATTTGCCATCTCAGTTAAACTTCACAGGAAGCCTGTGCTTGTGAGGGTCCTCAATGTAGAGATGAAGAAACAAACAAGGAGAGGTGATCAGCCTCCTCAGTCCTCACTTGGAGTGTTTTTTGTAGAAGTGGAAAAGCCCAGGGGGAGAGAAGCTGTTCTCCATCTGTGTGGTTCTCAGCCACACCACAGAAAGGCAAGAACCAGCTGGCCTGGTCCTCCTCTTCCTTGTCATGGTCCTGGGGCAAAGCCAGCACTCTAAGTCACTTTCCAGAATTCTGTGTGTCAGGCAAAGGGGGCAGGGCTAATTCCCACTAAAAAAAGAGTAAATGTCATAAACAGAATGGGAGTGGGAATAGGTTAAAGGGTTGGGAAAGAGAAAGGAATGCTATTTTCAACATACAGTGACTGTTGAATGGAAGTCCACATATTTTTAATCAATAAAAACACAGTTTTTGATAACTCTAAGAGCAGTTTTCTTATCTCCCCCAGCCCAAATTTTGAAGTAGCATCAGTCAAGATACCTGCTTTATTTTAGTTTTCTTAAATATAATTTATATAATTCAAACATATGAAATTCTGTGTTTTTAAAAATAGATTAAAATTCCTTTATTTTGTTGACTAAAGGAGTTATTATAAAATACCTTTAACTAATCAAAATGCAAAAGTAGGACGTCAAGATATGCCTGGAGTAACAGGCAAGTTTGACCTTGGAGAACAAAATGAAGCAGGTCAAAGGTTAACTGAATTCTGCCAAGAGAATACACTAGTCATAGGAAATACATTTTTTCAAAAACACAAAAGACAGCTTTACACATGGACATCCCCAAATGGTCAAAACCGAAGTAAAATTGATTACATTCCTTGTAGCCGAAGATGGAAAAGCTGTATACAATCAGCAAAAACAAGACCTGGAGCTAACTGTGGCTCAGATAATCAGCTTCTCATAGCAAAATTCAGGCTTCAGTTCAGCTCAGTCACTTAGTCACGTCTGACTCTTTGCGACCCCATGGACTGCAGCATGACACTGAAGAGATCAAGAAGAGATGGAGAGAATACATGGAAGAACTGTATGAAAAATATTTTAATCAACCAGATTACTATGATGGTGTGGTTAGTTACTAGAGTCAGAAATTCTGGAGAGCAAAGTCAAATGGGCTTTAGGAAGCACTGCTGTTAATAAAGCTAGTGGATGTGATGAAATTCCAGCAGAACTATTCAAATCCCTAAGGATTGATGCCAAGAAGGTTTTGCATTCATTATGTTAGCAAATCTGGAAGACCCAGCAGCGGCCACAGGATTGGAAAAGGTCAATCCTCATCCCAACTCCCAAGAAGGGTAGTACCAAAGAGTATACTAGCCACTGGGCAATTGCACTTATTTCACATGGTAGTGAGTTAGTGTTCGTTGCTCAGTCGTGCCCAACTCTTTGCGACCCCATGGACTGCAGCCCACCAGGCTCCTGTGTCCATGAGATTTTCCAGGCAAGGATACTGGAGTGGGTTACCATTTCCTTCTCCAGGGGATCTTCCCAACCCAGGGATCTCCCAAACCCGGGTGTCCTGCACTGCAGGCAGATTCTTTACTGACTGAGCTACAAGGGTAATAAGGTCATGCTTAAAATCTTGCAAGATAGGCTTCAGCATTATGTGGAACAAGAACTTCCAGATGTCCAAGCTGGGTTTAGAAAAGGAAGAGGAACTAGAGGTCAAATTGCCAACATTCGCTGGATTATAGAGAAAGCAAGGGAATTTCAGAAGAGCATCTATCTCTGTTTCATCGACTATGCTAAAGTCTTTGACTGTGTAGATCAAGAAAACTGTGGAAAGCTCTTAGAGAGATGGGAATACCAGACCATCTTATCTGTCTCCTGAGAAACCTGTATGTGGGTAAAGAAGCAATGGTTAGAACCCTGTATGAAATAACTGATTAATTCAGGATTGAGAAAGGAGTATGACAGGGCTGTCTGCTGTCACCCTGCTTGTTTACCCTATACACTGAGGACATCATGAGAAATGCCAGGCTGGATACAAGCTGGAATCAAGATAGGTGGAAGAAACCTCAACAACCTCATATATGCAGATGATACCACTCTAATGGCAGAAAGTGAAGAGGAACTAAAGAGCCTCTTGGGGGTGAAGGAGGAGGTGAAAGAGCCAGCATAAGACTAAATATTAAAAAACTAAGATCATGGCATCTGGTCCTATTACTTCACGGCAAATAAAAGGGGAAAATGTGGAAGTAATGACAGATTTCCTCTTCTTGGGCTCCAAAATCACTGTGAATGGTGACTGCAGCCATTAAATCTGAAGACAGGCAAATTTTCTTGGCAGGAAAGCTAAGACAAACCTAGAAAATGTGTTGAAAATCAGAGACATTACTCTGATGACAAAGAACAGTATAGTCAAGGCTATGGTCTTCCCAGAGGTCATGGGTATGGTTGTGAGATCTTGACAGTAGAGAAGGCAGAATGCCAAAGAAGTGATGCATTAGAACTGTGGTGCTGGAGAAGAGTCCTGAAAGTACCTTGGACAGCAAAGAGATCAAATCAATCAATATTAAGGGAGATAAACTCTGAATATTCACTGGAAGGACCGATGCTGGAGCCATGGCTCCAGTATTTTGGTCATCTGATGTGAACAAATGACTCATTGGAAAAGTCCCTGATGCTGAGAAAGACCAAGGGTAAAAGCAGAAGAGGGCTTCAAAGGATGAGATGGTTGGACAGCATCACCAACGCAATGAACATAAACTTAGGAAAATTCCAGGAGATAGTGAGGGACAGGAAAGCCTGGCATGTTGCAGTCCATGGGGTCAAAAGAGTCAGACATGACTGGGTAAGTAAACAACAATAAAAGGGCAGTTTTCTTACCTTCCCCAGACCAAACCTTGAGGTAGCATCAGTCAGAATAGCTGTTTTATTTTAGTTTTTTTATATACGTCTAATGAACAAAGCTAGTGGAGGTGATGGAATTCCAGTTGAGCTATTTCAAATCCTAAAAGATGATGCTGTGAAAGTGCTCCACTCAATATGCCAGCAAATTTGGAAAACTCAGCAGTGGCCACAGGACTGGAAAAGGTCAGTTTTCATTCCAATCCCAAAGAAACACAATGGCAAAGAATGCTCAAACTACCACACAATCGCACTCATCTCACACACTAGTAAAGTAATGCTCAAAATTCTCCAAGCCAGGCTTCAGCAATATGTGAACCATGAATTTCCTGATGTTCAAGCTGGTTTTAGAAAAGGCAGAGAAACCAGAGATCAAATTGCCAACATCTGCTGGATCATGGAAAAAGCAAGAGAGTTCCAGAAAAACATCTATTTCTGCTTTATTGACTATGCCAAAGCCTTTGACTGTGTGGATCACAAGAAACTGTGGAAAATTCTGAAAGAGATGGGAATACAGACCCCCTGACCTGCCTCTTGAGAAACCTATATGCAGGTCAGGAAGCAAAAGATAGGACTGGACATGGAACAACAGACTGGTTCCAAATAGGAAAAGGAGTACGTCAACGCTGTATATTGTCACCCTGCTTATTTAACTTCTATGCAGAGTAGATCATGAGAAACGCTGGACTGGAAGAAGCACAAGCTGGAATCAAGATTGCTGGGAGAAATATCAATAACCTCAGATACGCAGATGACACCACCGTTATGGTAGAAAGTGAAGAGGAAATAAACAGCCTCTTGATGAAAGTGAAAGAGGAGAGTGAAAAAGTTGGCTGAAAGTTCAACATTCAGAAAACGAAGATCATGGCGTCTGGTCCCATCACTTCATGGCAAATACATGGGGAAACAGTGGAAACAGTGGCAGACTTTATTTTTGGGGGCTCCAAAATCACTGCAGATGGTGACTGCAGCCATGAAATTAAGACTCTTACTCCTTGGAAGAAAAGTTATGATCAACCTAGATAGCATATTCAAAAACAGAGACATTACTTTGCCGACTAAGGTCCGTCTAGTCAAGGCTACAGTTTTTCCTGTGGTCATGTATGGATGTGAGAGTTGGACTATGAAGAAGACTGAGCACTGAAGAATTGATGCTTTTGAACTGTGGTATTGGAGAAGACTCTTGAGAGTCCCTTGGACTGCAAGGAGATCCAACCAGTCCATTCTGAAGGAGATCAGCCCGATTTCTTTGGAGGGAGTGATGCTAAAGCTGAAACTCCAATACTTTGGCCACCTCATGTGAAGAGTTGACTCATTGGAAAAGAGTTTGATGCTGGGAGGGATTGTGGGCAGGAGGAGAAGGGGACGACAAAGGATGAGATGGCTGGATGGCATCACGGACTCGATGGACATGAGTCTGAGTGAACTCTGGGGGTTGGTGATGGACAGGGAGGCCTGGTGTGCTGCGATTCATGGGGTTGCAAAGAGACGGACACGACTGAGCGACTGAACTGAACTGATCTGAACATGAAAATCTGTGGTTTTAAAATAAGCTAAAATGCCTTTATTTTGTTGACTAAAGGAGTTATTTTTAAATACCTTTAATAATCAGTACCCTCAGAACATTTTATTTCTTGAAGATTTGTCTATTACCATAAGCAGCAAGGTATACTGTACATCAAACTGACTGTACGTCGAGCTGTGGATGTGTCTAATGCCATTAATGATGGGACCTGTATCTCAGGGCTGAGAAGAAAAGTGAAAAAGCACTGAAATAATTTTATTTCTGCCCTTTCCCACTACCTCATACTCTGACCATCAGATCTCTATGCTGCTGGCCACCACTCCCATTTCTTGTGCTACTAACATAAGAGGTGAGGAGGCAAAGTTAGAGGCCCTGTTACATGTAAGTGGGAGAAAGGGTGAATGCCACTGGTTGTGTTCCCTAGAAGCAAGTCCCTAGATATCAAAACATCTATGAAAGAAAGGGAAGGGGGAGAAAGCAAGATTGGGGAAGGGGAGATTTCAGATCATGATACAAGTCTGGGATGATCTCTGCCAACTTTGTGGAGCTCCAGAGCAAATATTGACCATCAGAGGAATTCTGAATTATGCAGAAATATCCTCCCAACTTGCTCAGTCATTGTCTGCCAGTTTTTCCAGGAAGAGTGAGGCCCTGGCTGTCTGCAGTTGAGGCAAACTCTGAAGAAGCCAGTGATTTGAGGCTTTATACTCTTGATTGCTTCCTACAGCAAGGCGGAAATTCATTCCTGGAAGAAGGATATGGGCAGCTCATTTCTGAGTCTATCATAGTCCCTCTGGATCTCCTTCTCCACTTGTTCTGGCAGCAGATTCTCGGGGATTTTGATGGACCTGTTTCCTGAGAGAAACTTAGAAAAGAGACATTAGTAGTACAAACTGTAGCTGCCATAGCTAAAGTAGGTACCAACAGCTGGTACTCACAGTCTCCATCCTCCTCTCTACTTTCCAGGATCTCCTCACTTTAAGTACTACATCAACGCTTCTCTACAGCATAACTGGTAGCATTACACAAACCCTTATTCCTGAGGGATCTAAGCCCATCTGAATGTCTCACCTTGGGCCAAGATGATTGTCCACTTACACCCTGCCTTGTGGAGTCATTGGATGGAGACAGCCCTGAGAAGAGTAGCACCCTGGGTTCTCTGTTGCCAACACAGATCCTAAAAGACCAATGGATAGAGGTTCCCTGCTGATCACATTTCCTGCATGTGACAGCAAGTCCTTCCTTGAAAGCAGAGCTGAGCAGTGCATTTCCATCTCAGTGACTGGGGGATGCTATTTTAAACATCTCTCACAAAATAATAAAAAAAATATGATTTATGCTAAAATAATAATTCATCTATTATTCAATATTTGTATATTTTTCTTTTTAAGTTAAGAAGAATGATGTTCTTGATTACAAGTTTAGGTTTATCTTTAAATTCACATATTTCTAGGTTACTAGGTGGAACAGGACAGGAGGAAAGAACCATCTGGCTCTTTAATAAGTGTGAGTTTTTTATTTAGTAGGTGGTGGTTGTGTTAAAGAATGCAGGCCCTTTGGGGTATCTGTTTACATTCCTTAAAAAAGGAGGCACAAATTCCAAAACAGTCTTGTTTGGCTGTTTTCTTAAACAGTTATCAGTTATTTTCCTGATAACTAATGCTTCAGAGTGAAACATAAAGTCCTGGTAAAACTGAGTGAGTGAATGGTAGGTATATGTGGTAAACCAGAAAAACGAGAAGATGAATTTCCAGAGATGACTGCTTTAAAAAAAAGCCTCAAGTGATGGGGACCATCCTCAAGAGAGGAGAGAATGAAAAATGAATTCATTCTTTAATAAACAGGCATCAGTGTCAGAAATGAACAGACTTTTAAGAGGGACTGATACAAAACCTAACTCTCTGGGAAGAGGCTCTGCTCTGTGGGAGCCATCCAGTGAGCTCACCTCAATGTGAACACAATGACTCCTGCAGTTGTTTGCACAAGCAGTAGTATCACACAAGTGTGGAGCCTAAGAGAGACTAGAGTCCTATGAAGTAATTGGTAGGACTGAGCTGGAAATAGCATGTTTATCACCACCAGTATAGATAACCAACTTCAGTAGCTTGAAAAAACATGGGTATGTATAACATGTATATACATACTTGGTATAGGCATTTATACAAACTTTGCAGACAAATTCTAACATTTGTTTCATAAGAGAACATAGATACAAATACATTTATACCGAAATCTACATATTGGCAAATTAACCAGTCTTGCTCTGTTGACTAAACAAGTCCTATCTAAGTCTTGAAAACAAATTAACCTTTAAAAACTATAGTGTCAAACTTTTGGTAGAATTCTTTAAGGACAAGGACTTTGTTGAAATTATTAGGGTGGTGCTTTGCATGTCATAGTAATTCAATAAATGGTCACTGTATGAAGGATATATGGATAATGAATGAATGATATTTGATTAAGTACATGCAGAATAGGGAAGTGACTCAATTTTTAGGAACTTATGATATACTTCATTTAGTTCAAATCATTATCCATGGTTACAATGATAAGGATTTTAAGAACTAGAATGGACTTTAGCCATCATCTACAACCCAGGAAAAGAAAATGGCATCCCAGTCCAGTATGCTTGCCTGGAAAGTTCCATGGACAGAGGAGCCTCACAGGCTACAGTCCATGGGGTTACAAAGAGTCAAACATGACCAAATGATGAGTGTGCCCACAATTTGGAATTGTCTAGTTAAATTCTCTTATTTTACTCATGAGACAAGTGAAGCTTAAAGGAGTGAAATGACTCACATAGGATCAATCTGTGATCTAACCTGTTCCAGACTCCAGGTATCCTGACATTGATTCACAGTGCTACCAGATGGTTATTAATAGATCTTATTTTGGTTCCACACAGATATGTTCATCTGTATAATACCATGTTAGAGAGAGAGAGAGAATTTATGCAATATTTCTTCTGTTTTTATAATTGACATAGCATCATATGAATTTTACATGTATACCATAAAGGTTTGACTTTACATATGTTGTGAAATGATTGCCACAATAAGTATAGTTAATGTCCATCATCTCATACTGATACAATAAAAAGAAGAAAGAAAGAGTCTGATTCCATTCAGATTTCTTCTTGTTTCCCCTACAACATTATGTGTATAAGGGTGGTTAATGCATATACATAGGAACCCCTGTCTTCTTCTCCATTTCTTTCTGGCCTGGACTATTTTCTTTTTGTGGATATTTTAGAGTTAACTTCATTTTGGATTCTAGTAAACCTGATCATTGAAAACAGGTGGGGCCCTGTCTCAGGTGCCTATTCTGTTTACAGTTTCCACACAACAAACATTTCAGTCTTTTGCAGGTGCAGTTACTAGATTTAAGCCATATTGTGTCACGCACTTTGCTGTTCACTTTCCATCTCAAATGCCCTCTGCAGCTAACCTTTTAACAGAGTGCCTTCTGTTATCACTAAATGATCCACAGAACTCTGTTACAGAATAATAACCTTGGCATCTCAGTGTCAGATGCCAAACCCCTTACTGCAGCCCATTATAGAATTTGGTTCTCTCTGGTACTTAGGCACTTGGAAGTGGAAGCTGGCCTTCAGTAACGTTGCTATTTTTAATTGCAGTCTTATTTTTCTTTCTCCCATTGTTTCTCATCTTCTTAGCTCTGTGATGCCTTGGTTCAGGTCAGGGTCAGCTCAACTTCCACCTTCTTCACTTAACCTCTCAATTCTCCTGACAGCTTTTCCTTTGTCAAAGCTGTAATTTGCAAAATGTTCTCAGTCTATAACTGGTGTTTTGGTTCATGATTAGGCAAAGGTATGTATTTTATTTCTGATTATAAAGTACTACCTTATAACTTGAAAGAAAATATTTATGGAGCAGGAACTGCTGTAAGCTTGGTGATGAAGCAATCAACAACATTGCCCCTATCCTCAGTGAAGCTTACATCTTAAGGGGAAGGTAGATTATAAATGTACATATATACATTCAATGTTGAGTTTTAAACTAACTTTTTCACTCTCTTTCACTTTCATCAAGAGGCTGTTTAGTTCTTCTTCGCTTTCTGCCATAAGAGTGGTGTCACCTGCATATCTGGGGTTATTGATATTTCTCCCAGCAATTTTGATTCCAGCTTGTGTGTCATCCAGCCCAGCATTTCTCATGATGTACTCTGCATATAAGTTAAATAAGCAGGGTGACAATATACAGCCTTGACATACTCCTTTCCCAATTTGGAACCAGTCGTTGTTCCAAGTCCAATTCTACTGTTGTTTCTTGACCTGCATACAGATTTATCAAAAGGCAGGTCAGGTGGTCTGTTATCCCCATCTCTTTAAGAATTTTCCACAGTTTCTTGTGATCTACACAGTCAAAGGCTTTAGCGTAGTCAATAAAGCAGAAGTAGTTGTTTTTCTTGAACTCTTTTGCTTTTTTGATGATCCAGCAGATGTTGGCAATTTCATGTCTGGTTCCTCTGTCTTTTCTAAATCCAGTTTGAACATCTGGAAGCTTATTGTTCACATACTGCTGAAGCCTGGCTTGGAGAATTTAAAACTCAACATTCAGAAAACAAAGATCATGGCATCCAGTTCCATCACTTCATGGCAAATAGATGGGAAAACAATGGAAACAGTGAGAAACTTTATATTTTGGGGCTCCAAAATCACTGCAGATGGTGACTGCAGACATGAAATTAAAAGATGCTTACTCCTTGGAAGAAAAATTATGACCAACCTAGATAGCATATTTAAAAGCAGAGATATTGCTTTGCCAACAAAGATCTGTCTAGTCTAGGCTCTGGTTTTTCCAGTAGTCATGTATGGATGTGAGAGTTGGACTATAAAGAAAGCTGAACACTGAAGGACTGATGATTTTGAACTATGGTGTTAGGCAAAACTCTTGAGAATCCCTTGGACTGCAAGGAGATTCAACCAGTCCATCCTAAAAAAAAAAATCAGTCCTGAATATTCATTGGAAGGACTGATGCTGAAGGTGAAACTCCAATACTTTGGCTACCTGATGGGAAGAACGGACTCATTGGCAAAGACCCTAATACTGGGAAAGATTGAAGGTGGAGGAGAAGGGGATGACAGAGGATGAGATGGTTAGATGGCATCACCAACTCAATGGACGAGTTTGAGTAGGCTGTGGGAGTTGGTGATGGACAGGGAAGCCTGGCATGCTGCAGTCCATGGGGTTGCAGAGAGTCAGACACAACTGAGTGCTTGAATTGAACTGAACTGATATACATTCAATGTATATACATGTATATACATTCCATTGAAGTGAGGTAGTGATAGTTCTATAAAGGAAAATAAAGTAGCAGGAGAAAACAGATAAGAACAGAGAGTTGAAGGGGTAATATTCTAGGTAGAATCAGGAGACTCTCTCTAAGAATTTGACATTGTGTTGGGACAGGAATGAATTGAGAAACTATATCTGAAGGAACCTGGACAAGTGTGTGCCAGGGAGAGGGACTAACAAATGCAAAGGTGGGAACAATCATGATCACTTCAAAGATGAACAAGTGTAAGATGTGGGTGGTCAAAAGCTGGAGAAGTAGGGCAGAACCAGATCTCCCACAGCCCAGGGAAAGATGTGAGGAAGCCATTGGAGAAGAAATGCAGAACAACATGGTCTGAATTGTGTACTACTAAAACTATTCTAGCTGTGGTGCATTGAATTGACCTGGGGGAGTTGGGTGGGGAGAAGGATTGGGCAAGAATGGAATCCAAGAAGCCAATCTGTGGCTCAGTTCAGTTCAGTTCAGTCGCTCAGTCATGTGCGACTCTCTGCGACCCCATGAATCGCAGCACGCCAGGCCTCCCTGTCCATCACCAACTCCCAGAGTTCACTCAGACTCATGTCCATCGAGTCCATGATGCCATCCAGCCATCTCATCCTCTGTCCTCCCCTTCTCCACCTGCCCCCAATCCCTCCCAGCATCAGAGTCTTTTCCAATGAGTCAACCCTTCGCACAAGGTGACCAAAGTACTGGAGTTTCAGCTTTAGCATCATTCCTTCCAAAGAAATCCCAGGGTTGATCTCCTTCAGAATGGACTGGTTGGATCTCCTTGCAATCCAGGGACTTGCAAGAGTCTTCTCCAACACCACAGTTCAAAAGCATCAATTCTTTGGTGCTCAGCTTTCTTCACAGTCCAACTCTCACATCCATACATGACCACTGGAAAAACCACAGCCTTGCTAGACGGACCTTAGTCGGCAAAGTAATGTCTCTGCTTTTGAATATACTATCTAGGTTGGTCATAACTTTCCTTCCAGGGAGTAAGTGTCTTTTAATTTCATGGCTGCAGTCACCATCCGCAGTGATTTTGGAGCCCAAAAAAGTAAAGTCTGCCACTGTTTCCACTGTTTCCCCATCTATTTCCCATGAAGTGATGGGACCGGGTGCCATGATCTTCATTTTCTGAATGTTGAGCTTTAAGCCAACTTTTTCACTCTCCTCTTTCACTTTCATCAAGAGGCTTTTTAGCTCCTCTTCACTTTCTGCCATAAGGGTGCTGTCATCTGCATATCTGAGGTTATTGATATTTTTCCCAGGAATCTTGATTCCAGCTTGTGTTTCTTCCAGTCCAGCGTTTCTCATGATGTACTCTGCATAGAAGTTAAATAAGCAGGGTGACAATATACAGCTTTGACATACTCCTTTTCCTATTTGGAACCAGTCTGTTGTTCCATGTCCAGTTCTAACTGTTGCTTCCTGACCTGCATACAGATTTCTCAAGAGGCAGGTCAGGTGGTCTGTATTCCCATCTCTTTCAGAATTTTCCACAGTTTCTTGTGATCCACACAGTCAAAGGCTTTGGCATAGTTAGTAAAGCAGAAATAGATGTTTTTCTGGAACTCTCTTGCTTTTTCGATGATCCAGTGGATGTTGGCAATTTGATCTCTGGTTCCTCTGCCTTTTCTAAAACCAGCTTGAACATCAGGGAGTTCACGGTTCATGTATTGCTGAAGCCTGGCTTGGAGAATTTTGAGCATTACTTTACTAGCATGTGAGATGATTGCAACTGTGCAGTAGTTTGAGCATTCTTTGCCATTGCCTTTCTTTGGGATTGGAATGAAAACTGACCTTTTCCAGTCCTGTGGCCACTGCTGAGTTGTCCAAATTTGCTGGCATATTGAGTGCAGCACTTTCACAGCATCATCTTTCAGGATTTGAAACAGCTCAACTGGAATGCCGTCACCTCCACTACCTTTGTTCATAGTGATGCTTTCTAAGGCCCACTTGACTTCACTTTCCAAGATGTCTGGCTCTAGATTAGTGATCACATCATCATGATTATCTGGGTCGTGAAGATCTTTTTTTGTACAGTTCCTCCGTGTATTCTTGCCACCTCTTCTTAATATCTCCTGCTTCTGTTAGGTCCATATCATTTTTGTCCTTATCGAGCCCATTTTTGCATGAAATGTTCCCTTGGTATCTCTAATTTTCTTGAAGAGATCTCCAGTCTTTCCCATTCTGTTCTTTTCCTCTATTTCTTTGCATTGATCGCTAAAGAAGGCTTTCTTATCTCTCCTTGCTATTCTTTGGAACTCTGCATTCAGATGCTTATATCTTTCCTTTCCTCCTTTGCTTTTCACCTCTCTTCTTTTCACAGCTATTTGTAAGCCCTCTCCAGACAGCCATTTTGTTATTTTGCATTTCTTTTCCATGGGGACGGTCTTGATTCCTGTCTCCTGTACAATGTCACGAACCTCATTCCATAGTTCATCAGGCACTTTATCTATCAGATGTAGGCCCTTAAATCTATTTGTCACTTCCACTGTATAATCATAAGGGATTGATTTAGGTCATACCTGAATAGTCTAGCAGTTTTCCCTAATTTCTTCAATTTAAGTCTGAATTTGGTAATAAGGAGTATTGAAGTAAATCTAGATAAGATTTTGAAAGATGGCAATAGAGCTTATCAGAAGTGGTCAAATTCAGGAAGTATTTTGCTCTAAAGAAAGGAAATAAGGATGACTCCTAAGTTTGGGGCCTGAGCATAAGGAAAATGGAGAGATCATTAATAATTTATGATAGCTGGGCAGAGTGCATCTGTCTGGTTTGTGTGGTGGGAAGGGAAGAAATTCAAGAGTTCTAATTAAATGTAAATTTGAGATGCTGGACTTGAATTTTCAAGGGAATAAATAAAAACATTAAAAAAATCTTAGAGTGCTCTAATTCAAAGGAAAATACCTATTAACATTGTAGTTTTTCTTTATAAATGTATTTACTTCATATTTTTATTTAGCTTTAAGCCCACCTTATTTCAAAAAACTTGTGTTCTTTGAATTCATATACAAAGCTATGTTGTATTAGATAATGTTCTGATGTGTAAAGGGAATTTTATGAAAAGTTCCTCTGTGCAAACTAAAAGTATCAAGACTCCAAGAAAGCCCAGGCCTTAATGTTTTGAAAAGGGGTCTGATAGTCACCCAAAGAAAACACAGTGTGGGAACACTGGTAGTAAAGGATGGATATGCAAGCCCTTCCATTCTTTCAGCTATTGGTGTTTAATATTAACAAGGGTTAGAACAGGATGAGGTCAGCTTCATAAGGAGCTATGTGGGGATCTGAGGAGAAGCTGGTATTGATTTTTAGAAGCTTGGAAGCTATAATGGTTACATTAGAAACACCCTGAACTGAGAATGAGGAGAACTGCCCACCTGGTCACACAGTACTGTGAAATCATTTTACTACTGTGTGACCTTCTATCCCACGATTTCCCTGGAATTCAGTTTCCATACATCTGAAGCAGTGTCAAAACTGAAACTTGTAGGACTATTTAAAGGATTTGATAAAATAATAAATAGGAAATACTTCCAGGGTAATGGAGCAATAAAAACTATATTATATATATAATGCAAACCATATATATATATACAAAATATATATCATACAAAGGTAAATATATGAATAACATGTGGGTTATACAAGAATCATATTCCTTATTAGGCCATACCATATATATATGTTAGTGGCATGATTACATACATAAAAGTTCATCAACCTTTTTACACTAAGAACTGCAAAATTGCACATTACCTGGAATTAAGGTTATGATTTTCTCATATATTAATCTCAGTATGCACATAATTATAAATAAAATGACATGTCACAATATCGAATCCAGGTCTCCTGCATTGTAGACAGATGCTTTACCGTCTGAGCCACCAGGGAAGTCCAACACAAATAAAATGACGTGTCACAATAATCATTATGTCCTACTGATGTAAGTAAATAGACACGGCAACCATTGATGAGTTTCTATTATGAGAACTAGTGGGTTAGAAAAGGTCTCAGTGGGTGATTTAATCTGAGCATTCACTATTAACCAAAAATTTTTCCAGGTACCTCTGATACCTAGATAATTTTTGATAATTTTCCAGTGAGATGCCTGCATAAATATTGAGTTGGCAAAAAATTTCATTCAGGTTTTTCCATAACATTTTACAGACAAACCCAAACAAACTTTTTGGCCAACCCATACAAATTATGTAATTTCTATTTAGGTAAGTTGTGACAATCTTTGAAGATGTGTATGTGCATATATGTCTGTATGTCTAATATGTCTCTTTCTGTCACATAACATTATATAAATTCTGCTTTGATTATAAATATCTGTCAAAAACTATGGATAAAGATATGGCTTAATTTGAATGGAGATTCAAGGGTAGTGCTGATTCATAAGCTAAAAAACTGTCTAAGTCTTAAAATTATTAATTTTATTTCATAACCTCACAGTGGGTAACACGGGGCCTTTCTACAGTGAACACTGAATAAACATGAAAATAGTCTTGTTATTCAATAAAATGGAACAAGTTTTAAAAAAAGTATATGTACCTATACCGGCTGGTACATTGAATGAAGTGTACAAAAATTGCTTCACTTGTTTGTCTTTATAATGCCTTATTCAAAAAAATACTTGAAATTATTTATGAAGCAATGTCAGTAAAATATGACTAAGGAAATGAATTTAAAGGGAAAGTGAAGGTAGGCAGAGATCTCAAAACTGAGAGGCAATGATATTACAAAAAAAAAAACAAAAACTGTTGAAAGATCGTGCTAGAGATGTGTTTGTTCATGATTTGGTTCTGAGTTTCCAATAGGGCCCCTACCAAAGGAAACAATTCCTGTGTCTGGGACAATCTTATAAAAGCAGATAATATAGGGATTTCTTTGGTTGTGTTTTCTTTCCCCCTAAGAAATACATTCGTTATAAGTAAATACAACTTGAATGGTGTAGGCCTTTTCCTTTTCCCACTTAAAATACCGTGGTTATCAGTTTGGTAATGAGTCTTTAAACTGAGAATCAACCTTTATAATCTATTGCTGCCACAAAGATCACCTGTGACTTAATAGGCACTTTCAAAAAGCAGAGACAATATGACTTGACTTGGTGGGTGATGACCTAGAAATTTATGATGAACAAAAGGGATATCAAGCTAAAATTTGAAAGTATCTGACACCGTGGTTTATTACTAGTTTTATAATCATCCCAAAAGGGAGAAACTTTCTTAGTCTATACTTTTTCATCTGAAAAATTCTGATTTTGAAGTAAATGACATTTAATCTACCTTGTTAGCTGTGAGAATCTGTTTGCACTTATACTCTGGACTCAGATAAACAAAACGGGTTGCCCTGAAAAAGGGAAACAGTGTTCAGTATGATTGTGAGTGCCAGAGTACCAGAAAGATAACAATGGCTCACTGAATGCCTTAATGTATTAATTCTATAATATTTTAAAATGTTTAATTTTTGTATAAAGATTTTAGACATAGTTTTTCCTATATTGCAACTCTTCATTTCTGACTTCTTGCTCAGAGTATCATCAATTGGAAAACTGTACTGGTACATGCAGCTGAAAAATCAAACTCTTCAAATCCTCCCATCCATTACAAGGCCCACCCACACACTCAAAATTTAGAAAACTGGAAAAAAAAGTTTAGAAACCTGGAAAAAAATAAGAACATAAAAAGGAAAGTGTAAATTTCAAGCTGTCAAATAAGTAAAAGATCTACTTGCTGGGAGATAAAGACAACTGTTCTGCCTTCATATATACATTTTTTTATATCAACAGGTTTATGGAATTACTTTGCCTACCAGAAAGCTAGTAGAGCTCATCCATGAATTCAGTAAAGTTTCTGGACACAAAATTAATATACAGAATCTATTATTGCATTTCTATATATTTAAAATGAAATATCAGAAAGAGAAATTAAGGAAGAAATCCCATTTACCATCATATCAAAATGAATAAAATACCTGGGGAAAAAAATTACCTAAGGAAACAAACTGTACTCTGAAAACTGTAAGACATGAATGAAAGAAATGGAAAACAGCACAAACAGATGGAGAGATATACCATGTTAATGTTCTTGGACTGGAAAAATTAATATTGTTAAAATGATCATAGTACCCAAGACAGTCTATAGATTCAGTGCAATCCTTAGTAAATTGACAATGATATTTTTCATAGAACTAGAACAAATATATATATATATATATATTTAATTTGCATGGAAACACAAAAGTCCTTGAATAGCCTAAACAATCTGGACAAAGAAGGATAGACCTGGAGGAATCAGGCTCCCTGACTTCAGTCCATACTACAAAGCTACAGTAATCAAAACACTATGGTATTGGCACAATCAGACACAGATCAATGGAACAGGATGGACAGCCCAGACATAAACTTGCACACTTAATCTATGACAAAGCAGTGAAGAATACACAGTGGAGAAATAAAAAGAAAACAGTCTCTTTACCAAGTAGTGCTGAGAAAACTGGACAGCTACAGATAAAAGAATAGAGATGATTTGAGAGAGTAGCAATGAAATGTGTATATTACCATATGTGAAATAGATTACAAGCCCAAGTTCAATGCATGAAACAGGGCACTCAAAGCCAGTGCACTGGGACAACCCTGAGGGAGGAGGGGATGGGAAGGGAGGTGGGAGGGGGGTTCAGGATGGGGGACACATGTGCACCTATGGCTGGTTCATGTCAATGTATGGCAAAACCGCTACAACACTGTAAAGTAATTAGCCTCCAATTAAAATAAATAAATTAATTTTTTAAAAAGAATAAAATTAGAACATTCTCTAACCAAATACAAAATAAAAACCTCAAAATGGATCAAAGACTTAAATATAAGACCAGATACTATAAAACTCATAGAGAAAAACATAAACAGAACACACTGACATAAATTACAGCAATATTTTTTGGTTCCCTATCTTAGAGTAATGGAAATGTAAACAAAATAAACAAATAGGGCCTTGGCAAACAAAAGATTTTGCATAGCAAAGAAAACCATAAACAAAATAAAAGGACAACCTACTGAATGGAAGAAAATATTAATATCTGCAAATAATGCTACCAACAAAGGATTGATTACCAACATATACAAACAGCTCTTACAGCTTAATATCAATAAAACAAACAACCCAATCAAAAAATGGTCAGAAGACCTGAATAGACATCTCTCCAAAGGGGACATATGGATGGCCAACTCAAGCTTAAAGTATTAATAATTACTCAGGAAATGCAAATCAAAACTACAATGAGGTATCACTTCACACCAGTCAGAATGGCCATCATTAAAAACTCTACAAATAACAAATACTGGAGAGGATGCGCAGAAAAAGGAGCTCTCTTACACTATTGGTGGGAATGTAAATTTGTGCAACCACTATAGAGAACAGTATGAGGGTTCCTTATAAAACTAAAATTAGAGTTACCATGATTCTGTAATCCCTCTCCTGCACATATATCCTGAGAAAATTCTAATTCATAAAGATACATGTACCCCAGTATTCATAGTAGCACTATTTACAATAGCCAAGACATGGAAGCTATCTAAATGTCCATTGACAGATGAATCGATAAAGAAGATATGGTATATACACACAATGAAATACTACTCATAAAAATGAATGAAGTATTGCCATTTTGCAGCAACATGGATAGACCTAGAGAATATCACACTAAGTGAAGTCAGACAGAGAAAGACAAATATCCTATGATATGACTTATATGTAGAATCTAAAAAAGTATACAAATGAACTGATTTACAAAACAGTAATAGACTCAGATATAGAACAAGAACTTATGGTTACCAAAGGGGAAAAAGAAGGGATAGAGGGATAAATTGCGAGTATGAGAGTAATAAATACAAATTGCTATACATAAAACAGAAAAGTAACAAGGATTTACTATATAGTGCAGGGTATTATATTTAATATCTTATAATAACCTATAAGGAAAAGAATCTGAAAAAAGAATAATATATGTATAAATAAATCACTTTACTGTATACCTAAAACTAACACAGCACTGTAAATTCATTATACTTCAACTTTTAAAAAATTGCTTAAAAAGAAATACAAGTTCATTATGAAAATAAATAGCAAAGAAATGTAGATAAGTAAATAATAATTACCCATTCTACATCTTCTATAAAAAACTCACAATTACTATTTTGGTAAATTTCTAAATAGCAGTTTTTTTATGTATTTAAATATAATAATAGCAACATTGAATTTACTGTGTCACAAACTAAGCTAAATACTTTACATACATTTCTCATATAACTCAACAACCTCCTGAATGAGTGTACATATATTAATCAGTATTTAGTATACATATATTCATAGATGCACACATACTAAACTTTGTAACATTCATATGTATGTCCATTTTAAATCCTTCTCTCATCTCTAAAGATTACATTATGAGCAGTACTTCATGTGCACTAGAATTACTTATCACTCCCTGGCACCCCACCCCATAGCCTGCAAGGAACAACATTAAGATATCATGAAACCACCTCTTGACTCACTGAACAAGAATGGACTCTCTGCTAAGTAAGGCCAATCCACCAACCTTGCCCAAGAAAATGAAACTGAGGAACAGAAAACGAATCAGGCATTCAGGGGACTGTACTGGAGCTTGAGGCCATTTTCAACAGTGGGCCCATTAAGCAAAGAAAGCTTGTCTGAAAGGAAAAACAAAGGAATGGAAGAGGTACCCAGAAAGGAGCAGAAGTAAGAAACTGAACAATTCTGCGTCCAGGAAGAGAGGGGAGACAGAAAGAATAGTTGCCAGAGGCATTTCCAGTTGCAGGGAGATCTTTCTATCTTTCCTCCAAATGGATTCCAAAACACTTCTCTGTATCTTTTCTCTAGACATATTTTAAAATTAATTTACATATGTTTCTGTTCTTAAGATACCATATAAATATGTGCTAATAATGACTAACTTGCTTTCATTTTGCTAAGTGAAAGAAATTATTCCAAACATTTTATGTTCATTTATCTCATTTAATGTCTTTTAATCTTTATATCAACTCTAAGAGATAAGTATTATTATCTTAATTTTGCATATGAGGAAACTCAAGCTTAAAGCTCTTGAACAGAAGGTACTGTTTAGGAATGGTAGGTTTACTGCTCTCACTAACACCGCCCTCCCCCAACCATACATTTTTTGCCTTTGTGAACTCCTCAAACCTTACTAAATGAAAAGGCTTATCCACCCTGAAACTAAGAGTACAAGAGCAGTAAAAAGCAAATAGACAAATGTAATTGATGGACTGAATCCAAGAAAGTTGAGTTCTAAACTGACAGTGAGAAAATTTGAAAAGCAACTCATTTTTCCATTTGTTATTGACCTCAGAACTCAACAGAGCACCGAAAATTGCCAGAGAAGATGGGGCTGAAAACTGGAGAAATCATTGATAATTTTGAAGCCCCATATCTGGAATCCTGCTCCAAACATGGAAACACCTTCTCCTCCTCTTCCCATCCTTCCCCAGAAGGATATTAGAGGTTTAATCCAGGGAAAGAGTAAAATGGAGGGTCCCTCACACAGAAGATACCAGCATATCCAGGGGTATTGATGCTATGTCAAAAGCAGAGGCATTAGATACATGTGTTCATTGAAGTGCTTTTCCAAATGCTGGCAGCCAGATTCTTCCCATTCAGGGAGGAGACTGGAACACTTATCTCAGGAATCAGACTAACCCAAGCTGAAAGACCCTGACATCAAGAATTCCCTAATGAAACAGGCCAGGCATTTCACTACCCAGTCAACAAACTCCACTCACGTGTACAAAGCTTCCAGTAAAATCTCTAATACAAATACCCTATGGCCACCAGATAATACACAGACAAAATACAAGTGAATACAAAAATGGCAACTTGGATAAATTTTTTAAAGACTCAAAATATTCTGATTGATGTGAATATGAATATATGAGAGAGTCATAAGGTGATAAACCTATGGGAAAAAAGAACCCAGAATGTTTTAAAGAAGTGCATTCAAGGGTCACAAAGAAGAGCTCTTGGATGTTAAAATATAATAGCAGAAATAAAAAATTCAATAGAAATTCTTGATGATAAAGTTGAGGAAAGCTTATCGAAAGTGAAGCAAAAAGGTAAAGTTATGGAAGATAAAATAGGCAGCGAATAGATAAATTAGTAGGACCAGTCCATGAAATCTAGAAGCAGAGAACAGAGGAAGAGGAATGGAGGAAACCAACACAGAAATAATTCAAGAACTTTTGCAAGAACTGAAGCACGTCATATTCAGACTAAAACAGCTCACTGTGTCTTTATGATTAGGAATGAGAAAAGTACACCACAAGACATAGCATTGTGAAATTTCAGAATACTAAATTCAGAATAATAAAAATAATAAGAGAAGTACTTAGATTAAAAGTTCACAATTCATTAAGAAGATTACTAATCAATTTGTCAGTATGGCATAGAGGCTAAGAGCATGAGCTTGCCATCAAACTCAGCTGAATTCAAGTCCCAGACTAGCCCTCTAACTCTGGGAAAGTCATTGCAACCCTGTGTCTCAGTTTCCCGTAATAAAAGGAAATTAAAGTAATACCCAACTTATAGGTTTGTTGTGAGAATTACATGAGATAATAAAGATAAATACATATGGACATGTGACTGGCACATATTTGGTGCTGAGAGAATGTTAGCCTTTATTACTGAGCCTCTTATTAGCAACTCTAGAAGCTAGAAGGCAATAGATCAATGACATCATAATTCTGAGGGAACATGTTTTCTAGTCTAGAATTCTATTCCCAGTCAGTTATTAAATATGAGAGTAAATTTTTTAAATTTTCAGAGTGCACAGTATCAAAAATTTTTTCCTCTTATGTGCAGCTCCTCAGGAATCTATGTTCTACCAAAATAAATAAAACTAAGAGAGGAAGGCATAGAATCCAGGAAAAAAAATTATGCAAAAGATGGAAAGAAAATCCCCCGGATCATCGTGAAAGGAGATGTCAAACAAGAGCTAAGCTTCAGCCATGCAGAAATGGAAAGTCAAAGGCTCATGACTTTGTTTTTAGGAGGATAATATTGATGCTTAATGTCTATGTATATAGTGAAAGGAGATTTGCACAACTGGGATAGTGAACTATAACTATATAGGAAGTTAAGAATAGACAACAATAGCATCACCTAAAAATTAAAAAAAAAAAAATAACAACGAGGAAAACCAAAACTAGTTCAGAAAGGGAAAAGTAATAACAGTACCCAATGTGACTCAGCAAGTTCTCATGTTTATAAGGTCATAATACTATACACACTGTAATGGTAAACCAAAATTATGATGAAACTCTGCTGAGAAAGGGAAAGAGAAGTGTGTACATGTAAGCTGGAGATGGGGACAGAAGCAGTGAAAGACACCTAAATTTGTATTTTCCATAGTAGAAAATCAATATGTAATGCCTAAAACTGAAAAATTAAGCTATTACTTGGTTTTTATTTTTTATTTTTTAATCTATTTTTTACTTTATAATATTGTATTGGTTTTGCCATACATTGACATGAATCCACCATGAGTGTACATGTGTTCCCCATCCTGAGTCCCCCTCCCACTTCCCTCCCCATCCCATCCCTCTGGGTCATTCCAGTGCACCAGCCCCGAGCACCCTGTATCATGCATTGAACTGGACTGGTGATTCTTTCCACATTTGATAATGCCATTCTCCCATATCATCCCATCCTTGCCCTCTCCCACAGAGTCCAAAAGACTGTTCTGTACATCTGTGTCTCTTTTGCTGTCTCACATATAGGGTTATTGTTACCATCTTTCTAAATTACATATATATGCGTTAGTATACTGTATTGGTGTTTTTCTTTCTTGCTTACTTCACTTTGTATAATAGGCTCCAGTTTCATCCACCTCATTAGAGCTGATTCAAATGTATTCTTTTGAATGGCTGAGTATACTCCATTGTGTATATGTACCACAGCTTTCTTATCCATTCATCTGCTGATGGACATCTAGGTTGCTTCCATGTCCTGGCTATTATAAACAGTGCTGCAATGAACATTGGGGTGCACGTGTCTCTTTCAATTCTGGTGTTCTCAGTGTGTATGCCCAGCAGTGGAATTGCTGGGTCATATGACAGTTCTATTTCCAGTTTTTAAGGAATCTCCACACTGTTCTCCATAGTGGCTGTACTAGTTTGCACTCCCACCAACAGTGTAAGAGGATTCCCTTTTCTCCACACCCTCTCCAGCATTAATTGCTTATAGATTTTGAATAGCAGCCATTATGACTGGCATGAAATGGTACCTCATTGTGGTCTTGATTTGCATTTCTCTGATAATGAGTGATGTTAAGCATCTTTTCATGTGTTTGTTAGCCATTTGTATGCCTTCTTTGGAGAAATGTCTGTTTAGTTCTTTGGCCCACTTTTTTTTTTTTATGTACTTTTAAACCCATCTATTGAATTCTTAATTTCAATTATTGACATTTCAGTTGTAAAACTACTGTATAGCTTTCTTTTTCTGGAAATGAGCTGCAGGAACTGCTTGTATATTTGTGAGATTGAGTCTTTGTTGCTTTGTTTGCTAATATTTTTTCCCATCCTGAAGGCTGTCTTTTCACCTTGCTTATAGTTTCCCTTGTTGTGCAGAAGCTTTTAATTTTAATTAGGTCCCATTTGTCTATTTTTGCTCTTAATTCCAATATTCTGGGAGGTGGGTCATAAAGGATCCTGCTGTGATTTCTGTCAGACAGTGTTTTGCCTATGTTTTCCTCTAGGAGTTTTATAGTTTCTGGTCTTATGTTTAGATCTTTAATCCATTTTGAGTTTATATTTGGGTATTTAACTTATATGCAGAGTACATCATGAGAAATGCTGGACTGGAAGAAACACAAGCTGGACTCAAGATTGCTGGGAGAAATATCAATAACCTCAGATATGCAGATGACACCACCCTTATGGCAGAAAGTGAAGAGGAACTAAAGAGCCTATTGATGAAAGTGAAAGGGAAGAGCGAAAAAGTTGGCTTAAAGCTCAACATTCAGAAAACGAAGATTATGGCATCCAATCCCATCACTTCATGGCAAATAGATGGGGAAACAGTGGAAACAGTGTCAGACTTTATTTTGGGGGCCTCCAAAATCACTGCAGATGGTGATTGCAGCCATGAAATTAAAAGACACTTACTCCTTGGAAGGAAAGTTATGACCAACCTAGATAGCATATTCAAAAGCAGAGACATTACTTTGCCGACTAAGGTCCATCTAGTCAAGGCTATGGTTTTCCCAGTGGTCATGTATGGATGTGAGAGTTGGACTGTGAAGAAGGCTGAGCGCCAAAGAATTGATGCTTTTGAAGTGTGGTGTTGGAGAAGACTCTTGCGAGTCCCTTGGACTGCAAGGAGATCCAACCAGTCCATTCTGAAGGAGATCAGCCCTGGGATTTCTTTGGAAGGAATGATGCTAAAGCTGAAACTCCAGTACTTTGGCCACCTTGTGCGAAGAGTTGACTCATTTGAAAAGAGTTTGATGCTGGGAGGGATTGGGGGCAGGAGGAGAAGGGGACGACAGAGGATGAGATGGCTGGATGGCATCACTGACTCAATGGATGTGAATCTGGGTGAACTCCGGGAGTCGGTGATGAACAGGGAGGCCTGGCATGCTGCGATTCATGGGGTCGCAAAGAGTCGGACACGACTGAGCAACTGAATTGAACTGAACTGATGGTGTTAGAAAGTGTTCTAGTTTCATTCTTTTACAAGTGGTTGACCCATTTTCCCAGCACCACTTGTTAAAAAGATTGTCTTTTCCTCATTGTATATTCTTGCCTCCTTTGTCAAAGATATGGTGTCCATAGGTGCATGAATTTATCTCTGGGCTTTCTATTTTGTTCCATTGATCTATATGTCTGTCTTTGTGCCAGTACCATACTGTCTTGATGACTGTGGCTTTGTAGTAGAGACTGAAGTCAGGCAGGTTGATTCCTCCAATTCCGTTTTTCTTTCTCAAGATTGCTGTGACTATTTGAGGTTTTTTGTATTTCCATACAAAGTGTAAGATTATTTGTTCTAGTTCTCTGAAAAATACTGTTGCTAGCTTGATAGGGATTGCATTGAATCTATAGATGGCTTTGGGTTGTATACTCATTTTCACTGTATTGATTCTTCTAATCTATGAACATGGTATATTTCTCCATCTATTTGTGTCCTCTTTGATTTCTTTCATCAGTGTTTTACAGTTTTCTATATATAGGTCTTTAGTTTCTTTAGGTAGATATATTCCTAAATATTTTATTATTTTCATTGCAATGGTGAATGGAATTGTTTCCTTAATTTCTCTTTCTGTTTTCTCATTATGAGTGTATAGGAATGCAAGGGATTTCTGTGTGCTGCTTTTATATCCTACAACTTTACTATATTCATTGATTAGCTCTAGTAATTTTCTGGTGGAGTCTTTAGGGTTTTCTATGTAGAGGATCATGTCATCTGCAAACAGTGAGAGTTTTACTTCTTCTTTTCCAATCTGAATTCCTTTTATTTCTTTTTCTGCTCTGATTGCTATGGCCGAAACTTCCAAAACTATGTTGAATAGTAGTGGAGAGAGTGGGCACCCTTGTCTTGTTCCTGACTTTAGGAGAAATGCTTCAATTTTTCACCATTGAGAAGAATGCTTGCTGTGGGTTTGGCATATATAGCTTTTATTATGTTGGGGTATGTTCTTTCTATTCCTGCTTTCTGGAGGGTTTTTATCATAAGTGGATGTTGAATTTTGTCAAAGGCCTTCTCTGCATCTATTGAGATAATCATATGGTTTTATTTTTCAATTTGTTAATGTGGTGTATTACATTGATTTATTTGTGGATATTGAAGAATCTTTGCATCCCTGGGATAAAGCCCACTTGGTCATGATGTATGATCTTTTAAATATGTTGTTGGATTCTGTTTGCTAGAATTTTGTTAAGGATTTTTGCATCTATGTTCATCAGTGATATTGGCTTGTCATTTTCTTTGTGTGTGTGTGTGTGTGTGTGTGTGTGTGGCATCTTTGTCAGGTTTTGGTATTAGGGTGATGGTGGCCTCATAGAATTAGTTTGGAAGCTTACCTTCCTCTGCAATTTTCTAGAAGAGTTTGAGTAGGATAGGTGTTAGCTCCTCTCTAAATTTTTGGTAGAATTCAGCTGTGAAGCCTTCTGGTCCTGGGCTTTTGTTTGTTGGAAGATTTCTGACTAGAGTTTCAATTCCTATGCTTGTGATGGTCCTGTTAAGATTTTCTATTTCTTCCTGGTTCAGTTATGGAAAGTTGTACTTTTCTAAGAATTTGTCCATTTTTTCCAAGTGGTTCATTTTACTTGCATATAGTTGCTGATAATAGTCTCTTAGGATCCTTTATATTTCTATGTTGTCTGTTGTGATCTCTCCATTTTCATTTCTAATTTTGTTAATTTTATTTTTGTCCCTTTGTTTCTTGATGAGTCTGGCTAATGGTTTCTCAATCTTATTTATCTTCTCAAATAACCAGCTTTTGGCTCTGTTGATTTTTGCTGTGGTCTCTTTTGTTTCTTTTGCATTTATTTCTGCCCTAATTTTTAAGATTTCTTTCCTTCTACTAACCCTGGGGTTCTTCATTTTTTCCTTTTCTTGTTACTTTGGGTTTAGAGTTAGGTTATTTATTTGACTCTTCTTGTTTCTTGAGGTAAGCCTGTATTGCTATGAACCTTCCCCTTAGCACTGCTTTTACAGTGTCCCACAGGTTTTGGGTTGTTGTGTTTTCATTTTCATTTGTTTCTATGCATATTTTAATTTCTTCTGTGATTTGTTGGTTATTCAGCAGCGTGTTGTTTAGCCTCCATATGTTTCAATTTTTAATAGTTTTTCTCCTGTAATTGAGATCTAATCTTACTGAATTGTGGTCAGAAAAGATGCTTGGAATGATTTTAATTTTTTAAATTTACCAAGGCTAGATTTATGGCCCAGGATGTGATCTATCCTGGAGAAGGTTCTGTGTACTCTTGAGAAAAAGGTGAAATTCATTGTTTTGGGGTGAAATGCCCTATAGATATCAATTAGGTCTAACTGGTCTATTGTATCATTTAAAGTTTGTGTTTCCTTGTTAATTTTCTGTTTAGTTGATCTATCCATAGGTGTGGGTGGGGTATTAAAGTCTCCCACTATTATTGTGTTATTGTTAATTTCCCCTTTCATACTTGTTAGCATTTGTCTTACATATTGCGGTGCTCCTATGTTGGATGCGTATATATTTATAATTGTTATATCTCCTTCTTGGATTGATCCTTTGATCTTTATGTAGTGTCCAGCTTTGTCTCTTTTCACAGCCTTTGTTTCAAAGTCTATTTTATCTGATATGAGTATTGCTACTCCTGCTTTCTTTTGGTCTCTATTTGCATGGAATATCTTTTTCCAGCCCTTCACTTTCAGTCTGTATGTGTCCCTTGTTTCAAGGTGGGTCTCTTGTAGACAAAATATATAGGGGTCTTGTTTTTGTATCCATTCAGCCAGTCTTTGTCTTTTGGTTGGGGCATTCAACCCATTTACATTTAAGGTAATTATTGATAAGTATGATCCCGTTGCCATTTACTTTATTGTTTTGGGTTTGAGTTTCTGTGTTTCCTGTCTAGAGAAGATCCTTTAGCATTTGTTGGAGAGCTGGTTTGGTGGTGCTGAATTCTCTCAGCTTTTGCTTGTCTGTAAAGCTTTTGATTTCTCCTTCATATTTGAATGAGATCCTTGCTGGGTACAGTAATCTGGGCTGTAGGTTATTTTCTTTCATCACTTTAAGTATATCCTGCCATTCCCTCCTGGCCTGAACAGTTTCTATTGAATGATCAGCTCTTATCCTTATGGGAATCCCTTTGTGTGTTATTTGTAGTTTTTCCCTTGCTGCTTTTAATATTTGTTCTTTGTGTTTGATCTTTGTTAATTTGATTAATATGTGTTTTGCGGTGTTTCGCCTTGAGTTTATTCTGTTTGGGACTCTCTGGGTTTCTTGGACTTGGGTGATTATTTCCTTCCCCATTTTAGGGACGTTTTCAACTATTCTCTCCTCAAGTATTTTCTCATGGTCTTTCTTTTTGTCTGCTCCTTCTGGGACTCCTATGATTTGAATGTTTGGGCGTTTAACATTGTTCCAGAGGTCTCTGAGGTTGTCCTCATTTCTTTTAATGTTTTTTCCTCTCTGTTTCATTTATTTCTACCATTCTATCTTCTACCTCACTTGTCCTATCTTCTGCCTCCGTTATTCTACTGTTGGTTCCCTCCAGAATGTTTTTGATCTCATTTTTTTTGCATTATTCATTATATATTGACTCTTTTATTTCTTCTATGTCCTTGTTAAACATTTCTTGCATCTTCTTGATCCTTGTGTCCAGGCTATTTATCTGTAACTCCAATTTGTTTTCAAGGTTTTGGATCATTTTCACTATCATTATTTGGAGTTCTTTATCAGGTAGATTCCCTATCTCTTCCTCTTTTGTTTGGTTTGGTGGGCATTTATCCTGTTCCTTTACCTGCTGGGTATTTCTCTGCCTTTTCATCTTTTTTATATTGCTGTGTTTGCAGTGGCCTTTCTGTATTCTGGCAGTTTGTGGCTCCTCTTTATCATGAAGGTTCCTCACTGTGGGAGGGATTGTATGGGTGACTTGTCAAGGTTTCCTGGTTAGGGAAGCTTGTGTCAGTGCTCTGGTGGGTGGAGTTGGATTCTTCTCTCTGGAGTGCAATGAAGTGTCCAGTAATGAGTTTTCAGATATCAGTGGGTTTGATGTAACTTTGGGCAGCCTGTATATTGAAGCTCGGGGCTATGTTCCTGTGTTGCTGGAGAATTCGCATGCTTTGTCTTGCTTTGGAACTTGTTGGCCCTTGGGTGGTGCTTGGTTTCAGTGTAGGTATGGAGGCATTTGATGAGCTCCTATTGATTAATGTTTCCTGGATTCAGGAGTTCTCAGGTATTCTCAGGATTTGGACTTAAGCTTCCTGCCTCTGGTTTTCAGTCTTATTCTTACAGTAGCCTCAAGACTTCTCTGTCTATACAGCACTGATGGTAAAACATCTAGGTAAATAATGAAAAGTTTCTCCACAGTGAGGGACACCCAGAGAGGTACACAGAGTTACATGGAGAAGAGAAGACAGAGGAGGTAGATAGAGGTGACCAGGAGGAGAAGAGGGGGAATCAAAAAGGGAGAGAGCAAGCTAGCCAGTAATCACTTTCCTATGTGCTCTCCACAGTCTGGATCCCTCAGAGATGTTCACAGTTACACAGAGAAAAGAAGAGGGAGGAATGAGACAGAGGTGGCCAGGAGGATAAAAGGGGGAATCAAAAGGAGAGAGACAGATCCAGCCAGTAATCAGTTCCCTAAGTGTTCTCCACAGCCTGGAACACAAAAAGAGATTCACAGAGTTGGGTAGAGAAGAAAAGGGGGAGAGGGGAGAAAGAGGCAACCTGGTGGAGAAAAAGGAGAATCAAAAGCGGGAGAGAGCAATCAGACCAGTGATCTCGCTCCCAAGTAAAAATGGGTACTGAAGACTGGGTACTTAAAGGTACAAAGTTGATAACAAATATCAAAAAGCAAAGATTAGAAATCTAGAGTAGAGGTTAGATTCTCAAAAATACAATATTTAAAAAAAAGTCACAAAAATTACAAAATATATATACGAAGTTTGCTTTTAAAATAGGGTCTTTTTTTTGCAAGGTAATAGTAGCTTCTAAAAATAAAAATTAAAGGAGTAATAGGGGACTTGAAAATTTTTTAAAAAATTTTAATTAAAAAATGATAATAGTAAAAATATATCTAGGACTTTCTCTGGAGCTGTTGTGGACAGTGTGGGGTCAGTTCATTTTCAGATAGTTCCTTGGTCCAGCTTGTACTTCTCAAGGTCTATAGGCCTCTTCTTATGTAGTCAGTGCTAACTATAGGGTTTTGATCTCTTGCACCCGTCACTTCCAAAGCGGTTCCCTCTGTTTATGTTAGCTTCTTCTGTTTGCTGGTCTCTTCAGTGTCTACTTTCCATCCTGACACAAGGAGGGCGGTGGTGGTCACTTTTTTTAGGCTCACTTGTTCAGTCGTGCTGTGGGGAGGGAGGAACACTGCAAACAAATATCACTGGCGTGTGCTCACAGTGATTCAGCCACACTGGGTTTGCCCCCGCTCATGGCATGTGTTCTTTACCAGTCTACACTGCTCAGGCTCTAGGTTTCTATGCCAGGAACTGTCTGATGCTGGCCCTGGGTTGCACGCACTCTCCAGGTCAAGCCACTCAGGTTCAGGTTCAGGTACTCCACAAAGGCGCAGGCTGGGTTGGTCCTGTGTTTTGTGCCTGTTCCAGGTCCAAGCAGCTCAGGTGACCAGTTGCTTGGCGAGCACAGTTGCCCCCAGTTGAAGGCTGTGACTTATCGCCACCCCTGTCCCAGCCGCTTGGTTTTCTGGGTGTACAACTGGCACACCTTCTCAGGTGTGCCATGTGTCTCTTCTGGGGAGCTGATCTCTGGCTGTGACCCTCCCGGTGGATGTCGACCATCCTGAATCCTAAGAAGTTTTGGTTAGCAATGAAGTCTGCTTGTAGTTTGCTTTAGGATGCCTCTCTGGGGCTGCAATTGCCCCCTTCCGGCTCTGGCTGCCCTCACCTGCCTGTCTCTGATGGGGAATGGGCCCATCCGCAGCCAGCTTGATCTGCTCAGTCCTTTCTTCTGTGAGTGGGCCTGGTGGTGTCTTAGGTTAGGGCTTTTCTGGGTTGCTTTCTCAAGCTAGTCCCCTCAGATTGCCCTCAGGGCATTCAGGCCCAGTCCTTACCCTTAGCAATGCAGCCCGTGCCTCCCTGTCCAGCCCCCACTTGCTAGTGGGGGATGCGAGTGTCTGGGCTGCTGCTCCACTGGGAGTTGCTGTTAGGCACTTAATCTCCTTTCAAAGATAATGGGCTGTCTTTCTGGGTGCATGATGCCAGCATTCAGATGTTGTTTTGTGGAATTTGCTCGGCATTCAAATGTTCTTTCGATGAATTTGTGGGGAAGAATGTGGTCTCACCATCCTGTTCCTCCACCATCTTAGGACCACCACCTGTTTCTTTGTTTTTAGATTGATGGGAGTATGGAGGAAAACATGCTAAGAGTCTGTTAAAAGAAATGAAAGTGGCTACCTCTAGGGAACAGAAATTGAAAAGAGGTAGTCAGAGTTCTGCTTTTTTGTGTAATAAGTCTTGTACAGCAGTTTGACTCTCTAAATTATGATCATGTGTAACTGTGATAAAAAATTAGCACTGAATTAAGAAATAAACATTGCCCCCATTATTAGAACACAATTAAATTAGACACTTGCTCATGATCAGTATTATTATGTAACAAACATCCTTATACTTTAAAAGATTAATCCCTGACAAAATCTCTGAAGATTTATTTTACATAAACATATAAAAGTAGAATTCCTTTGTTTAAAAATGTCTATGAACTCTTTAAAGGCTTTTTGTATATATTCCCAGATTATTTTGCAGAAAAAAATGTATCAAAATACTCTCATAGCAGCAGTAGAGTAATCTCTCAACATACTCTCATCAATTTTATTATTCTTCAATCAATTTTGTTTGGTATAAAGAAAATAGAATTTAATTGACTTATCAAAAGAAAAATTAGATTCTGTTCATATGAATTGTTGCCTAATAGTTAAAAATTTTAGTGACATCCTGAAGGTATTTCATAGAAGTCAATTATTAATATCCATGTTTGGGGTTTTTGTCTTTGATCAGGATATTTGGAAGAAAATGTGCCATTATACAAGTTATGTTATACAGACTTTATCATGTTTGCTGTCTTAAAAATAAGCTTTATTCTGAGCTGAAGGAAATTAATGATCTTAGACTTTAAACATGACCTTTCATTTTAGAAGTAGTTATGTACTTTATGACTATCTTAAATTTACACAGTGCTTCTTTCTTAAAAACACTTCTTCAATTCATTTAACCAACATTTACTAAGTGTATACAGTGTTCTAGAATGCACTATGTGCTGGGACACAATGGTAAACAAAACAGTTTTTGTCCTAAAAGTTCATTTTGTAGGATTTACATAACAGCCTCAGAAAGTCCAGATAATTTCAGCAATTAAAGGAGAAAATTATTTCTGAAAATATACATGTCTCTATAGTATGAGAAATAGAGGTGAATAACTTGACTTCCTGATTGCCAGCCAAGAGCTTAGTCAACTTAGAAATTTCTGCACCTGAGAATTTTTAAACTAATCATGTTCAGTAGTATTTTTTACAGTTAAATGTATGGTATGCATATGTGACTCAGGCATCAAGTGGTCTCTAATCTGCTTATAAAAATGGATAGAGAATTCCATCTTCATGTAAAATATAGAGAATGTCCACAAACTCTGTTTTATTTTTATACATTTTGTGTAACTGGATTTTTTTGTCAGAAGAGAGATGTGATCCTAGTTCAGAAAACACAGAATGCAGTTACATGGTCATTTCTGTCTTTGAATTGCATTTTCAATGACACTTTAAAATAAAACTAGATATTGACTTAAAATGTCAACATTAAATTATATCACCATGGTAAAAAGGAAAAAGCTCACACAATTTTTACCCACCAGACAGATCCTGTTGCTCTGCTTCTCAGCCTTAGTGACAGTTTCCCATTTGTACAAAAGCTATTTCTGTGACAGAAACATGCCTTCTCTTTATTAGTCAGATCTGGAGTTACAACTCTCTCTCTCTAAGAAAAAAAAAAAAAAAAAGAAAAGAAAGCACCACACTGCTTAGAAGCCATAAGAAGGGCAGATAAAATCATCTTCATTCTATACCTTCCACTCACAACACTCAGAGAACTTAGTTTCAATTTTGAAAAATGGCTTAGTGATTAGAATGGAGTCAGGGCACATTTTCAGAAAGATTAATAATTAGGTCTTATTCATACAATAATTGGATAGTGTTATATAGTGTTATTAACATCAAAGAGCAAAACTTTCTTGTCCCAATGCTAGTGAGTAGCCAATTAAGGAATTATTATCTTTGTGTCTCTATCATGGACTATAGCTGCCAGGCTTCTCAGTCAATGGGATTTTTCCAGGCAAGAATACTGGAGCTGGTTGCTGTTTCCTCCTCCATGGGATCTTCCTGATCCAGGGATTGAACCTTCATCTCTGTGTCTCCTGCATTGGCAGGTGGATTCTTTACCACTGAGCCACTGGGAACACCTTGCCTCTCAACATAACTTTGTTAAAACAAACGCATAGATATATTCTTCTATTTTTCTAACCACTTCCCTATTTTTGTGCTAATTTATGTGTAGAATTGTAAAAAGAATAGTTTTATGTCAGAGAGATGTGAGTTTCGATCTTGATGCCACTTAGTTAAATTAACTATATTAACTTGGGCATAAATGCTCCAAACCTGTTTGCTCACCTGTAAAAAGAGTTTTTGTGTGCTCAGTTGTGTCCAACTCTGTGACCTCATGGACCAGGAGTCCACCAGGCTCCTTTGTCCATGAAAATTTCCAGGCAACATACTGGAATGTGTTGCTATTTCCTACTCCAGGGTATCTTCCTGACCCAGGGATTAAACCCATGTCTCATGTCTCCTGCATTGGCTGGCGGATTCTTTACCACTACACCACCTGGGAAGCCCAGATGAATGCCTAAGTAAAAAAACCCAAATAAAAAGAATGAAATGCCCTCAGACAGTATTACAAAAGTCTCTACTCCTTCAGTGTGGTCTGTGCATAATGACTTCCTTTTAAAGAATACTGTACGGAAAAGCAGAAAAACAAGCAACTTTACAATGGAGAAGTCTGACAAGTCCTCCCCAAGGTTGACTTCAACAGTGATGAGTCATGCTGATAGTACCTACCCTGGATATCCTGTGCTGAGAATGACACTTCTCTTCAGTGGTCTTCTTCCCCTAAACCCCAATCTAATTATGAGGAAAAACATCAGAAAAATGTAAACTGAAGGACAGTCTACAAAATGTCCTGACCAGTACTCCCAAGAAGGAAGAAATGGCATCTTTCTTTGTGAAGATTTTTAGTTATTATAAATTATTTGATGAGTCTGTATTTTCAAAATACACATTTCTACCCTACTGATGTCAGGCTTGGCCGTTTGACTTTCTTTGACAAATGAAATGTGAATAGAGATGAAGTGTGTCCCTATGAGCTTCTGTCTTGTGATTTTGTCATGCTATTTTCCCTCTGAAACCTCCATTAAGGCCTCTTGGTTTATCAGTCAAAATCCTAAGTGAAGACAATCAGCTGCCCAGCAGCAGCATTACTATGGCAGGAGAAGGAAATGTCATGTCCTGGGACATGGAGAAGTCCTTAGGGCAGATCACCAAGTGAGGATCCTTGGCTTTGTGCAGGAAGGAATTCCAGATGGAGCCAAAGAAAAGGAAAACCAAGTTTATTTAGAGAGATATAGGTAGAATGCTGACTGTCTCAGAAAGTCAGGGTGGCCCCATGGCAGGAGAATTGATTTTTATGGTCTGAGTAATATCACATGCTAACAAGTGGGAGCAATATTTTTGCTACTTTGGGGAAAGGTGAGGATTTTCCAGGAATTGGACCACTACCCACTTTTTAGCCTTTTTTAGTTTGCTCGGAACTGTCATGGCTTCCCAGGTGGCTCAGTGGTAAAGAATCATTCTGCCAGTGTAGGAGACGCAGATTCGATCCCTGGGTTGGGAAGATCCCCTGGAAAAGGGAATAGCAACTCACTCCAGTATTCTTTTTTTTTTTTTCAATTTTTATTTTTACTTTATTTTACTTTACAATACTGTATCGGTTTTGCCATACATTGACATGAATCCACCATGGGTGTAGATGAGTTCCCAATCCTGAACCCCCCTCCCACCTCCCACCCTGTATCATCTCTCTGGATCATCCCTGTGCACCAGCCCCAAGCATCCTGTATCCTGTATCGAACATAGACTGGTGATTCGTTTCTTACATGATAGTATACATGTTTCAGTGCCATTCTCCCAAATCATCCCACCCTCTCCCTCTCCCTCAGAGTCCAAAATTCCATTCTATACATCTGTGTCTCTTTTGCTGTCTCGCATACAGGGTTATCATTACCATCTTTCTAAATTCCATATATATGTGTTAGTATACTGTAGTAGTGTTTTTTTCTGTCGGGCTTACTTCACTCTGTATAATTGGCTCCAGTTTCATCCATCTCATTAGAACTGATTCAAATGTATTCTTTTTAATGGCTGAGTAATACTCCATTGTGTATATGTACCACAGCTTTCTTATCCATTCATCTGCTGATGGACATCTAGGTTGTTTCCATGTCCTGGCTATTATAAACAGTGCTGCAATGAATATTGGGGTACACGTGTCTCTTTCAATTCTGGTTTCCTCGGTGTGTATGCCCAGCAGGGGGATAGCTGGGTCATATGGCAGTTCTATTTGCAATTTTTCAAGGAGTCTCCACGGTGTTCTCCATAGTGGCTGTACTAGTTTGCATTCCCACCAACAGTGTAAGAGGGTTCCCTTTTCTCGACACCCTCGCCAGCATTTATTGCTTGTAGACTTTTGGATCGCAGCCATTCTGACTGGCATGAAATGGTATCTCATTGTGGTTTTGATTTGCATTTCTCTGACAATGAGTGATGTTGAGCATCTTTTCATGTGTTTGTTAGCCATCCGTATGTCTTCTTTGGAGAAATGTCTATTTAGTTCTTCAGCCCATTTTTTGATTGGGTCTTTTATTTTTCTGGAATTGAGCTGCATAAGTTGCTTGTATATTTTTGAGATTAGTTGTTTGCTTCAAATTCACCAACACCAGCAGCAACAATCAGGACAGCACAGTCAGCCTGGGATGTGCCTGTAATCATGTTTTTGATGAAGTCTCTGTGTCCTGGGGCATCAATGATGGTAACATAGTACTTGCTGGTCTCAAATTTCCAAAGGAAGATATCAATGGTGATACCACGCTCACGTTCAGCTTTCAAAATTTCATGGAACAGAGGAGCCTGGCAAGCTATAGTCTGTTGCTGCTGCTGCTGCTGCTAAGTCAAGTTAGTCATGTCCGACTCTGTGTGACTCCATAGATGGCAGCCCGCCAGGCTCCTCCATCCATGGGACTTTGCAGGCAAGAGTACTGGAGTGGGTTGCCATTGCCTTCTTCGAAGCTGAGGACCTAGCTCTAATCAAATAATGAAGTTCATACCTTGTTCCCTTCTCTTCTTCCATGTTCCCTCCTGTCTCCTACCTCTTCTTCTACCAGCTTCTCACCATTATGCATTAATTGCATATTAATTTCTGAGTTTCTCCTTCCTCTAGTAACCACCTTTAGACTTGAGCATTCTAGCTGTTCTTCTTAAATTTGCTTTTAGCTATTTCCATCATTTTCATTTTTCTGGTGTTTTTAGCCAGAGGCACCAGTGACTGATTGAAGCTCAGGTAAAAATCGCTCAGCTTCTCACCTGCCTTACCCTTTATTCTCTCCACGTTGGCATCCTAATGAAATCATTTAAAATTAACATCCAGAAACTATTTGGATGGAAAAAGAAACCACCACAAGGGAAATTAAGGGTGTTTTAAAAGAGGTTAGGAGCTGCTTATAAGCATGTAAGTCTTATACTTTCTTTTTTCTTTTTTTTTCCTTTTTGCATCAGCTACCTCTTGAATCACTGCCCAGTTGCCAGCTGCAAGTCCTAGCTCCCAAGAATGTCTGGCCAAGCCTAAAATTCTAGTTGACTCATCCAACCTTCATGTTCATCCAGAACTTACTTCAGCATCCAAAATAACTTAAAAAATTGTATTGCATTTTCCTAAGATATCTGCACCTGGTAAATGATGCAAAGGGTAAATGGGCAGAAAAGACTCCTCTTAATCATGTCTCATTTCAACTCACATGCATGCAACTTACATGGGGGAAAATGTCATTAGATTCACCCAACCTTCACAAAGTCAAACTATCCAATCAACTATCTTTGCAGGAAGCAGATGTCCACAGTGCAAACCCAGAGACTCTCTAAAGGGGTGATGCTGTCAGACAATAGGGGGAGCTACCATTCTGAAGTCAGGTGAAGCTTCAGGATTAATTTCACTGGCACAGGGAGCAAGCTCACTGCCATCAAGTAAGCACACACACAACTTTTTCTAGTCCTGTTAAATTAAAAAAGTAAGAGGTTTTATTTTCCTTCTCAACTTCTATCTTAGATTCATATTGTTCTCTACGGAGTTTGTTTATCTCTCTCATCGGAAGATAGAGGATATGTTTGCTCAGGTGGGTGCTATGGCATCAGGAGCCAAAACTGAGGAAAAAGTCAGTCTACGAAATGGTTGTTGAGGAGCAGCCTGTGTACTTCTCCATGAAAATCCTGTTAGCACCACTGTGCAGGGGATTTAGGGGGCTGGGGTGTTAGGATACATTTTTCTGGTACAGAAGCTTAAATGTGTAGTTCAGAAAGACATAAACTAGTCTGGTTTATTTTGCCACATACCAATGGTGTCTGGACAAAATTTGGATCAATTGGATTCCAAATCCTATGAAGCTATGATGGTAATTTAGATTCTATAGCTTTTCAAAAGCTGAAAATTAGGCAGTTTTCACAATGTATAAAGAATCTCTGCAGAATTTTCACTACTATTCCTCTACATACTAAGATGGAGGAGGAGGAGGGTGATAGTTGGAGCAATCCACCTGTGAAAACTTTAATTGCCTTACAGGTTTTATTTTGTTTGGCGAACTGAAACTTGATTTTTTTCTGAGCTCACTATGAAAATCTCTCAGTTCAGATCAGTCACTCAGTCATACCCGACTCTTTGAGACGCCATGGACTGCAGTGCATCAGGCTTCCCTATCCATCATCAACTCCTGGAGCCTACTCAAACTCATGTCCATCACGTGAGTGATGCCATCCAACCATTTCATCCTCTGTCATCCCCTTTTCCTCCTGCCTGCAGTCTTTCTCAGCAGCAGGGTCTTTTCCAATGAGTCGGTTCTTCGCATCAGATGGTCAAAGTATTGGAGTTTCAGCTTCCGCCTGTCTTTCCAATGAATATTCAGGACTGCTTTCCATTAGGATGGAGTGCTTGGATCTCCTTGCAGTCCAAGGGACTCTCAAGAGTCTTCTCTAACACCACAGTTCGAAAGCATCAATTCTTTGGCTGAAAATCTTTGCTGGTCATCAAATTTCTATTTTTTCCTAATCTTAGTTCAGTTGTTTTCGTGTGTATTTTTAAAGATTGTTTTAGTATATACTTTAAATCTTATTTTTAAAGTTTTATGGGAACAAGAGCCAGTTTCCTAGATCTTTTATACATTTTTCATGTACAAAGTTCATAACATGGTCTTATAAGGACTACTTAAAATATATTTTTGAGCATAGTTTATACCATCTTATTGAAGGCAAATAGGAAATTTGCGTATTAAATATTTTGATCACCACATACAATTGTTAAGAAGAATAAGTCATTAGAAACAAAAGTATGCAAACATAGTAAAAAAAAAAAAAAAAGATTACCAAACAGATGGTTATCATCTTGACAACTTGAGACAGAGGTTAAACCCAGAAAGTACAACTTTTGAATTCTTGAAAGAAAGGAATGCACCCTTAAAATATCAAAAGGTAGAACCCAATACTTTTCAGAATATAGTGTTTTGTGGCTTGTTAGAACTTGACATGAGGCACTGATGACGTCTAAATTAAACATAATGAATTGCTAATATGGTGTGTACTTGTGGCTAGGTGATTCAAAGAAAACTATTATTTGGAAAACAATGTTCAGACATTAGCATATTATATTAAAATATGGGACATGGACAGAGACTAGTGACCTAGGTGAGGTGCTAAAGATAAAATTCCCTGGAGTAGTTCTAACTTCTTTAAGTGGTTCTCAGTCTGTGGTTAGTTAAGATCTTTGGAGGAAAATGTAAAAATAGCCTGAGATTTGGGGGACATGGTAAAGGCATTTTTTCCCTTGGAATGCACACTAGACTGCTCAAGTAAGTTTTTACTTCCTTACATATAAAGTTTAGATATTCCAGAGTTTGGGGTTCCTTGATAAGTCACATAACATACGTATAATAAAGAAATAATAAATTCTAATATAAGCACATAGAAAAAAGTGTTCAAACATTTGTACTAGACAATGGTATTAGTCACATCATAAGACTAATTTGTAAATTTAAGTTAAATGCATATGTTTTTTGTTGATAACTAGCCTCAGTGTTAAATTCCCTTCCTCAAACCCCTCTAACCCATCTTAAAAAAAAAAAAGAAATTCACGCCTTTTTATTCACTCCACACATACTCCAAAGAAATATCAATACTTATCTTAATTTAAATTAATCATTCTAAAAAGTTAATTAATTAATTAATCATTCTGTCACTCATTTCATTGGAGTAGTGACCTCTCAGCTTTTTATTCCAGGAGCTACATTTTACACATTCATCATGATCTTAGGGTCTTTCTGATGGAATAAAAAGTAATTGGCACATTTGTGCCTCAGCTGTTGTGCTTCCTGCAGTTGGAGTGTCATGGCTCTAAATCTAGTAAATGTTATTCATCCTTTAAAGTCTAAGTCAGTAGTGTTTCCTTCTTAAAGATTGTGCTGTACAAAGTAGGACTAATAATCTGTTTATTTACATTTATTAAAATCTTTTATTTATTTATTTATTTATTTATTTTATTTTATTTTTTTTTTAGTTTTTTATTTTTTTAAATTTTAAAATCTTTAATTCTTACATGCATTCCCAAACATGAACCCCCCTCCCACCTCCCTCCCCATAACATCTTTCTGGGTCATCCCCATGCACCAGCCCCAAGCATGCTGCATCCTGCGTCAGACATAGACTGGCGATTCAATTCACATGATAGTATACATGTTAGAATGTCATTCTCCCAAATCATCCCACCCTCTCCCTCTCCCTCTGAGTCCAAAAGTCCGTTATACACATCTGTGTCTCTTTCCCTGTCTTGCATACAGGGTCGTCATTGCCATCTTCCTAAATTCCATATATATGTGTTAGTATACTGTATTGGTGTTTTTCTTTCTGGCTTACTTCACTCTGTATAATCGGCTCCAGTTTCATCCATCTCATCAGAACTGATTCAAATGAATTCTTTTTAACGGCTGAGTAATACTCCATTGTGTATATGTACCACAGCTTTCTTATCCATTCATCTGCTGATGGACATCTAGGTTGTTTCCATGTCCTGGCTATTATAAACAGTGCTGCGATGAACATTGGGGTACATGTGTCTCTTTCAATTCTGGTTTCCTCGGTGTGTATGCCCAGAAGTGGGATTGCTGGGTCATAAGGTAGTTCTATTTGCAATTTTTTAAGGAATCTCCACACTGTTTTCCATAGTGGCTGTACTAGTTTGCATTCCCACCAACAGTGTAGGAGGGTTCCCTTTTCTCCACACCCTCGCCAGCATTTATTGCTTGCAGATTTTTGGATCGCAGCCATTCTGACTGGTGTGAAGTGGTACCTCATTGTGGTTTTGATTTGCATTTCTCTAATAATGAGTGATGTTGAGCATCTTTTCATGTGTTTGTTAGCCATCCGTATGTCTTCTTTGGAGAAATGTCTATTTAGTTGTTTGGCCCATTTTTTGATTGGGTCGTTTATTTTTCTGGAGTTGAGCTGCAGAAGTTGCTTGTATATTTTTGAGATTAGTTGTTTGTCAGTTGCTTCATTTGCTATTATTTTCTCCCATTCAGAAGGCTGTCTTTTCACCTTGCTTATATTTTCCTTTGTTGTGCAGAAGCTTTTAATTTTAATTAGATCCCATTTGTTTATTTTTGCTTTTATTTCCAGAATTCTGGGAGGTGGATCATAGAGGATCCTGCTGTGATTTATGTCTGAGAGTGTTTTGCCTATGTTTACATTTATTAAAATCTTATGCTCAAATATGTAACTATTCCAACCTTTTTTTCTCTTTTACAAAATTTATTTCACATTCTAGCTGAAGGTATTGGATTTAAAATTAGCTGTGAATTTCAAGTATTTGAATTAAAACTTTATACTGCCTCTACTAGTTATTGGTTAAAAAGAAAATTCTAGGCTTTTGTATTCCAGTGCTTGTTATTTTTTGTTTTTGCTTTTTTCCTACACAGTGCCTCAGGTTACTTTTTGTTTTCCTATATGTGTGGCAAAGTTGGCTTATCTTCATGCATACCTTATTTTATTATATTTGCTATTTTCTAATTATTCACCACATCATAAATTAATTCATTAATATATTATGGGCATACCTGAGAGCATGTCATAACCAGAACTGTTCTCATATTCCTTAATTATGCTCATCTTTTTAAATAATGGAAGTAAATATTGTTACTAAAGAATCTTTGACTTTTGAGGGTTCTTTTGTTTTACATTTAAGACAATCAAATTTTTGATTGAAACATAATTGATTTACAATATTGTGTCAGTTTCAGGTGTACAGCAAAGTGATTCAGTGTTATGTACATATATATATATATATACATATATATATATATATTCCCAGATTATTTTCCATTGTAGGATATTACAAGACATTGAATGTAGTTCCCTGTGCTATATAGTAAATTATTTTTGCTTTTCTGTCTTATATACAGTACTTTATATTTGTTAATCTCATACCCCAAATTTATCCCTCCCTCTCTTCTCTTTCCCCTTTGGTAACCATAAGTTTATTTTTTGTATTTGTGAGTCTACTTCTGTTTTGTATATAGATTCATTTGTATGTTTTAGATTCCACATAGAGGATACCATATAATATATGTCTTTCTCTGTTTTTTCACTTAGTGTGATATTCTCTAGGTCTATCCATGTTGCCGCAAATAGCGGCATTTCATTCTTTTTATGGCTCAATAGTATTCCCAGGTGGCACTAGTGGTAAAGAACCTGCCTGGCAATGCAGGAGACGTAAGAAACACAGGTTCTAATCCCTGGGTGGGGAAGAATCGCATGGACAGAGGGGCCTGGTGGGCTATAGGTCATGGGCTCCCAAAGAGTCAGACACGACAAACAACAGCACACACAGCATTTCATTGTTTATATTTACCACATCTTTTTAAGCCAATCATCTTTTGACAGGCACTTGGGTTGTTTCCATGTCTTGGCTATTGTAAATAGTTATGCTACGAATATCGGGGTGCGTGCATAATATCTTTTTGAATTTGTTTTCTCTGGATATATGCCGAAAGTGGGGTTACTGGATCATGTTTTTAGTTTTTATGGAACTTCCATGCTACTTTCCATAATGACTGTACCAGTTTTAATTCTCACCACCAGTGTAGAAGGGTTCCCTTTTCCCCACCCATGTGAGCATTAATATTTGTATACTTTTGATGTGAGGTGATACCTTATTGTGGTTTTGATTTGCATTTTTCTAACAATCTGCGATGTTGAGCATCCTTTCATATGTCTGTTGGCCATCTGTATGTCTTCTTTGGAGAGACGTCTATTTAGGTCTACTGACCATTTTTTGATTGGGCTATTTGCTTTAGCATACTGAGTTGTATGAACTGTTTGTATATTTTGGATATTAACCCCTTGTCAGTCACATAATTTTCAAATGTTTCTCTTCCATTCTGAAGGTTGTTCTTTCATTTTGTTGATTTCCTTTGCAGTGCAAAAGTTTCAAGTTTGATTAGGTCCCATTTGTTTATTTTTGCTTTTATTTCTCTTGCCTTGGGAGACTGACCTAAGAAAATGTTGCCATGATTTATGTCTTAGAAGGTTTTGCCTGTATTCATTTCTAGAAGTTTTATGGTGTCATGTTTTACATTTAGATCATAAAACCATTTTGAGTTTATTTTTGTATATGGTGTAAGGGAGTGTTATAGTTTCATTGATTTACATGTAGCTGTAAGAAGAACTCTTTGAATGTTTTTCTTACCATTTTGATCATAACTGTTACTACTTACACAATTTTATTTTTATAAATAAGTTGCATGAGATAGTGACTGTGGTTCCCTGAGATCCATATATGCTTCTTTTCTGGTTTGTATTAAGGTTAACAGACAAGTAACTGTAAATTAGCAAGGTATTGGTATATTAAATATGAGATGAAGTTTTTAAAAAGTGTATGTCAGTGGATGGCCTCTGAATTTCTCTTAGGGAGACAAATGTTTTTGAAAAAGAAACTACCTGTTTAGTGTAGAAAATGAGGATGAAGAATTATAGTTTGGAAGGAAATGTATGAAAGTATTAGCTAAACTGTTCATCATGGAAAGTTATCACAAATTTGGGTATTTCAATGAGGAAGAGAAAAATGACAGAGGTAAGCATCAGACAGGAGAAGTGCTCAGATTATATGGCAGAAGACTCGTGCTCAAAGAGAGTAAATTGGTGAATATCTGCTAACAGAGGTAGTGGAAGAGTTTTAAGAAAAGTATTATCTAATGCTCTGTTTTAAAAGGTTTTCTATGTAGTTTTGTGCTGTCACTCCACTCTTCCATTGCCTTACAGTTTCAGAGGAGTCATCTATACAAATGGACACTATTTTGGAATCAAGAAAAAGTCTTTGTGCCTTCCAATTTTGTGTAAGACAGAGCAAAAAATATAGTCATTGGGGAAGAGATAACAGAGAGAAACTCGAGAGTTCATCTGGAATTGGAAATGAGAACTACTGCTGTCCATGAAAACACCAGTCAGTAGATAACTCTCTGAAGGCTGGATGGTGGGGGAAGGGGGTAGGTTTTCTAGTTCCTAAAAGGATAAGAGGGTTGAATCAATTTTATGATAATCTTTAAACAAAAAAGAAGATTAATTTTGTTGACATTTTGGTATACTTATGAGTGATAAATACTAAACCTATAAAATTATTTTTAAAGTTTTTATAGAAGATGGTGCTATCAATGGAAATAAGATTTCTGTGCCATCTGATTATGCCATATTTCTCATGTCCTCCATGTGTTTATAAGAAAATTATTATCTTCATTTTTAAATCACAGGCACCAGAATATGAAGAAGGTTAGTGACTTTCTGAAGGCCAGTCTGTAAGTTAGAAATTGAATGAAACAATCAAAAACCTACATGACTCAAGTTAAATTCATGATCTATAAATACTGTGGTGAAATAGTTAATACTTGGCACTTCACTAACTATGTAGCACTGGGCATTATCTAAGTAGTGGCATCCTTTTTTTTTTTTAAGTAAATATAACATTGAATAGTTTTGAGGGTTAAATGATATATGCAAAGCATTAAGCAGAGTTCCTGGCCAAATAAGCACTCAATGAATGCTAACATTATTTATTAGGTTTTTTCATTATTATTTAAAAATAAGCATTAGTATTAATAAAGTTATTTACATTCCTTTCAAGTCCTATAATTCCAGAAAGCATTGTCTATAAACACATAAGGATTTTTAGAACAGAATTTTAAAGCATTCTGACTTTTCAGCCCACATCAATTTCAATCTCATGGTCACTACAAATTTATATTAATTTTATTAGGTCTAAAAAGAAATCTCAATTGACCCTGTGGCACTCAGATACCTCAACCCTCCTGTTGGTTGATTATCACCCTGGAACCAGCCCAGCCTGGGTTCAGGCATAATATTCCACAGATGCCTCACAAACTGAAAATTCAATAAAAGGATCCATAGCAGCTGATGGTACAAGAGCCATAGTCAGAGTCTATATGTCAAATTATAATACTGCCACCCTTCCTTATTCCAGCAATTGTTTTTATCATTAAAATTTAAGTATCAGAGTTTAGGACTTCCTCCATCTTCTTGAATGTAATGTGTGTATCATAGATCAGAGATGATGGAAGGGATCTTTTGTCATTGTAGAAGTCAACTCTTTCTAAAAACTGAAAAAAATGAATCCATCCCCATAATGTTCATAACTTGCTCAAGTTCCACAGCAAGTCATGAATTTCTTTCTAATGAAGTAAAAATAAAAGACTACTATGGTAGTCAAGGCTATGGTTTTCCCAGTAGTCATGTATGGATGTGAGAGTTGGACTGTGAAGAAAGCTGAGCACCAAAGAATTGATGCTTTTGAACTGTGGTGTTGGAGAAGACTCTTGAGAGTCCCTTGGATTGCACGGAGATCCAACTAGTCCATTCTAAAGGAGATCAGTCCTAGGTATTCATTGGAAGGACTGATGCTAAAGCTGAAACTCCAATACTTTGGCCACCTCATGAGAAGAGTTGACTCACTGGATAAGACCCTGATGCTGGGAGGGATTGTGGGCAGGAGGAGAAGGGGATGACAGAGGATGAGATGGCTGGATGGCATCACCAACTCGATGGACATGAGTCTGAGTGAACTCTGGGAGTTGATGATGGACAGGGAGGCCTGGCAGGCTGCAATTCATGGGGTCGCAATGAGTCGGACACGACTGAGCAACTGAACTGAACTGATGGTCACCAAAAATGACAGGTAGTTAATTTCTGTTAAAACTTTATTGAGGTCTAATTAACATACAATAAACTTTACATGGGCTTCTCAGATTCCTCAGATGGTACATGCCTGCAATGTAGGAGACCTGGGTTCCATCCCTGGGTCAGAAAGATCCCCTGGAGGAGGAAATGGTAACTCACTCCAGTATTCTTGCTTGGAGAATCCCATGGACAGAGGAGCCTGGCCAGCTACAGTCCATGGAGTCACAAAGAGTTGGACATGACTGAGTGACTAACACTTTCACTTTCAAACTCCATATAGTTAAACATTAAGAGTTTTTATATATCTGTAGACTCTTGAAACCATCACTGCAGTCAAAATAATGAACATATCTATCACCCCCAGAAAGTTTTTTCATATCTCTTTATAATTTTTTCCTCCTGCTCCTCCTTTGTCCCTTCTATCCTACCCTTGTCCCAAAGTAACCGCTGATCTGGCTTTCTATTACTATAGTTTAATTTTCACTTTTTAGAATTTTTATGAATAAAATTATATAGTATTTATTTTGTCTGACTTCTTTCACTTCATAAAATTATTTTGAGGTATATCCCTGTTTTTGCATGTATTGGTAGTTGTACCCTTTTATTGATGAGAAATATTCCATTCTATAGCTATACTAAAATTAGTTTATTCATTTACCTAGACAGATGTAAATATGTACTTTTGGGTTTTCCAATTTGGGGCTATTAAAAATAAAGTGACAATGAGTATAGTGTAAAAGTCTTTGAGTCAACATCTGCTTTTGTTTTTCTTGGGTAAATACCTTGGAGTGAGTTAAACATTGGAGTAATATGGTAGGTATGTATTTAAATATACTGTCAAAATACCTTCAAAAGTAGTTAAATCATTTTACATTTCCATCCACAGTTGCTCCGTGTATTTGTCAACATTTTGTGTAAACAGTCTTTATTTTAGCTGTTCAAGTGGATATGTAGGGATAATATCATTGTAGTTTTTATTTGCATTTCACCAATGACTCAAGATATTGAGCATATTTTGTGTGTGTGTATTTGACATCTATATATCTTCTTTGACATGTCTATTAAAATCTTTTTGCCCATTTTTAAATTGGGTTATCTTCTTTCTACTGGAGCGTAAGAATTCTTTATACATTCTGGCCATTTCCAGAAACATTTAATCATTTATTGCTTTATCATGCTGGTGAGAATATCCAGTACATTATTAAATAGAAATGGTGGGATTAGATATCCTTACCCTGTTCCTGACTTTAGGAGTAAGTCTTTCACCACTAAAGTGCCTTTTATCAGGCCAAAGAAGTTACCTTACATTTATTGAATAAGACTTCTTTTTAATAGAACAGAACTCCCTTGGTGTCACAGGAGAGAGTTTGGCTGTGAAATTTAGTTGTAGTTCCCATGGGCACAAAAGCCCTGTACGCAAAAGTGAAAGTCAGAGGCTTGTTTTGGAATCAAACAGTACTGGCCACACAGGAAGCAAATTTTTGCTTCTAAAAGGAATGAAAAATACTAATATATGTGCCTATGTTTTTATTATGCTTTATGTTAGAAATTAACAGTTGATCACAGCATTCTTTACTGGAAAACCCAAATGCAGACACTGAAACCTGGTCATCGTGGGGTCTGGGCAGCCACTAAACTTGGCATGTGTAATGAGTATTTTCACCCATGTCCTGTAATATTTATACATGTCTACTAGTTGCTCAGTCATGTCCAACTCTTTGCAACCCCCATGGACTGTGGCCCAACAGGCTCCTCTGTCCATGGAATTCTTCAGGCAGGAATATTGGAGTGGATTGCCATTTCCTTCTCCAGGGGATCTTCCTGACTCAGAGATCAAACCCAGGTCTCCCGCATTGCAGACAGACTGTTTACCATCTGAGACACCAAGGAAGCAAAGAATAAAATATTCAGTTAAGCAACACTGTGGATGTGAGTATAGTCTCACTTGGTATCTGAATAGTGTTAATAAACAAGTTTAGAGACTTATCTTACAGCTTTGGGAGCCTTTTCATAACTATTCCTCCAGAAAACCTTGTGGAGAGGGCCATGATTTGGAGACTGGATCATTCATAATACTGTGGAACCATAGGATGTTCCAAAAGTAAAGTTCCTTTGAAATTGTTTAACTCCAATGTTTTCACACTTTTCTATTTTTGGCCTTAAAACATTTCTTTTAAAGAACTCTACAGAAAAATCCAACACATAAGCCAACTGAAAGTAGAACTGTTGTAGTCTCCCTATACCCCATCCCTTTGGAGCCCCTGGGATATTTCAATGAAAGATGCTGAGGCTCCACTGAGTGAAGTTTCAAAACCACTAATCTCATCCAACTTTCACTTTATGGATGTTGAAGTATAAGTGATGTAAAGTACCTAACAGAGTGAAAAATTTGAGGCTTGAAGACGAATCACTCGTTCCTGGTCTGATATTTTCTTCTGAACCATGTACATACAAATAAAAAATTTTCATTATATATACACAAGTCACTAATGATAATAATAAACTGCATGTGTGTGTTACTCATTCAGTCGTGTCCATTTCCTTGAGAACCCATGGGCTATAGCCTGCCAGGTTCCTCTGCCCATGGTATTCTCCAAGCAAGAATACTGGAGTGGGTTGCCATTTCCTTCTGCAGCCATATAATAATCTAAAAAAGTCTCATTTACCTCTCATTTGGCTCCATAGCATCTTCATTTGCAAATTAGGAAACTGAGGCTCAAAGAGAAGTCATTTGCCCAAGAGAGCTGCCATGTTGCTAGGTTGAGACTCAAGCACAACTTTACCCATACTTAGGCTAACATACCATGTGCTCTGTACCCACAAAAATTGAGAGCTCCTGGCCTTATGCAAAACTCCAGGCTCATGTATCCCGACACTCATGGGTTATTTACATCTCCATCTTCAATGCCTCACAGATATCCTCAACTAGTCACATTCAAAGGTGAGGTAACATTTCTGCTACCCCCTCAAATGCATGTAGGTGAGTTTTGGGTATTTGCATTTAAAAAAGTCTCCCCAGGCAGTAATACTGTGCAGCTGGGATGATGAACCACTGGCCTAGAGAATAGAACTAAGCACAGTACACAAACCCTTTATAATAATTCCAGTGTAAGAAATCAAATCTAATTCTCTGCTACTCTCTGCCTGCTACTTTATGCTCTAGGGTCATAAGTGTTGTTGTTCACTCCCTCATATCCAACTCTTTGCAACCCCATGGACTGCAGCATGCCAGCTTCCCTGTCCTTCACATATAGAGGAGCTGGAAGGCTTTAAGCAAATACTGAAAATGTATTTGCTCCACTCATGATGAAGGTTGGAAGCTAGGACGAACATAACAAAGGGTTATGAGCATTAACTGAGTGCCCGAGGCTGGGAACGGATGACGAAGGGTCATACACCCGGCCTTGAGGCGTTCAGAGGCTTCCTTCTGACCACCTGTTTCTCAGAGCAAGGACTGTTGTTTCATGATAAGACTCCCTTTAGAGTTTCGCCAAAGCTATGTTATGGCTTGGGCTGTGGGAACTGTATTTTATGCTTGAATGCTTTGATGTTTTATCGAGAAAGGCTACGTGCAAGTCTGCTTTATGCTCTGCTCCCTGAGACCATATATCTGCGAAAGCTGGATAATAAAATTTGTCAGTCCACTAGAGGCTGTCCCTGAGTGTCCCCTTCAGAGTGCTGCTCTCCGAGCCTTACATCCACCAACTCCTGGAGCTTGCTCAAATTCATGTGCATTGAGTCAGTGATGCCATCCAACTGTCTCGTCCTCTGTCGTCCCCTTCTCCTCCTTCCTTCAATATTTCCCAGTATCAGGGTCTTTTCCAATGAGTCAGTTCTTCCCATAAGGTGGCCAAAGTATTGGAGCTTCAGTTTCAGCATCAGTCCTTCAAATGAATATTCAGAACTGATTTCCTTTAGGATGGACTGGTTTAATCTCTTTCCTGTCCTAGGGACTCTCAAGAGTCTTCTCCAACAACCAGAGTTCAAAAGCATCAATTCTTTGGTGCTCAGCCTTCTTTATGGTCCAACTCTCACATCCATACATGACCACTGGAAAAACCATAGCTTTGACTATTTGGACCTTTGTCAGCAAAGTGATTTCTTTGCATTTTAGTACACTGTCTAGGTTTGTCATAGCTTTTCTTCCAAGGAGCAAGTGTCTTTTGATTTCATGGCTGCAGTCACCATCTGCAGTGATTTTGGAGCCCAAGGAAATGAAGTCTGTCACTCTTTCCATCATTTCCCCATTTATTTTCCATGAAGTGATGGGACTGGATGCCACGATCTTAGTTTTCTGAATGTTGAGCTTTAAGCCAACTTTTTCACTCTCCTCTTTCACTTTCATCAAGAGGCTTTTTAGTTCCTCTTCACTTTCGACCATAAGGGTGGTATCATCTGCATATCTGAAGTTAGTATATTTCTCCTGGCAATTTTGATTCCAGCTTGTGCTTCATCTAGCCTGGCATTTCTCATGATGTACTCTGCATATAAGTTAAATAAACAGGGTGACAATATACAGCCTTGGCATACTCCTTTGCCAGCTTGGAGCCAGTCCATTGTTCCATGTCCAATTCTAACTGTTGTTTCCTGACCTGCACACAGGTTTCTCAGGAGGCAGGTAAGGTGGTCTGGTATTCTCATCTCTTTCAGAATTTTCCATAGTCTGTTTTGATCCACTCAGTTAAAAGTCTTTAGTATAGTCCATAAAGAAGAAGTAGATAAATTTCTGGAATTCTCCTGCTTTTTCTATGATCCAATGGATGTTGGCAATTTGATTTCTGGTTCCTCTGCCTTTTTTAAATCAAGCTTGAACATCTGGGAGTTCTCAGTTCACATACCATTGAAGCCTACTTTGGAGAATTTTGAGCATTACTTTTCTACCATGTGATCATAATATCTACCATGTGATCATAATATCTACCATTTATTGAGCTTGATATATTTTTTCACCCTTTTGTATTAATACAATGTTCCTTCCTCTCTTCCCATATACCTAACAAACTTTTATTTGTCCTTTAAGACCTTGCTTAAGCAGCGTCTACTGGGTAAAGATTTCCCTGACCTTTCTAGGCAAAGTTCTTGGCTCATTCTTTTGGTACAGTTTTTACCATGCATATTATTCTATTATTGCATTTGTAATAGTGACTTATTTAAACAATTATCTCCCTTATTGGACTGTTGGTGGAACCATGTCTTGCTCATTTTTTTTTTTTTTTTGCATAATGGGGATAATTTACACAGTTTCTTATTCCTTCCCCTTGACTCAGTGCAAATGTTCCTGATTTTGTAGGACCATTCTTTTTCCTAAATATGAAGGAATCTTGAATATAGCTCACAAATATCTCCTGCATGTAAAGAATTGCAGGGATTGGCAGCAAAAGCAAATAAAGTCAGCAATCTAGGAATCAGTGTTGTTGTTGCTTAGTCACTGAGTAGTGTCCAACTCTTTTGCGACCCCATGGACTACAATTTTCCAGATTCTCTGTCCATGGGATTTCCCAGGCAAGAATACTGGAGTGGCTTGCCTCTCCTGCTTGTTGATCAATTAAACAAGACAGAGTTGTTGTGCATCTGTTGTATGCTTGACACTATGCTAGGCATCCCAGCAGTACAACAGCAGGTAATCTGGGCCTAAAATTGCGAACTCTCTATTTTGTCACCTTGATAAATGAAGGTGTGAAGGACTTGATATATATAAAGCATATTTGTGGTTTAAAATGAATAAACAGAGCAGGTAACATTTACTCCCAAAACCTTAAAATAAGAAAAATAAGCAACCTATCATAAGACTTGTTTATAGGGGTCTTCTCCAATCTTCTGGTGGATGCCTACAATTCTTCCATTAGAGCTTCATCTTGTTAATATAAGAGTTTGATCTTTGTTAAAATGCAAATAAATTCAGGGATGTTTATTCAATTTTATTATTGTTATTGAATGTTTAAACAATTCAAGTCATTGTTTTTAATTAATTGTGCCTCCCTGCTAATAAATTACATAGGAGTAGGTTTTTAGGAAGATAGAGGATGAGAGGAAGAGGGAGTATAGGAAAGAGGTGTTGGCAAGTGGGTAAAAAGTTGAGGAACTGAATGCTGAGACAATGTACAAATTCACAGGGCTTAATCAAATACGGTATGAATTATTGGATGAGCAAAATTAATGTAGATTATTATAAAAGAATATAAGAATACTAACATTTGGTTATTTCTAATACTTTGCAGAAATTTACTAATATAAAAAGTAAATATATAATAGAGTGAACAAATCAAAAGGTTGTTGACAATAAAGATACAATGTCAGAGACAAGCACAATATCCAGTGATATGGATAGTTCAGTAAATTATGTATTTACATTAGAAATGATGTTCTAGAATAGTTTATCATTTCTTAAGAGATTACAGGATAGGAAAGATAGGATAATTGGTTAAAAAAATCCACATTATAAAATAGCATATGTGAGCCTATATTTGTGAAAAATGTGTATACATTGAGAAAAGGACCTCACCCTGATGTTCACAGTGCCTATCATTTCAGGGCAGGGAAGAGACTATGAATATTCCTTTTAAGGAAATAAAAATTTGCCTATCTATGTTCTTTAATTTTGTTTTGAACTGCAATTTTAAAACTATAATAAACTTTTTAAAGGCAATCCGCTAGAAGTTATACAATTTGAGTGTATTCTGTCAGATCACACTGGATTATTAATTAAAAGGGGATGTGGGGGTGAACATATGCAGATGAGTACATGATTAAGAGCCCCAGTGAGGATTTTATAAAACAGAGAAGTGCCAAAGTTGTCCAGCGGTCACTATATGCACAACCCTGCTTATATGACAGAAACAAACCCAGAGCGCCTGTATAATTTAAAAATATTCAAAGTCAAATAAGATTTATAAGATGAAGAGTTTCATTCATGAAAATACATGCCTATTTTAATAACAATGAAGATTCAAGAATGCTTGACTGTTAAAGATACTATTAAGAAATAGTGCACAGAGCTAGAATTAATCACTTACAAAGTTGAGGAAAATTCCTCAAGTAAAGGGAAACTTAACATCCTAATCACACACTAATAGAAACCATAATAGTAAAATTTTAAAAAAGATTACATGGGACATGTATTCAGTATGACATTTAATCCACTTGTAATGCTGTTCAATATGTTCATCTGTACTTGTTTTATTTCTTCCCCTTCCTTGAACTCAGAGAATCGGATTTGGGGAACCTATTCTACTTTCTCCAGTAATTAATTCAAGGAAACAGTATATCAGAGATTAAAATCTCCTCACATAGTTCTTGAGTTCTCATTTCTTTATTAAGCTTACTGAATGTCAGTGGTATTATAAAACACAAAAGTCTAACTTTTCCAGTAACTTTTAAGATGCTTGCTGCAAGCAGAATCAAAATTAACAAAAGAAACAACTCAGAAACAATACAAAAATCTTGGTAGTGCATTAACACTGGGAAGAATTTAAATGCCACATGCAAATATCAAATGACATTTACAAAGCACATAACCTGTCTAATTCTGTAAGCTAATGCAGTAATTACAGACTTTATACTTTCCAACAAAATCACCATTGAGAGTACACTAGCCAGGAAAAATTCAATCCTAGTATCAAAGCCACAAAGAACTGCTGAAACTGTCACCCACTCAGATTTAAAGTTCAGAGGGTTAATTGTGTTAATTAACTAATTGACTGACTCTTTTGTTCCTTAAGAATGAATGTCAGGAGTTAGTACCTGTATAGAATAAATATTCATATCTAGTTCTATATCCATATCTGCATATGCATCTGAATATATGCATATTTGTATATCTATCTCATCTGGGCTTCAGTGATGGACAGCAGAGCCTGGTGGGCTACAGTCCATGGGATCACAAAGTCAGACACAAATGAACACACAAACACAACACTGACATATTCAGTAATTTGCTGCTATGAAAAATTAGGAGTACTAACTCTGGGAAATATTCAGTTTATAACCAAAGACAATATCTTTAAAAGAAAAAAGCCATACTCTAAAATAGTTTTGTTTAATAGAACATTCTGAAATGATGGAAATATTCTATACTGCCCTATCTAACACACTAGCCACTAGAGCATTTGAAATGTGGTTCAGTTCAGTCAGCTCAGTCGCTCAGTTGTGTCTAACTCTTTGCGATCTCATGGACTGCAGCATGCCAGGCTTTCCTGTCCATCACCAACTCTGGAGCTTGCTCACACTCATGTTCATCAAGTCGGTGATGCCATCCAACCATCTTATCCTCTGTCACCCTTCTCCTCCTGTCTTCAATCTTTCCCAGCATCAGGGTCTTTTCCAATGAATCAATTCTTTGCATCAGGTGGCCGAAGAATTGGAGTTTCAGCTTCATCATCAGTCCTTCCAATGAATATTCAGGACTGATCTTCTTTAGGATGGACTGGTTTGATCTCCTTACTGTCAAAGGGATTCTCAAGAGTCTTCTATAACACTACAGTTCAAAAGAATCAATCTTCGGTGCTAAGTTTTCCTTATAGTCCAACTCTCGCATCCATACATGACTACTAGAAAAACCATACCTTTGACTAGATAGAACTTTGCCACAAAGTAATGTTTCTTCTTTTTAATATGCTGTCTAGGTTGAACTTAGCTTTTCTTCCAAGGAGTAAGCGTCTTTTAAGTTCATGGCTACAGTCACCATCTGCAATGATTTTGGAGCCCAAGAAAATAAAGTCTGTCACTATTTCTATTGTTTCCCCATCTATTTGCCATGAAGTAATGGAACTGGATGCCAGAATCTTAGTTTTTTGAATGTTGAGCTTTAAGCCAGCTTTTTCACTCTCCTCTTTTATTTCCATCAACAGGCTTACCAGTTCTTCGCTTTCTGCCATAAGGGTGGTGTCATCTGCATCTCTGAGGTTATTGATACTTCTCCTGGTAATCTTGATCCCAGCTTGTGCTTCATCCAGCCCAGTATTTTGCAAGATGTATTCTGCAAATAGGTTAAATAAGCAGGGTGACAATATACAGCCTTGACCTACTCCTTTCCCGATTTGGAATCAGTCTGTTGTTCCATCTCCAATTCAAACTGTTGCTTCTTGATCTACATACAGGATTCTCAGGAGGCAGGTAAGCTGGTCTGGTATTTCCATCTCTTTAAGTATTTTCCACAGTTTGTTGTGATCTACACAGTCAAAGGCTTTGGCATAATCAATAAAGCAGAAATAGATGTTTTTCTGATATTCTCTTGCTCTATCTATAATCCAACAGATGTTAGCATTTTGATCTCTGGTTCCTCTGCCTTTCTAAATCCAGCTTGAACATCTGGAAGTTCATGCTTCAGGTACTGTTGAAGCCTGGCTTGGAGAATTTTGAGCATTACTTTGCTACCATGTGAAATAAGTACAATTGTGTAATAGTTTAACTTATATGCAGAGTATATCATGAAAAACACTGGGCTTGATGAAGCACAAGCTAGAATCAAGATTGCCAGGAGAAATATCATTAATTCAGATATGCAGATGACACTACCCTAATGGCAGAAAGTGAAGAAGAACTAAAGAGGCTCTTGATGAAAATGAAAGAGGAGAGTGAAAAAGTTGGCTTAAAGCTCAACATTCAGAAAACAAAGATCAAGGCATCTGGTCCCATCACTTCATGGCAAATAGATGGAGAAACAGTAGAAACAGTGGCAGACTTTATTTTTTTAGGCTCCAAAATTACTGCAGATGGTGACTGAGCCATGAAATTAAAAGATCCTTACTACTTGGGAGGAAACTTATGACCAACCTAGACAGCATATTAAAAAGCAGAGAGGTTACTTTGCCACTTGGAGCCAGGCTTCAGCAATACATGAACCATGAACTTCCTGATGTTCAAGCTGGTTTTAGAAAAGGCAGAGGAACCAGAGATCAAATTGCCAACATCCGCTGGATCATCGAAAAAGCAAGAGAGTTCCAGAAAAACATCTATTTCTGCTTTATTGACTATGCCAAAGCCTTTGACTGTGTGGATCACAATAAACTGTGGAAGATTCTGAAAGAGATGGGAATACAGACCCCCTGACCTGCCTCTTGAGAAATCTGTATGCAGGTCAGGAAGCAGCAGTTAGAACTGGATATGGAACAACAGACTGGTTCCAAATAGGAAAAGGAGTATGTAAAGGCTATATATTGTCACCCTGCTTATTTAACTTCTATACAGAGTACATCATGAGAAACGCTGGACTGGAAGAAACACAAGCTGGAATCAAGATTGCCAGGAGAAATATCAATAACCTCAGATATGCAGATAACACCACCCTTATGGCAGAAAGTGAAGAGGAACTAAAAAGGAGGAACTCTTGATCAAAGTGAAAGTGCAGAGTGAAAAAGTTGGCCTAAAGCTCAACATTCAGAAAATGAAGTTCATGGCATCTGGTCCCATCACTTCATGGGAAATAGATGGGGAAATAGTGGGAACAGTGGCAGCCTTTATTTTGGGGGGGTCTCCAAAATCACTGCAGATGGTGATTGCAGCCATGAAATTAAAAGACACTTACTCCTTGGAAGAAAAGTTATGACCAACCTAGATAGTATATTAAAAAGCAGAGACATTACTTTGCCGACTAAGGTCCACCTAGTCAAGGCTATGGTTTGTTCTGTGGTCATGTATAGATGTGAGAGTTGGACTGTGAAGAAGGCTGAGTGCCGAAGAATTGATGCTTTTGAATTGTGGTGTTGGAGAAGACTCTTGCGAGTCCCTTGGACTGCAAGGAGATCCAACCAGTCCATTCTGAAGGAGATCAACCCTGGGATTTCTTTGGAAGGAAAGATTCTAAAACTGAAACTCCAGTACTTTGGCCACCTCATGTGAAGAGTTGACTCATTGGAAAAGACTCTGATGCTGAGAGGGATTGGGAGCAGGAGGAGAAGGGGACAACAGAGGATGAGATGGCTGGATGGCATCACTGATTCGATGGACGTGAGTCTGAGTGAGCTCCGGGAGTTGGTGATGGACAGGGAGCCTGGCGTGCTGCGATTCATGGGGTCGCAAAGAGTCGGACACGACTAAGCAACTGAACTGAACTGAACTACTTTGCCACCAAAGGTCCATCTAGTCAAGTCTATGGTTTTCCAGTAGTCATGTGTGGATGTGAGTTGGACTGCAAAGAAAGCTGAGTGCAGAAGAATTGATGTTTTTGAACTGTGGTATTGGAGAAGACTCTTGAGAGTCCCTTGGACTGCAAGGAGATCCAACCAGTCCATCTTAAAGGAAATTGGTCCTGAATATTTATTGGAAGGACTGATGTTGAAGCTGAAACTCCAATACTTTGACCACCTGATGCGAAGAGCTGACTCATTTGAATAGACCCTATACTGGGAAAGATTGAAGATGGGAGGAGAAGGGGCCGACAGAGGATGATATGGTTGGAATGCATCACTGACTCAATGAACATGAATTTGAGTAAACTCTGGGAGTTGGTGATGGACAGGGAGGCCTGGCATGCTGCAGTCCATGGGGTCGCAAAGAGTTGGACACGACTGAGTGACTGAAATGAACTCGACTGAACCTGAACATTCTTTGGCATTGCCTTTCTTTGGAATTAGAGTGAAAACTGATCTTTTCCAGTCCCGTGGTCACTACTGAGTTTTCCAAATTTCCTGGCATATTGAGTGTAACACTTTCACAGCATCATCTTTTAGGATTTGAAATAGCTCAACTGGAATTCCATCACCTCCACTAGCTTTGTTCATAGTGATGCTTCCTGAGGCCCACTTGACTTCACATTCCTGGATGTCTGGCTCTAGGTGAGTGATCACACCATCATGGTTATCTGGGTCATGAAGATCTTTTTCATACAGTTCTTCTGTGTATTCTTGCCACCCCTTTCTAAAACCTTCTGTTTCCGTTAGGTCCATACCATTTCTGTCCTTATTGTGCCTATATTTGCATGAAATATTCCCTTGGTATCTCTAATTTTCTTGAAGAGCTCTCTATTCTTTACCATTCTATTGTTTTCCTCTATTTCTTTGCACTGATCATTGAGGAAAGCTTTGTTCTCTCTCCTTGCTATTCTTTGGAATTCTGCATTCAGGTGGGCATATCTTTCCTTTTCTCCTTTGCCTTCAGCTTCTCTTCTTTTTTCAGCTATTTGTAAGCCCTCCTCAGACAACCAGTTTGCCTTTTTGCATTTCTTTATTGGGTATGGTCTTGATCACTGCCTCCTGTACAGTGTCATGAACCTCCATCCATAGTTCTTCAGGCACTCTATCAGATCTAATCCCTTGAATCTATTTGTCACTTCTACTGTATAATCATAAGGGATTTTATTTAGGTCATACTTGAATGGTCTAGTGGTTTTCCCTACTTTCTTCAATTTAAGCCTGAATTTGGCAATAAGGAGTTTATGATGGGACAGTCAGCTCCCAGTCTTGTTTGTGCTGACTCTATAGAGCTTCTCTATCTTTGGCTGCACAGAGTATACTCAATATGATTTTGGTATTGACTATCTAGCGATGTCCATGTGTAGAGTTTTCTCTTGTGTTTTTTGGAAGAGGGTGTTCTCTATGACCAGTGTGTTCTCTTGGAAAGACTCTGTTAGCCTTTGCCCTGCTTTATTCTGTACTCCAAGGCAAATGTGCCTGTTAATCCAGATATTTCTTGACTTCCTACATTTGCCTTCCAGTGCCCTATGATGAAAAGGCCATCTTTTGGGGGTATTTGTTCCAGAAGGTCTTATAGGTCTTCATAGAGCCACTCAACTTCAGCTTCTTTAGCATTACTGGTTGAGGCACAGACTTGGATTACTCTGATATTGAATGGCTTGCCTTGGAAATGAATAAAGATCATTCTGTCATTTTTGAGATTGCACCCAAGTACTCAATTTTGGACTCTTTTGTTGACTATGAAGGCTACTCCATTTCTTCTGTGGGATTCTTGCTCACAGTAGTAGATATAATGGTCATTCTCCCATTCCAGTCCATTTTAGTTCACTGATTCCTGAAATGTCAATGTTTATTCTTGCCATCTCCTGTTTGGCCACTTCCAATTTGCCTTGATTCATGGACCTAACATTCCAAGTTCCTATGCAATATTGTTATTTACAGCATTGAACTTTATTTTCATCACAAGTCATATCCACAACTGGGTTTCATTTTTGCTTTGGCTTCATCTCTTCATTCTGGAGTTATTTCTCCACTCTTCTCCAGTAGCATATTGGGCACCTACCAACCTCGGGAATTCATCTTTCACTGTCATGTCTTTTTGTCTTTTCATGGTGTTCATACCCAGTTCAGTAGGTGCCCAATATGCTACTGGAGAAGAGTGGAGAAATAACTCCAGAACAGTATGAAATGTGGTTAGTTTGACTGAATGACTGATTTATTTTCTTTTATTTTAATTAACTTAAATAGCCAGATTTGCCTATTCACTACTGTATTGAGCAGCTCTTAAGAAGTTAATGAAATAACAGTGATGAAATGCTGTCCAAATAAAATAGCCTCCATTTACTTACCAACTGTTTGCATATGAACAAGTTAGACTTCCCTTCTACAGAATTAAGCCATCCACAAGGATTGATCACAAGGAAAATGGGTAGAAGACACACAAGCTATTTGGGATATTTAGGATGTTTTGTTAAGGTGGAGACAGCATTATTCTCTCTGTATATGCAGTAAATAGCCCATGGTTTTTCTCTATGATTTATAGACAAAGAAGTACCCAGGAACTTCACAAAGGCAATGCCCAGGGCTGCTGCAGCCACCACCAGCACATTGCTCCTCAGCCAGCTCCTAATCTTCTCTACACAGTCCTCAGTGTGATCTCCTTGAAATTTATTCCACAGCCTTGAGTGACACTGACACAGCAGGAGTGAGGGACTTGCTTGGTCACGAGTGGGATCATCTCTTACTCTATGTAGTTAGCCACCCCAGAGTACCTAAATCACCTGGGAAGATTGTTAAATGCAAAATGCAGATTCATTGTGTCTGATATGGTAAGACTCTGCATTTCTAACAAGCTCCCTGCTGATATCCATATTTTGGTCTGCGCCACACTTTGAATAGCAAGGGTCTCTACATCATTCTGCTTTTCTTGGGATAGTGCTACGGGGCTACCATAAGTATTCAATACATGGTAATGGATGAACGAAGACAAATCAAAGTATATGTGCACAAAGATTATTTTCAAAATTTTCAAAGTACTTCTTTCTTAAGAAAACCAGTACCTACATTTTAAAAATAACCATTAAGCTTAATATGAAATCAAGTTACATATTATGTGATTTCATCTCCATTTCTGTGACAAAGTGTGTTTGGTTTTAACCCTCATTGGGATAATATTCTAATTTAAAAAAATAGCAACAGCAAAATGAACAAGTAATTAGTTTAATTTTGAGGTCTGAAATAAACATTTCAGATTCTTTTCTTCTTTCCCCTTTCATTCCCAGTAGCTCTCTGGGGAGCGTGTAAAACTAGGAAGACACTTCCTTCCTATGGTATTGCTCAAAGTCTGCCTTATCATGTCTAAATTCAGGCTTTCTCACCCTGGGCATAAATGCTCAAGGAGGTAATGGATCCCAGTCATTGATTGGTAGCAGCTTTCATCCAGCAAGTTCTAGAGAGCAGTTGGGTGGAGGCATTAAACAATGCACACTTAGGCTGTGGTTAGAACGGTTAGAAGGCAGCCAGAGGGCATGCCAATCACCTTCCGGCTGTGGCAGTGCCAGGCAGAGGGATGACTGGCTGGAGACAGGAATGCTGCATCAGGGCTACTTCGGGTCATTTATGCCCAGGCTCTGGGGGCCACAGAGGCACTGCAGAATGTAGGAGAGGAGGGGCAAGTGTCCTGTTGCAGCGTCCAGTAGTCTCTTACAAAGGACTTTCTTATTTGGCTCTTTTATTTATTTTTAAATTTTCTTGGTACTTTATTTTATAAGAAAACTATTGGTTTTAAATGACTGTTTTATTTTTGAGCAATAAAGGAATTAATTTCAATGAACCAAAATGAAATATTTGTGAATAATCCTATTTAGTAGCCAGAGGTAATTTAACAATCTAGAAATGGCTGCTTTAATGAACAACAATGAAAATAATTTTTAATAATTTTTAAAGATCTTGTTACTCGGAAAGTCCAGCTGACACATATTTTCTACAGATTACATGGGGAAATTAAAAATATGAAAATATCTTTGGGATTGATAAGTTCACAACAGACAGAGGGAAATAAATATTTTCAGCAAGTTTTAAGCTCTTCTTCCCTTCCCTTTGTTGTAAATTGCTGTGTTGTCTTTTTAGTCACAGACTATGTAAAAAATTGGCTACTAAACATTTTCAACAACTTTGAAAGCATTTATAGATCTTTCTTCCTTGCCAACTCTTGGTTCATATCCTTTATGTTCTCAATGTGTACTTATAGTAGTATCTCATCTAAAGTATTTATATGCATTTTATAAGATGAATTTATATCTTATTCTGATTTTGACTTACTATATTGAGTATACTTTCATCCAACTGACACCTTTACAATAGCTTCATTATTCCAAATTTTTGGCAAGTAATTGTGAGCTCTTTTATGTAACATTTATTAAGTAATGTTCAAAAAACCATCTCCTAGGTTCTGAGAATACAGAGATGAAATGATGTCCTTCCCTCAAGAACCTGTGACTCAAAGGCCAAGTTTTCAAATTTTTTTATGCATGAATGTCTTTCTCATAACATGGCTCTTTTGTTCATATACTGTTTTATCAATTATTCCATTCTGTTAATCCATTAGTTGATGGAAACTATTAAGAATATGCACAGACTCATCTTTATAGTGTACTTCTGAGAACTGATGCACCAGTTCCGTATCATGAAAGTAACTGTGGCCCTGTGTCCATATATTGAACTGTCCTCTGAGTTAATAATGACTTTGTTTTAGGCCAGGGTTTTAGAGCATCAGTCAGTTCAGTCATTCAGTCATGTCCGACTCTTTGCAGCACGCCAGGCCTCCCTGTACGTCAACAACTCCCAGAGTTCACCCAGACTCACGTCCATCGAGTCAGTGATGCCATCCAGCCATCTCATCCTCTGTCATCGCCTTCGCCTCCTGCCCCCAATCCCTCCAAGCATCAGAGTCTTTTCCAATGAGTCAACTCTTCACATGAGGTGGCCAAAGTACTGGAGTTTCAGCTTTAGCATCATTCCTTCCAAAAGAAATCCCAGGGCTGATCTTTAGAATGGACTGGTTGGATCTCCTTGCAGTCCAAGGGACTCTCAAGAGTCTTCTCCAACACCACAGTTCAAAAGCATCAATTCTTCTGCACTCAGCTTTCTTCACAGTCCAACTCTCACATCCATACATGACCACTGGAAAAACCATAGCCTTGACTAGATGTACCTTAGTTGGCAACGTAATGTCTCTGCTTTTTAATATACTATCTAGGTTGGTCATAACTTTTCTTCCAAGGAGTAAGCGTCTTTTAATTTCATGGCTGCAGTCACCATCTGCAGTGATTTTGGAGCCCCCAAAAATAAAGTCTGACACTGTTTCCACATCCATTTCCCATGAAGTGATGGGACCAGATGCCATGATCTTCGTTTTCTGAATGTTGAGTTTTAAGCCAACATTTTCACTCTCCTCTTTCACTTTCATCAAGAGGCTTTTTAGTTCCTCTTCCCTTTCTGCCATAAGGGTGCTGTCATCTGCATATCTGAGGTTATTGATATTCCTAACAACAATCTTGATTCCAGCTTGTGCTTCTTCCAACCCAGCATTTCTCATGATGTACTCTGCATAGAAGTTAAATAAGCAGGGTGACAATATACAGCCTTGACGTACTCCTTTTCCTTTTTGGAACCAGTCTGTTGTTCCATGTCCAGTTCTAACTGTTGCTTCATGACTTGCATATGGGTTTCTCAAGAGGCAGGTCAGGTGGTCTGGTATTCCCATCTCTTTCAGAATTTTCCACAGTTTATTGTGATCCACGCAGTCAAAGGCTTTGGCATAGTCAATAAAGCAGAAATAGATCTTTTCTGGAACTCTCTTGCTTTTTCCATGATCCAGCAGATGTTGGCAATTTGATCTCTGGTTGCTCTGCCTTTTCTAAAACCAGCTTGAACATCAGGGAGTTCACGGTTCACATATTGCTGAAGCCTGGCTTGGAGAATTTTGAGCATTACTTTACTAGTGTGTGAGATGAGTGCAATTGTGTGGTAATTTGAGCATTCTTTGGCATTGCCATTTTTTGGGATTGGAATGAAAACTGACCTTTTCCAGTCCTGTGGGCACTGCTGAGTTTACCAAATTTGCTGGCCTATTGAGTGCAATACTTTCTCAGCATCATCTTTCAGGATTTGAAATAGCTCAACTGGAATGCCATCACCTCCACTAGCTTTGTTCATAGTGATGCTTTCTAAGGTGCATTTGATTTCACTTTCCTGGATATCTGGTTCTAGGTGAGTGATCACACCATCGTGATTATCTTGGTCATGAAGATCTTTTTTGTACAGTTCTTCTGTGTATTCTTGCCACCTCTTCTTAATATCTTCTGCTTCTGTTAAGTCCATACAATTTCTGTCCTTTGTCGAGCCCATCTTTGCATGAAATTTTCCCTTGGTATCTCTAATTTTCTTGAAGAGATCTCTAGTCTTTCTCATTCTGTTGTTTTCCTCCATTTCTTTGCATTTATCGCTGCGGAAGGCTTTCTTATCCCTTCTTGCTATTCTTTGAAACTGCATTCAGATGGAAATATCTTTCCTTTTCTCCTTTGATTTTCACTTCTCTTCTTTTCACAGCTATTTGTAAGGCTCCCTAGACAGCCATTTTGCTTTTTTGCATTTCTTTTCCATGGGGATGGTCTTGATCCCTGTCTCCTGTACAATGTCACAAACCTCAGTCCATAGTTCATCAGGCACTCTATCTATCAGATCTAAGCCCTTAAATCTATTTCTCACTTCCACTGTATAATCATAAGGGATTTGATTTAGGTCATACCTGAATGGTCTAGTAGTTTTCCATACTTTCTTCAATTTAAGTCTGAATTTGGCAATAAGAAGTTCATGATCTGAGCCACAGTCAGCTCCTGGTCTTGTTTTTGTTGACTGTATAGAGTTTCTCCATCTTTGGCTGCAAAGAATATAATCAGTCTGATTTTGGTGTTGACCATCTGGTGATGTCCATGTGTAGAGTCTTCTCTTGTGTTGTTGGAAGAGGGTGTTTGCTATGACCAGTGCATTTTCTTGGCAAAACTCTATTAGTCTTTGCCCTGCTTCATTCTGTATTCCAAGGCCAAATTTGCCTGTTACTGCAGGTGTTTCTTGACTTCCTACTCTTGCTTTCCAGTCCCCTATAATGAAAAGGGCATCTTTTTGGGGTGTTAGTTCTAAAAGGTCTTGTAGGTCTTCATAGAACCATTCAGCTTTAGCTTCTTCAGCGTTACTGGTTGGGGCATAAACTTGGATTACTGTGATATTGAATGATTTGCCTTGGAAATGAAGAGATCATTCTGTTGTTTTTGAGATTGTTCAAGTACTGCATTTCAGACTCTTTTGTTGACCATGATGGCTACTCCATTTCTTCTGAGGGATTCCTGCCCGCAGTAGTAGATATAACGGTCATCTGAGTTAAATTCACCCATTCCAGTCCATTTTAGTTTGCTGATTCCTAGCATGTCGATGTTCATTCTTGCCATCTCCTGTTTGACCACTTCCAATTTGCCTTGATTCATGGACCTGACATTCCAGGTTCCTATGCAATATTGCTCTTTACAGCATCGGACCTTGCTTCTATCACCAGTCACATCCACAACCGTATTGTTTTTGCTTTGGCTCCATCCCTTCATTCTTTCTGGAGCTATTTCTCCACTGATCTCCAGTAGCATATTGGGCACCTACTAACCTGGGGAGTTCCTTTTTCAGTATCCTATCATTTTGCCTTTTCATACTGTTCATGGGGTTCTCAAGGCAAGAATACTGAAGTGGTTTGCCATTCCCTTCTCCAGTGGACCACCAGTTCTGTCAGACCTCTCCACCATGACCCACCCGTCTTGGGTGGCCCCACAGGCATGGCTTGGTTTCATTGAGTTAGACAAGGCTGTGGTCCTAGTGGGATTAGATTGACTAGTTTTATGTGATTATGGTTTCAGTGTGTCTGCCCTCTGATGCCCTCTTGCAACACCTACCATCTTTCATGGGTTTCTCTTACCTTGGACGTGGGGTATCTCTTCACAACTTCCAGCAAATTTCAGCCTCTGCTCCTTACCTCTAATGAAATTAAGGTTCTGAGCTCAGTCTTCTTGTGGGCCAGTATCTTCACATGACTTGTAAAGAGCTCACACCCTAATCTTTTGTGAGTGATGTTTGTGAATGTCTCCCACTGGTTGCACAGGAAGCAAGTGAGAGAGTTGAGTATCAGCCCAAATGCACCTTCACTGGTGGGAAAAGATCAGGTCTCATAGAGGAATTATTATTTAACCATGAGGCCCTTTGTAAAGCTTTCATGCCATAGGATCAATGTTTATGGATGAATAAATGAGCTTGTGCATGGTAGAGCCTAAGGAGCACGTGGTGGTATCTGATTCTTACAGCCACATGGACTGTAGCCTGCCAGGTTCCTCTGTCCATGGGATCTTCCAGAGAAGAATACTGGCATGGGTTGCAATTTCCTTCTCCACGGAATCTTCCAGACTCAAGAATCGAAGCCAGGTCTCCTGCATTGCAGGCAGATTCTTTACCGACTGAGCTACAAGGGAAGCCCAAGGAGCATGAGAGGCCTATTCATATTAGCAGGAGAGAGGCCACCAGGGGTAGAAATCACACACGTGATTGCTTCCAGTGTGGGGCTTAGGAAGCAAAGTGTGTTGTCAACATGAGGGAACATGAACATACCGTATCTACTCCCACCCTCAGGACACAGCACAGAAAGTTATAATGACAGCATGCAAGGCCTCTTTAAGGTCAGTCTTTGGGATCTGTGGTCAGTTTCTCCTGCATCCCAAGCCTTAAACACAGGACTGTCCTGGTGGCAAAACTAGAACTGTAGAGGAACAGGGTCTACAGATGAAATCTAGTCTCTGCTTCTCTATATTCTTCTGTACTGTTATGGTTGGTTTGTCTGTCTATTTTCCTTCTCAATTCTGAGTTCCTTGAGGACAACAACCCAGTAACTCCAATGTTTGACCTGGTACTTAATAGGCCAGTAGGTCCTTCAGTTAATGTTTGGGGAGCACTTGACTGCTGAACATTGAGTCTGGGAAATAAGTATTAACTCGCTAAAGACAGACAAAGCGGGAAGGTCTCCATAGAGGTGGTGATGACAGCGACAGGGGACTCAAGAAAGTCCGAAAAAAAAACATGAAATCTGCAGTAAGGTACATGCTGGGGGCTAGGAGGGAACCAATGGCAGCAGCAAAGTCGAGAACTCTGGCCAAAGTGCAGGAAAGTTCAAGCCTCATGTGGTGTCTTCTTAAGTTGAAGTCAGCACTGAGTAGACTGAAGACCTTAGGTAGCCAGAGTGGTGAGAGCCTAGGTTACAGCAGCTAGAGCAACAGTGCGTGTCAGAGGTAGCCAAGACAGGAACGGACAGAATTCACATTCCCCAAATACCAAGAGGATTAACGGGCAAGGTACTTGCAGAAACAAACTCAATCAACCCTTTAATCAACACAGTGTGGCAGTATTTTTACAACAGTTATGCAAATGAAGGAACTGCAGAACAGCACACAACCAGGGAGTTTCAGGACTGGGCTGTAAGCCCAGATCATATGATTTCATGTTCAGTGCTGCAACAAACATTCCTGGGCCAACCCACTTGAGTCTAATCACTCAAAGCAGGTGGAAGTCTCTGTCTCCGGGAACCGGGCCTTGCATCTCAGCTCTGAAGAATCTAAAGTGATTATTTTCTTGGTGATAACAGCCATGTACACCCAGTAACCCAGTGAGTGGCTCAGGGCTCCACCTGGCTGCTCATATTTCAAGAACACATGTTCATTGTTATCCATTGGCCAGTGTGGTTTAAGAGAAGTTATGTTTGTGTACAGAAGTCAGTAATTTTATTGTTTAGTATATTGTGAAATTTCTATCAGTTTAAATGGCATTACTTCTGGTAGCTGAAGTTTGTCATTTAGCTGATATTCTTTCCTTGTGAATGTTATCAATTCAGGCTTAAACTACTCAATCCTCTATATATCATCAGCTATAGACCTTTTCACTCATGTTATATTTACGCCTTTAGTATGAAGCTAAAAAAAAAAAAAAAAGCAGAAGCAGAAGAAGAAAACCAATACTGTTGCTTAAAAATTGCAATAAATAGTCCTCTTTTTCATTTCAAAATGTCCAGAGCAGCCACTACTATATAAATGTTGGTTGCTTAGTGATAATAAGACATTATTCTCTATCTTCAAAGAGCTTACATATAAACAGTTAAATCAGAATTAAATACTTGCTAAGTAGAACTACAAATAATATGGCTATGGCAGCTCAGAAAAACAATTATCCCAACAGCACCCTAAGAGTGAAGGTATAATAATGACTCTCATTTTAGTGGAAACTTGAGCCCTGAAGAAAGACAAAGACTTCAGAGGTTAGAGAGATAAGAAAAAATAACCATACCATTGCCTTACTGTTAAGATGTTTTGTTATTTTTAAGGCTACATCTTCATAGTTAAAGGGTCAGATTTGAGCCAGACTACGTTCAAAAACCATCTCCATCCTAGTTTATATCACTTACATTGAACAAGTACTGATGTCTCTGTGCTTCAGTGTTCTCATCTGCAAAAAGGGCATAATAATGGTTCCTGCCTTTTTTAAGTCGTAGTTGTTGTAGTTCAACATTCAGAAAACTAAAATCATGGCATATGGTCCCATCACTTCATGGCAAATAGATGGGGAAGCAGTGTCAGACTTTATTTTGGGGGGCTCCAAAATCACTGTAGATGATGATTGCAGCCATGAAATTAAAAGATGCTTACTCCTTGAAGGAAAGTTATGAACAACCTAGATAGCATATTCAAAAGCAGAGACATTACTTTGCCAACAAAGGTCCATCTAGTCAAGGCTATGGTTTTTCCAGTAGTCATGTATGGATGTGAGAGTTGGACTGTGAAGAAGGCGGAGTGCCAAAGAACTGATGCTTTTGAACTGTGGTGTTGGAGAAGGCTCTTGAGAATCCCTTGAACTGCAAGGAGATCCAACCAGTCCATTCTAGAGGAGATCAGTCTTGGGTGTTGTTTGGAAGGACTGATGCTAAAACTGAAACTCCAGTACTTTGGCCACCTCATGCGAAGAGTTGACTCATTGGAAAAGATTCTGATGCTAGGAGGGATTGGGGGCAGGAGGAGAAGGGGATGGCAGAGGATGAGATGGCTGGATGGCATCACCGACTCAATGGACGTGAGTTTGAGTCAATTCCAGGAGTTGGTGATGGACAGGGAGGCCTGGCATGCTGCAATTCATGGGGTCGCAAAGAGTTGGACGTGACTGAGTGATTGAACTGAACTGAACTGAACTGAGTTGTTGTTTAGTTGGTACATTATGTCTGACTCTTTGCGACCCCATGGACTGCTGTATACCAGATTTCCCTGTCTTTCACTATCTCTTGGACATGTCCATTGAACTGGTGATGCTATCCAACCATCTCATCCTCTGATGCCCCTTCTCCTTCTACCTTCAATCTTTCCCAGCATCAGGGTCTTTTCCAATGAGCCAGCTCGTCACAGCAGGTGGCCAAAATATTGGAGTTTCAGGTTCAGTATCAGTCCTTCCAATGAATATTTAGGACTGATCTCCTTTAGGAATGACTGGTTTGAACTCCTTGCTGTCCAAGGGACTCTCAAGAGTGTTCTCCAGCACCACAATTCAAAAGCATCAGTTCTTTGCTGCTCAGCCTTCTCTATGATCCAACTCTCACATCTATACATGACTACTGGAAAAACCATAGCTTTGCCTAGATGGACCTTTGTCAGCAAAGTGATTTCTTTGTTTCTTAATATACTGTCTAGGTTTGTTATAGTTTTCTTCCAAAGAACAAGAGTCTTTTAATTTCATGGCTGCAGTCACCATCTGCAGTGACTTGGGAGACCAAGAAAAGAATATCTGTCATTGCTTTCACACTTTCCCCTTCTATTTGCCATGAAGTGATGGGACCAGATGTCATGATCTTCATTTTTCGCATATTGAGTTTTAAGCCATTTTTTTCACTCTCCTCTTTCACCCTCATCAAGAGGCTCTTTAGTTCCCCTTTGCTTTTTGCCATTAGAGTGGTATTTGCATATCTGAGGTTATTCATATTTATCTCAGCAGTCTTGATTGCAGCTTATAATTCATCCAAGCCCAGCTTTAGGGCTTCCCTGGTAGCTCATGCAGTAAATTGTCTGCCTGCAATGCAGGGGATCTGGGTTCAATCCCTGGGTTGGGAAGTTCCCCTGGAGGAGGAAATGGCACCCCACTCCAGTACTCTTGCCTGGAAAATCCCATGGATGGAGGAGCCTGGTAGGCTACAGTCCATGTGGTCGCAAAGAGTCAGAAACGACTGAGCAACTGCACTTTCACTTTCACTTTTAGCCCAGCTTTTCGCATGATGTGCTCTGCATATAAGTTAGATAAGCAGGGTAACAATATATAGCCTTGACATACTCCTTTCCCAATTTTAAACCAGTCTGTTGTTCCATGTCTGGTTCTAACTGTTGGTTCTTGACTTGCATGCAGGTTTCTCAGGAGACAGGTAAAGTAGTTTGGTATTCCCATGTCTTTAAGAATTTTCCACAGTATATGATCCACATAGCCAAAGGTTTTAGCATAGTCAATGAAGCAAAGGTAGATGTTTTTCTGGAAATCCCTTGCTTTTTCTATTATCCAACAGATATTGGCAATTTGATCTTTGGCTCCACTGCCTCTTCAAAACCCAACTTGTACATCTGGAATTTCTCAGTACACACACTGCTGAAGCCTAGCTTGAAGAATTTTGAGCATTACCTTGCTAGCATGTGAAATAAGGGCAATTGTGTGGTAGTTTGAACATTCTTTGGCATTGCCCTTTTTTGGAACTGGAATGAAAACTGACCTTTTCCATAAAGTTGTCATGAAGAACTATTAATCAATCCATATATGCAAAAATATTTGGAACATTCCCTGATACATAGCATCATTTAAACCTTAGCTACTGTTATTCTCAGTGCCTCTTAATTTCCTTATATCTCAAAGAGATAACAATAGTGACCTTACCAATTTGTTGTTGTTTGTTAAATCACTAAGTCTTGTCCAACTCTTTGCAACCCCATTAAATGCAATACCCTAGGCTTTCCTGTCCCTCACCATCTCCCAGAGTTTGCTCAAACTCATGTCCATTGAATCAGTGATGTTATCCAGCTATCTCATCCTCTGTCGTCCCCTTCTCCTCTTGCCCTCAATCCTTCCCAGCATCAGGGTCTTTTTCAATGAGTCAACTCTTCTCATCAGGTAGTCAAAGTATTGGAGTTTCAGAATCAGTTCTTCCAATGAATATTCAGGGTTGATTTCCTTTAGGATTGACAGTCAATTTGTTGTCAGGATAAAATGAGATAGCTTAAGTATTGGGCACACAGTTAATATTAAACATCAATCTTTCCTACTTTCTTAAGAGAAAATGTATTTCCTCAATTCAAATCAGACAATTATATGCACATAAAAAATGTTAGCTTAATTTGCCCTTTTGGAAATTGCCACTGTGACACTTTAGAAATTTGTGAACATGCCAATAAAAGTATTGTCTCAAGTTTTTCTGGGAAATACATTATTAATGCCCAAGTTCCAAAGCTTATCAAGTTCCCAAAATTTACATGGAAATTTCTATGATAGACTCTGTGAAGCCTTTAAAGAGGCTTATTTATGTCATCATTTCAGAATAAAGCAATCCTATCAAATATCTATAAAGCTTTGCAACACTCATTTCTTCCACCCACTCTAAAGGCTTTAAAGTCTGTAAGCTTGTCAAGAAACTGTTGTTTTTCATTTCACTTTGGAACTCTCTAAGCTAATGAATGAGAAGGCCTGCATTAAAGGACATTTATAATAACAGTAATAAAACACTCATACATTTGGAGATAAACCAACTTTAAAAATGAATTTTGGCTGTAAACTTATTCTTCCATATTAGCATATATTTTGAACAGGTGCCCCCACAAAGGCATGCAAATGTTTGAATGCGGGCAGTAGTATTTTTTAATTACTTTCCTAATGGACTTTATTTTTTGAAATGTTTTAGTTTCACAGCAAAATTAAGCAGAAGATACAGAGATTGCCCACACTGTGTAGCCTTCTTATTATTAACATATCCCCCTAGACTGGCATGTTTATTACAACTGATGAACCTACACTGACACATTATGATCATCAAAGTCTAGTTTACACAGGGTTCACCTTGGTGTTGTATATTCCTTGGAATGGGACAAGTTTATAATGACATTATCTACCATTATAGTACCAGACAGAGTATTTCACTGCTTTGAATGTGTTTTGTGCTCTGCCTATTCATCCCTTCTCCTGACCCAACCTCTGGCAACCACTGATCTTTCTACTGTCACCATACTTTTGTCTTGTCTGGCATGTCATACTGGAATCATGTGATATGCAGCTTTTTTTGACTGGCTTCTTTCACTTAAAATATGCATTTAAGGTTCATCCATGTTTTTATAGCACTTTTAGCAGCAGATAATATTTCATTTTCTTATATACCTAAGTTTAACCCTTTTACCACCTGAAGGACTTCTTGGTTGCCTCCAAATTTTAGCAAACATGAAGAAAGATGCAGTAAATATCTATGTATAGGTTTTGTGTAGATATGTTTTCACTTCCTTTGGTTGAATACCAAAGAACATAATTGCTGAATCATGTGGTAAGAGGATGTTAGTTTTGTAGAAAGCTGCCAAACAGTCTTCCCAAGTGATTGGGACATTTTGCATTCTCACTAGCAATGAATGAGAGGTCCTGTTGCTTCATATCCTTATCATCATTTGCTATTTATCAATTTTTCCAAGCTTGGTCACATGATAGATATGTAGTGGTATTTCATTGTTATTTTAATTTGCATTTCCCTAATGACATATTATGCGGAGCATCTTTTCATATTCTTATTTGCCTTCTGTATATTTTCTTGGTATGATGTCTGTTATGGCTTCTCTAGTGGTTTAGCAGTAAAGAATCCATCTGCAATGCAGGAGACTTGGGTTCAACCCCTGGGTCAGGAAGCTCCCCTAGAGAAAGAAATGGCAACCCACTCCAGTATTCTTGCCTTGGAAAGTCCATGGTCAGAGGAGGCTGGTGGGCTATCATCCATGGGGTTGCAAAAGAGTAGGACATGACTTGGTGACTAAACAACAGCAACAAAGGTATCTGTTAAAGTCTTTGGCTCATTTTTAAAATCAGATTATTGTTTCCTAGTTGTTTGTCAAGTCTTAAGAATTCTTTATATATTTTAGATAATAGTCCTTTATCAAATATGTCTTTTGCAAGTATTTTCTCTCAGTCTGTGGCTTGTCTTTTTATTCTCTTGAAAATGCTTTTGCAGAGCAGAACTTTTTTTTTTTTTAATTTTAATGAGTTCCAGCTTTTCAATTCTTTTTTTCATGAATTATGCCTTTGGTATTTTATCTAAAAAAGCCATCACCAAACCCCAGATAATCTTGATTTTCTCATGTTATCTTTTAGGAGTTTTATAGTTTAGAGTTTTAAGTTTACTTCTATGATCCATTTTGTGTTAATTTTGAGGGGCATAAGGTTTGTGTCTAGATTTAATTTTTTGCATATGGATGGCCAGTTCATCCAGCACCATTTGTTGAAAAGACTATCTTTAGTCCATATATTGCCTTTGCTCCTTTGTCAGAGATCAGTTGACTCTACCTATATGGTCTATTTCTAAGTTCACCAGTCTATTCCATTAATATGTTTGTCCATTAGTTCACCAATATCACACTCTCTTGGTTACTATAGCTTAATATATAGCAAGTCTTAAAGTCGAGTTGTTTCAGTACTCTAGTACTTTGCTATTCTCCTTCAGTTTTATGTTAACAATTCTGAGTCTTTTGCTTTTCTGTATAAACTGTAGAATCAGTTTGTTGATATCCATGAAATAACTTGCTGAAAGTTTGATTGGGATTGTATTGAATCTATACACCAAGTTTGGAAGAACTGATATGCTGACAATATTGAGTCTTCCTGTACATAAAATATCTCTGTTTATTTAGTTATTTGATTTTTTTCATCAGGGTTTTGTAGTTTTCTTCATACAGACTACATATCTAATATCTCTCTGTTTATCTACGTGAGCTTCCCAGGTGGTGCAGTGGTAGAGAATCTTCCTGTCCTTGCAGGAGATGCCAGAGAATTGAGTTTGGTCTCTGAGTCAGGAAGATCCCCTAGAGTAGGAAATGGCAACCCACTCCAGTATTCTTGCCTGGAAAATTCCATGGGCAGAGGAGCCTGGTGGGCTACAGGATATGGGGTCACAAAGAGGTGGATACCACTGAGCACACACAGACACACACACACATGGGGGGGGGGGGGGGGAGGGAGAGAAAGAGAGATTTATAACTGAGTATTTTTAGGGGGGATTGCTAATATAAATGATCAGTTCAGATCAGTCACTCAGTCATGTCCAACTCTGCAACCCCATGGACTGAAGCACACTAGGCTTCCCTGTTCATCATCAACTCCTGGAGTTTACTCAAACTCATGTCCTTTGAGTCAGTGATGCCATCCAACCATCTCATCCTCTGTCATCCCCTTCTCCTCCCACCTTCAATCTTTCCCAGAATCAGGGTCTTTTCAAATGAGTCACCTCTTCACATCAGGTGGCCAAAGTACTAGAATTTCAGCTTCAGCATCAGTCCTTCCAGTGAATATTCAGGACTGATTTCCTTTAGGATGGACTGGTTGGATATATATTTGTTTTTTTAAATTCCATTTATTTATTGTATGCATATAGGAAAGTGATTGACTTTTGTATATTAATCACATGTCTTGCAACCTCCAGTTTATTAGTTTGTTTGTTTTTTGGTCAGTTCTTTCAGATTTTATGTATGAACAATCACGTCATTTGTGAACAAAGACAGTTTTATTTCTTCCTTCCTTATCTGTATACCTTTTATTTCCTTTTCTTTTCTTATTGCATTAACTAGGACATCCAGTATAATGTTGAAAAGAAGTGGTGAGACAGAACATCATTGCTCAGTTCCTGATCCTAGTGGTGGTGGTTTAGTCACTAAAATCGTGTCTGACTCTTGTGGCCCCATAGACTGTAGCCTGCCAGGCTCTTCTACCCATGGGATTCTCCAGGCAAGAATACTGGAGTTGGTTGCCATTTCCTTCCCCAGGGAATCTTCCCAACCCAGGAATTGAACCCGGGTCTCCTGTGTTGCAGGCAGATTCTTATCTTATTACATTAACTAGGACATGTAGTACAATGTTGAAAAGAAGTGGTGAGACAGAACATCATTGCTTAGTCCCTGATCCTAGTAGAAAGCTTCAACTTTCTCAACACTGAATCTGATGTTAGCTGTCAGGGTTTTGTAGATATTCTTTATCAAGCAGAAGTTATCCTTTATTATTAGTTTACTGAGAGCATTTATTATGAATGACTGGTGGATTCCGTCAGATGCTTTTCCTGCATCTATTGATACCATGTGATTTTTATTTTTAGGCTGTTGATGTGATATGTTACATAAATAGATTTTAAAATGTTGAACCAGCCTTACACACCTCAAGTAAATGCCACTTGGTTGTGGTATAAATTCTTTTTATACATTGTTTAATTCAATTTGCTAATATTTTGTTGAGAATTTTTATCTATATTCTTGAGAGACATTGGTTTGTAGTTTTCTTCTAATTCTTTGATTATCCTTTTCTTTGAATTCTTTGATTTTCTTTTCTAATTCTTTGATTATTCCTAGAGTCCATAGGATCTCTAGTGATGTCCTCACTTTCATTTTTGATATTAGTAATTTTTCATTTTTCATTTCTTCTTAGTCAACCTGACTAAAGGCTTATCAATATTATTGAACTTTTCAAGGAACCAACTTTTGGCTTCACTGATTACCTCTATGAACTATTTTCAGTTTCATTGATTTCTGTTCTACATTTTGCTATATTTTACTTCTGATCATTTGAATGTAATTTGCTCTTCTTCTTCTAGTTTAATTTGTTCTTTTTCTATTTTACTAGTTTCCTGTTAATTTTAGATCTTTCCTCTTTTCTAGTATATGCATTTAATGCTATTATTTTCCTCTAAAGACTGCTTTCACTACATCCTACAAATTTTTAAGTTATATTTTATTTTCATTTAGTTCAAAATATTTAAAAATCCCTCTTGAAATTTATTCTTTGCCCTTATTTTATTTAGATATATGTTGTCTAGCCTCCAATTATATTTTGAGTTTTCCAGCTATCTTTCTGATATCAAATTTTAGTATAATTGTATCAAGATCTGACAACAAGTATTAGATTATTCCTAGTCTTTTAAATTTGTTACAGTGTGTTTTATGGCCCAGAATGTGCTCTATCTTGGTGAATGTTCCGTGTGAGCTTGAGAAGAATGTGTATTCTGCCCTTGTTGAATAAAATAGTCCATAAATGTCAATGATATCTAGGCCAATGACAATGGTGTTGCATTAAACTATGCCCTTGATTTTCTGACTGCCAGATCTGTCCATTTCTGATAGAGGGGCGTTAGAGTCTCTGCATGTAAACGTTTCATCTTTATTTTTGCAGTTCTGTCAGTTTTTGCCTCACATATTTTGATGCTCCTTTGTTAGGCATATGACCTTTAGGATTCTTATGTCTTCTTGAATAATTGACCCCTTTATCATTATGTAATGCCTCTGTTTATTACTGATGACTCTTCGTCTGAAGTTTCCTTTGTCTGAAATTAATGTAACTTTTCATGCTTTCTTCTGATTAGTGTTAGCATGATATGTCTTTCTCCACTCATTTGTGTCTTTAAATTTAAAGCAAGTGTCTTGTAAACAATAGATATTTGAGTATTGTATCAACTCTGGCAATCTCTGTCTTTCACTTAGAGTATTTAGACCATTAATGTTCAGAGTCATTATTGATATAGATTGATAATTTACGTTTGTGGTAATTTTCTGTCTTTTGCATTTACTCTTTATTCCTATTTTTATCTTCCTCTATTTTTCTGCCGTTTGTGGTTTTGAGAATTTTATTATTTCATCTTCTCAGCTTTCTTGATATATCAGTTATACTTCTTTTTTTTTTCTTTTAGTAGTTGCCCTGGAGTCTACAATATACAGCTAATCCAAGTTGACTTTCAAATAACACTATGACATTTCACTACCTTGTAATAACAGTATAATCCTAATCCGTCCTTCCTGTCCCTTGTCATTTCAGTCATTCATTTCACTTATGTATAATCATATATAGTATGTACTTATCATTTTGCAACCTCATGTACTGCAGCACGTCAAGCTTCCCTGTCCATCACCAACTCCTGGAGCTTATGCAAACTCATGTCCATTGAGTCGGTGATGCCATCAAACCATCTCATCCTCTGTCGTCCCCCTCTCCTCCCATCTTCAATCTTTCCCAGCATCAGGGTCTTTTCCAATGAGTCAGTTCTTCACATCAGGTAGCCAAAATATTGGAGTTTCAACTTCAGCATCAGTCCTTCCAGTGAATATTCTGGACTTATGTCCTTTAGGATTGACTGGTTTGATCTTACTGTCCAAGAGACTTTCAAGAGTCTTCTCCAACACCACAGTTCAAAAGCATCAATTCTTTGGCTCTCAGCTTTCTTATAGTCCAACTCTCACATCCATACATGACCACTGGAAAAAGAATAGCTTTGACTAGATGGACCTTTGTTGGCAAAATAATGTCTCTGCATTTTAGTATGCTGTCTAGGTTGGTCACAGCTTTTCTTCCAAAGAGCAAGCATCTTTTAATTTCATGACTGCAGTCACTGTCTGCAGTGATTTTGGAGCCCCCAAAAATAGTCTCTCACTGTTTCCATTGTTTCCCCATCTATTTGCCATGAAGTGATGGGACTGGATGCCATGATCTTAGTTTTCTGAATGTTGAGTTTTAAGCCAACTTTTTCACTCTCCTTTCTTTTTATATGCCTATATAAACTTACATAATCAACTAAACACCATCTTCCTGCCTTTTCACTTGCTTCTCATCTTCTCTATCAAAACCTTTTTTTAGGAAAGGCTCTATTTTCAGTGGTTGAGGAGCACAGAAGAACCAGAAATCATCAGAACTAAAATGACCTTAAAGATCACTGAGTTTAATCCACTTGACATGCCTCAAGCTCTTCTACAATATCCCTGTTATCACCGTTGGTGCATACTGTTGATGCTGAGCTCACCAATGCCTACAGCCTGTATGCTGAATAAGGACAGCTCATGGAATGTAATCAAAATACAAATTTTCACTATCCATTGTCACTTTAATAGATAGTTGTGGGAGAAGTTTATTTCAGCCTCTAAATAGAAATGGGTAGAACTAGTGGTTTCTGGTCACTCATGGCTAATAAAGAGTGCTATAGTCTTTTTAAGTCAAAAAAGTCCATTTTCAATTTTGTAATCAAATACTCAATCCAATATATTTTTCAACATTCAGTATTCATGCTGCTGCTGCTGCTAAGTCACTTCAGTCGTGTCCAACTCTGTGCAACCCCATAGATGGCAGCCCACCAGGCTCCCCCATCCCTGGGATTCTCCAGGCAAGAACACTGGAGTGGGTTGCCACACAGAGACACAAATCTCTTCTAGACACAAATCTCTTCTTACCTTTAGTGGGTAATCTTTCCCTTTCTTCTTGGCTTTCCTAGCTAACCTTGTTCTTCAGACTCCTGGATTTGGAGTATAGAGAGAGAGAAGGGGAATAGGCAGCAGAAAATTCTTTCTTCATGAACTTAACCATAGAACTTCTGAAATCAAGCTTCAGAGTTCTTCATTTGCAAAGAACTCTTCCATGCCTTTTAGCTAATTTTCTGTTTGTGATGCTTTATTCTTTTTCTTGAAAACAGCCTCTCAATATCTACTAATTTAAGAATTCATGAAAGTTGGAGTCACAAGTGCTGCCTTAAGTTGGCTCCACTGCCCATGATTCTGGCTGATGATTAAAACTGATAGTTCCTGGGTATATGAAGTTGGCAGATTCTTCCTAGGCTCTCCTGATGGGCCCTTCTGAGGTGACTCCCAAGATATAAGAAGTCCCTCCCTGTGGCTTATTACTCTGCCTCCTTTTCAGCTTCTGATTGTCCTGTGATCCTCCTCATCCAGACCCTCCACTGGACTCCCTTCACATTTCAGTAGATATCCTCTTAAACAGGACTTTACTAAAGTTTCTTAAATATGTTCTCTGGGTCTCAGCATCTTTGATTCACTATAAGAGACAGAGCAATTTCTTCCCATACAGAGAATCTGTTTCTTTTTGCTCTACCCGTTGAGACTGATGGCCAAAGCCTCTTGTTGGTCACACCCCAATCCAACGCTCCTCTCTTTTAGAATGGTCTCGCTGAAGCCCATTCTCTCTAGGCTGGGCATAAGGGAGAGGGTACCCTTGCCTCATTCCCTGTGTGGAAAAGAGAAGAGATAATATTGCTGTAAAAAAATCTTTTTGAAATCCTTTCCCATGTCCAGTTCTTGACCTCCTGAGAGTAGCCTCATGAAGTCATTTTCATTGAAAATCTGTGTATTTGTCTATGTCTAGCACTTTTCTTTGGAATGTCAAAGTATTATATTGTGGTGCCATCTTTGTAATCCCAGTTTAACATCTTTTCATACACCCAATGGAAAGTGTTAATCTAAAATACGTCTTTCCAAATTTAAAAAATGTATCTTGCCATGGCTGATTACATTCAGTTCAGTTCAGTTCAATTCAGTCGCTCAGTTGTGTCCGACTCTTTGTGACCCCATGAATCGCAGCACACCAGGCCTCCCTATCCAAAACCAACTCCCGGAGTTCACTCAGATTCATGTCCATCGAGTCAGTGATGCCATGCAGCCATCTCATCCTCTGTCGTCCCCTTCTCCTCCTGCCCTCAATCACTCCCAGTATCAGAGTCTTTTCTAGTGACTCAACTCTTCACATGAGGTGGCCAAAGTACTGGAGTTTAGCTTTAGCATCATTCCTTCCAAAGAAATCCCAGGACTGATCTCCTTCAGAATGGACAGGTTGGATCTCCTTGCAGTCCAACGGACTCTCAAGAGTCTTTTCCAACACCACAGTTCAAAAGCATCAATTATTTGGTGCTCAGCTTTCTTCACAGTCCATCTCTAACTTCCATACATGACCACAGGAAAAACCATAGCCTTGACTAGACGGACCTTAGTCGGCAAAGTGATGTCTCTGCTTTTGAATATGCTGTCTAGGTTGGTCATAACTTTTCTTCCAAGGAGTAAGCGTCTTTTAATTTCATGGCTGCAGTCACCATCTGCAGTGATTTTGGAGCCCAAAAATATAAAGTCTGACACTGTTTCCACTGTTTCCCCATCTATTTCCCATGAAGTGATGGGACCGGATGCCATAATCTTCGTTTTCTGAATGTGGAGCTTTAAGCCAACTTTTTCACTCTCCTCTTTCACTTTCATCAAGAGGCTTTTTAGCTCCTCTTCACTTTCTGCCATAAGGGTGGTGTCATCTGCATACCTGAGGTTATTGATATTTTTCCCAGGAATCTTGATTCCAGCTTGTGTTTCTTCCAGTCCAGCATTTCTCATGATGTACTCTGCATAGAAGTTAAATAAGCAGGGTGACAATATACAGCCTTAAATTACTCCTTTTCCTATTTGGAATCAGTCTGTTGTTCCATGTCCAGTTCTAACTGTTGCTTCCTGACCTGCATATGGATTTCTCAAGGGGCAGGTCAGGTGGTCTGGTATTCCCATCTCTTTCAGAATTTTCCATAGTTTATTGTGATCCACACAGTCAAAGGCTTTGGCATTGTCAATAAAGCAGAAATAGATGTTTTTCTAGAACTCTCTTGCTTTTTCCATGATCCAGCGGATGTTGGCAATTTGATCTCTGGTTCCTCTGCCTTTTCTAAAACCAGCTTGAACATCAGGGAGTTCACAGTTCACGTATTGCTGAAGCCTGGCTTGGAGAATTTTGAGCATTACTTTACTAGCTTGTGAGATGAGTGCAATTGTGTGGTAGTTTGAGCATTCTTTTGCATTGCCTTTCTTTGGGTTTAGAATGAAAACTGACCTTTTCCAGTCCTGTGGCCACTGCTGAGTTTACCAAATTTGCTGGCGTATTGAGTGCAGCACTTTCACAGCATCATCTTTCAGGATTTGAAATAGGTCAACTGGAATTCCATCACCTCCACTAGCTTTGTTCATAGTGATGCTTTCTAAGGCCCACTTGACTTTACATTCCAGGATGTCTGGCTCTAGGTGAGTGATCACACCATCGTGATTATCCGGGTCATGAAGATCTTTTTGGTACAGTTCTTCTGTGTATTCTTGCCACCTCTTCTTAATATCTTCTGCTTCTGTTAGGTCCATACAATTTCTGTCCTTTATCAAGCCCATCTTTGCAATAAATATTCCCTTGATATCTCTAATTTTCTTGAAGAGCTCTCTAGTCTTTCCCATTCTGTTGTTTTCCTCTATTTCTTTGCATTGATTGCTGAAGAAGGCTTTCTTATCTCTTCTTGCTATTCTTTGGATTTCTTCATTCAGATGCTTATATCTTTCCTTTCTTCCTTTGCTTTTCACTTCTCTTCACAGCTATTTGTGAGGCCTCCCCAGACAGCCATTTTGCTTTTTTGCATTTCTTTTCCATGGGGATGGTCTTGATCCCTGTCTCCTGTACAATGTCACAAACCTCAGTCCATAGTTCATCAGGCACTCTATCTATCAGATCTAGTCCCTTAAATCTATTTCTCACTTCCACTGTATAATCATAAGGGATTTGATTTAGGTCATACCCGAATGGTCTAGCAGTCAGTGTCACACAAAACAAGTTTAATTCCTCTTCTACTTGATAACTGTTTGTGGTAGACTGACTAATATCCCCTACCCTCTGCCAGAAGTTATCCACATCCTAATTCTCAGAAGTTGTGAATGTTATCTTATATGGCAAAAGCGACTTTGCAGGTCTAATTAAGAATCTTGAGATGGGTAGACTATCCTGGATCCTTTAAGTGGACCTACATATAATCACAATATTCTTAAAAGGCAGAGAGAGGGGGATATTTGCCTATAGAGGAGAGGGCAAACTGATGATGAACACAGAGACTGGAGTGATGTGTTTTGAAGAAAAGGGAAGGAACCACCATCCAAATGATGAAGTGAAAGTCTCTCAGTTGTGCCTGCCTCTTTGCAACCCCATGGGCTATCCATGGAATTCTCCAGGCCAGAATCCTGGAGTGGGTAGCCTTTCTCTTCTCCAGGGTGTCTTCCCAACCCAGGGATTGAACCCAGGTCTCCCGCATTGCAGGCAGATTCTTTACCCACTGAGCCACAAGGGAAGCCCCCAAGAGATGAAGGTGGATTCTAGAAGCTGGAAAAGGCAAATTAATGGATTCTTTCTCCAGAGCTTCTAAAAAGACCCTACTCTGCCTAGATTTTTACTTTAGCCAAGTGAATCAGATCTCAGACTTATGAAATTCAGAACTCTAATAGTAAAAATTTGTGCTGTTTTAAAGGCTTAAGCTTTTAAAGGTTTAATTCCACTAAGGTCTTGGTAATCTTTTACAGCAGTGTTAGGAAACAAAAAGATACTTCAAATAGTTGAAGAGCATTATAGCTTCTCAAGCCTCTCAATAAAGAATCATGTAGCCCAAAAGGACTGAGACTCTTGTTTAAAAATATTTAAGCAAAAAGCAGTGGCACTTCCTGGTGCCCAGCATCATCCAACTTATATAAATATCTCTGTTCTAAAATGGTTCCCTATGTTTTGCTTATTTGTTTTTGAGGTGGGTTTTCTCAACTAAAGCCTATCAACTCATATTTATGATGTCAAATTTCTACCCTGTCTGGTCTTGGGAACTTTCTCCAACTCTGAGAAAATAAAGGAAAACAGAAATACCGATGGTACCAGTACACGTGGCTCCACTGCTATAGACTATTTCAAAGTTCTCTTTAACTGAAACTTAGCTCTTTTGTTCTAAGAAGTTCAGCAGGCTGCATAACTGCCTTCTGCTAAAGAGCTTTAAATAATCCCTGCCCCAAACTATTTTTGGTATCCAGGACAATAGATTATTATAGGCAAAAGGAAAAATTCAGGGCAGTACTCCAAAAATAGGCCATCTCATTTTAAAATGAATTATCTGTTACTTGGTCCCAGGGTATCTTGCAGGGACAAAAAAAAATTCCCCAGGGGAGCAAAGCAAGGACCTTGATGGCATTTTGGGCAGCAAGTTTCATTTTCTTCTATCTTGTTCATTATTTAAGTTTGATCAATTTCCTGTGTTCATTTACATAACTTTACATCTTACCATGTTCCCCCAATAACTGGATAGTCTGGCAATTTCGACTTAACACTCCTAATATAGCTCTTGTATTTTTTTTAGCAAAGTCCAAAATGGTAAGAAAATTCCAAATCTCAGCATCTATGTTCTGTACTTTGCTGTATTATTTGTATTTTAACAGATGTATGAATTTATATATATTATTATTATATCATTTGCAAACAAAGATACAGCAACAACATCATAATTCCACAGTTGCCAGTTTTATGCTAAACACTTTTGTTGGTGTCTCTAATTATTCTATATATAGGCAAGTTACATTTCTTTCACTATTTATATTCTCTCAGAAGAACAAATTCAATTGAATTTACATCAACCTGCATTTGTGGAGAAAATACAATGTATTAATACTACCAGACAACATGCCAGACACTGGTTATAAAAGTGGCGTGCACGTGTTCCCCTTATTTAAGAGCTCATAGGCAAGAAAGTGATACAAATATGCAAAAGAAACCCGTTCCAAAATGTGAGAATAATGTAACTACAGATGCAAAAGGACAAATAAAGAGGGAATCTTTTCTCTTTGGAAAGGGGAAGGGGAAGCTAGAGCAAAGACGTCTTTGGTTTGGGCTCAGGGTTTTTGAAGGATATTTTGTTTTGAGGGGGCCAGGTTTCTGTTTTGTTTACAGGGCAAAGAATGTGATAGGGAAGTATATTTCAGAAGCTAACAGATCAAAGACAATACAAATGCCTGGTATATTTGGGGGGGGAAAGCATCCACATTAATAGGAATACAGATGTCACCTACATTGTAAGCCCTTCAGAAAAAGCACTAAAGGTAAGCTAAGCAAAGAGTGCAAGGGGTGTTTTAGACTATATTTATCTACTTCCTTGTTTCAAATGTATAGATACACATGAGCACACAGGCAGAAACATTAGACTCTTCATCTTCCAACACCTTCATCTTCAGGCCAGTTCCCTGCTTCCATGTGCAGGAATGAAGAAAGGAGACAGAACAGATAGAAGAAAAAAAAAAAAAAAAAAGGTGGGCTGGAAATCAAAAGCTTAAATTCAAACCTAAGTCACTACCTATTAGTGACTGTATTTTCCATTTTGATTTTCCCAGAGCTTCAGTTGCTATTGAAGAATGGAAATAGAAATGAAAATAACTGCCTTGCCCACTTTGTCAGGTGATTGTACATGTCAATCACAAAAATGAGCTGTCAGCTCTGAAATATTGTTAAGTATTAGTTTATTTACGTGTATTACCGCTAATTCTTATAACAGTTGGTGAAGTGAGATGTATTAATCTCATTTTTCAAATGATTAAAGAGAAACAAATGAGATTTTTTAATATCTGTATTGAGATGTAATTGACATAAAATACTGTGAAAGTTTAAGAAATACAGTGTGTTGATTAGATACACTTACATACTGCAGAATGATTACCATCATATCACATAATTACCTTTTTTGTATGTGTGTGGTGAGAACATTTAAGATCTACTCTCTTAGCAACTTGTAAGAATAATATAGTACTGTTAACTATAATGACCATGTTGTATATTAGATTTCTAGAACTTATTCATCTTATCACTGAAAAGTTTATATTCTTTCATCAGTATTTCCCCATTTCTCCCACCCTGATAACCATCATTTTATTTTATGTTTCTATGAATTGCACATATATGTGATGTGTGCAATATTTGTTCTTCTCTGTCTGACTTACTTCCCTTATCCTAATATCCTTAAAGTTCATCCATGTTTTTGTGAAAGATGAAATTTCCTTCTTTCTCATGATTGAAAATATTCCATTCTATGTATGTGTGTGTGTGCATGTATGTATATATGTATGTATGTGTGAAATTACAAAAACCTGACTAGCCAAAGCAATCCTGAGAAAGAAAAAAAAACACTGGAGGCATCACACTTCCTGATTTCAGACTGTATTACAAAGCAATAGTAACCAAAACAGTGTGGTATTAGCATAAAAACAGATACATAGACCACTGGAACAGAACAGAAAGCCCAGACATAAACCCATGTGTATGCCAAACTAATTTTTGACAAAGGGTTCAAAAAATGTATGATGAGGAAAGGACTGTCTCTTCAATAAATGATGTTGGAAAAACTGGATATCCAAATGCAAAGGAAAGAAACTAGGCCCCTATTTTACACATTTGAACAATTAACTCAAAATTAGTCAAAGACTTGAATGTAAAACCAGAAACTAAAATTTCTAAAAAACATATAGAAAAAGCTCTGACCTTGGTCTAGGTAATTATTTTTCTAGAAGTACAGACAATGAAAGCAAAAATAAACAAGTAGGACTACATCCAACTACAGAGCTTCTGCACAGTAAAGGAAATGATAAATAATTTGAAAAGGCAACTAATGGAATGGGAAAAGACATATCAGGCCATATGTCTGATAAGGGGTTAATATCCAAAATGCATAAAAAATGCATACACCTCAATAGCAAAAATAAATAGTCCAATTTTAAAAAGAGAAAAGGATCTGAATAAACATTTTAAAAAAAGATATACAGTTGGCCAATATGTATATGAAAAGGTGCCCAGTATCAGTAATTATCAGGGGAATGCAAATCAAAACCACAGTGTGATACCTCACATCTCTTGGATGACTATTATCAAAAAGAAAATAACAAATGTTGTTAAGGATGTAGAGTAAAGGCAACTGTAGGTGGGAATGTAAATTGGTACACTTATTGTGAAAAACAGTATGGAGATTTCCCAAAAAATTAAAAATTTAAACTTACATATTATTCAGCTTTTTTTCTTTCTAAAGATTACTTTGGCTAATACGGGGTCTTTTGCAGTCCCATACAAAATTTAGGATTTTTTTTCTATTTCTGTGGGAAAAAAAGCTATTTGAATTTTGATGGGGATTACATTGAATCTGCCAGTTGCTTTAAATACTGTAGACATTTTAACAATATTAATTCTTCCAATCCATGAAAATAGAATCTTTCCAATTATTTGTGTCTTCTTTAATTTCTTTCATCAATGTCTGGAGAGATAACCATTTAAGAAATGCTTCTTTGTTTGCTGCAGTCATGTAGAACTCCTAATTGAAAGCCACACTGGTTATCACAACAGACTATCTAGGGACCTGTCCTTTGAATGGCAACCACAAAACCTGGGGTGCAGCTGTGTTAAAAGTCCTTCCAGAGAGATACTAGTGGCTCAAAGTGGCCCATTTTGATGCAGATTTTCTTGTTTAACCAATGTGTAGGAGTCACTCTGTTCCTGTATTTCTTTCAGAGAGAATCACTTCACATTTAGTGTGTCTTTGGGAGAAGTTCAGGCGCCTCCTATATTGCTATCTTTAAAGAACATCTTCAGAAATAAATGAGATTAAATATTTGTTTCCAAAGCTGTAGACTTAGATAGTAATGATTTTGGACCTGAACTTACTCAGATTGGTTCAAAAACTGATACTTATTTCTTCTTACTCACAGATGATCAAATGAGATGAAGTATTTTGTTGTTTTGTGTGAGGTGAAGCAAGTTTTAAAAGTAGGCACTGTAAATGTTGCTTGACTGATTACTGAGATTGTTCAGAGATTCTGCACTTTGAGAGTTTAAAATTGTCAGACGAAATCATCAATTGAATACAAAACTACAGTGTAACCAGAAGTTTTTGTCATACTATACCCTGGGCTGTAGCCTTTGGTACAGACTTTTCACTCCTGATTTGTCCGCCACCTTTTAAACATGATTGAATGTTTAAATTCAATCTATATGGATCTAGATTACCTAGTAGGGGTTCATACCATTGCTGAGAGTCTAAGAATCTGATAGTCTAGGGGCATGGTAACCACTAACAATGAGTCACCAAGTAAGTCGTTTTCTTTTCAATTTTCTTTCAATATATTTGGATTACATGAGAGAAGGAATCTTATTTTTGTGCTATTTTTTTTAACATCTCCTTAATACTTGATCGTTTCTTTTTTCGAAGAAAGCCAAAATTCAGGCTCAAATCTTTCAGTGGGAAGGTTTATCTCCTTAATTCTTTTTTATAAGATAGAATCTGTTTTTATTTTCTTAGTTGTTAAATATCTTCTATGAATGGCAACTAAGTCTGATTTTCTAGGTAATGATATGTCACTTACTTTTTAATAAATTTATTTTAGTAAAATAAAGGTCAGTTAATTCAAATAAATATCATGTAAATAATAGCTCACATGGTACTCAGTTATGGCAAAAAAATCATCAAGATGGTTCACAAATGATGAAGTACATGACATTATAGTTTATTCAAACCCCCTCAAATTATAAATACAAGTCTTAAGTGAAGGTTAGTTTGGGGCAAAAAACAGAACTACTTCTGCTACCCTCTATCTTTGTTGTCGCCGTTAACCAACCTGCCTCCCCAAGTTCTGAAGATTTTCTCTTCCTTTCCCATTCCTTTTTTCCTCTAACACTTAATTTTATATTGGCAAGTTGTTTCTTTGACTGGAATTTCAGTGGTATTTGTATTTATTGTATCTGATTCACACTGTTGGTTAAGTACATGTTAACTTGATTGTCAAGAAGCCATCCCATCATTTAAACGATAATAAAGGTTTACATGCAATTGGAATCCACATGTTCTTGACTGAAGATATTTTTATTTTATTAATAAATAATAATAAAGCTTAGAATATTATTTTAATGTTGACAAGTTAAAAACAGTACTTATGCTTGATTTTAAGGAACTCAACTAAATTGGAACATATTTTTTTAATATCAGGAGTGGTAGTAGCCTAACATAAATGCTATGAACATAAATGCAGTTTAATTCAATTAATGTTTGTTAAATGCCAACTATTTGCCAGTCACTGTGCTCAGCACTGAAGATACAAGAGAAATTTAATATCCTAATAGCTATAATTTATTGGGCATGTTTAATTTAGCATGCCATTTACTTCTTTCAACAGCCGTCTAAGATAGAATACTGTTACCCCTATTTTATAGATGAAGGAACTTGGGTTCACAAGGTTTAGATAACGCATCTAATGGCATACAGCCAGCAAGTGCCAAGATCAGAGTTTTAATCTGTTTGAGGCTAATCCTCATGTTCTTGATATTCACTGTTTCACCTGTGAGAGTCCCAAACTTGAGTAGCTTATCATTTAACCAGATTCATATATGGTTTCTGCCCTCGAAAAACTAACTGTTTGGGAAGGGAAAAACTCAAAATATCAAAAAGGAGGACAAATAATTTCTAATGTTCCAAGTGAATATAATATCCATATACATGGCCAGTGGTCAAAACTACATTGAAGTTGAACACATTGGAAGACTTCTTCTGCCTCAACTGGCCAAGAAGTCTAGGGTTCAAAGAAGCAAAGATGATTTGAAAAGGTGTTTAATGCAGATCAATGGAAATGTGCAAATGAATAGAAGATTAGAAGAGAGCAGCCAAGGGATGTTAAATAGTCCATTACAGTTAGAGCAGAGAGTATACATTAATAAGCACAGGGACAGAAATGGAAAGGTTGATGGATAGGTCATGAAGTGCTTGAATGGCAGGCTTTGGGTTTTATTCTAGAATCAAGGGATCTATGGAAGGTTCTTGAGCAGAGGAAAAGTGTGAAGATAGTGCTTTAAGAAGATCCATCTTGCACATGCATGCAGGTTAAGTCAGGAGGGGAAAGGAATGAGGAACCAGAAGCATGGAATTGTAGTAGCGTGATGATGAAAGTTTGGAATGGGAGGTAGCCAAGGATCAGAAAATATCGGACACCTCTATCTATTTATTAATCACTCATAGATTATACATCCAAGGCTCCCTCCAGGCTCTGGATCTCTAGGTCTCCTCTGTAGAAGAAGGCCATGGTAAGGAGATTGGGGAAGTGGTGAATGAAATTCCCACCAAGACATGATTACAAGAGGAAAGAAAGTAAAATATCTTAAGATAGTGTGATTCAGGGTTAAGTAAAACACCAATGCAGGTAATGCTAAAGGCACTATAGAGAACTAGCAGGAGGGGATGGAAATCCTTGAAGTCAGATAAAACCATATAAGCACAGACTCAGTTCAGTTCAGTCACTCAGTCGTGTCTGACTCTTTGCGACCCCATGAATCGCAGCACACCAGGCCTCCCTGTCCATCACCAACTCCCGGAGTTAACACAGACTCGTGTCCATTGAGTCAGTGATGCCATCCAGCCATCTCATCCTCTGTCGTCTCCTTCTCCTCCTGCCCCCAATCCTTCCCAGCATCAGTCTTTTCCAATGAGTCAACTCTGCATGAGGTGGCCAAAGTACTGGAGTTTCAGCTTTAGCATCATTCCTTCCAAAGAAATCCCAGGGCTGATCTCCTTCAGAATGGACTGGTTGGATCTCCTTGCAGTCCAAGGGACTCTCAAGAGTCTTCTCCAACACCACAGTTCAAAAGCATCAAATCTTTGGCACTCAGCTTTCTCCACAGTCCAAATCTCACATCCATACATGACCACTGGAGAAACCATAGCCTTGACTAGACGGACCTTAGTCGGCAAAGTAATGCCTCTGCTTTTGAATATGCTATCTAAGTTGGTCATAACTTTTCTTCCAAGGAGTAAGCGTCTTTTAATTTCATGGCTGCAGTCACTATCTGCAGTGATTTTGGAGCCCCCAAAAATAAAGTCTGGCACTGTTTCCACTGTTTCCCCATCTGTTTCCCATGAAGTGATAGGACCAGATGCCATGATTTTAGTTCTCTGAATGTTAGGCTTTAAGCCAACTTTTTCACTGTCTACTTTCACTTTCATCAAGAGGCTTTTTAGTTCCTCTTCACTTTCTGCCATAAGGGTGGTGTCATCTGCATATCTGAGGTTATTGATATTTCTCTCAGCAATCTTGATTCCAGTTTGTGTTTCTTCCAGCCCAGCGTTTCTCATGATGTACTCTGCATAGAAGTTAAATGAGCAGGGTGACAATACACAGCCTTGACGTACTCCTTTTCCTATTTGGAACCAGTCTGTTGTGCTATGTCCAGTTCTAACTGTTGCTTCCTGACCTGCATATAGGTTTCTCAAGAGGCAGGTCAGGTGATCTGGTATTCTCATCTCTTTCAGAATTTTCCACAGTTTCTTGTGATCCACACAGTCAAAGGCTTTGGCATAGTCAAGAAAGCAGAAATAGATGTTTTTCGGGAACTCTCTTGCTTTTTCCATGATCCAGCAGATGTTGGCAATTTGATCTCTGGTTCCTCTGCCTTTTCTAAAACCAGCTTGAACATCTAGAAGTTCATGGTTCACGTATTGCTGAAGCCTGGCGTGGAGAATTTTGAGCATTACTTTACTAGCATGTGAGATGAGTGCAATTGTGTGGTAGTTTGAGCATTCTTTGCCATTGTGTTTCTTTGGGATTGGAATAAAAACTGACCTTTTCCAGTCCTGTGGCCACTGCTGAGTTTTCCAAATTTGCTGGCATATTGAGTGGAGCACTTTCACAGCATCATCTTTTAGGATTTGAAATAGCTCCACTGGAATTCCATTACCTCCTCTAGCTTTCTTTGTAGTGATGCTTTCTAAGGCCCATTTGACTTCATATTGCAGGATGTCTGGCTCTAGGTGAGTGATCACACCATCGTGATCATCTTGATCATGAAGATCTTTTTGTATAGTTTTTCTGTGTATTCTTGCCACCTCTTCTTAATATCTTCTGCTTCTTTTAGGTCCATACCATTTCTGCCCTTTATTGTGCCCATATTTGCATGAAATGTTCCCTTGGTATCTCTAATTTTCTTGAAGAGATCTCTAGTCTTTCCCATTCTGTTGTTTTCCTCTATTTTTTTGCATTGATCACTGAGGAAGGCTTTCTTATCTCTCCTTGCTATTCTTTGGAACTCTGCATTCAGATGTTTATATCCTTCCTTTTCTCCTTTGCTTTTCTGCACAAAGAGAAATGAGTGTGCATGTATGTGTGCCCACATGTGTGTATGGCAAACAATCTTTGTTCTGTAGCTTTCTGAAAGTCTTGCTGAAACCAGGACTGAGGAAAAATATCATTTCAGATCTTTGGAATTCTGCCTCAATAAGGTATTATCTGAAGTGTTTTTGCTGCATATTGCCAGAAAAGTATTTTGTGGTTTGAAATGGAAACCTGTTCTGACATGTAACTGCTGTTTAGTAATTTGTAGTAGTTTGCAGTTGTGTATATTTTGTATTTGCCTTATTATGTGACTGGTCATTTAAGAACCATAATTAGGACCTAGTAAGCTATAAATAAGGTAGATTTTAATTTTGACAGATTCTTTAGTGATTACCCCTGGCACAATAGCTACACTTGCATGAGCTTCTTAAATAAAAACTGCATGATGATCTCTCCATCTGTCAAAGTCACATAATTAAAAGCATCAGCAGTGCATAGAATTAGCACTTCAGGTTTTGTTCACAGGTTTGGACAGCATCCATCTTCAGTTTGACAGATGGAATTGTTTTTTCTTTATTTCTCCATTCTTCTCTTGTTTCTGTGGCTATGTAAGTCCCTATTGAGGGCCCCTGGGAAGACTAAGAAACAGGGACCTGAGATAATTGACTACAGGCAGGATCCGTTACCTTGCTTCATTATTTATCACCAGACGTAAGCTGAGACTGTGTGCCATTAAAGAGGGTATCAATCTGCCCTGTTATCCTTTGGCATGGGAGAAAGCTATTATAAGGGCACACAAGGACACTTGGCATTCTCTAAGATGGAAAGGTGAATTATTTGCTTCTTGGTGGCGTTTTGTGAGCATCTGTATATACTTGACTGTTAGAGTTACTAACTACAGAGTCATCACTTTCACCTGCATATTCTAGCTCTAATTGTCACATTAAATAATAATAATAAAGCCAGCATTGGGCTTCCCTGGGGGCTTAGATGGTCAAGAGTCTACCTGCAGTGCAGTGCAGGAGATCTGGGATTGATCCCTGGATCGGGAAGATACCCTGGAGAAGGAAATGGCAACCCACTCCAGTGTTCTTGCATGGAAAATCTCATGGACAGAGAAGCCTGGCAAGCTACAGTTCACGGGGTCACAAAGAGTCGGACGCGACCGGAGAGACTTCACTCCCGCTTTTCAGTCAGCATTGTGAATGCTGTGTCATGGGCACAATCCTCATGCATTTTTGCATTTTATAGATGAACATACAGAGAGCTAAAATCTTGCCCAAAGTTTATACTTAGTAACAGAACCAAAATTTGACTCTCTACTCAAAATAGTCTACATAAGTAGAAAAGTAGTTGGTAGAGAGCCTTTTTTTTTTCCCAAACACGGAAGAACCTCATAAAGAGAATAGAAAATTAATAAATAATTATTTGACTCAAAGTGTAAATACAACCAATATTCAAATAAGTAGAGGATTGTGTTCTAAAATGTATTTGTAAATTAGCTGTTTGGCATTTATTCATAAAATGATATGATGTCTGGGATATCTTTCAAAATAGTGGGAGAGAGTGAAGACGAAGTAAGATCAGTTATGAGTTAATAATTGTTAAAGTTGGTGATAGTTACATACAGGTTTATAATACTGTTCTCTCTATATTTGTATGTTTAAATTTTTTCATAATAAAAATTCTTTGAAGAAACTGATGAAAACCTAGCAGCTTCTCTTTGGAAACATGTATGGCTACATATACATAAATGCATATATGGACCATTACACACAAAATTCTCAAGAACCTTTGTAGCATATAGTAATAAGATAGATAAAATAGATGGTTGGATAAATAGATAGTGATTTTTTGTAAGGAATTGACTGGGGACCAAGTGGAGACAATGGTATAAGTTGTATCCCATGTCTAAGTCTGAAAGCAGTAGAAGTCTAATGTCCCAATTCTGTCAGAAAGCAAATATTCTCACTTTACCTTTTGTTCTCCATTTAGGCCCTCAGTGGTTTGCATGGTGCCAACCCACATTGGGGAAGGCAATCTGCTTTACTCTGTCTACCAATTCAAATGTCAATTTCATTCCACAGACACATCTAGTTTATTCAAGTATTTGGACACCCAATGGCTCAATCAGGTTGACACATGAAGTTAATCATCACAGTCTTAATAGATCATAATACATCCAGAAGCAAAAACAAAAAGAACCAGGCAAACAATTACCTAATGAAATTTCAGATCCCTCAATTAATCCGTGATCACAAGGAACTTGATAGATATGCTGGTACTTATATCCATAAACACCAAGTTTAAAATCCCTGAATGGAAAGCTGTCAACTTACATTATGTTAGCTGTATCTGAGACATAAGTAATTGGTTTTCCTTACAGTCCCAGCTACTACTTCTACCTCCCTTCCTCTCTCTCCCTCCGAGCCTCCCTTCATTCTTTCCTTCCTTCCAGAAAAATTTGTTGACCAAATGCTAGCAGGTATAGTGCTAGGCACTAGGAATACAAGGTACTAGGAACCAGAAATATTGTCCTAGTGAGAATCAGTTTTATAATTTCCATGCAAAAGAGGCTTAGAAGTAAAAACTGGTTGAAAGAAGGGCAGGACATTTGTCTTGAATCTTTTTTTGTGCAACACTTGACATACCACTGATGAAATGCCAATTGTGCATATCAAGTAATGCAGGGAGATGTTAAATAGTACATAACCACCTTCCCATCCTTTGATACTGTCCATGGCCCTGCCCTTCACCCCAAAATCTAGTGAGGAAGATAGACAGTAAATAAATAAAGTGCTGCTAATTGTGGTAAATACTATGGAGAAAAATACCTGTATCAAAATATAATAACAAAGCTTAATTTATATTGGGAGGTCTTTAAGGCTCTGTCTCCAAATGTAGCCACGTTCTAAGTAGTAGAGGTTAGGACATCCATTACATGAGCTGTAGGAAGACACAATTCAGCCCCTAGTGAATTCTCAAAGGTCATCCAGAAAAAAAGATGGGTGGAAGTGGGATAGGAAATTACATTGTAATTTTGGTGGCAAAGTACAAGGAAACTTCTGATAACTTCTGTTTCCTCTAACATGTCTTATGCAATGTCATTAGCAAAGAAATGGCAATGATGGGAGGAGCAGATGGGAGGTCAGAGGAGAATAGAGAAGATATGAACTGGAAGTTACTATGGATGGAAGATCAAGTTTATTTTAAGAAGAGATTTCTGGATGAAACGGGGGCCGACTATACAGAGTGAAGTAAGCCAGAAAGAAAAACACCAATACAGTATACTAATGCATATATATGAAATTTAGAAAGATGGTACCGATAACCCTGTATGCTAGACAGTAAAAGAGACGCAGATGTATAGAACAGTCTTTTGGACTCTGTGGGAGAGGGAGAGGGTGGGATGATTTGGGAGAATGGCATTGAAACATGTATAATATCAAATAAGAAATGAATCGCCAGTCTAGGTTCTATGCAGGATACAGGATGCTTGGAGCTGGTGCACTGGGATGACCCAGAGGGACAGTATGGGGAGGGATGTGGGAGGGGGGGTTCAGGATGAGGAACACGTGTACACCCGTGGCGGATTCATGTTGATGTATGGCAAAACCAATACAATATTGTAAAGTAATTAGCCTCCAATTAAAATAAATAATTTTTTTAAAAAAAGAAGAAGAGATTTCTGGGCAGTGTCAAGGACTGAGGTGAGACAAATTAACAATTTAAGTCTATCCAGCAGTGTAGTTTTTCTCTGCCATGTACATAGCTGCTCTGGTGAAGGTTCAACAGATATGAGTGATGGGTTCATTCAGAATGGGATTTTGTCAGGGAGATGTGTTACAGAGGAGAGGGTCAGGGGCTCATTGTGATACTGGGCTGTGGAATCCAGGCTAGATAACCATGGAGATGAAGGAAGGTAGAGAATAATGGCTATTAAGCATATAGAGAAATCAGTTAATTAGAAGCAGGAAATGTATTTAGTGATATTGTATTCTCTCGGCTGCTGGACACCCAGAAACACCTACCTTATCCACAGACCAAAAGCTCTAAAATAGGCCCTGCTGCCATCTTATCTATAGAGATGAATGTATCTTCCCAGAAAGGTTATTTCACTTCAAACCCCCTAATCCAGAGGCTGAGAAATTCCCATTGTCTCCCCAAATAGTATCAAGATAGGAAAATTCAAATCACTTTGCCGTATTGCTGAGCATATTGAAGACTCCTAGACCTAACTTCCTAACTTCACCCTGCTCTTCATGCCTCATTACTTACCGGTTAAAATGGTGTCTAAAATAGCTCTGAAGTACTTACTACATTTGGTTGTCAGAGATTTGGGAAAGTGGAGGTTGGTGCTGAGAAACTTTGTGCTAAGACTAAAGATCTAAATGTCAAATGCTAATAGAAATTCACCAAAGGATTTGCTTAAAAAATGGCAAAATTCATTATTTTCAGAATTTTAATTGGTTGTTTAAACTTTCTGCATTAAACTTCTCTCCGCATCAAAAACACATACAAGATTTATTTCGCACAAGTATGTCAAGTAATGCTTTTTGACCAAACCAAGCAGACTTAACTTAATGACTATAGTGATGGGCCTAGTCCCAATTGCATTAATTGGTAAAATATTTATGATCCACAGTATCATAATGTATGTGCAAATATAAGTGGGATGTTGAGTGACCCAGATAACACTGAAAGTGCCTTGTCTAGGATTAGATTAATTCTACTAGACATTGTTCTTTGATGCTTTTTGGGCCTAAGGACAACTGAAGAGAAACTCCAAAGAAGGGACAGGAAAGAAAAAGTTGGGAAAACCCCCTCAAGAATGTATGCCTAAAATTTGCACTTAGCAGCTCAACTTCACACAGAAATGAGAAAACAATATCAATCTATGGCTTACCTACTCTGTGTTAGGTCCTTTTACATCCATCATTCTGTTATATTATAAAAATGATATTGCAAGGTAGATGTATACTGATTAGAAAACTAAACTTAGCAAGGATAAATGACTTACCCAAAGTCATATGCTTAGTAACTGGCAAGCCATGATTCCAACTTAACTTTGTCTGGTTCATGAAACTCTGTCCCCATCCTGTACTTCTTCAAGAACAGCCCCCTTTCTACTATCATACCTGTTATTCTGTCTACCCCTTGAGAATTTGTGCTTCCCTGGTGGCTCAGACAGTAAAGCATCTGCCTGCAATGTGGGAGACCTGGGTTCGATTCCTGGGTCAGGAAGTTCCCCTGGAGAAGGAAATGGCAATCCACTCCAGCACTCTTGCCTGGAAAATCCCGTGGACGGAGGAGCCTGATAGGCTGCAGTCCATGAGGTCGCAAAGAGTTGGACACGACTGAGCAACTTCACTTTCACTTTCACTTTCATGGTTGTTTGTCATATTCCTTGAATGCATTTTCACCTAGATAAAAATGTTGGAAGGGCAATACACAGTACATGTTCAAAATTGTCCACATAATTCTCATTGTGTCTCTTGAGAAAATGGCCTATTGGACTAGATCATATTCAATTCATTTATTAATTATGGCCTCACCATTTCCACTAAGGACATGAGGAACTGACAAATTAGCCAATAATCCTGATTATTAATTTATTTGAATCTCATTTATTTTAACAATAAATTCAAAATATTTGACTTGTGATCATCATTTTAAAATATTTAAGAATGAATAAGATAATATACACTAAAAACTATGGAGTGTTTACAAGAAAAGTAGTAAGCAAAATCCAATAGTAGCTTTATTAATAACATCAAACATCTGCTATATTGTACAGGCCTTCCTACTGAAAATACAGGAGCCTTGGCAACCCCTGGGAGGTAGTGAGAAATATAGAAGATCAGGCCTCCCTGAGTCAGAATACACAGTTTAACAACATCACTAGTCTATGTGTAGGAACATTAATAGTTGAGAAGCATTATTCTAATATATTTACTTTCAGTAACCAGCATGTAAGCGTACATGGAATCACTCTTGCTGGAGGAATTTTTGAAATAGAAGAAAGAATAAGAGTTTAGGTGTCAGACTGGTGTTAACACTTCCTAGTTTTGCGACTTTGGGCAAGTTTTTTTTTTTTTTTTTTCCATTGAAAGAAAATTTCTTTACAATGTTGTGTTGGTTTCTGCTGTACAACAATGCAGATCAGCAATAATTATACAAATATCCCTTCCCTCTTGAGCCTCCCTCCACTCCTCACACCCCACAGTTCTTGGTCATCACAGAGCACCAGGCTAGGCTCCCTGTATTATAAAGCAACTTCTCACCAGCTATCTATTTTACACATGATAGTGTATATATATTGATGCTACTTTCTCCATTCTTCCCACTGTCTCCTTACTCTACTATGTTCATCATCCATTCTCTACATATGCATCTCCATTTCTTCCCTGCAAATGGTTCATCAGTACCATTTTTCTAGATACTATATATATGTGTTAACATGTAGTATTTGTTTTTCTTTTTCTGACTTACTGCACTCTGTGTAACCAGCTCTAGGTTCATCCACGTCACTAAAACTGACTCCAACTCATTCTTTTTTGTGGTTAAGTAATATTCCATTGTATATGTACCACATTTTCATCCATTTATCTCCAGATAGACATCTAGATTTCTTCCATGTCCTGCTGCTCAGTCACTTCAGTCGTGTCCGACTCTGTGTGACCCCAGAGGCGGCAGCCCACCAGATCCCCTGTCCCTGGGATTCTCCAGGCAAGAACACTGGAGTGGGTTGCCATTTCCTTCTCCAGTGCATGACAGTGAAAAGTGAAAGTGAAGTTGCTCAGTCGTGTCCAACTCCTAGCGACCCCATGGATTGCAGCCTACCAGGCTCCTCTGCCCATGGGGTTTTCCAGGCAAGAGTACTGGAGTGGGGTGCCATTGTCTTCTCCATTCCATGTCCTAGCTATTGTAAATAGAGCTATAATGAACATTGGGGTACGTGTGTATTTTAGAATTGTGGCTTTCTCAGGGCATATGGCCACTGGTGGGATTCCTGGATTGTATGCATTCCTTTTTATGGCTGAGTAATATTCCACTGTACATATGACCATAGCTTCTTTATCTATTCATCTGTCAATGGATATAGAGGTTGCTTTCATATCCTGCTGCTGCTGCTACTGCTGCTGCTAAGTCACTTCAGTCATGTCCGACTCTGTGCAACCCCAGAGGCGGCAGCCCACCAGGCTCCCCCATCCTTGGGATTCTCCAGGCAAGAACACTGGAGTGGGTTGCCATTTCCTTAGTGCTATAGTGAACTTTGGGGTACATGTGTCTTTTTCAGTTTTGGTTTGCTCAAGGTATATGCCTTGTAGTTGGATTCCTGGGTCGTGTGGTAGTTTTATTCCTACTTTTTAAAGGAATCTCCATATTATTCTCCATAATGGTTGTATCAGTTTACATTCCCACCAACAGTGTACAAGAGTTTCTTTTTCTCCACATCATCTCCATCATATATTGTTTATAGATTTTTTTGATGATGGTCATTCTGACTAGTGTGAGGTAATACTTCATTGTAGTTTTGATTTGCATTTCTCTAATAATTAGTGAAATTGAGCATCTTTTCATGTGTTTATTGGCCATCTGTATGTCTTCTTTGGATAAATGTCTGTTTTTTAATTTTTGATTCATTTTTTGATTGGGCTGTTTATTTTTCTGATATTGAGCTGTACGAACTGCTTATATATTTTGGAGATTAATCCTTTGTCAATTGTTTCCTTAGCAATTATTTTCTCCCATTCTGAATGCTGTTTTTTAATCTTGTTTATTGCTTCATTTACTGTGCAAAAGCTTTTAAGTTTAATTAGGTCCCGTTTGTTTATTTTTGTTTTTATTTCCATTACTCTAGGAGGTAGATCAAAGAGGATCTTGTGATTTATGTCAAAGAGCTTATTGCCTATGTTTTCCTCTAAGAGCTTTATAGTTTCTGGCCTTACATTTAAGTCTTTAATCCATTTTGTTTATTCTTGTGTGTGGTGTTAAGAGGTGTTCTAGTTTCATTCTTTTACATGTAGCTAGCTGTCCACTTTCCCCAGCACCACTTATTGAAGAGACTGTCTTATCTCCAGTGTATATTATTGCCTCTTTTGTCAAAGATAAGGTACCCATAGGTGTATGGGTTTATCTCTGGGCTTTCAATCTTGTTCCATTGGTCTGTAATTCTGTTTTTGTGCCAGTCCCATACTGTCTTAATGACTGTAACTTTGTAGTACAGTCTAAAGTCAGGAAGGTTGATTCCTCCAGCTCCATTCTTCTTTCTCAAGATTTCTTTGGCTATTCAAGTCTTTTGTGTTTCCATACAAATCATTAAATTTTTCGTTCTAGGTCTGTGAAAAATACCATTGGTAGTTTGATAGGGTTTGCAATTGAATCTTTAGATTCAATTTGGGTAGTAGAATCATTTTCACAATACTGATTCTTCCAATGCAAGGACATGGTATATCTCTCCATATGTTTGTGTCATCTTTGATTTCTTTTATTAGTGTCCTATAGTTCTGCATACTTGTCTTTTGTCTCTTTAGGTAGGTTTATTCTTAGGTATTTTATTCTTTTTGTTACTTTTTTAAAAATTCTTTTTGTTATTTTATTCTTTTTGTGGTGAATGGGATTGTTTCCTTAATTTCTCTTCCCGATTTTTCATTGTTACTGTGTAGTAATGCAAGCAATTTCTGTGTATTAATTTTATATCCTGCAACTTTACTAAACTCCCAAACTCATTCTGCAAGGACACCATCACCCTGATACCAAAACCAGATTAAGATATTTTTTTAAAAAAAAATTGCAGGCCAATATCACTGATGAACATAGATGAAAAAATCCTCAGTATAATTCTAGCAAACAGAATCCAACACATTAAAAGGATCATACATATTGATCAAGTGGGCTATATCCCAGGGATGCAAGGTCAATCAGTGTGATATACTGTATTAACAAACTGAAAGGTAAAAACCATATGATCATCTTAATAGACACAGAGAAAGCTTTCAACAAAATTCAACACCCATTTATGATAAAAACTCTGCAAAATGTAGGCAAAGAAGAAACATACCTCATCATAATAAAAGCCATATATGACAAACCAACAGCAATTATTATTCTCAATGGCAAAAAACAAGACAAAGGTGCCCACTCTTACCACTGCTATTCAGCATGGTTTTGGAAGTCTTGGTCATGGCAATCAGAGAAGAAAAATAAATAAAAGAAATCCAGATTGGAAAAGAAGTAAAACTCTCACTGTTTGCAGATGACATGATACTATACATAGAAAATCCTAAAGATGCCATCAAAAAATTACTTGTTATTTATATAACTTGTAAATTACAAGTTATTTAAACCTCTTTAAGTCTGGGAGTCTTTACCTATAAAGATGAGAAAAATAAAAATGGGGCAGAGTGGAAACCAAGAGTAACACAGGCCAAAAGACAACAGGAAAAATGAATTTTGACATAAGGTCTACTGGAATGGAGAAGTGGAGAGCAGATTTTGTAGAATACTCTTGCACTTCATAGTTTATTAGAAATATATACCTGTATAGATTGGCTGACATTTAAGAACTAGAAGAGATTAATTTTGGCTAAGGTTTTACTATGCCTTTTTGCCTTTAAGCAGCTTAAATTTTGGATAAATGGTCATATACTTTAGAACACCAAGAGAAACGGTGAAACAGAGGTGACTTAAGGATATACAATCAATTTAATGGAAAAGTCCATATGAGAAAAACAAAACAAAGTCTTACAAAAATACATCTACATATTATATCTCTCACAATTACTCTTGTGATCTAATGAATTGAGATTTTTTTCTATACTAAAGCTTATAGGTTTTAAAAATCCAGTTTGCTAAATTCTAATGAATAAAATTTACCAAAGATACTTTCTTTTTCAGGAAGAATAATGGTTTAATCAAAACATCTCTAATTTTTTTATCTATTAGTGTGATTCCAAAAATGAGAAAATTAAGCAGAACTTCATCTATTTCAGCATTGATTAAACAAAACAAAAAGTTTTAAATTATAATATCAGATATACTGTTCACTTTCCAGACATGATTTTTTCATATTCTCCTGCAAAATATGGATTATGCAAGTATTTCTTTGAATGATAGCATTATAGCAAATGTTTTTAAGGCAGTGTTTTTTTAAATAAGAAACTAATAATCATACTAATGATAAATTGTAAAACACTCTTTCCACTCTATCTGACATTATCCTTGTCCCACTTTTTTAATTGGAGTATCTTGCACAAATGCATTTGCCTAGAGTTCCAGGTACAGGTAAATGGATGTCTCCAAAATAACATGAAAAATAAAGCTTTACCATTGTTTGACATTGGCTGTTGGGACAAAAATACAATAATATGCTATATTTTTAATGGAGTTTACTGGGGTCAGCTTGGCTGTTGGCATGGAGACTCTTGTTTTTCTGACTAGAGTCCAAGAAAATGAAACCTAACATATTTGAGCAAACCTTAGACGATCCTGTGCACAAAAATTTAAAAATAAAATGCCATTACACAGTACTGGCACCTATGCACATAAAGAAAAACAACAAAAACAACTTTGTGCAACTTATGGTGTTTTGAGGTTTTTAAAAAGCTTCATTCTAATTTTAACAAATCATCATACTGTGTTTGCTCCTTGGAAAAAAGCTAGAACAGAAAAATGATTCAAATAAAAATGTTATATCAGAAACTAGAGGAATCAGAGCAGGATTTATAGCACATATTTCAAAGAAAGTAAGGAGATTATAAAAATCTAAAACAATGCATAATTCATAATAAATCCTGGCATATTTGAAATGTCCTTGAATATTAATTAGGTGCCCAGATAGAAGTGAAAGTGACTTCACTTTCACTTTTTACTTTCATGCATTGGAGAAGGCAATGGCAACCCACTCTGGTGTTCTTGCCTGGAGAATCCCAGGGACAGAGGAGCCTAGTGGGCTGCCATCTATGGGGTTGCACAGAGTCGGACGTGACTGAAGCAACTTAGCAGCAGTAGCAGCAGCAGGAGCAGCCAGATAGAAGTTGCTATACTATACTTTCTGTCCTATGATGAACTTCGAAAAGAAAACTTTTCATATTTGTATAATAATTCAGAAGTGTCTTGCAAATAAAAAGAAAGAAATATCCACTAGGGATTTTGCAATGTAAAGTATGTGATCCTATGAAAAGACTAAATTGAAGAGCTGGAGTACCTCATAAGAATGATTTTTGAATCACAAGTATATTTTATAGATTTTGGGAAAATGGGAAGGGTTGTATCCTAATAATGATTATAAGCTGTTGATATGGGGCTTAAAATTGTCAACAACAAATATATCATTTATCATTTAATGATATCCACAACATAGATGCACCAGTTCCATTGCTCTGCAAAATCTGTGGATCAAAAGTAATCTCTCTTGGAAGTCTATTCCAGGTTTCACATTTCTGTGTGCTCACTAAATATTTTGAGATAGAGTTTCCCCATAGCCCACAAGCTATGAATTTAAACTCTATAGGCAAGCAGTAGTTGACTATGCCAGTTATGCAAATAACAGACTATAGCAAGAAAATTGTATATGGCAAAGAGAATATTTCTTTCTGGAAATATCACTTGTACAATAATAAACCATCTATCTTTTAGGAATCGAAGAACTATTAACATCTAAGTATTGATAGTGTTGAGAAATAATTTAGATAGAAGTAATTGTCTAGCAGAAAACAGGAGATTTAGACAGTTGGGTGGATTTAAAATTACCCAGAACAGAATGATTACTAATAGATATTGCTGTTTTCCCTTACAGTAATAGAGAAACCTCTGTTGTGATAGTTAATTGTTCCAGGCATTCATATAAATTAAGATAAATCAAATTCTCTTAAAATAAACCTTCTAAATATGAAGACTGAAATCAAGCAGTGATCACTTTCATCATCACAAACATGCGCCACATTGCTCAGGATCCTGACTGTATCTGTTTCCTAAGGCTGCCAAAACAAAACCAAACTAAGTGGTTTAAAACGGCAGAAGTGCATTCTCTCACAGGCCAGAAGTCTGAAATTAAGGTGTTGGCAGGGGCATGATCTTTCTGAAGGCTCTGGGGGAGGATGCTTATTTGACTCCTAGTTTCTAGTGGCTGCTGGCATTCACTCTCTTGTTAATGCACCACCCCAATATCTCCATCTGTCTTCACATGGTCTTCTCTGTTTCTGAATCCAGATTTCTCTCTTCTCATAAGGACATCAGTCATTAGATTAGGGCCCAACTTAATCTGGTATAACCTTATTTCCAAATAAGGTCATATTTTGAGGTCCCAGTGTTATCTTTTTGAGCAAAACATAATTCAATCTATAACACTGGCCTAGTGTTAAGTAGTCTAGATGTAGTCATTCACTATCCATTTACAATTATTTATTTGTATCTATTGAGTATCTATTCTATTATGCCAGGTGCTGTTACAAATAATATAGGCTATACCCTTACTCTTAAAGAGTTTATGGTCTGCATTCAAACCAAATCCTATAGCTGTATATACTTTATATTTTAAAATTATATGTAGCTTATAATTTAGCAAAATCTTTTAATTTACATTTCTGTGATTAGTGTTCAAAATATCCTGCCATATATGCTAAGTTCAGTTCAGTTCTGTTCAGTCTCTCAGTTCTGTCTGACTCTTTGCAACCCCATGAACTGCAGCACGCCAGGCCGCCCTGTCCATCACCAACTCCTGGAGTTCACCCAAACTCATGTTCATCGAGTCAGTGATGCTAACCAGCCATCTTACCCTCTGTCATCCCCTTCTCCTCCTGCCCCCAATCCCTCTGGCATCAGGGCCTTTTCCAATGAGTCAACTCTTCTCATGAGGTGGCCAAAGTATTGGAGTTTCAGCTTCAACATCAGTCCTTCCAATGAACACCCAGGACTGATTTCCTTTAGAATGGATTGATTGGATCTCCTTGCAGTCCAAGGGACTCTCAAGAGTCTTCTCCAACACCACACTTCAAAAGCATCAATCCTTCGGTACTCAGGTTTCTTCACAGTCCAACACTCACATCCATACATGACCACTGGAAAAACCATAGCCTTGACTAGATGGACCTTTGTTGGCAAAGTAACATCTCTGCTTTTCAATATGCTATCTAGGTTGGTCATAACTTTCCTTCCAACGAGTAAGTGTTTTTTAATTTCATGGGTGTAATCACCATCTGCAGTGATTTTGGAACCCAAAGTCTGCCACTGTTCCCACTGTTTCGCCATCTATTTCCCATGAAGTGATGGGACCAGATGCCATGATCTTCGTTTTCTGAATGCTGAGCTTTAAGCCAACTTTTTTCACTCTCCTCTTTCACTTTCCTCAAGAAACTTTTTAGTTCCTCTTCATTTTCTGCCATAAGAATGGTGTCATCTGCATATCTTAGGTTATTGATATTTCTCCCAGCAATCTTGGTTCCTGCTTGTGCTTCTTTCAGCCCAGGGTTTCTCATGATGTATTTTACATATAAGTTAAAGAAGCAGGGTGACAATATACAGCCTTGATGTACTCCTTTTCCTATTTGGAACCAGTCTGTTGTTCCATGTCCAGATCTAACTGTTGCTTCCTGACCCGCATATAGGCTTCTCAAGAGGCAGGTCAGGTGGTCTGGTATTCCCATCTCTTTCAGAATTTTCCAAGGTTTGTAGTGATCCACACAGTCAAAGGCTTTGGCATAGCCAATAAAGTAGAAATAGATGTTTTTCTGGAACTCTCTTGCTTTTTCCATGATCCAGCGGATGTTGGCAATTTGATCTCTGGTTCCTCTGCCTTTTCTAAAACCAGCTTGAACATCTGGAAGTTCACAGTTCATGAATTGTTTGAAGCCTGGCTTGGAGAATTTTGAGCACTACTTTACTAGTGTGTGAGATGAGTGCAATTGTGCTAAGTTAGTAGCTACATTATTTTGGGAAAGGGGAGACCAGGACTTAGAGAGGTTAATATTTATTCAAGGCTGCCCATCTGGTAAAAGCAACCAAAGTTGGAACCAATACTGAGGTAAAAATGTAACAGTATAAAATGCTGTATTATATCCACTTGCCATTCCTAATTAATAACAAGTAGCTTTCCTACATATTAGGGTGTTTACAATTCATCATATAGATATATGGTTAAAAACTAAAGAACACTAGCTCATAAAGCAAAGCTTGTGTATTTATTTTAACAAATTTATTTTATTTCTAACTATTCATGATACTACAGCAAACATTCTGTGATTTATTTTCTAAAAAACAGTGTAACACCTTAGGAGTGGCAAGAAGTTATCTCTGTTTTCACTGATGAATAAAGCAAAGCTAGATTTTGACGTAAATTCATAAAATCATAGATCCATTGGAATTTCAGTATTAAATATGTTGAAAGGAATCTTAAAGCTCATGTCATTCAATCCCACATCCCCTCCACAACAGGTATCTAGACAGAAAATCAAGACATTGAAGAATATACAAATGTGAGCATGGTGTATTTATTCCCCTATAATTAATCTACATAATGGACGATACTTTATATATTCTAGACTTCAATGAGTAACAAAACTATGGCAACTCTTAATGAACCAGCATCATATCTGAAGTCATAATGATGGCACGGATGGGGAAATGGTGAGGCAATGGGTGAGCCCAGATTCTATTCCATAACTGTGTGTGTATGTTTTCAGTCTTTCAGACTTCTTTCTGGCACACTCCCTTATGAGAAATGCTTTAGCAGACACACAGTTCTTAGCCCCCTTCAACAAAGCTGCTGCCAGTGCTGAAACCAACATTAAGAAACAGAGAGAAAAAAGCACTCAGGACTGAAACCAAGGTGATAGAGACGTAGACTCAAAATCAGCCAAAAAAGGCAGATGCCAAATGGAAGCATATACTACTCACTTTACAAGACTCTGCAGTAATAGCAAAAATAATGTCATTTTAGCTAATCAATAACAGGGGTGAGGGAGGAGAATGAATAAGCAGAAGAAGGAGCTAGAAAGAAAGCTCTGAGAAGATAAGCTGCTGCTCATGGGCAAACAGCACATTCTGATTAATTTAAAGAAAAAGAATTACATGTTTCAGTGACAGTGAGTCTTTGGGTCATCTGCATGCACTTCTTACTCTCTTAATACGGAAGGATCACCTTATAAGCAAATTACCTGCTTTGGAACTATGTATTCGTATCTTGCAATATGATTTTTTACTCTCCTGAAAACAACCAGAGTGATATTTTCTTATGAATAACTCATCATCTACTATGGTCTCCAAAGTCATTTTTGTCATGCATGCAGGGAACACATCATTCCCCACACTGTAGTTGTATGTCATAGGCTGGACTTTCTCATTTCTCACTATGTTAAGGGCTTTATAGATTTCATACCTCTATTCCTTAAATCCAAAAATCCCTTGACATGACTTTTCTGTTGTGTTTTCTGCCCATAATCTATTCCCTCTTCTGATAACTTCCTTAAGTACGTCCCTTAAACTTTTTGCTCATGTCTTATTTTCAGGGGAAGACATTCTTGAAGGGGGGAAATGAGGCAAGCACAATGAATGCAGCCCTCAGCTCCCTGCAAACCAGCAAGTCTTCACAGGGGCATAGATGAAGTCAGACTAACGAGAGCTGGCTCTGAGATTTCTGTTAGAATCTGGGGAAATGTAACGATTTATTTCTATTCAGGTAATATACAATAGGATAATAGCCTGGGGCTGCCAGTATCATTTGCATGCCTGAAAATAAGCCCAGCTATAGAAAAGTAGAGGCAATAAATGAAGAAATAAATATTGGGTTGGCCAAAAACTTTGTTTGGAATATTCCATAAGGTCTTTTTCCAAAGTGGCCCAAAAGGCCACATTTTGGCCAAGCCATTATTTCTGAATTTAGTGCTTAAGCACCTGGATTCAGCTATGCTTGAAAAAAGACATCTCCTCTGGACTTTTCACTTACTTTGGATAATTATTCCCCTTTGTGCTTAAGCCAGATTAAGTCCAGTTTTCTATTGCTTTCTGTTAAAAGATTTCTGAATACTCAAGCCCTTAGGACCCAACACATTATCTTCAAGATCTATAATTCTTTGCTTCAAAACTGTATACTGTCTTCCATTTCCTTTCTTCTACCCCTAGTCCAACCATGCTTTTCCTGTCAGAATCACATTGATCTAGAAAAGGGGAAGTGTTTTTTATGAAAGATCATTTATTATAAAGATATTTCATGCTTATCCTAAAAATATCAATAAGAATAATACTATATGAACCAAAAAATACAAGACATCTGTTCATCTCACTCCTCACTTCACCCCACTTCAAAAGCAAACATGTGTGTGGTGGGGGGTGGGGGTGGGGGTTGGGCAAGCAATATAAATTTAAAAGTGCAAAAACAACTATTTAAAGAGGTGGTACATCCACATTTCCTAGTGTTCTCAAAATATAAAATTTTTTAAATACACACAATTCTCATATATGTAGTAAAATCCTGCTTTAAGAATCACCACAAAGCAGCCTGCCTCACCCCTCAGAATTTGAGCCATTCTTTTCTCTTATCCTGCAATTCTTTACTTGTTTATTTATTTAATTCTGCTTTATAGTACAGGTAGCTGCCAATACATATTTGACTCCTCTCCAGTTGATAAGAACCCTAAAGTCATGGAATGAGTTTGATTCATCTTTGTGTTCCCAGGATTTAGTCCAGTGGTTAATTTATGTGTTTAAATGAATTAATGGGTGTGTGAAAGATAAATAAGTGATAAAAGATCTCACTGATCAGCATTCTCTAAAGTTGAATTGGGTATGTACACATTCTCCTGTATTTTAATTTAAGCTCATTCTCTAGAGTTTCATGTATATTATCAGAGACCAGGCAATTGATGAGCAAGCCTTTAGCGCCAATTCTCTGGGGAGAGCAAACACTCATCTAACTTCATCCTATCTTTAATCATTATATAATGATGACAGGGAGGGGAAAAATAACCATCTAAGATGCAATTATGATATCTTCTGGAATTTCCAATACAGACTTCAGCTAGTTAATTAAATCTTATAGCCTGAACCCTGTAGCTTTCTTTTTTTTTTGTTTTTTCACCCTGTAGCTTTCTAACCTTGATCCTGTGACTTAGCTAATAAAGAATTCTTGACTTGTTTTGTGACTGAATTTCTATGTAGTAATTAATACCTCATATTTTCCCCTTCATTTTTCCTTAAGTCCTCTAAAGTCTGGAACTGGAATCAAAGTTTTGGAATGATGGATTGGGATGTCTTAAGGACCACAAATTTTTGCCTGCTTGCTCAGATTTCCAAATATTGTTCGTTCCTGGATTTCCATCACCCTGGATCCATCAGTTTTTGTTTATAATCTTCTCAATACTTACTACCCTATTGAACTACCAACTATTCTTGTTTGTCTCCCACCTTGTAAGGTGGGAGGCAATATAGCCTAGTGGGAAAATAGTCAGTCTTAGAATTAAGCCTACATCCAAATCCCAGTTCTGACACATAACAGCTGTGTGATTCTGGGTGAGTTACTTAACTTCTCTGCACTTGTATTTCTTATAAATAGGATTTATAATTAATGTGCCTTCCATGTACTTATAGATAATATAGGGAGTATTTTTAGTGCCCCCTTCCATCTACATTTATTTGTTCTTGTTTTAGTTGTTTGCCTTTTAGTTCTCGATTCCATCTCTTCCTTTTTGTCTTCTTCCAAATATCATAGTAGCAAGAAATACAAACTTTCTGGACTCTGGCCAACCTTCTTTTGGTTACCTTGTGCAAAAGAAGGCTCTGCTGGCTCTGCAAAGGGCTGGGAAGTTGGACGGAAGAGAGAAGCTATTGTTTTTCTGCTTCTAGTAGTACATTCAGCTGCAGCAGCTGTCAGCTATGGGATACAGAAGAATATGTGGTAGTTTTAGTAATATTTGGCAGGACTGCAGCTGTTGCTTGGTCCCAACAACAGCAGCAATGGCCATGTCTCCAGAATATTTGCTTTCATTTACTAAAAGTTAAGAATATGACTCTAATGTAAATATAGACTTCATATGGTCAAATATTTTAATCAGTTTGATAAGTAATAAGCAAATCAGCAAGATTGTAAGGCTGGTGCAAAGAAGGTTTAAAAATAGAGTTACACAGTCAATAACACAAAAGAAATGATTAAAATGAATTTGCTAATAGATACAAAATGCCTACAAAACATGAGCTATAACTCCTAGTGTTATCTTCACAAATGAGCAGAAATTATTTGTATTTCTACCAAACATCTATAAATTAACATGTAACATATATCTTCACTAAAAGTCTGGACAAAATATATTCTCCTAAATTTCTTAGGGTGCATCTGTTAAACAGTGCCCTCATTAGATAGTGGAAAAGCAACATGCGTCCCGATTTTTTACCTCATTTCCTGCTTTTAGATAAAACCTTCGCAAATGACAAAAGGACATATTCCACTCCTACTCCCAATCCCCTATAACCAGATTGCTAAACCCAGAAAAATTTTCAGATAAGTAGTCTTGTGCCATTACTGTTTAAATGAGATTTGGAATATTAATACAAATTTAATATGTGGTCAATAATAGGTGACCTGAGTAATAATCAGTTCAGTTCAGTTCTGTTCAGTCGCTCAGTCGTGTCCGACTCTTTGCGACCCCATGAATCACAGCACGCCAGGCCTCCCTGTCCATCACCAACTCCCGGAGTTCACTCAAACTCATGTCCATCGAGTCAGTGATGCCATCCAGCCATCTCATCCTCTGTCATCTCCTTCTCCTCCTGCCCCAAATCCCTCCCAGCATCAGAGTCTTCTGCAATGAGTCAACTCTTTGCATGAGGTGGCCAAAGTACTGGAGTTTCAGCTATAGCATCATTCCTTCCAAAGAAATCCCAGGGTTGATCTCCTTCAGAATGGACTGGTTGGATCTCCTTGCAGTCCAAGGGACTCTCAAGAGTCTTCTCCAACACCACAGTTCAAAAGCATCAATTCTTTGGCACTCAGCCTTCTTCACAGTCCAACTCTCACATCCATACATGACCACAGGAAAAACCATAGCCTTGACTAGCCGGACCTTAGTCAGCAAAGTAATGTCTCTGCTTTTCAATATGCTATCTAGGTTGGTCATAACTTTTCTTCCAAGGAGTAAGCGTCTTTTAATTTCATGGCTGCAGTCACCATCTGCAGTGATTTTGGAGCCCAAAAAAATGAAGTCTGACACTGTTTCCACTGCTTCCCCATCTATTTGCCATGAAGTGATGGGACCGGATGCCATGATCTTCGTTTTCTGAATGTTAAGCTTTAAGCCAACTTTTTCACTCTCCTCTTTTACTTTCAGCAAGAGGCTTTTTAGTTCCTCTTCACTTTCTGCCGTAAGGGTGGTGTCATCTGCATATCTGAGGTTATTGATATTAGTTGCCACTATTTTTTAAAACTATGCTTGAATAATCATAGAATAATCATAGTTACATAGATGTAATTTAGACCTTTTTTTTTTCTCTGCCCCAGTTTAGGACCTGGTCCTTCTTACACTGTCCAGTTCATTCTAATTGGTCATGCCATGTCCTGGAACATCACTTGAAGTAACTAGTGACTTTCCATAAAGTAATTAGTTGACAAGGAAAGAATCACTGGCTCATTCATCATTTTGCTGAGTGTTTAGAAAATGCAACTGTAAGATCAGTACCATATGGTAGACCTATGGCTAAGATTATGATTTTCATATGCCCAGAGACAATTGCCTTCTCAACTGGCCAGCAAGGTGCTGCCATGCTGTGCCATCTTCTCACCACATTTGTGTGACATTGAATCTAGTTCCATAATTCCTAGCAAAGCGTGGGTACAGACAGGATAGCATCTGGACAGATTCTTGTATGCCTAATAAGGAAGGATGATTAATTCTGGATTGGAAAAAAAATTTTTAATCTTTTGAAAATCCTTGACCTATGGTTCTATTTTCATTTATTTTTTGCATGAATTTTTATTGGCTTTACAATGTTGTGTTAATTTCTTGCTGTACAGCACAGTGAATCAGTCATATGTATACATATATCCCCTCATTTTTAGATTTTTTTTCCTGTGCTGCACAGTAGGTTCTCATTAGTTATCCATTTTATACATGATTGTGTATATATGTCAGTCCCAGTCTCCCAACACATCCCACCTCCTTTTCCCCCCTTGGTAGCCTTTAGGATCTAGAGATTGTCATATAGAATGAAGAAAGTCAGAAAGAGAAACAATTATCATATAATATCATTTATATGTGGAATCTAGAAAAATTGTAGAGATGAACTTATTTGCAGAGCAGAAACAGACTTACCGATATAGAGATCCATGGTTCTATATTTAATTCAGGATGACTGACTCAATGTGGTTATGAAGAAATGTATTAAGCGATAAAAAAATCACTCAACCCTCTGAATTGAATTAGAGAATGTTGGCTTTTCTTCTCTAACAATTTATTTCAAGGCATTTAGAGTCATCAGCACTTTCTTTTAGTCTGATTCTAATAGTTTTTTAGACCCTTTGTCTCTTATCACCAGCCCCCATAGCAGTATAACCATGTAGAACTCAATGTGTTTGTGTATGTAACCTCCTCTCCTGAATTTTACCAGCCCCATTCCTATCCACGCATGTAATTCAGCAAACCCAAGAATCCCAGTTGGAGAACTTAGTAACAGATTTGCCTTGATACTGGTTTCACACTGATGCATAACAATGTTTCTTGCACACAGGGCAATACCAGCATCTGAACCTCAACTTTGGTTGCCTGCTCAATTTTCCAGCTTCTACAAGGATAAGAGAATCCTTCCTTGTTTCTCAGAATTAGAGATTTCTCCCTGCACCTAGTCCTGATGTTAATTCCCTTTCTGTACAGACAGACTCCCTAGAGTTCAACTGTTTTCTTGGATTTGGAACAATATCTGTTGCTAGACAACTGTGATCATTCATCATGACTATTCCTCTGTGCTTATTTTGACCAACCCTGAAACATCTCTGTGGTGAGTCTCTTTCTAACACCTCTTTTGTTATCTTACATGAGCTCCATTTAGACACTGATGATTTCCATTTCCATAGGGAAAGGAAGAGTAATACTGATTACTGTACATGGTTTATAGCAAGTAGAATCCTTAAACGTGGGTTGCCTAGGTAACATAAATTCTAGAAGAGGAGTTGAAGACCAAAATACTGTGCAGCTCAACTATGCATCATCAACTTAGAATCCATACAGATGACATTTCCTTTATTCATGGAGAGTGGTGGTCCTAATGGCGTTATATGCCACACAGAATTTTTACCAATTCTTTTTTCTTTTTTTAAAAAGAAATTCAGAAATTTCTTTTTTAAGTTGCACATTTTAAAAATTTATTTATTTTTAATTGAAGGATAATTGCTTTATACTATTGTGTTGGTTTCTACCAAAAATCAATATGAATCAGCCATAGGTTGACCCATGGCACCACCACTTGAACACTCCTCCCATCTCCCCTCCCATCCCACCCCTCTAGGTTGTCACCAAGCCCCAGCTTGAGTTCCTTGAGTCATACAGCAAATTCCCATTGGCTATCTATTTTATATATGGCTGTCTATTCTGCTGTCTCCATACATCCCACCTCTGCTTCCTCCCCATCAGCCATGTGTATAAGTCTGTTCTCAGTGTCTGTGTCTCCACTGCTGCTCTGCGAATAGTTTCATCAGTGCCATCTTTCCAGATTCCATGTATATGTGTTAGTATACAACATTTGTTTTCCACTTTCTGACTTAGCTTTACTCTGTATAATAGGTTCTATGTTCATCCATCTCATTAGGATTAACTCAAATGCATTCCTTTTGTGGCTGAGTAATATTCCATTGTGTATATGTACCACTGCTTCTTTATTCATCTGTCGATGCACATCTAAGTTGCTTCCATGTCCTATCTATTATAAATAAAGCTGCAAAGAACATTGGGATACATATGTCTTTTTCAATTTTGGTCTCTTCAGGGTATATGCCTAGTAATGGGATTAGTGGGTCATATGGTGGTTTTATTCCTAGCTTTTTAAGGAATTACCATGCTGTTCTCAATAGTGGCTGTATCAACTTACATTCCCATCATCAGTGCAAGGCGGTTCTCTTTTCACCACACCCTCTCCAGAATTTATTGTTTGTAGATTTTTGATGATGGCCATTCTGACCAGTATGAGCTAATATCTCATTGTAGTTTATATTTGCATTTCTCTAATAATGAGCAGTGTTGAGCATTTTTTCATGCGTTTGTTAGCCATCCATATATCTTCTTTGGAGAAATTTTTTTACCAATTCTTTTTTCTTTTTTTTTTTAAGAAACTCAGGAATTTATCTCTTTTTAAGTTGTACTTTTTTAATGTTGGTAGTTTATTAAAAATGTTTACAATACTGTGGTAGCTAAAGTAAATATGTCAGTCAGAGGATTTGGCAATAATCCACCAGTTTGGATCAAACACTGAATGATCTCTAGAGCTGAAGTTTGGGGGAGGGGAGGCCAGTTGTGTTCTCCAAACTGCCCCCTTTGTCATGTTGCAAAATTGGAAACATACTCTAATGTTCACTATATTCTCACCTAAGACTTTTCTATCTTATTTTATTCTCATAGTTATCAACATTTTTGTTCAGAGTAAAATCTTCTTAGTTTTTAATTATTCAATATTTTAACCTTCAAAATTGCTCTATTAGCAGTTTATGCAGTATCTTATGTGGTATAATATCAACCATCACTATAGTTTACTTTGACAGAAACTCTTCATATATGAATGTATTGTAATAGAGCTGTTACTGAATTCTGACTGGTTTCATTTGTTTCTGCTTGACTCCTTATAAAGTCTGATAGTCCTGTACATTTATAAAAGTTCAGGTTACACTAACCACTCTTGCAGAGAAGTAATAGTGTATATTTTATTAATGCATGTTATATAACATGGGAATTCAAAACTTTGGACATAGAAGTGTTTCTTAAGGTCTAATAGAAGACCTGTGGTCTAACAATGTGTATACTCTTGGAGCCTTAGGAGTGTTCTCAACTTTCCCTCCAAAGTACCCCTAAATGCTGTGAATCTGGGAGTTCAACACATAACTACTCACCTTAAACTTAAAATGCTGTTGTCATTTCATGTTTTATGTATAAATAATAAGGGGAGTTTTACTTTAAAATCCATAAGACATCTATGTATAATCAGGTAACCATGGATAAAATAAATTAACTCAGAATTTAGAAATAACAGAGTTCAGGTGTGGGCTTTTTCTTCTGGGAAAAAGAAAAAGCTATGTTCTCACTATCTGTTGTACTGAAAAGGTAAGAGTATGAAATAGGAAGCTAGATATTAAATAAAGTGAAACTTTGTTCCCTTTCTGAGGCAGGAATCAGCTGCACTCAGAACTTAAATCTATCCTCAGATATCCTTAGATTGGGAGATTGGAACACCTAGTGTGACTTAGCACATTTCTCCTGAGTCAGAGGTAACATATGCTTAATAAAGTTTCCTTGTCATGATAATATTCTTCAATATGCAAAACTTTTTGAGTGGAGCCAAACTGAATAATTTTAAAGATTTCCTGAAAAACTAATGAGCCCTTTCTGATTTTGATGTTCAAAATTATTCTAAAAATTTGTTGGGTTAAGGTAGCCCCAACAAAGCCCTGTTGTGGTTGTTCAGTTGCCAAGTGGTGTCCAACTCTTTGCAACCCTGTGAAAGTGAAAGTATTATTTGCTGAGTCATGTCCTACTCTGCAACACCATGGACTGTAGCCCACCAGACTCCTCTGTCCATACAATTCTCCTGGTAAGAATTTTGGAATGGGTTGCCTTTCCCTTCTCCAGGGGATCTTCCCAACCCAGGGATCAAACCCAGGTCTCCTGCATTACAGGTGTATTCTTTACCATCTGAACCACCAGGGAAGTCCATGAACTGTAGCATTCCAGGTTTCTCTGTCCTCCACTATCTCTCAGAGTTTGCTCAAATTATGTTCATTGAGTCAGTGATTCTCTCTAACCATCTTATCCTCTGCCACCCTCTTCTCCTTTTGCTTTCAATCTTTCCCAGCATCAGCTGCTTGGGAAACATATCAGTTGCTCTGTTAGCCAAAGTAATTAACCATGAGAATAAAAGGAAGGTGAATTGGGCCCAAATATTTTTTTAACTTGAAAGCTAGTCCAAATTCATCTACCAGGCATGGAGTCATATTTAGGGGAGAAGTGGCTGATTTTAGAAGCACGAACTAAGACAGCAATAACTTTGGGAGCCAAGCACAGGACACCATTGCACACAATACCAGCAAGTGTATCACTGTGCCTGCGCAAGCACCTGTGAGATTAGAATCCCACAGCAACATTGGTTGAAGATTGGCAGTTCAGCCAATGGTGCTGATAAGTTAATTGGGTTTTTACATTTATTTTCTTGGCATTTAAAGATGGGACTAATCCCTATGGACAGAGTAGGCATTATAAGTGTTGAATGAATTAGAGGAAGTTGCAGAATGTGAACAATTGATTTAAAAAACAAAAAGTGCACCTATTTGTAAAGTGTATCTGCATTTTGATTAAGGAGATCATGCCAGTTATTTGAAGAGGACTTGAATAAACTCCAGTCATGGGACAGAAGCTACCCATGGTCAGATTCCTGTCTGTAAGTGATATGGGGCATGCCTGGAGAGAGATCAAAGGTTCCTTTTACACGAGGTGAAAGACCTTAGACTCTGAGAAGAACCTGGAGATGCTTGGATGAATCAGTGTAGAAGAGAGTAGCACCCCTCTCCTGAATAGGAAATCTATAGAGTGCTAGGCTGCAGAATAATTTGGCTCAGACAGACAGAAAGCAGCTGAACTAGGCACGCATGCTAAGGCTGAGTAGCAGCAGTCACACAGTCTAACCAGGTTCTTACATATTCAGCTTCCAGGGCCACATTTGCGTTGATCTCCATCCTCAAGAGAGAACATCTGAGATTCGCATTGGCTAGTGAAAGATTATAGCAGATAGGACACTCCCTCTGAAGTCAAGGGAACCCCTTGAGACCCTCAAACATATCAAGAGCCACTAGAAAAGCCTGGACATCCTGACAGAGTTGGCAGGTAGTGATCCCAGAGTTGTTATACTCTGGGGTTCTGATATAGGATGCCATAGTTTCTACTCCATGGTGATGAATCTAGACATTTCCACATAAATGCTTATTGAGTATAAAACGTCTTCATCTAAAGAGTATAGTAAAATTGACATTTTGGAAGATACTTCAATGAACCACTGTCACTTTACTTTTCTCTTAATCCCCTACCCTATCTTGCCACTCCTTGTTCCCTCTCCCAACTGATAACCACTAGTTTGCTCTCTATATCTGTAAGTCTTTTACATTTTCTCATTTTGACTAGTTTGTTGTATTTTTTAGATTCCATATATAAGTAAAAGCATACAGTATTTGTCTTTCTCTGACTTAATTCACTTAGAATAATACCTTCCAGGTCCATCCATGATTTTACAAATGGCAAAATTTCATTCTTTTTTATGGTAGAGTAGTATTCTGTTGTGTGTGTTTATATATACATATATGATATATATGATACTTATATATCATATATATATATATAATTTTTTATCCATTCATCTGTTGATGGCCTCTTAGGTTGCTTCCATATCTTGGCTATGAAATAATGCCGCAGTGAACATTGGCATATCTTTTTGAATTAACTTTTTTGTTCTCTGCAGATATGCACCCAGGCGTAGATTGCTGGATCATATGGTAGTTCTTTTGTTGTTGTTTGAAAAACTTATGTACTATTTTCCATAGTGGTTCCACTGACATATTCCCACCAACAGTGTATAAGTGTTCCCTTTTCTCTATGTTCTAGCCAACATTTTGATGATATTCATTCTGACAGGTATAAGATAATATCGCATTGTGGTTTTGAACTGAATTTCTCTGATGATTAGTGATGTAGAGAATCTTTTCCTATGCCTACTGACTATCTGTATCTCTTCTTTGAAAAAGTGTTTATTTAGGTCTTCTGCTCATTTTTTTAATTGGCATTTTTTATGTTGAGTTGTATGAACTGTTTGTATATTTCAGTTATTAACTCCTTATAAGTCATCCACATCAGAAACTTAATCGTTTGGAGACACCTTGTATAAGCAAGAGATTATTTGCAGGGGTCCACCTTACCATACTCTAAGATGTGAAGCCAGTCTTGCCATTAGACTAGAGGAATTTAAACAGACATAAGCCAAATAATCTAATGTTTCATCTTAAACATCTGTGAACCTGTACAGATTCCGAGTCATTGAGGAACTAGCAGGAATCAAGGAGCAAGCAAAGAACAAAGGTAATGATAGTCTAAAACAATAGTTCCCTCAGGCCCTCCAGGGCATGGATTCCAAACTTCAACACAAGTCTCCATGATTGGATCCCTACCCTGATTCTGGCTTTACTAAACTTAAAAAAATAAAATAAAATAAGATCAATGTTGCACCGCTATTTATTGAGCAGTATCTTTATACCACATGCTGTTTAAAGCACTTTACAAACCTTTATCTCATTTAATTCTTATAACTCTCATGGGCTGATTATATTCTTGTCCCCATTTTAGGTTGGAAAAAAATGCTAATACTAAAATAGCTATTCCTTGCTTAAATTCTTACAACTAGAAATAGACCAAGTCAGGATTTGAACCCAAGCTTACTCAACTTTGAAACCCAACTTCTGCTGTTGGATCTTCCTCACTTAAATCCACTTTGAGTTTGTTGCCACCTCATGTTCAGATCACTGCAAAGAGCCTAGTAACCAGGGTCCTTGCTTCAGTCCTCTCCCCGACTCCAAGCTTTGTCATCTATCCCCAGAAATGTTTGTAGCTTCCTCCTGCATGAGCAAAGAACAATATGGAAAGAATTAAAATCAATATGAGGACTAGAGGCTAGCATGTACTTCATCCCATTACATTCTTCAATATCAGACTTTGTTAAGGATCACCAAACAGAGTTGCTGTAGTTCTCAGATGTGCTTTATCTAGAATAGACAAGGGACAAATGACAATTTTATGAAATAATAAATCATTTCTCACTGTAAAATATGTTCTTTATGAGATCGTTCATCGTTATCACTGAGTCTTTCAACCATTTCTTGTGAGATTAATTTATGCAATTTTACCAGCTAAAAGCATGATGATGCCAATTTTCAGTGGAGATGACACAATAGAATATGGGATCCACTATAGCAGAAGATTGAGAATCAACAACCAGTATTGCTTTTTAAGCTTCTTAAAAGCATGAAGCCTCAAACAGTGAACAAACTGCTCTAGATTTTTTTCCCATGGCCAATTAGGGCATAGGCTTATTTTTAGTAAACAGTCCACAGAGACTTTTGAAGGAATAAGCACAGAGTACTTATGACTTTTCCTTTCACTAAAAAATAAACAACACAACAAAAAAACCCTTTTATTGTAACTACATAAACATTTTTTAAATTATGAGAGAAAAAATTACCTACAGTTCTACTCTCTAATACAATTATGATAAATATCTTTATATATTTCTTTTCATCATTTCATTATTTTTCCTCATTGAAATAAAATTCATAATGCATGCAAACAGGCAATCCATAGAAGAAATATAAATGGGCAATAAACATGCTTTACTGGTAATCAGAAAAATTGAAATTAAAACAATGAGGCATCATTTATTGGCAAAAATTCAACAGATTGAAAATATTCACTTTTGAATACAGGCACAGCTATATTCCACTTATTGGAATATATAATTGAAAAAGATTATGGGGTAATTTGCTGTATCCATTAAAATTATATTTTAAGGTATCATCCTTCAGAAATATTCAGACAGGTACAAAAAATATGTATGCAACAATGCTCATTGAATCATTTTTTGTAGAATTAAAAAAACAAATATCATCTGAATTTATATCAGTAAAAATGGTTAAATGCATTACAACATGTTCATCCTGGGGAATGAACATCAGTAGATATTTAAAATTGTTATGCAAGAATAACAATAGCAATGTCAGTTATGGAAAAGGTTTCCAATAAATATCATTAAGTAATAAAAATATGTTATAGAACAATAGATTTAATATAATCTCATTACTTAAGAAATGAAACATAGAAATGTATAGATAGTGAGAATGGAAATGCACCATGTTGTTAACAATCACTACATCTAGAAATGAATAAAATTAAAGTTATAAAGACGTATTATTACTTCTTAGAGTTTATTTATTTTAATGAGATTGTATGAATGTATTTGAATTTTATTATGTAATTATTATATTTGTTGTGGAATTTATTCAATATTGGAACAAAGAATTATAATATTCATATAATTTTAGATATCCTTAAATTCATTTAGCATTATCCCCAAGTATATTGCCTGCTTTTTATGACAAATATTTTTAATAACATACTATATTCCATCCAGTAAATAGACCACTTTCTATAGTAATTACTCTCTTTCTGGATTTTTACATTGTTATAGAATATATATAAAACTTTGCGATATATATCTCTTTTAGAAACAGGATTTTTTTTACTTTCTTTATTTTGAAATGAACTTCTATCAATTAGAACCCCAGGGCATAATTAACTTGGTGAAATGTTAAGAATCCTATTGTGTTGAACAATCCTATTGAAGCCAAGAGCAAGACCTTATTGCCCTCCATCCCTGCTGCCAAGGAGTCTTCTCTACAAATAGCAAAGGCTGTATTTTATTTGGTCAGTTTTTCCCATTGTACCATTAAGTGACTTTGATCTTAATTAAGCTGTTAATATTTCGACCATCCCATATTTTGTGACTGGACCCAATTTTAAAAAGGTGAAGCAAGGAGTCAGGAAGATGTCTTGTTTTTATCATAATGTACCAGCACGAAGACTCAGACGTCAGTTACTACTTGCTATTCCAGGGAGCATTCTCTGGTTGGCGAAGACTATGCTGTAGAACATCTTTTCCCAGAAGGCAATGAAGTTGCTCAGCAAGAGCAGGTTTCTGTGGAAGAAAAACCTGATAAAGATCAAGTAGCCCCAGGAAAGCTGTGCTTAGATTTTGGAACAAGGTGTGCCTTCAAATAGATGAGCTCAATCTTGATGAAAACCAACTGCATTCATGCAATCCAAGTCAAACATTTTCACTTTTGTAGTTGTTGCTACTTCCTCCTGAATACCCAATTCTTAAAATAACACAGGAGTTCTTAAAAGCTTTCCATTACCTTGCAGTTCAGGAATAGTTGAGGTTAGTTACCACACTGGGAGCCTTAAGAAGTAGAGCTTTCATTATAATATAAATATATATATAAATAATATAATATAAATAATAATATATTGATGCTTATAAATTGTTGTGTTGGAGAAGACTTTTGAGAGTCCTTTGGCCAGCAGGAAGATCAAACCAGTCAATCCTAAAGGAAATAACCCCTGAATATACATTGGAAGGACTGATACTGAAGCTGAAACTCCAATACTCGATGGGAAGAGCCAACTCATTGGAAAAGACCCCGATGCTGGGAAAGATTGAAGGCAGGAGGACAAGGGGGCAACAGAGAATGAGTTGGTTGGATGGGATCACCCAATCAATGGACATGAGTTTGGGCAAGTTCTGAGAGTTGGTGATGACAGGGAAGCCTGGAGTGTTGGAGCCCACCAGGCTCCTCTGTCCATGGCATTCCCCAGGCAAAAATACTGGAGTGAGTTGTCACTCCCTCCTCCAGAGGATCTTCTGGACCCAGGACTTGAACCCACATCTCATGTCTCCTGCATTGGCAGGTGAATTCTTACCACTAGCGCCACCTAGGAAGCCCTAGAAAGGGTTCAGTCCAGTTCAATTCAGTCGCTCAGTTGAGTCTGACTCTTTACAACCCCATGGACTGCAGCATGCCAGGCCTCCCTGTCCATCACCAACTCTCAGAGTTTACTCAAACTCATGTCCATTGAGTCAGTGATGCTATCTAACCATCTCACCCTCTATCGCCTCCTTCTCCTCCCACTTTCAATCTTTCCCAGCATCAAGATCTTTTCTAGTGAGTCAGTTCTTTGCATCACGTGGCCAAAGTATTGGAATTTCAGCTTCAGCATCAGTCCTTCCAATGAATATTTGGGACTGATTTCCTTTAGGATGGACTGATTGGTTCTTCTTGCTGTCCAAGGGACTCTCCAGAGTCTTCTCCAACACCGCAAATATATAATATCAACAATTACAAGTAAATCAGAGACCCTCATCAAAAGGTAGAATTTATTTTTCCTGCACTTGAAATTGAGAATGGGCTTTGTTCCTGCTCAGTTGAACAGATGCAATAGAAGTGAAGCTATATAACATCCAGTGCTATGTCATAAAAAGCAATATGACTTTCCCAGCCCCACCTTGATAATTGCCCTTGGAACTCAGCTGCCACATAATGAGAAAGCACATTACTTTGAATAGATCATGTGTAGGTGTTCCAGCCTACATACTAGTCTCCCCTAAAATCTCAGTCAATAGCCACCATGAACTACCACATATGTGGAAGCGAGTACATTGGTTCCCACATGAACAATGTTGCCTCCCTACTCCCTTAGAAGGGAACATTTGACAATTTGGGGAGATATGTTTGACTGTTACAACTTGAAAAGGAATGCTGCTAATAGCTAGTAAGTAGTAGACCAGAATACTGCTAGATATCCTACAATTCACAGTCCCCTACAACAAAGAATGTCCAACCCAAATGACAACAGCACTGAGATAGAGAAACCCTGCTTCAAATGACTCCAGCCTGCAGTCTTTCAGCCAGGCCAGCGGATTCTAAGTGGAGCAGAGACAAACTGTCCCTGCCAAACCCTAAGTTGCACTTTCATGAGGTGGTTTGTTTTTCAGCAATAAATAATTGGAACACCATCAAATAAGTGGAAGAACTAAATAACATCCTCAGGCTTTTGTAAATCTGAAGCTCATGCATCTTCCCAAGATGCCTTGAAGAAAGAATAACAAAGAGTAACAAAGCAGCTTTAGCCAAAGTGTAATGAGATCTAGACACAGGTGAATAAAGAAAAGATTATTACAGGAAGAGAGCAATACCGTATTTTTCACTGGGTAATTGTCTCTGTTTGTTTCCAAGGCAAACCATTCAATATCATGGTAATCCAAGTCTATGCCATGACAAGTAATGCTGAAGAAGCTGAATCTGAACGGTTCTATGAAGACCCACAAGACCTTTTAGAACTAACACCAAAAAAAGATGCCCTTTTCATTATACAGGACTGGAATGCAAAAGTAGGAAGTCAAGAAACACCTGGAGTAACAGGCAAATTTGCCCTTGGAGTACAGAATGAAGCAGCACAAAGTCTATTAGAGTGTTGCCAACAGAACTCACTGGTCATAGTAAACACCCTCTTACAACAACACAAGAGAAGACTCTACACATGTATATCATCAGATGGTCAACACTGAAATCAGATTGATTATATTCTTTGAAACCAAAGGTGGAGAAGCTCTATACAGTAAGCAAAAACAAGACCAGGAGATGACTATGGCTCAGATCATGAATGCTTTATTGCCAAATTCAGACTAAAATTGAAGAAACTGGGGAAGACAACTAGACCATTCAGGTATGACCTATTTCAAATCCCTTATGGTTATACAGTGGAAGTGAGAAATAGATTTCAGGGACTAGATCTGATAGACAGAGTGCCTGATGAACTATGGATGGAGATTCATGACATTGTACAGGAGACAGGGATCAAGACCATCCCCAAGAAAAAGAAATGCAAAAAAGCAAACTGGCTGTGTGAGGAAGCCTTACAAATAGCTGTGAAAAGAAGAGAAAAGCAAAGGAGAAAAGGAAAGATATATCCATTTGAATGCAGAGTTCCAAAGAATAACAAGGAGAGATAAGAAAGCCTTCCTCAGTGATCAGTGCAAAGAAATAGAGGAAAGCAACAGAATGGGAAAGACTAGAGAGCTCTTCAAGAAAATTAGAGATACCAAGGGAACATTTCATGCAAAGATGGGCTCGATAAAGGACAGAAATGGTATGGACCTAACAGAAGCAGAAGATATTAAGAAGAGGTAGCAAGAATACACAGAAGAACTGTACAAAAAAGATCTTCATGACCCAGATAATCATGATGGTGTGATCACTCACCTAGAGCCAGACATCCTGGAATGTGAAGCCAAGTGGGCCTTAGAAAGCATCACTACGAACAAAGCTAGTGGAGGTGATGGAATTACAGTTGAGCTATTTCAAATCCTGAAAGATGATGCTGTGAAAGTGCTGCACTCAATATGCCAGCAAATTTGGAAAACTCAGCAGTGGCCACAGGACTGGAAAAGATCAGTTTTCATTCCAATCCCAAAGAAAGGCAATGCCAAAGAATGCTCAAATTACCGCACAATGCACTCATCTAGCAAAGTAATGCTCAAAATTCTCAAAGCCAGGCTTCAACAATACATGAACCATGAACTTCCAGATGTTCAAGCTAGATTTAGAAAAGGCAGAGGAACCAGAGATCAAATTGCCAACATCTGCTGGATCATTGAAAAAGCAAGGGAGTTCCAAAAAAAAAAATCTATTTCTGCTTTATTGACTATGCCAAAGCCTTTGACTGTATGGATCACTATAAACTGTAGAATATTATGAAAGAGATGGGAATACCAGACTCCCTGACCTGCCTCTTGAGAAACCCGTATGCAGGTCAGGAAGCAACAGTTAGACCTGGACATGGAACAACAGACTGGTTCCAAAAAGGAAAAGGAGTATGTTAAGGCTGTGTATTGTCACCCTGCTTATTTAACTTCTATGCAGAATACATCATGAGAAACGCTGGGCTGGAAGAAGCACAAGCTGGAATCAAGACTGCTGGGAGAAATATCAATAACCTCAGATACGCAGATGACAGCACCCTTATGGCAGAAAGTGAAGAGGAACTAAAAAGCCTCTTGATGAAAGTGAAAGAGGAGAGTGAAAAAGGTGGCTTAAAGCTCGACATTCAGAAAACAAAGATCATGGCATCCAGTCTCATCACTTCATGGGAGATAGATGGGGAAACAGTGAACACAGTGGCTGACTTTATTTTGGGGGGCTCCAAAATCACTGCAGGTAGTGATTGCAGCCATGAAATTAAAAGACGCTTACTCCTTGGAAGAAAAGTTATGACCAACCTAGATAGCATATTTAAAAACAGAGACATTACTTTGCCCACAAAGATCTGTCTAATAAAGGCTATGATTTTTCCAGTAGTCATGTATGGATGTGAGAGTTGGACTGTAAAGAAAGCTGAGTGCCAAAGAACTGATGCTTTCAAACTGTGGTGTTGAAGAAGACTCTTGAGAGTCCCTTGGACTGCAAGGAGATCCAACCAGTCCATCCTAAAAAAGATCAGTCCTGAGTATTCACTGGAAGGCCTAATGTTGAAGGTGAAGCTCCAATACTGACTATCTGATGTGAAGAGCTAACTCATTTGAAAAGACCCTGATGCTGGGAAAGATTGAAGGGAGGAGGAGAAGGGGATGACAGAGGATGAGATGGTTTGATAGCATCACCGACTCAATGGACATGAGTTTGGGTAAACTCTGGGAGTTGGTGATGGACAGGGAAGCCTGGTGTGCTGTGTTTCATGGGGTCACAAAGAGTTGGGCAAGACTGAGCAACTGAACTGAACTGAATTGTCCTCCATGTTCTTAGCTTCAAATTCATATCCATTCTTCTCTTCCTGGAAAAGCTGTGGAGAGAACCCTTGGTTTCTTCTTCACAGGTTTCTGGTGAATATGCTTTTAAGGCCTATCTGATGATCCCAAATACTCCTCCAATAACTTTTAACATTTGAGAGGCTTGAAAGAGGCCCAACCTTCTCCTAGTAAGGTGTGAAAAGATTGTTTTCACAAGTACATTATCCCTAGAAAGAGCTGATCAGCCAGTATCATTTCTTGACCATTTCACACCCTCATTTATTTCATAAAATATTTAAATATTCAACTGATTTCCTAAGTACCTCATCACTTCAAAGTAATTGCAGTTCTGGTATCTGTCCTAAGAACATAAACTGAAATGTAAGCAATGATTTTTGGGTAACATTGCTTACTGCAAGATTGTTTGCAAGAGTTTTAAAACTAGAGAAACCTTAAGGTCTGACAAGAGTAACATAATTTAGCAACATAAGTTTACAGTATTAATCTACAGTAGACTATCATGCAACCATAGGTGAGCTGCTCTATTCTGTGCCCTACTCCTCATCTTACTTGGCATACCTTCTTACACAACTGACCTACTTCTATGCCTATGATGATCACACCTGTTTCTCAAGACTAGATCTTTGGTACACCCTATCTCTGGTTTTTTTTGGTGTGTTCTACTTTTTTAAAACATTTCCTTAACTTTATTTACAAACCTTTTATTGATTTGCTGTTATTCTTGTTGTTCTTGTTCTAATTTTTTTTAATTTTTTAAAAGTTATTTCCTTTTACATATCATCCTATTACTATTTTATGGATGCAACGTCTTCTCTTATATTTCTGAGCATACAAATTACAGGGTTGTATTTGTTTTTGTCATGTTCCCTCCGAAGGTTTTATTTGTTTGTTCTCTTTTGGAGCTTTTGCTTAATTTTCTAATATACCATGCACATTTAAAAGAGAGGCTCCAAAAATATGGTTGGAATTTTTCTAGTGGAAAGGAGAGAAAAGATGAACTTTTAAATTAGTAGGCTTTATTTTAGAGCAATCAAGTAGGAAGATAACTTTTTAGATATGGAGTCTAAATAACTGACATTGGGGGCTCTTCTCAATTTCCCAAGAAAGTAATCCTCTTTTATTCAGCCTGGGGTTTATAATTGACTGGCTGTTAAGGGAAAGATGTTGGAGGATACCCATGATTCAGGAAATAGATATGCCCCAGTCCTCCTGTTGCATCCACTGTGTCTGGACCACACTTTAGTGTCACTCTCTGCAGGCACATAGGTTTTATAGCTTCCTTCCCTTGCTGAGTTAGTTACTATTCCTCCATTTGAGTTTTGTTTTCCAAAACTTGTATAATTTCTCATCTCCTTTTGCTTTCTCTTCTGATCCATTTGTACCTGTAGTTCTATGCTTTTTAAAAACTGTTTTACTGATATTTTAGAAAAGTTTTCATAAGGAGAAGAGATAAATGTATCTATTCAATCACATTCCCATCTTTTTCTCTCTAGTTTAAATACTGCTTTCACCATACACTAAAATTGGCATATAATTGGCAATATTTTGAGGCATTCTAATCTATCCTGCTGTGCTATCTAATTATGTAACAGTACCAGACTGCTAATTATCCTGACTTTAAAATATATTTTCATATCTGGCAGTGTAATTCCTAATCAGAATTCTTTTTTAAAATTTCAAAAATTTTCCTGGCTGTTCTTACACTTTCAAGATTAACTCTAAAATCAAGTTATATAAACTTTATAAATCAATTTAAGAAACTTGACTTTTTCTGTTGGTGTTTCCATATTCAAGAACTTCATATGAATCCCTGTTTATTTAGTAAAATTTTATATTTCTTTCATATCAATACTGGTTAATGCTTAAACCTGTTTTTAGATATTTCATGTTTTAATTTTATTTTGAAAAAGAATTTTTTAAATTTTATTTAGAAACAGAAGATATTAAGAAGAGGTGGCAAGAATGCACGGAAGAACTGTACAAAAAAGATCTTCACGACCCAGATAATCATGATGATGTGATCACTAATCTAGAGCCAGACATCTTGGAAAGTGACGTCAAGTGGGCCTTAGAAAGCATCACTACGAACAAAACTAGAGGAGGTGATGGAATTCCAGTTGAGCTGTTTCAAATCCTGAAAGATGATGCTGTGAAAGTGCTGCACTCAATATGCCAGCAAATTTGGTAAACTCAGCAGTGGCCACAAGACTGGAAAAGGTCAGTTTTCATTCCAACCCCAAAGAAAGTCAATGGCAAAGAATTGACAGTTGCACTCATCTCACATGCTAGTAAAGTAATGCTCAAAATTCTCCAAGCCAGGCTTCAGCAATACGTGAACCGTGAACTCCCTGATGTTCAAGCTGGTTTTAGAAAAGGCAGAGGAACCAGAGATCAAAGTGCCAACATCCACTGGATCATTGAAAAAGCAAGAGAGTTCCAGAAAAACATCTATTTCTGCTTTATTGACTATACCAAAGCCTTTGACTGTGTGGATCACAATAAACTGTGGAAAATTCTGAAAGAGATGGGAATACCAGACCACCTGACCTGCCTCTTGAGAAATCTGTATGCAGACCAGGAAGCAGCAGTTAGAACTGGACATGGCACAACAGACTGCTTCCAAATAGGAAAAGGAGTACGTCAACACTGTATATTGTCACCCTGGTTATTTAACTTCTATGCAGAGTACATCATGAGAAACGCTGGACTGGAAGAAACACAAGCTGGAATCAAGATTGCCGGGAGAAATATCAATAACCTCAGATATGCAGATGACAGCACCCTTATGGCAGAAAGTGAAGAGGAGCTAAAAAGCCTCTTGATGAAAGTGAAAGAGGAAAGAGAAAAAGTTGGCTTAAAGCTCAACATTCAGAAAATGAAGATCATGGCATCTGGTCCCATTACTTCATGGGAAATAGATGGGAAACAGTGGAAACAGTGTTGGACTTTGATTTTTTGGGCTCCAAATTCACTGCAGATGGTGACTGCAGCCATGAAATTAAAAGACGCTTACTCCTTCGAAGAAAAGTTATGACCAACCTAGATAGTATATTCAAAAGCAGAGACATTACTTTGCTGACTAAGGTCCATCTAGTCAAGGCTATGGTTTTTCCTGTGGTCATGTATGGATGTGAGGGTTGGACTGTGAAGAAGGCTGAGCACCGAAGAATGGATGCTTTTGAAGTGTGGTGTTGGAGAAGACTCTTGAGAGTCCCTTGGACTGCAAGGAGATCCAACCAGTCCATTCTGAAGGAGATCAACCCTGGGATTTCTTTGGAAGGAATGATGCTAAAGCTGAAGTTCCAGTACTTTGGCCACCTCATGCGAAGAGTTGACTCATTGGAGAAGACTCTGATGCTGGGAGGGATTGGGGGCAGGAGGAGAAGGGGACGACCGAGGATGAGATGTCTGGATGGCATCATGGACTCGATGGACGTGAGTCTGAGTGAACTCTGGGAGATGGTGATGAACAGGGAGGCCTGGCGTGCTGCGATTTATGGGATCACAAAGCGTCGGACACGACTGAGTGACTGAACTGAACTGATTGTGTTTTTGATGATACGGTGGGAAACTGATTTTTTTTAATTCAATTTATAATTTAAAATTGTACAGATTGTTAATTCTTGATTCACTTAAATTTTCTTTATATGTAGACATATTATCTGCATATAATGATAATATTTGTTTGGCTTCCAGGAGTTATTTTTATTCATTTTCCTACTTTATTACACCATTATTTGAAATACAGCATTAAATAATGATAGTAATAACAGTCATTGTTCTCTTGTTACAGATTTTCATAGGCATGTCTCTGATGTTTTATTATTAAGAATAAATTTGGCAGGTTCAAATGTATAGCATTTATGACTTTTAGAAAGTGATAACACAGTGAGAACTTTCAGCAAATCATGGCACTGCCACCCTAACTTCTCTTGACCCTTCCCTTTACCTTCCCCTTTCCATAATCAGTCATCACTAAGACTTCACAATTCTACCTCCTCAATATCTCTTAAATCTTCCCTGGATGTCTTCTTCTACTGCCTTCAGTTCAGTTCAGTTCAGTCGCTCAGTCGTGTCCGACTCTTTGCGACCCCATGAATCGCAGCACGCCAGGCCTCCCTGTCCATCACCATCTCCCGGAGTTCACTCAGACTCGCGTCCATCGAGTCTGTGATGCCATCCAGCCATCTCATCCTCTGTCATCCCCTTCTCCTCCTGCCCCCAATCCTTCCCAGCATCAGAGTCTTTTCCAATGAGTCAACTCTTTGCATGAGGTGGCCAAAGTACTGGAGTTGCAGCTTTAGCATCATTCCTTCCAAAGAAATCCCAGGGTTGATCTCCTTCAGAATGGACTGGTTGGATCTCTTTAGTTAATACTATTATACTTTTTCTTCTATTATCATATAAAATTTTAAGTATCTGCTGATGCGGAACCTCTCCAATTCATTTCCATACTTGTGCTCAAATGAATTTTTGAAATGCAAAACTCATTATGTCACCTCCTAGTTAAGCCTCTATTCCTCTTAGAATAAAATCTGAACTCTTTAATATGGCTTGTAAGGAACTCAGTCTTCTGGCCCAGCTTAGCTTTCCAGGCTTTATCTCTCACCACCAGCCATTTACCTCTACATTCTAGCAGTATTCTATTTTCTCTCAATTTGCAGTCTTTGTCCAAATTATTTCTTCTGCCCAAAACACTTTTTTTCCTTCTTTGCTGCCTAGCTCCTATTCTTTGCTTAGCAAGCCTTCCAAGAGACATACTTTTGATATGTAGCCCACGGTTATCTCCTGTATTTTGCTAACAAAGCCATTTGAACTCTATAATACAATTACTTGATTACCGCCCTGTCTTTCCCACTATAATGTAAACTATATATAACCAGAGATAGTTTCTATTTTTTTCACTGTTTTATACCTATTTCCTGGTGGAGCACCTGGAATTAGTATTCAACAAATATTTGTTAAATAAGCTTCTGTTAAGTGAAGAAACAGATATTGGATAGATCATGTATATTTTTTCCTTTGAACTTCCACTGATGCTATTAGTGACTTATTATTTCAATGGTGCATCATCTTTGTACGTCTGAAATAGAAACTAATTGGCTTTGGTATAATTGTCTCTTGATATACTGCTAAATCAGTTACTTAACATTTAATAGATTTCTTTGCGTCTATTTTGCATCTACCTTTCACTTTTCTCTTTCACCCATTGGAGAAGGAAATGGCAACCCACTCCAGTGTTCTTGCCTGGAGAATCCCAGGGACAGGGGAGCCTGGTGGGCTGCCATCTGTGGGGTTGCACAGAGTCGGGCACGACTGAAGTGACTTAGCAGCAGTATCCTTCAGATTATTCTGTGTTTTTTGTTATTGTTTGTTGTTATCTTTGTCTGATTTTGATATTATAACTATATTGGAAAAGACTCTGATGCTGGGAGGGATTGGGGGCAGGAGGAGAAGGGGACGACAGAGGATGAGATGGCTGGATGGCATCACAGACTCGATGGACGTGAGTCTGAGTGAACTCCGTGAGATGGTGATGAGCAGGGAGGCCTGGCTTGCTGTGATTCATGGGATCGCAAAGAGTTAGACACGACTGAGCGACTGAAATGAACTGAACTGAACTGATAATAGCTTGATTTTATTATTATTTTCTGGATTATATTTTCTCCTTGAAACTCTCATTCAGTACTGGAGCCCTGGAATCTAATAGAGTAGATACCCAAAAAGTACTTGTTAAAAGAATACATAAATTGAATTAGAAACTTTTCTTATTTCTTCTGTAAAAACTGAATAAATACCTTAAGAATTAGTTGTTCTTTTGAAAGTTAAAATGACCAGTATCCAATGCATATTAAACGTGAAGCTTTTTATGGAGCAGTAAGGAATGAGAGAGGGAATTTGTTGAGTTCTTCTGCTTTTCTCTGCTTTTGGTCTATTTATATTTTCTAATTTTTCTTATTCAATTTGTACATACTACCCAGAAAATCATACACTCAGTCCAAATTTGTAGGTTGTATTCCTCTATCATAAACTATATTTTCTTTGAAAAATACCAAAACACAACAAACTGAAAATCACCAAGTATCCATATATAGATGTAGATTTATAACCTACATACAATCCCAGCCGCTAAATAATCACATTTGTTGCTAATTTATCTTTTATACATTTTCTTATCTATTTACTTTCAAACATCTATCTTATTTTCAAACATCGCTAACAGTCTCTCATTCTGTGGCTTGCTGAGAAAAATCTCCCTATATCAAACTACAGAAATATTCTCTTTATATTTTGTTCTAGAACCATGTTTGTTTGTTTGTTTGTTTGTTTGTTTAATATTTAGGGATTTAATTCCTCTGGAATTTATTTTGATATAAGGTAGGGCTCTAAGCTGACTGCCTTTGCCAGTGATCCAGTGTCGTATATTGACTAAATCCCTCCTTTACTTGGCTGAAATTAAATGTCACTCTTGCCACTTTGGCAACTATATAACTTGTTTCATTGCATTAAATAATAGTGGTAATTCACAATAAACTGTGGAAAATTCTGAAAGAGATGGGAATACTAGACCACCTGACTTGCCTCTTGAGAAATGTATATGCAGCTTAGGAAGCCACTCTTAGAACTGGACGTGGAACAACAGACTGGTTCCAAATATGAAAAGGAGTACATCAAGGTTGTATACTGTCACCCTGCTTATTCAACTTACATGCAGAGTACATCTTGAGAAACACTGGGCTGGAAGAAGCACAAGCTGACAAGCTGGAATCAAGATTGCCAAGAGAAATATCAATAACCTCAGATATGCAGATGATACCACCCTTATGGCAGAGAGTGAAGAGGAACGAAAAAGCCTCTTGATGAAAGTGAAAGAGGAGAGAGAAAAAGTTGGTTTAAAGCTCAACATTCAGAAAACGAAGATCATGGCATCTGGTCCCATCACTTAATGGCAAATAGATGGGGAAACAGTGTCAGATTTTATTTGGGGGGGCTCCAAAATCATTGCGGCTGGTGATTACAGCCATGAAATTAAAAGACGCTTACTCCTTGGAAAGAAAGTTATGACCAACCTAGGTAGCATATTCAAAAGCAGAAACATTACTCTGCCAACAAAGGTCTGCCTAGTCAAGGCTATGGTTTTTCCAGTGGTCGTGTATGGATATGAGAGTTGGACTGTGAAGAAAGCTGAGCACTGAAGAACTGATGCTTTTGAACTGTGGTGTTGGAGAAGACTCTTGAGAGTCTCTTGGACTGCAAGGATATCCAGTCATCCTAAAGGAGATCAGTCCTGGGTGTTCATTGAAAGGACTGATGCTAAAGCTGAAACTCCAATACTTTGGCCACCTCATGCAAAGAGCTAACTCATTGGAAAAGACCCTGATGCTGGGAGGGATTGGGGGCAGGAGGAGAAGGTGACGACAGAGGATGAGATGGCTGGATGGCATCACCAACTCAATGGACATGAGTTTGGGTAAACTCTGGGAGTTGGGTAAACTCAGGGAGGCCTGGCATGCTGTGATTCATGGGGTATCAAAGACTGAGTGACTAAACTGAACTGAACTGATGGTACAGTGGTTTATGGTAATATTGGCAATCTAACAATGGCAGAATATCTGTCTCTTAGAAATAATAGTAATGAAAATATCCTTAGAATGCCATCAATATTGGTTTCTACTTAAATCCTTAGGACCAGATTGCTTGAATTTCAATCAGTGGTGTGCTGGAGCCTGCTCAAACAGGCTTATAAAAGCTAATTGTGTTTCTCTCCTTCCAACTCTACTCAATGTCTGTTCTTCAGTAACTTGAAATTGATCATGGTGGAAGTTCTTGCAAACACTACAAACAAGGCTTTTTGGCGGGGTTGGGAATTGTGAAAGCAAAGCTATTTGTCAATCATTGTGAAGGATTTACCAGAACACTACTAGATTGAATTCTTCCTGTGTTGTTTACTAGATAATTCTGGGCAAGTTATCTATCTGTGCTTCAATGTACTCATCTAAAAATGAGCATAATAGTATGATTCCCTCATAGTATTTTTTATGAAGATTAAAAAAGTTAAAACAAATGAAACATTCTAAATAGTGTCTGCTTTAAAAAATGCAGTGTTGAGCTGTAAGTTAAGTTTTATTTTGAGCAAAGTATGGCTTGCAGCCTGAGACAGCACCTCAGATAACTCTGAGAAACTGCTCCATAACATATACATTACCATGTGTAAAATTAGATAGTCAGAGGAGATTTGCTGTATGACTCAGAGAGCTCGAGGCAGTGCTCTGTAACAACCTAGAGGGGTGGAATGGGGAAGGAGGTGGGAAAGAGGTTCAAAAGGAGGGGACATACATCTATCTATGGCTGACTCATGGTGATATATGGTAGAAACCAACACAACATTGTAAAGCAATTATCCTCCAATTAAAAATAAGTAATTTTTTTTTTTTAAAAAAAGGTGTAGGAAGGAAGGTTAATCAGTTCAGTTCAGTCACTCAGTCGTGTCCGACTCTGCGATCCCATGAATTGCAGCACGCCAGGCCTCCCTGTCCATCACCAACTCCCAGAGTTCACTCAAACTCATGTCCATTGAGTCAGTGATGCCATCCAGCCATCTCATCCCCTGTCGTCCCCTTTTCCTCCTGTCCCCAATCCCTCCCAGCATCAGAGTCTTTTCCAATGAGTCAACTCTTCACATGAGGTGGCCAAAGTACTGGAGTTTCAGCTTTAGCATCAGTCCTTCCAATGAACACCCAGGGCTGATCTCCTTCAGAATGGACTGGTTGGATCTCCTTGCAGTCCAAGGGACTCTCAAGAGTCTTCTCCAACACCACAGTTCAAAAGCATCAATTCTTTGGCGTTCAGCTTTCTTCACAGTCCAACTCTCACATCCATACATGACTACTGGAAAAACCATAGCCTTGACTAGATGGACCTTTGTTGGCAAAGTAATGTCTCTGCTTTTTAATATGCTATCTATGTTGGTCATAACTTTCCTTCCAAAGAGTAAGCGTCTTTTAATTTCATGGCTGCAGTCACCATCTGCAGTGATTTTGGAGCCCAGAAAAATAAAGTCTGGTTAATATATATATATGTGATTTTGGTGAAGGGAGAGTAGATGCAATCAAGTACTTACTTTTTTTCAGAAGGTTTCTGTTAGATACAAGGAGCAGTTCTCACCATGAAGATTTGTAGGGCTTTTCTCCATATGAGGAGATACAAGAATTGGGCTCATATAATTGGATCCTGAAAGTATCTGTCTAAAGACCTGTTCTGCCAGATTTCTCCTGAGCACGAGTGCCTCAATTCTAATCTCCTTCTGAACTCCTTTCAGGGTGTGTTAAAAATCAGCATCTGTAAAAGCGCATGATTTAATCCTGTAGACACAAGCGCCAATGGCAAGTGCCAATTTGTGGTTGACAATAGTGTCAGATACATTATATCCACTTATAATTTTATTTTTTTCCAATTTGTAATTCTTTGTTGTATCATTATTACCCCCTTCTTTCTGGTTTCCTTAGTCATATTTTTCTAACTTGCATTGAATTATTTTTCATTTATTTTAATTCTTTCTTATTTAATATAGTCTTTAAGACTATTGCTTTCACTCTGAATTCATTTTGTACCACATTCCATATATTCTTTATATAGTTTTCTCATTGTCTTTCTGTTTTACATAGTCTTTGAGTTGCAGGTTTTTTTCAGAGTAAATATATGCACAAGGTTAAATATTAGAATTCCAAAGAACAATAAAGAATATTAACCAACTTATCCCCTATCACCCTCCACTGAAGTGCATCTAACAGGTGGTAGTCATTCAAACTAATTTTATCTTAAAATCTCTGGTGATACTCTGTCTATCTCTCATCAAGATCAGCTCAGTTCAGTAGCTCAGTCATGTCCGACTCTTCGCGACCCCATGAATCGCAGCACGCCAGGCTTCCCTGTCCATCACCAACTCCCGGAGTTCACCCAAACTGATATGCATCGAGTCAGTGATGCCATCCAGCCACCTCATCCTCTGTTGTTGCCTTCTCCTCCTGCCCTCAACCCCTCCCAGCATCAGGGTCTTTTCCAGTGAGTCAACTCTTGGCATGAGGTGGCCAAAGTACTGGAGTTTCAGCTTCAGCATCAGTCCTTCCAATGAACACCCAGGACTGATCTCCTTTAGGATGGACTGGTTGGATCTCTTTGCAGTCCAAGGGACGCTCAAGAGTCTTCTCCAACACCACAGTTCAAAAGCATCAATTCTTTGCCACTCAGCTTTCTTCACAGTCCAACTCTCACATCCATACATGACTACTGGAAAAACCATAGCCTTGACTAGATGGACCTTTGTTGGCAAAGTAATGTCTCTGCTTTTTAATATGCTGTCTAGGTTGGTCATAACTTTCCTTCCAAGGACTAAGTGTCTTTTAATTTAATGGCTGCAGTCATTTTGGAGCTAAAAAAATAAAGTCTGGCACTGTTTCCACTGTTTCCCCATCTATTTCCCATGAAATGATGGGACCAGATGCCATGATCTTAGTTTTCCGAATGTTGAGCTTTAAGCCAACTTTTTCACTCTCCTCTTTCACTTTCATCGAGGCTTTTTAGTTCCTCTTCATTTTCTGCCATAATGGTGGTGTCATCTGCATATCTGAGGTCATATCAACAAGATCACTGAATATTTATTTCAAGATTCACAAATTTAGATATCTATGGACTTCTTATTTTGATAGATAAGGATTTAACATGACCGTATCACGTTTCATTTTTCCTCCTTTTTTCACTGAAACTATCTAGCACTATTTTTTTGTTTCCATTTACAGCAACATTCTTAAAGCATCACCTATTTTCCCAATAATAATATACACAGCTTTTAACACTCTCTTTGCATAAGAACATTATTGTTATCCAACTTCATTCAGTCTCAACTGGAGTGGGCTTTATCTTAACTTTTTCATTGTTATTTTTGTTTTCTTCCATTATCTTAATTTCTCCACAGTTCTCTCATAAACCATAAATCCTGAAAGTTGAAAACCAATAAAGAGTGATTATACCCTAATGACTAGGTAAAATTTTTAGCTATTGTTGTCATCATTGTTTTAAGTTTTAATGGTCACCTGTGCCATCGAAGGAGAATATTCTCGGTCCAAGATTAAATTTATTCCTCTTGTTTATGCTGAACCACCCAAGATATGCCACATGTTTGATGGCTGCCTCTTTGAATAAGACTTCCCTGGTGGCTCATAAGGTAAAGCGTCTGCCTACAATGCGGGAGACCCAGGTTCAACCCCTGGGTCGGGAAGATCCCCTGGAGAAGAAGTGGCAACCTACTCCACTATTCTTGTGGAAAATCCCGTGGACGAAGGAGTCTCATTGGCTACTGTCCATAGGGTCGCAAAGAGTCGGACAAAACTCAGCGACTTTCACTTCACTTCACTTCTTTGGATAATGACTTTCTCATAAAATTTTCATTTATTTTTCTTTCATGGAATCTCTGACTACATTTCTCAGTGTAAGCTTTCCATCATGGCATATGTTCCATCACACTTTAAGTTGTTATGTTTTTCCCCAAAATCCTTTGTCCTCCTACCTCTGTGATCTGGACTGCTCTCTGAGCCACAGGTAGAATTTCACTTTTTCCTCATTGTTCCTTGACTTCCCATTTTAATTCATGCCATTATTGCAACAGAGTACATCCTTTTAAAAAATAAATCCTAAGACAATATCTTAGTCCTTTCATATTTTAAAATATTTTTATCTTGTCCTTACATTTGTTTATAATATGACAAGAGAAGTTTACTTGGGAAATTGTTCTTCCTCAGGTGTTTAAGGGTATTTGGTCATCTCATAGCATCCAGAATTTCTGAGAAATATGATTTCAGTTGAATTCTTATATTTTGGTAGATTATCTTTTATTCTATTTGGAAATTTTAGGAACTTATCTTTATGCTTATTTTCTAATACTTCATGTGGATATGCCAAATTTAAATCTATTCATCTATTTTTTTGCAACATTTGAACATTTTCCCTTTAGTTCTAGAAAACTAATTTTGTAACTATAATTTATTTATTATTTAATAACATTCCTTCCAGATCTTCTCTAGCCTCTCTTTTTTGAATGTCCACTTAATTGAATATCATTTCTTAGAAGTGATCCTGTATGTAACTTATCGATCATTTTCCACACAATTATGGCTGTCCTTTTATTCTACATTCTGTGTAAGTTATTTTTCCAAATCTTAAATTTTTTATAGCAATCACATATTTAATTTTCAAGAGATTTTCTTCTTTGAACTTGCCTTTCCCATAGGAGACAGTACTAATAATAAGCATGCAATATGGTCGTGAATTTCCCTTAAGTTAACATTCAATAATTGGAGTTTTCTTTTGGAAAGTTCTCTTCCTTTCCCTAATTTATTTCTAGGTTGTCTCTAGAGACAGTTTTTCTATTTTAATCTCTTGGTTTTTCTGTCATGCTGTAGGCTTTCATCAAATGTCTGGTAATTCTTATTTTTTAATTTACATTTCAGTTCATTTCAGTTGCTCAGTTGTGTTCAATTCTTTGCAACCCATAGACTACAGCATACCAGGCTTCCCTGTCCATCACCAACTCCCAGAGCTTACTCAACTCGTGTCCATTAAGTCAGTGATGCCATCCAACCATTTCATCCTCTGTCATCCCCTTCTCCTTCTGCCTTCAATCTTGCCCAACATCAGGGTCTTTTCCCATGAGTCAGTTCTTTGAATCAGGTGGCCAATGTATTGGAATTTCAGCTTCAGCATCAGTCCTTCCAGTGAATATTCAGAACTGATTATCTTTAGGATTAACTGGTTTGATCTCCTTGCAGTCCAAGGGACTCTCAAGAGTCTTCTCCAACACCATAGTTGAAAGTATAAATTCTTCAGCACTCAGCTTTCTTTACAGTCCAACCCTCACATCCATACATGACTACTGGAAAAACCATAGCCTTGACTAGATGGACCTTAGTCAGCAAAGTAATGTCTCTGCTTTTTAATATGCTGTCTAGGTTGGTCATAGCTTTTCTTCCTAGGAGCAAGCATCTTTTAATTTCACAGCTGCAGTCACTGTCTGTAGTGATTTTGGAGCTCAAGAAAACAAACTCTGTCACTGTTTCCATTGTTTCCCCATTTATTTGCCATGAAGTGACGGGACCAGATACCATGGTCTTAGTTTTCCACCTAGAATGTGGAGCTTAAGCCAACTTTTTCACTCTCCTCTTTCACTTTCATCAAACGACTCTAATTCTTCTTCACTTTCTGCCATAAGGACGCTGTCATCTGCATATCTGAGGTTATTGATATTTTCCTGGCAGTCTTGATTCCAGTTTGTGCATCATCCACCCTGACATTTCACATGATGTACTCTGCATATAAGTTAAATAAGCAGGGTGACAATATACAGCCTTGGTGTACTACTTTCCTGATTTGGAACCAGTCTGTTGTTCCATGTCCAGAACATGTTGTTCCATGTTACATTTACATTTAGTAATCTGTTAATGTAATTTGAATTTTCTCATTGGTACCAAATTATTTGAATATTTTTTAATTGAAAGAGTTCTTTCTGTTAATATTTTTTGGTCTCATTGGATTAAACAAAACTCCTCTTATTATATTGAAAGACTGGGAAGCCTGGCATGCTGCAGTCCATGGGGCCACAGAGTTGGACACGATTTAGTGACTGAATAGCAGATGTTTATTAGATTACTAATTGATTCCATTGATTTCAGGGACTGTGACCTCTACAGTTTTGCCTTTGAAATGAATTAAGATGCAATTTGCAGCTTACATGATCAATTTTTATAAATATGTCATAAGTATTATATACACACAAGCACAAACACATACATACAATATATATATGTATATACATATATATTGCTTTAAAAGTAATATGTTCAAACTATTTAAGTCTCGTTTTTGTCACTTTTATCTGTCAATGGCTGAAAGATTTCTACTTATTCTCCCTCTACAATAGTGTTAATAATGTTTCTGCTTATTATCCATATATTCCATTTAATTGGTAAAATATTAATGAAGGATCAAGAGTAATATTCAAATCCACATACATACCACCTAGAAAGAAATATTCATCATATTAGTTACAATTTTGCAAACAGTACTTTATTTAATTTATTTGAATTAAATTTAACTTAATTTAAATAAAATAAAGATATATATAAAGTTGAATTCCATTTGATCCTTAACCAAGCCCATTCTCCTTTCTCTCTCCTCAAAGACAACAAGCATGAATTTGTTGTGTAACACTACAGTTCATGCATCTGTTAATTTACTACATATAATGTGCAAATATACATAGATATATAAAAACTAAATGGTTCTTTCTACAATTTTTTAAATTCAGCACATTTTAGGCTTAGATCTTTCATACATTTTTACTGTTTTCAATGATATTTTTTTCTAGAATTGCCTTGCTAGTTCTTGGGCCTCTCCACTTCTAGGTAAATTTGTAAATCAAACTTTTATTATTGGGATTTTGTGAAGTTTATAGATAAATATTAAGAAAAGTAAAATGCTTGCAGGATTTAAAAATCCCGCTTAGAAAATGATATATTTTATTATTGATTTAGGTTATTCTAATTTGTGTGCCACGTTAAATATCTAGATTTTGTTTTTCTAAAGTTTGAATCTGTCTTTTGATTGATGAGTTTGCTCTGCATGCATTTATTTCAACTACATATATATTTGTGCTTGTTTCTACCACATTATTTAGTTTTTAACTTATCATATTCTCTTCTATATTTACTGTAAGTTTTATTATTCCTTTCATTCTCCAGTAGCTGACTGCCTTAAAATTATATCTGCAAACAATCTCTTCAGTAAAAGTTCATTTTACTGAGCAGTCAACTTTCTTTTTTGAAAACCATCCATCTTTCTTCACTCTTTATTCAACAGATATTTTCTGAACTTTGAAAATGTTATGCCATTGTCTAGAGATCTACTGTTTCTCCCAAGAAGTTGGCTCTTGGTCTACTCATTGCTTTTTGGAAAGGAATTTGTCATTTTCCTGGTTGCTTTTGAGATTTTTCTCTTCATCTTTGATATTCTGCAATTTTACTATGATGAGCCAGGTAAAGATTTGGAGTTTTTTGTTTTGTCTCATTTTCTGTTTTTTTTTTTTTTTAATGATTTTTTTTAAACTAAGATATAATTGGCATATAACATTGTATTAGTTTTGGTGTATAACCTAATGATGTTTTATATATATAGATACAACACACTGATCATCGCAATAAATTTAGTTAACATCCATCATAACACATACCATTTAAAAAAAAAATGAGAACATTTAAAATCTATTCTCAGTGTCATCCAGATAAACACTGCAGGTTTCTAACTATTGTCACTGTGTTGTAAATTATAACCCCAAGATTTATTTATCGTATTACTGGAAGTTTGTACTTTAACCACTTTCACTCATGTTTTTCTTGCCCAGTATTGATTGTGTCTTTTCAGTATTAGGACTGAAGAGATATTAGGACATATCTAACTTTGCCATTATGTCTATAAATATTACCATTCCCCTATTTCTTCCTTCTGCAACTCTTATTGTTACGTATAAGACCATTTGGGGCTTCCCAAGTGGCACTAGTGTTGAAGAACCCACCTGCCAATGCGGGAGATGTAAAAGACGCAGGTTCGATTCCTGGATCAGGAAGATCCCATGGAGGAGGGCAAGGCAACCCCCTGTTTTTGCTTAGATAATCCCATGGACTGAGGAGCCTGGCGGGCTACAGTCTATAGGGATGCAAAGAGTCAGACATGACTGAAGTAACTTAACTATGCACACACACTTAAGACCATTTATTCTTATCCACTATGACTTTTAAATGTATTATAGTATTAACTGTTTCTTATTCTCTGGTTTCAATGAGTCACCAGTATCTAATTTTATGCATGGTATCCACAAACAAAAATCCTTAATTTTGGTATAACCAATTAATCACTTTTAACTAATGGCTTAAAAATACCTGGTTTGTTCTTTTGAATTTTATTTAAGAACTAGGTCTCCACTTCTGTATTGAAATACTTTTCTTGCCTATTAATGTTACAGCTTTCTAAGAATTTGTCCATTTCTTCTAGGTTGTCCTTTTCATTGGCATATAGTCTCTTGTAGTTGCCTTTTATGGTCCTTTGTATTTCTGTGGTCTCAGTTGTAACTTTTTTTTCATTTCTAATTATATTGACATGGGCCCTCTCCTTTTCTTGAAGAGTCTGGCTAAAGTTTTATCAATTTTGCTTATCTTTTCAAAAAAAATACAGCTATCAGTTTCATTGATCTTTTATATTGTATTTGAGGATCTCATTTAGATTTGACAGATAAAAGCTTTATAGAGAAATAAAAGCTAAGAGAATTCACCATCAACAAACTGGCTTTCTAACAAATGTTAAAGAAACTTCTCTAGGCAAGAAACACAGAAAAGAAAAAGATCTACAAAAATAAACCTAAAGCAATTAAGAAAATGGTAATAGGAACATACATATCAATAATTACCTTAAATGTAAATGGATTAAACACTCCAACCAAAAGACACAGACTGGCTAAATGGACACAAAAACAAAACCCGTATATATGCTGTCTACATGAGACCCACTTCAGACTTAGGGATACATAAGGTTGAAAATGAGGTGATGGAAAAAGATATTCCATGCAAATGGAAATCAGAAGAAAACTGGGTTAGCAACACTCATATCAGAAAAATTGGCTTTAAAATAAAGGCTATTACAAGAGACAAGGAAGGACATTACATAATGATCAATTTATCAATCTAAGACAAAGATAACAGTTGTAAATATTTATGCACCCAACATAGGAGTACTTCAGTACATAAGGCAAATGCTAACAGCCATAAAAGGGGAACTCAATAGTATGACAATAATAGTAGGGGACTTTAATTTGCCACTTATTCCAATGGATGAATCATCCAGACAGGAAATTAAAATAAGGAAACACAAGCCTTCAGTGACACATTAGACCAGATAGACTTAATATGTGCAGGACATTCCATCCAAAAACAGAAGAATACACTTCTCAGGTGCACATGGAACATCCTCCAGGATATATCACAGCTTGGGTCACAGTCAAGTCTTGGTAAATTTAAGAAAATTGAAATCACATCAAGCATCTTTTCCAACCACAATGCTATGAGTTAGATACCAAACAAGAAAATAACTGTAAAAAACCCATACACATGATGGCTAAACAATACGCTTCTAAATAACCAAGAGATTCCTGAAGAAATCAAAGTCAAAAAATATCTAGAAACAAATAACAATGAAAACACCATGACTCCATACCTTTGGGATGCAGTAAAAGCAGTTCTATGAGGGAAGTTTATAGCAATACAATCCTGCCTTAAGAAACTAGAAAAATCTCAAATACAACCTTACACCTAAAGCAATTAGAAAAAGAACAAAACAACTCCAGATTTAGTAGAAAGAAATCATAAAAATCAGAGCAAAAATAAATGAATAAGAAATGAAAACAGTAGCAAAGATCAACAAAACTAAAAGCTGGTTCTTTGAGAAGATAAAATTGATAAACCATTAGCCAGACTCATTAAAAACAAAAGGGAGATGACTCAAATCAATAAAATTAGAAATGAAATTACAACTGACACCACAGAAATACAAAGGATCATAAGAGTGTACTACAAGCAACTATATGCCAAGAAAGTGGAGAACCTGGAAGAAATGGACAAATTCGTAGAAAAGTAAAACTTTCCAAGACTAAACCAGGAAGAAATAGAAAATATGAGCAGACCAATCACAAGCACCAAAATTGTAACTGTGATTTAAAATTTCCAACAAACAAAAGCCCAGGGCCATATGGCTTCACAGATAAATTCTATTAAACATTTAGAAAAGAGCTAACATCTATTCTTCTTAAACTCTTCCCAAAAAATTCAGAAGGAAGAACACTCCCAAACTCATTCTATGAGGCCACCAGCACCCTGATACCAAAACCAGACAAAGATATCACAGAAAAAGAAAACTAAAGGCCAACATCACTAATGAACATAGATGCAAAAATCCTGAACAAAATACTAGCAGACAGAACCCAACAACACATTAAGAGAAGGTGGATGTTTGCATTCACCACTAGAAGCTAGAGCTCTCTGGTTTTGGAATGAACACATAGACAACTTTAGGTTATAATGGGCTCTTTGGGAAAGGGGATGTTAAGAAAATAAAAAACTGACTTCAATATTTCTATGCATCCTAATGTAAAAGATTGTGGATTAGATTCAGAGTGACTGCTGTGTGGGGGTGGTTTGAATATACAGTATTCCTTTTTTATTCTTTGTCTGATGCAGATCTGGAGGCCTAGATTTAAAGCAGTAGGGACAGTGGTAACCGTTTCATAATTTATACATATATCAACTTATGTTATACACTTTAGAGATATGCAACTTTATTTCTCAGTTGCACCTAGTAAAGCTGGAAAAAAAGGCAAGTAAAATAAAGTTGTAGGGACATATTTAAGAGCATTTCAATCCGAAGGTGGTAAGCTGCTGACCCATGCCATTTGGGAAGCTGAGGAAAGATCTACAAAGTAAACAGTAATTACAACTACTACTTATTGTTTTTTAAAATGTGCTGAACGATATTCCGTTATCTCCTGAATACTAATTTAGCTAGTGAATTATATCACTGTTCAAATTTGTTAACAATTTTGAGCTTACCATTGTCACACTTTTTTTGTTTGTTTTACTTATTGGACAAACATTCATATAGCTCTTACTAAATGCTGTTCAGTTCAGTTCAGTCGCTCAGTCGTGTCCGACTCTTTGCGACCCCATGAATTGCAGCACGCCAGGCCTCCCTGTCCATCACCATCTCCCAGAGTTCACTCAGACTCACGTCCATCGGGTCAGTGATGCCATCCAGCCATCTCATCCTCTGTCTTCCCCTTCTCCTCCTGCCCCCAATCCCTCCAAGCATCAGAGTCTTTTCCAATGAGTCAACTCTTCTCATGAGGTGGCCAAAGTATTGGAGCTTCAGCTTTAGCATCATTCCTTCCAAAGAAATCCCAGGGCTGATCTCCTTCAGAATGGACTGGTTGGATCTCCTTGCAGTCCAAGGGACTCTCAAGAGGCTTCTCCAACACCACACTTCAAAAGCATCAATTCTTCGGTGCTCAGCCTTCTTCACAGTCCAACTCTCACATCCATACATGACTACTGGAAAACCATAGCCTTGACTAGACGGACCTTAGTCGGCAAAGTAATGTCTCTGCTTTTGAATATGCTATCTAGGTTGCATAACTTTTCTTCCAAAGAGTAAGTGTCTTTTAATTTCATGGCTGCAGTCACCATCTGCAGTGATTTTGGAGCCCAAAAAAGTAAAGTCTGACACTGTTTCCACTGTTTCCCCATCTATTTCCCATGAAGTGATGGGACCATATGCCATGATCTTCGTTTTCTGAATGTTGAGCTTTAAGCCAACTTTTTCACTCTCCTCTTTCACTTTCATCAAGAGGCTTTTTAGCTCCTCTTCACTTTTTGCCATAAGGGTAGTGTCATCTGCATACCTGAGGTTATTGATATTTCTCCCGGCAATCTTGATTCCAACTTGTGTTTCTTCCAGTCTAGCATTTCTCATGATGTACTCTGCATAGAAGTTAAATAAGCAGGGTGACAATATACAGCCTTGACTTACTCCTTTTCCTATTTGGAAACAGTCTGTTGTGCCATGTCCAGTCCTATCTGTTGCTTCCTGACCTGCATACAGATTTCTCAAGAGGCAGGTTAGGTAGTCTGGTATTCCCATCTCTTTCAGAATTTTCCACAGTTTATTGTGATCCACACAGTCAAAGTCTTTGGCATAGTCAATAAAGCAAAAGTAGATGTTTTTCGGGAACTCTCTTGCTTTTTCCATGATCTATCGGATGTTGGCAATTTGATCTCTGGTTCCTCTGCCTTTTCTGAGCTGTTTCAAATCCTGAAAAATGATGCTGTGAAAGTGCTGCACTCAATATGCCAGCAAATTTGGAAAACTCAGCAGTGGCCACAGGACTGGAGAAGGTCAGTTTTCATTCCAATTCCAAAGAGAGGCAATGCAAAAAAATATATGTGTTAGTATACTGTATTGGTGTTTTCCTTTCTGGCTACTTCACTCCGTATAATAGGCTCCAGTTTCATCCACCTCATTAGAACTGATTCAAATGTATTCTTTTTAATGGCTGAGTAATACTCTATTGTGTATATTCTTGACTTTTATCTCTCTAAATATTTCTTATTCTCTATTATGTTCTCTCTTCTCCTCTGAAATTGAAACTATATATATATTAGAGCTTTTGATGGTGCCCCACAGCTTCTGATGCTGTGTTGTTTTAGGAATTTTTACTGCATAATTTTCATTATCATATCTTCTGGTGGACTGATTCTTTTTTTGGGTGGGGGGTTAGTGCTTAGTTGAGTCTGCCTGTCAAAAGAATTAAGGAATTTCTCATCTCTGTGATTGACTTTTATTTCTAGAATGTCCATTGACTCATAGTTTCTGTTTCTCTTCTGAAATTTCCCATCCATTCATGAATATTGTCTACTTTTTCTACTAGAGTCTTTAGCATATTAACATACTATATAATACCTATCTAGTAATTTTAATAACTGGGTCATATCTGAGTCTGGTTTGGTTGATTGTCTTGAATCCCGACACTAGTTTTCTTCTTCTTCTTCTTCTTCTTCTTGCTTTTTTGTGTGACATAGTTTTTTGTTGGTTTGTTTGAGAGTAGAAGCTAAGATAAATAATGTTTATGCTTACAAAGGCATATATTTTGTATCCCTGTTTTGCTGCTAAATGGTTGCTATGCATGATTGAGTAAATCTAGTTAAGAGTTGGTCTGAGTTTGAGTTTTGTTGTTGCTACTATTAACTTCCATGCCTCATCAACTAAATATTCTGCTAGCCTTACCTAGTGCTTAGATTGGGGGCTAGCATGCATATTGAGTTTTTCTTAATAATTCTGCTCTCTCATATTTTGACCTTTTCTGTGTTACCTGTGCCTTAGAAACCATCCTTCTGTATGCTCTTGCCCTATCTCCCATGGCAGACAACTGGTTCTTAGTACTTAGTTCTTGTCTACTTGGCAGTTACTGAAAAGAATATTATCTTTATCATGGCGTGTCTTGTCTTAAGAAAGTCTGGCATTCCTCGGTTTGTTAGATGGAAATTCTCCAGTGGGCTTGTCTCTCCTCCCCAATGACAGCCAAGTTCTACCTTTTATCTTCAGGAGGTCTTCTGAGTGTTTCGCCAACACTCAGTTCAGGTCAGTTCAGTCACTCAGTCGTGTCCAACTCTTTGCAATCCCGTGAATCGCAGCACGCCAGGCCTCCCTGTCCATCACCAACTCCCGGAGTTCACTCAGACTCACGTCCATCATCCTCTGTCCTCCCCTTCTCCTCCTGCCTCCAACCCCTCCCAGCATCAGGGTCTTTTCCAATGAGTCAACTCTTCGCATGAGGTGGCCAAAGTACTGGGGTTTCAGCTTTAGCATCATTCCTTCCAAAGAAATCCCAGGGCTGATCTCCTTCACAATGGACTGGTGGGATCTCCTTGCAGTCCAAGGGACTCTCAAGAGTCTTCTCCAACACCACAGTTCAAAAGCATCAATTCTTCGGCACTCAGCCTTCTTCACAGTCCAACTTTCACATCCATACATGACCACTAGAAAAACCATAGCCTAGACTAGACGGACCTTAGTTGGCAAAGTAACATCTCTGCTTCTTAATATACTATCTAGGTTGGTCATAACTTTTCTTCCAAGGAGTAAGTGTCTTTTAATTTCATGGCTGCAGTCACCATCTGCAGCGATTTTGGAGCCCAAAAGAATAATGTCTGACACTGTTTCCACTGTTTCCCCATCTATTTCCTATGAAGTGATGGGAGCGGATGCCATAATCGTTTTCTGAATGTTGAGCTTTAAGCCAACTTTTTCACTCTCCTCTTTCACTTTCAGCAAGAGGCTTTTTAGCTCCTCTTCACTTTCTGCCATAAGGGTGGTTTCATCTGCATATCTGAAGTTACTGATGTTTCTAACAGAAATCTTGATGTTGATGCTTCATCTAGCTTAGCATTTTTCATGATGTACTCTGCATATAAGGTAAATAAGCAGGGTGACAATATACAGCCTTGACGTACTCCTTTTCCTATTTGGAACCAGTCTGTTGTGCCATGTCCAGTTCTAACTGTTGCTTCCTGACCTGCATACAGATTTCTCAAGAGGCAGGTTAGGTAGTCTGGTATTCCCATCTCTTTCAAAATTTTCCACAGTTTCTTGTGATCCACACAGTCAAAGGCTTTGGCATAGTCAATAAAGCAGAAATAAATGTTTTTCTGGAATTCTCTTGCTTTTTCCATGATCCAGCAGATGTTGGCAATTTGATCTCTGGTTCCTCTGCCTTTTCTAAAACCAGCTTGAACATCAGGACGTTCCCGGTTCACTTATTGCTGAAGCCTGGCTTGGAGAATTTTGAGCATTACTTTACTAGATTGCGAGATGACTGCAATTGTGAGGTAGTTTGAGCATTCCTTGGCATTGCCTTTCTTTGGGATTGGAATGAAAACTGATCTTTTCCAGTCTTGTGGCCACTGCTGAGTTTTCCAAATTTGCTGGCATATTCAGTGCAGCACTTTCACAGCATCATCTTTCAGGATTTGAAATAGCTCAACTGGAATTCCATCACCTCCACTAGCTTTGTTCGTAGTGATGCTTTCTAAGGCCCACTTGACTTCACATTCCAAGATGTCTGGCTCTAGATTAGTGATCACACCATCGTGATTATCTGGGTCATGAAGATCTTTTTGTTCAGTTCTTCTGTGTATCCTTGTCACCTCTTCTTAATATCTTCTGCTTCTGTTAGGTCCATACCATTTCTGTCCTTTATCGAGCCCATCTTTGCATGAAATATTCCCTTGGTATCTCTAATTTTCTTGAAGAGAACTCTAGTCTTTCCCATTCTGTTCTTTTCCTCTATTTCTTTGTATTGATCGCTTTCTTATCTCTTCTTGCTATTCTTTGGAACTCTGCATTCAGATGCTTATATCTTTCCTTTTCTCCTTTGCTTTCACCTCTCTTCTTTTCATAGCTATTTGTAAGGCCTCCCCAGACAGCCATTTTGCTTTTTTGCATTTCTTTTCCATGGGGATGGTCTTGATCCCTGTCTCCTGTACAATGTCACGAACCTCATTCCATAGTTCATCAGGCACTCTATCTATCAGATCTATGCCCTTAAATCTATTTCTCACTTCCACTGTATAATCATAAGGGATTTGATTTAGGTCATACCTGAATGGTCTAGCGGTTTTCCCTACTTTCTTCAATTTGAGTCTGAATTTGGTAATAAGTAGTTCATGATCTGAGCCACAGTCAGCTCCTGGTCTTGTTTTTGTTGACTGTATAGAGTTTCTCCATCTTTGGCTGTAAAGAATATAATCAATCTGATTTCAGTGTTGACCATCTGGTGATGTCCACGTATAGAGTCTTCTCTTGTATTGTTGGAAGAGGGTGTTTGCTATGACCAGTACATTTTCTTGGCAAAACTCTATTAGTCTTTGCCCTGCTTCATTCCATATTCCAAGGCCAAATTTGCCTGTTATTGCAGGTGTTTCTTGACTTCCTACTTTTGCTTTCCAGTCCCCTATAATGAAAAGGACATCTTTTTTGTGGTTTAGTTCTAAAAGTCTTGTAGGTCTTCATAGAACCATTCAACTTCAGTTTCTTCAGTATTACTCGTTGGGGCATAGATTTGGATTACGGTGATATTGAATGGTTTGCCTTGGAAACGAACAGAGATCTTTCTGTCGTTTTTGAGATTTCATCCAAGTACTGCATTTCGGGCTCTTTTGTTAACCAGGATGGCTACTCCATTTCTTCTGAGGGATTCCTGCCCACAGTAGTAGATATAATGGTCATTTGAGTTAAATTCACCCATTCCAGTCCATTTTAGTTCACTGGTTCCTAGAATGTCGATGTTCACTCTTGCCATCTCTTGTTTGACCACTTTCAATTTGCCTTAATTCATGGACCTGACATTCCAGGTTCCTATGCAATATTGCTCTTTACAGCATTGGACCTTGCTTCTATCACCAGTCACATCCACAGCTGGGTATTGTTTTTGCTTTGGCTCCATCCCTTCATTCTTTCTGGAGTTATTTCTCCACTGATTTCCAGTAGCATGTTGGGTACCTACTGACCTGGGGAGTTCCTCTTTAAGTATCCTATCATTTTGCCTTTTCATACTGTTCATGGGGTTCTCAACACTAGATAACTCTAATGGTTGAACCCAGGATAGTTGTCTACCAACAAGACCCAATATATAAGGCTTACTGTTTCAGCCTTTCCCCTTTCCCCAGTTGAAATAAATCTTCACCTGTGTCCTAGAGACAACAAGGTTTGCTTCCCTTCCATGAAAGGCTAAAGCGTTTTCTTTTCTAGGCATGTAGACTCACGCAGTTTGTGCTTTTCCCACAGCAGAGGCCGCTCCCTCTCCCCAGGTCTTCATAACCAACAGAGGCTTTCACTGAGCTCCCTTTCAGTCATTCTCATAAGCACCCCCACAGAAACATGTGAGAAGATCCTGTGAGCTGGTGTAAAATCTACCAGTATCTGTGGTCTCTTGGGATTTTATAGTCTCACACAAGCCCATTTTGGCCTTTAGCAATATGTTAAACATTTTAGCTGAATTCTTCCTGTCCATTTGAGCGGTACCTGACAACTCTTACTCCTGTGTTCTGCCAAGGAGAACCAGTGTTCAACCCCCTCTCCTTAAAGGAACATTTCTTTCATTAGATTTTAGGCCTTAAATGTCAATTTTCTGAAAACTTCAAAGAAATATGATTTCATGGTTTATTTGGCTTTTTTGTTACTGTTGTTAGAATGAGAACAACACTCTATAGATTCCTACATTCCAGGCAGAAGCAGAGCAACATTTTCTACTATTCTTTATGGTTCTGCTGTTTTAATATTTTCTTGCTCTTTCCTCTTATCATATCTGCCTGGATATTTATATTGTTTCCTTCCCCTTTTTGGTTTATGTTGTGATAAACATATATTCTTTTTTATTGTTTTGTTGTATTGGTTCTCACTAGAGGTGTACCACCCTTAGGAAAGGCATTTTGAAAATTTGTTGGGACAATTTGTTTGTCTCAAGCGATTCAAAAGAACTGTTGTTCATTAGTGGGTAAATAATAAATACTAGGTGCTAGACATATTGTCTCATGTTCACATAGTTTTAAATATCCCACCAGTCATGTAAGTAAAAACTAGTTTTATAGTAAAAACTATGAAACTATGGCATAGTTTTATAACATATATTTATTTCATATAGAAACACAATTTTAAAAATAAGTTTAGTAAATAATAAATTTCATAGAATACAACTTTCTTTTGTTCTGAATTTGACAAAATTCTGGTCACTTTTAGAAATAACTTTTCTTTGGCAATGTTGCTTATAAAGTTTGAGTCACAAATGCAACATCCTCTATCAGCCTATATTTCTAACTTTGGAACTTAGTCATTCTACTGTTATTAATATCAGCCTACTTCATTTATGTCTTCTAATATTGTCACACATAAGCATTTACATGTTGAAATAATTTTTCATTTGGTAAGCCACTGAGATTCTGAGACTATTTGTTACAAAACATAACCTAGGAGAACTTCTCTGATAGTCCATTGGTTAAGACTCTACCCTTCCAATACAGGGAGCATGTTCGATCCCTGGTTGGGGAGCTAAGATCTCAGAGGTTGCATGGCATGGCCATAAATAAATAAATAAAAATATAACCTAGCAAAGCTAACACACACAGTTAAATTCTCTGGAACAATTCATATTTCTTGGAGAAAAGTTCTGAGTCAACCCTCTGTCTCTAATCAGTCCTACATCACCTGCATTCTTTTATTTAACATTGCTGATGCTTCTAAAATGTGAATGACACCATTCCTTATTTCCAGAACTGCTATATGTGTGTTTCTGGTCTTCATAATTGACTGAAAATTTATGTGGGAATCTTTGGCAGGGGGATGCTTATGCTATCTTCTCCAACTTTGGTGGGGGGATGTCTTCATAATTTACACGGGAATCTTTGGTGGGGGTATGTCTTATGCTATCTTCCCCAACTTAACATGGAGGGCCTTCATATTCACTGATACTAGTTACCTTGATTGACCATGATTCAATCCCAGACTCCTCTGGAAAAAAACTCAAAACAAAGAGAAGGCAAGTAATAGAGACCTAAAATAATTTCCATTTCCTATGGATATAGGAAGGATAAAGAGATGGAAATAAGAGATAAAGAAAGGCTCCCCTGAAAAGACAAAATTGGTGCTTTACAAGGCCTCATTGGTTTATTCATCACAAACCTATTTTTTTTTTTAATGTAGCATGTTTCTGAAAATAAAGCTCCATTCAAAGAGGGTGAAAAAAAATTCACACACTCTAGGGAGCCAGATGGTCTTTTATTCATAAAATTCTATAACTTCAGGATATTATAAAACTTTTAAACAAATAGATGCCATAAAGTATACTGATTTCAGCCTGAAAGTAGTTATTTTTCAAATGTCAATATATAAACTATCATGCACAATAGTCAATGAATATGAATAAGTCATTTTGAATTTAAACTGCTATAAAGAGGACATTGGTTGCTTTAACAGTTTAGAGTATTTCTTTTTCCCTTTACTGGCAAAGCAAAGAACAGATGATTGAAATGGGTTGACTACAATTAAGAAATAAAAAAAGAAACGTGACAGATATATTTATTAACTTCAGAAATTTAACATTTTCTAAACATTTGTCTATGACATTTGACATGGTAAATACTCACAAATTCTCAGAGCTAGATGAAAGAGGTTTGGGGGGAATTTTTAGGAGGGAGGCTTTTTTTTTTTTTTTTTTTTTGCTGTGGAAGAATTATTTGTCTCAAAATAGAGTGAAAATTATGCTAAGAAATTAGAAAATGAAGAGAGGGAGAATGGAGGAAAGAGGGAGAGAGAGAGGCAAGGTAGAAGTAAGGAAAGTTTGAAAAGTAGGAGAAAGGAACAGACAAGCACATAAGGAAGCAGGACAAAGATTTTCCAGACAAGCTTATCCAAAGTCTTACGGCAACTGTATTTTCCCATTACAAAGAAGTTGCTCCAAAAGTAAACATCTGCAAAATGTTATTTTATTAAATGTTGCTGTTGCTTTTATAAATAGAGCTGGTATACAGTAGAGGTCTGAATTCCTGTGTAGGGATTGAAATGGCTAAATGGAGCAGCATAAATTGAAATGTGCAATAGTATGCCTGATAGTCATAACTTGCAATCTTCATGTGATGAAAATCTTGGTTCCAGTGCCTTGAATTTTAAATTTTCATATATAAAATTATGGTAATACACAAATTTTTCTAATTTGATCTTTGGTGAATTATGTTTTCTGTAGTTTCTGTGGAAAGACTCAATTCTTGTCTCGATGAATGTTGGTGTATTTTTCACTAGGTTCAAAATACAAAAGCAGGATATGGAGATCTCTAGGTAAAGATTCCGGAGAAGGCAATGGCACCCCACTCCAGTACTCTTGCCTGGGAAATCCCATGGACGGGGGAGCCTGGTAGGCTGCAGTCCATGAGGTCATGAACAGTTGGACACAACTGAGTGACTTCACGTTCACTTTTCACTTTTCATGCATTGGAGAAGGAAATGGCAACCCACTCCAGTGTTCTTGCCTGGAGAATCCCAGGGATGGGGGAGCCTGTGGGCTGCCGTCTCTGGGGTCGCACAGAGTCGGTCACGACTGAAGCGACCTAGCAGCAGCAGCAGCAGCAGCAGGTAAAGATTCTTTAGAAGAAATGACAAAGGAGAGGGGCAGATAAGTTCCTTCTCAAGCTGTTTACTCTGCTTAACTTCTACATGCCATTAGTTTCTCCTTGCTTTCCAGAGTTTCCACATCTTGGATGTCCAGTATTGGTCAATGAAATATGGGGGACAGATAACTTGTCTCTAATTTATAGCTTTGCAGCTTGAGAGGAATTGCATTCAGGGAACTGGAATTAAAGAACCACCTTAAAAACCTTATCTCTACCTGGATCCAGTATAGATTTTGAGATCTTTAACATTAAGTCTAAGCCTGAAGTCATAACGGATATCTTGGGAGGTAAGTGCATTTTTGCATGTAGAAGAAATAGAAATAATTTATGACAAGAATGTAGACTAATAGAGATGAATGAGGCAAAAACACCCACTCTGGAACCCAACACCAAGAGAAGGGACAACAACTGCTGACTCTGCTCAGCCAGTCAGTTCAGTCTCTCAGTCATGTTAACTCTTTGTGAACTGCAGTGTGCCAGGCTTCCCTGTCCATCACCAATTCTCAGAACTTGCTCAAACTCATGTCCATTGAGTCAGTGATGCCATCCAGCCATCTCATCCTCTGTTATCCCCTTTTCCTCCTGCCTTCAATCTTTCCCAGCATCGGGGTCTTTTCCAATGAGTCAGTTCTTTGCATTAGGTGGCCAAAGTATTGGAGCTTCAGCTTCAGCCTCAGTCTTTCCAATGAATATTCAGGGCTGATTTCTTTTAGGATTGACTGGTTTGATCTCCTTGCAATCCTAGGGACTCTCAAGAGTCTTATCCAACACCACAGTTCAAAAGCATCAATTCTTCTGCACTCAGCTTTCTTTATAATCCAGTTCTCACATCCATACATGACCAGTGGAAAAACCATAGCTTTGACTAGACAGACCTTTGTTAGCAAAGTAATGTCTCTGCTTTTTAATATGCTGTCTAGGTTTGTATAGCTTTTCTTCCAAGGAGCAAGCATCTTTTAATTTCATGGCTGCAATCACCATCTGCAGTGATTTTGGAGCCCAAGAAAATAAAAGGTAATAAAGTACTTAAAACTTAGGTCTCACAGTGGTATCTACAATATTCACTTTTAAAAATGAATTTTGGGGATTATTGAATTAAATTCTTCAGTCCTTTAAAAATATACATTCTACCTATAAAAATATAAATAAGATAATTATAAACATGAGAAATAAGGCAAAAATACTAAGATGCGTACATTTGGTACGATTTATATCTTAAGTCTTCTAAATGGAAATATTGAAAATTAAAGTTGTCTGACTCTTTGGGGCTATACAGTCCATGGAATTCTCCAGGCCAGAATACTAGAGTGGGTAGCCTTTCCCTTCTCAAGGTGATTTTCCTAACCCAGGCATCAAACCCAGATCTCCCGAATTGCAGGCGGATTCTTTACCAGCTGAGCTACACGGGAAGCCCAAATGGAAGTACTGGAAGAAGTAAAACTACCACTTTGAAAATACTGCCTCGGGCGAAAGCTGTGTTGCCAAATATGGAGCTGAAGATAAAGTGAGTGATAAAATAAAGAAACAAATCAAGTATTATGGCACCTCAACAAATAAAACATAAGTATCTGATGAATCCTGATGGTTGAAGTGACAGAGTAACCACTGTGACTTCCTCAATTTGTCAAGTGTACCCTTAGAATATTTGTACTTTTAGAAAATATTTTATGAAAAGTATTACATGCACTTTGCCATAAAGTCAACTATAGAATGTACAAAACCATAGACTGCAAGAGACACTGTAAGAAGAGTATTTGTTCTACAACTTAACATTTATTTGGACTGTTCACCCATATTACGGGCTTCCCAGGTTGTGCTAGTGGTAAAGAACCCACTTGCCAATGCCCATGACGTAAGAGATGCGTGTTAAGTCCCTGAGTCAGGAAGATCCCCTGGAGAAGGGCGTGGCAACCCACTCCAGTATTCCTGCCTGGAGAATCCCATGGACAGAGGAGCCTGGTGGGCTAGAGTCCATAGAGTCGCAAAGAATCAGACACAGCTGAAGAAACTGCATGCACATGCATCCATACTGTAAGCTAAAGGTGTTCTGTACCTCGTTCAGAGAAAATCCTACTTATAGGTTCACAGAAATTACCTTTTCAAAGATAACCCACCCATTCTTGTTAATTGACATCATTCAGTTCAGTTCAGTTCAGTTCAGTCGCTCAGTCGTGTCCGACTCTTTGCGACCCCATGAACTGCAGCACGCCAGGCCTCCCTGTCCATCACCAACCCCCAGAGTTCACTCAAACTCATGTCCATCGAGTCGGTGATCCCATCCAGCCATCTCATCTTCTGTTGTCCTCTTTTCCTCCTGCCCCCAATCCCTCCCAGCATCAGAGTCTTTTCCAAGAGTCAACTCTTCGCATGAGGTGGTCAAAGTACTGCAGTTTCAGAACCCAAGTCTGCATCACAGTGTCACAGCTGGATCATTTGCTTTTTATGATAACAAGTGCTGCTAATGTTTATGCCCATTGGAAAAGGGAACTTGGGTTGGAGGAGGGAAGGAAACCATTATTTCATGTTTTCCAGGACTAGAAAAATAACACTGAATAGGACACTTTTAAGATGATTATCTTTTTTCATTAGTTTAAAGTGACTTTTTGAGAGATTATCTTTAGAATAGTTGGCAAAAGGTACAGTAATTTACACATATTAAGCACACACTGTGTAAATTTTTTTTCCTTTTGGAAGAAAGTCTTTTATTTTGCCAGGCAAAAATATACTTAAAACCTAAGAGTTTGTTGGTTGATTCTTCCTTGTTTTACTGGGTTAAAAGACTTTACTTAGCCACACTATTCATTAAGTAAGTGATTTTTTAATGTTATATCAGTTTCAGTAAACAGCCTTCAAAAATAGTCTTTTGGTGGAGCAAGAACACCTTTGTGCCAGCTGCATTTGAATTTAATTGTGTTATTACAGTACACAATTATAGGAACTCAAAAGTAACAAAACACCCCACTGAAACCTCAAAGTAAAAAACACCACCAAAAATTAAACTGCTACTTTTGGACACATCATTTATATAAGAGACAAGGGAAAGAAAGCCAGCTTTTTCTCCTTTATATATGTCTTCAGACATCACTTTAAAAATAAAAAAGAGAGTTTAAAAACAGAGAAAAGAAAATCCATATATTGTTCACCTACCATGTGTGTTATCTGTTATCCATGATGAAGATAGAAAAATAAAGGAAACCATTCTTGATCTAGAGAGCTACCAGGTTTAATGCCAGTTCAGATGCAGTTTATTCTTGCTTTCTCTGGGTAAGATCTAATAGCAGCAAAATGTTATTTACAATTTTCTTCATCGTGATTTTATCAAATCTCTAATCAAGCAAAAAGGAAATAATAAAGCCTTCCTGAAATGAAAACTTTCAAATCTTCAAACTATAGCCCAATGTCAGCTTTTCCTCATCTTCAATGGATCTTCAGGGGCAGCTTGCTTCACTAGAGCCAGCCCTACCACTTCCAATCTCTATAGATTCCATGGCCTGAGGGAGGGAATAAGCTATAGTCTAATGCCATTAACAAAAGAATCCACACAATATAGTGTAGTGGCCTAATTTACATAGGGTTTTTAAAGAGTTCATGTAAAGAGATTGATGAAAATTAGCACATATCTGGGGATTTCACCTGTAGCTTAAGTGAACAAATAAGATTAGTAATACATTTTACAAGAGATTTTTTTAAATATCATAAACAGTCGAATACCAGAGTTCTTCTCTTCTTCCTTTGAATATGGAAAAAACAGAAACTATGATCATGATAGCCAAGAAAAAAGATAAATAGCTTTTTAATTATATGAAGTATTTGCCACGTGCATCTAAACTCTGTCTCTTCATTCATTGTACTTTTATGGTCACTAGAATATTAATACTCATTATCCTTCTTGTCTTTATCTTGCTACAAAGGGCAGTGAACAATTCCGAAATTTTTGAAGAGTTTTGGTTTGTTTTTTTTTTTTGGTCAACATGATTTAGTTAGTCAGTTCAGTCGCTCAGTCATGTCCAACTCTTTGTGACCCCATGGACTGCAGCACTGCAGCTTCACTTGTCAGCTTCCCTGTCCTTCACAAATTCCCAGAGCTTGCCAAACTCATGTCCATTGAGTCGGTGATGCCATCAAACCATCTTATCCTCTGTTGTCCCCTTCTCCTCCTGCCTTCAATCTTTCCCAGCATCATGGTCTTTTCAAATGAGTCAGCTCTTCGTATCAGGTAGCCTAAATATCAGAGCTTCAGCTTCAGCCTCAGTCCTTCCAATGAATATTCAGGGTTGATTTCCTTTAGAATTGACTGGTTTGATCTCCTTGCAGTCCAAGGGACACTCAAGACTCTTCTCCAACACCACAGTTCAAAAGCATCAATTCTTCGGTGCTCAGCTTTCTTTATAGTCCAGCTGTCACATTCATACATGACTACTGGAAAAACCATAGCTTTGACTAGATAGATCTTTGTTGGCAAAGTAATGTCTCTGCTTTTTTAATATGCTGTCTAGGTTGGTCATAACTTTTCTTCCAAGGAGCAAGAGCCTTTTAATTTCATGGCTGCAGTCACCATCTGCAGTGATTTTGGAGCCCAAGAAGATAAAGTCTGTCACTGTTTCCATTGTTTCCCCAACTGTTTGCCATGAAGTAATGGGACCAGATGCCGCAGTCATCGCTTTTGGAATGTTGAGTTTTAAGCCAGCTTTTCACTCTCCTCTTCACTTTCATCAAGAGGCTCTTTAGTTCCCCTTTGCTTTCTGCCATAAGGGTGGTGTCATCTGCATATCTGAGATATTGATATTTCTCGCAGCAATCTCAATTCCAGCTTGTGTTTCAACCAGCCTGGCATTTTGCATGATGTACTCTGCATATAAGTTAAGTAAGCAAGGTGACAATATTTAGTCTTGACTTACTCCTTCCCCCGTTTGGAACTAGTCCGTTGTTCCATGTCCAGTTCTAATAGTTGCTTTTTGACCTGTATACAGATTTCTCAGGAGGCAGGTAAGGTGGTCTGGTATTCCCATCTCTAAGAATTTTCCAGTTTGTTGTGATACACACAGTCAAAAGCTTTAGTGTAGTCAATAAAGCAGAAGTAGATGTTGTCAACAAGATTAGTTTTTCCAAAGATTTCTCATCAAATGCCAATATGATCTATAATTTATTTGAATTTTAACCACAACTAATTCCAGTTTTGAAGCTTATAATTTTGACTTCTAAACAGAAAATTATTGAATAGCATCCAGACAAAAGCAAAGTATATAGAATGGTTAATGACAAACATGAAACATTCCTTAGGTGGAAATTTATAAATGTCTCCTGAATAAGTGTCTTTTGGATAATTTTGGTGTTGTTTTTGTTGTTATTTTGTAGCAAAATAGGTAAAACTAAGTTAAGCAGTGTTTTTGTTGAAGAAATTCTCAAAGCTCTTCGTGTGGTAATATGCATTGTCAATCTTTAAGCAAAAAATATACTACACAGTCATTCTCAAACTTAATTAGAAATATCTTTTTTCCTTTTTTTTTCTTAAACAATCTTCCTTGACTGGTTTTCTTGATAGCAAACTGGATAACAAACAGAGAGGTTACCTTGCAGTTTAAATGTGGTCCATGCATGCATGGGTATCACTCACTACAGTAGAAAGTCTGAATCTCAGGCACCACCCAGACCTACTGAATTATATCTGCAAGATTCCCAAGGAGATACTTTGCATATTTAAGTCTGAGAAGACTTGGGTTAGAAGATAATTCTGAGTCCAAGGAGACAAATGTTTATATTTAGATAAGCATGATGCACAATCATCTTTGTGCAATGTAAGTAAAGGGAGTCAGAATATGCCCCCCTCCTCAAATAATGCCACTTTGGCATAAGGATTGCTTTGAGCAGAGGCAATTGAAAATCAACAGATACAGAAATAGTTCTCTGCTCTCTCCTTGTCTTCCTAAAAGCAGCCATACAATTGCCTTTGAGGAAGGCGCTCACTTCCCATACTAGGGAGAGAAGAAATACATTTAACTTATAAGATGAGGAGTTGACACCATGATGAGTTTGCATAAACAGACCTTACTAAAATAGTCCTTACATGCTATTACTTCTTTCATGTTTTTCTTAGTTACTTTCACAAAATTTTTTATCTCTTCAAGCCGAAACCCTCTGTCCTTTGCTAAAAAGGAATTTAAGCCCTGAGTCCAACTGCCTGTTTGAAGTTTATATCTTTCGGGGGAACTCCCATACTAGTAATAAAAATTGTGTCCTTTTATTCCTTTTAATCTGTCTTTTTTTTTCAGTATGATCTTCAGGCCCCTATGCATAGAATCTAAGAGAGTAGAGGAAATGTTTTTCCTATCTGATAATGAACTTCATGAGGACAGGAATTGTTTGGCTCAGAGATGCATCCCTAGCACTCAAAATAGTGTCTGTGAAACATCATAGGTATTCAATAAATATCTATGGTATTCAATAAATATCCATCAATAAATGGATGTACTGACTTGCTACCCCAGCAATGCTTGAATTATCTATCATATACGTTCTCCACAGCACTTAGTCTTAATGGAACATTGTATTTGATACATCAAGGGGTGGATCATTAGCTTAGGGAAGAAATGATAGTCTTCTAAGAGGGAAGTTACTTCCAAGAGTATCGTTCAGCCTCCCAGATAGACTAAATTCATTGCATATATTTTTTTAAAACTGGAAATTAGGGAATAACTAACAAATATACATTCCATTGGTCATGGAAGTGGGATTTCCTGCATTTTATCATTAGAATATTTAAATTGACTATATTTCAGCAACTTCCCTTCAAATTCTCCAAGGTCAGTTTTACTTCACTCTGTGAGGCTGACTTGCTACAGGGATTTTTTGGTGTGTGATCTTCACTCTGGGCCTCTTTCTTCCTCCCATCTCTGATTCTCAGTCACATTCCTATAGATTATAAGCCTGAAACTACCCCATGGTTTCTAACACTAATGTGATTTTCAGTCAAGCTCCTAATTATCTTTATAAATTGAGATAACAGATTTATCTATTAAGAGTAATTATGGAATAGCTTTGTGGAATTATAAAATATGGATATACTTTGTGATTCAATAATGTGGAGCTTTCATCTTAAAAAATACTATAAAAGCGAAATTCAAAATAAATGTGTAGTTACTGTAATCAGGGGCATCTTTAAGTGATGACAAATATAGTTTTGTTTATATAAGGTCTGAAGATGTACTGAAGAATCTCCTTCCCAGTACCATCACCACAAAATAGTTCTCTCTTTATGTTAATACAGATTCATACTTGCCATCAGTAACTTGTTAAGAGGGGCTTCCCAGGACGTTCAGTGGGTAAAGAATCTGCTTACAATGCAGGTTTGATCCATGGTTGGGAAGATCCCCTGAAGGAGGGAATGGCAACCCACTCAGGTATTCTTGTTTAGAGAATGCCATGGACAGAGGAGCCTGGCAGGCTACAGTCCCTTGGGTCACAAAGAGTCAGACACAACTGAGTGATACAGCTCCTTAAGAAACCCAGTCCTTCACCTCTGGTCTTGCATTCTTTCCAGTATCTGCCTTCTCCAGCTATTCCCTCCCTACTGTATTCTCTAATGTTCTGGACTATTAGACATTTCTCAGAAAGAGTCCATTCCTGTGGACCATTGCTTAAGCCATTGCGTAGAATACCCAGGCCACTCTTTCTTCTGCTCAATTCTCTGCCTATGTTCCAGTAAAGTGAATTCACATAAAGTATAAACCCTTCAGAGCATAGCTTAACTATTAGCTTTAGAAAGACTTCTCTTACTTCTCAGATGAGCTTTACTGTACTGTACTAGTTTTATTTCTTCCAGATAAATCACTTAACGTATGGGAATATATTGAATCCCTATCTCACCACATATACCTAATTAGGTCTTGCTAGATTATGAGCTGCTCAGGGAAGGGTGTCACATTTTTCGTTACATATTCCCAGCATCACAGTACCTAGCATCACAGACTGACTCACTCCTCCAATAAGCATTTTAAGGCATTCAAAAATGGAAAGATCAGTGAATTTGTAAATAATTTAACTTGAAAAGGATGTAAGTAATGCACCTTTTCTAAGTAAGCATATCCAAATTCAATTTAGCATATCATTTTTTTTCTAATTCAGCTTTCAAATATTTTATGTAGCAGTATTATAACAATAGCCACAACTTATCAAGTATCCACCATGAAGCAAGCACTATGCTAGGTACTTTGATACAGAGAGACAGACTTCTTTGAAGTACTTAATGGCTTTATCGAGTTCCAAAGTAAAAGAAAATACTCCTTCCTTGGTATTTTGTGTCTTTCAAGAAATTAATACATTTCATCTAAGTTGTTGAATTTGTGTATTTCCACCCAAGCTCAAGTATTCCTCCTTGAGCAGTTATTTGTATACTCATGCTCTTACAGCTTTATTCACAATAGTCAGAAGTGAAGTAAACTTTACATGAAAGGATAGGCATTGTATGTTTTGACTTATATGAGGTTCCTTGAACAGTCAAATTAATAAAGAAAGCAGAATAGTTGTTTTCAGGGGCTGGAAAGAAGAAGACATGGGAGTGTTATTATTTAACGGGTATATAGTTTTAGTTTGGGAAGAAGAAAAAGTTCTGGAGATTAATGGTGATAATGATTGCATAAAAATATGAACATATTTTGTGCCACTGAACTGTACATATACAAATGTTAAAATGATAAATTTCGTGTATATTTAGCCACAATTTAAAATTTCTTTATGGGGATTCCATGGTAGGTCAGTGGTAAGGAATCTGCCTGCAACACAGGAGACAAGGGTTCAGTTCCTAGTCCAGGAAGATCCCACATGAAATGGAGCAACTAAACTCGTGCACCACAACCATTAAACCTGTGCTCTAGAGCTCATGAGCCTCAACTACTAAGCCTACATGGCACAACGAATGAGGTCCACAGGCCCTAGAACCTGTGCTCCACAACAAAAGAAGCCACCACAATGAGAAGCCTGCATTCCACAACTAGAGAGTACCCCCAGCTCGCCAACTAGCGAAAAACCCATGCATCAACGAAGACCCAGCACAGTCAAAAACAAATAAATAAATTATAAGGAAAAATTTCTTATGGACTAAAGTACAAAATATAACAAACTAAAACAAAGACACTAGAAGAAAACATGGAATGTTTTAAAGTTTGAGCTATAAAAACACAAAATTCAAGGATAGTAGAAAAATAATTTGATACATAAGATACAAAGTGCACATGCTAAATCACTTCAGTCATGTCCGACTCTGTGAAACCCTATGGACTATAGCCCACCAGGCTCTTCAGTGTATGGATTCTCCAAGCAAGAATACTGGAGTGAATTGCCATTCCCTCCTCAGGGGATCTTCCCGACCCAGGGATCAAAACCATCTCTTTTGTCTCCTGCATTGGCAGGTGGGATCTTTACCACTAGCACCACCTGGGAAGCCCAATATACAAAGAATTCCTTCTAAAATATAAGAGAAAGCAAATAAACCAAATACAAAACAAACAAATAATCAGAATAGACAATTCAGACTATCCATCTCAAAACAGAAGAACATATCCAAAAATAATTCTCCACTGATTGCTTTAAGCACAAAAACTAAATACAAAATATTAGCAGAAAATGCAACATGTTTTGGATATGCTTGGTATGCAAAGCACTTGCTGTACCAAATCCAGAAGCTATAAAGAAAATAAATAAATTTGACTATCCAAAAAATTTAAATCCGTATTACAGAGGCATCATAAAAAAGTAAAATGTTTGGGAACGCATGTAAGAATTAAAGATTTTAAAATTAAAAAAATTTAAAAAAAAACTAAAAAAAAAAAAAAAGTAAAATGACCATCCAAAAAGGCCTGTGATATTATTCTTTTTAACACAGTGAGTTATATATAGGAGGTGCTTTATGCCATGCTGTTTGGTCACTAAGATGTGTCTGACTCTTTGCATCCACATGGACTGAGCCTGCCAGGCTCCTCTGTCCATGGGATTCTCCAGGCAAGAATACTAGAATGGGTTGTCATTTCCTTCTCCAGGGGATCTTCCCAGATCAGGGATCAAACCATCGTCTCTTGCATTGGCAGGTGGATCTTTTACCACTGAGACACCTGGGAAGCCCTATTAATCCTGTTTTGGTCATATCATTTGTAAATAGCTTCTCGTATTCAGTAGGCTGTCTTTTCATTCTGTTGATGGTTTCCTTTGCTGTGCAAAAGGTTTTAAATTTGATTAGGTACTATTTGTTTATTTTTGAATATGTAGGAGACATATTCAAAAAACTGTTGCTGTAATTTACATCAAAGACTGTTCTGCCTATGTTTTCCTCTAGGAGTTTTACAGTATCTGGTCTTGCATTTGTGTCTTTAATCCATTTTTTAGTTTTTTCTGTATATGATGTTAGAGAATGTTCTAATTTCATTCTTTTACATGTAGCTATCCATTTTTCCCAACACCACTTATTGAAGGGACTGTCTTTTCTCTTGCCTTCTTTGTCATAAATTAATTTACTGTAAGTGTATACATGTATATGTATTGTCATGGAAATCTCATAGGAATATTAGTAAGTTTAAAAAAAAGTTGCATAAAAATATTTGTAGAATGATCACATTCCTATCACAAATTACTCACAAATCATATTCAGTGTGTTTCCAGGTGGTGGTAAAAGGGTTCTTTCTCTACATACATGATATTTCCCCAGGAATGTACTCATAAATTTTATATACATTTCATTTTTTGAAATAGATGAAATACTAACACTTGTATGTTTTTAGAAATAAAAATTTAAAATAGGGAAGCACAGAAGATTCAGAGGCTGTAAAATTCAGAAGTTCTATAAGCTCATAAACTTTTAAGAACAAAGAAAGGCCTGAATGAAGGCTCCAGTAAACCTCTACAGTGCAGCTTTTCCTCACTTCACAACAGGAGAGGTTACCCCAGAGTTTTTGTGGACTTCCATTTCCTGTTCTTTTCTCCCCATCTCTCTGATTGTCCCCAGAGTCTTGGATCAAGAATGAGATAATCCTGGGAGGGGATTACTCCAAAGCAGCAGAAAACTCCCACAATCCTTCCTTATCCAAATTCCTGCCCACCCTCCACCACTCTCTACTTACTTAGCATTAGAACCTAGTAGCTTTGACATGATTGCCCCACCATCTTCAGCCCCACCACACACTGCACTGTAGGGGAGAGCCTTGCAATCTGACACCTCTGTTTCTCTCCATGTATAAGCAGCTGGTCACTGAGTGCACCCAAGGAGACTCAGTTGTCTGTGTGGTTCCTTAGGGCTCTATACATATTTTGATAAGCTTTCCTGTCAATGATTCTTCATAAGTTTAACAGTGGCAGTTAGATTGATGTTGTTTAGTTAAGATAGGTAGTTTTGCTTCTCCAGAGCCAGGAAGTATGGTCCAGAAACTGTGCAAAAACTTTACATACATTGTTCAGTTTAGCTTCCTCATGTATAATTATGAGGTAAGAGCTATTAATATCTCCATTTTATAGGTGAATAAACAAATAGTGGCTTAAAAGTGTTGTGTCTGAGTTCACTTGGTTAGTAAGTAGCAGAGTTATGACAAATTCATATTCAAACCCTCAGTATAAATTTCTAACCCTGTACACTTAACTATCACAAAAGGATTAATACGGGCTCATCAGAGGAAAACTTTTCCTTAACAAAATGAAACCTAAGGCTTGCATCCGTGCACATTAAGTCTTTTCAGTTGTGTCCAATTCTTTGCAATCCCATGGACTATAGCTCACCAGGCTCCTCTGTCCATGTGGTTCTCCAAGCAAGAATACTGGTATCTTCCTGACCCTGGCGATTGAACCCATGTCTCTTCTGTCTCCTGCACTGGCTTGTGGGTTCTTTATTCACTAGCATCACCTACAATTTTTAAATGGAAACTATTTGCATAATTGCTTAATTCTGGGTATATTTTCATGGCAAGAGTTACATGAAATAGCAGGATCATTCCCATAAATAGTTTGAGTAACTTTATTGATTTCATTCTTTAAAAATAGACAGTATTTAGAATTGTCTATTATAATATATTATATATAATTAAATATATATTATATTTATAATTGTCTATAATAATTGTCTGTTATAAAATAGACAATGTCATCTTCCCATTTTGTAGATAACACCAGCCATGAATTTTAAAATCAGCTTTAAGCACATCCATTCAAGATTCATTATGCTAGAAAATGTCCCTCTTATATTTACTAATAAAGCTAAGTTCTTCTCCAAGGAGCTCTCGGAAAAACCTGTGCCAAGAAATGGGTCTCAAAATACATTCAGATTTAAAAGCCTTAAACCTTAGTGTAGATAACCTTTACCTATTTCCTGTACAGGTGCTTCCATGCACCTTTCTAGACTCCTGTAAAGCAGATTCCTTTACATTCACTCCTAGCTGGAGATCTGAGAGAACAAAAGATACTCTTTAACCATGGCCCCGGCAAGGAGGCATTCACATCTGCCACCCAGACATTATCTCCCTTCGCCTTTAACCGCAGAAAATAGAGATTTAATGAGAAGAGGAAACTGGAATAAATGAGAATATCCTCCAAATTTTAATGACTTAATACTTTTCTTCAGAACCCATAAACAACTCGTACCATCTGGCCTCGTTTTATTTTTTATCACACCGGAGGGAATCTCAGCCTATTACATGATTTAAAAAAAAAAAAATCAGAATCAAATTCTTCCTTTTTCCCCAACCCCCACTTCCAGCTCTGAACACAGAGTTTTGCAAAACAAATCTTTGCTATTATTCTTACAGAGAAAGAATTCTGGCATGGATGAAAAAGAACTTTAAGGAAGACAAGCACAAAAGGTGTTTTGTTTCTTTCAAATCAGTGTAATTTATACAGCTGCATACATGAACAAAGCTGTTTCAAGCCAAGCAGGGACTTTTGGGTCTTGGCACCATGTACCTCAGAGCTGTCCCCAAATCACTTCACCTCACTCTACCTTTAGCGTCTCCATTCAAACATTTAAAAAAAAAAAAATAGAGTGAACAAAGAGAATCCTGAATAAAAAGAACCACATTGATTAGACAATAAGTGTGGTCACTGTGTTCAAGAAGCTCCATCACTTTAAAAAAAAAAAGAAAAAACCTTTTTAATAAATAAGGGGTGTACAAATTATGAGTTTAATGAAAACAAACTGTCTCATGTTTTATAAAGTTCAGTCTTTTGTTCATTGTTCTGACACTGATTGGAATTTTCAGGCAGAGCCAACTCTTACCTCGGGGTGAATTCAACACATATGTTCATACTCTAGAGGAGAAAAAAAAGCAAATGAGTCTGATGAATGAGTGAATGAGTAGATAAAAAATGTCCTCTCATCATTATTGCTTGTGTTCAAATTGAGTAAGAGTTGGCAATACAATTTTAGTTTATGGGCCAAAGACTTCTGTTACTAGAACTCTTTTCTCTTTAAGTTACTAACATATCTTTTTATTGCCTCAAAACCAATTCAGTCATGTATAAAGCATGTAGCCTTATTGATTTCTCAACTTTCTATCTATGCCTTAACCTCATAAAGAGGGTCTACCTGGTATGGTAATATGAAAAATAACTAACACTCACTGAGTGTGGTGTATGGGCCAGGCAGAGAGTAAAAGAATTCTTAGCATACTAACTCACTTAATCCCCTTAACAGCCTGACTAAATAATGATGAAGATGATGATGATAATTTTATATAAGAGGGTTCTGAATTCAGAAATGTTAAGTTCAGTTCAGCAGCTGGCAGTGTCTGAGTTTAAAAGCCCAAGTCTGCTTTTTGAAACTGTGCTCTTAATTATGATATGTTGTACTAGAAACAGCACAGGCTTTGGAGAGATCCAGACGTTAGGACAAAATCACAGATTAGTCATTTACTAGCTGTGTAACATCAGGAAAATCACTTCACCATTCTCAGGCTCAAATTCCTCAAGTGTAAATAGGTAAAACAATGTGACGGTCTATAGAAATATAAAAAACTTTAGAAACAGACCCTGACTCCTACGGGGTTCTAAATACATTGAAACTTTATCTCAGCTATTATTAATAATGTTTAAAAGTTCAATAATAGTAAAGGCTCCCCCTCTTATTCAGTACTTGCTGATAATTTGGAGAATATGATTCTAAGACTTTTGTCTCAGGTCTGCCCTTTAAAAGCCAGTAAATTTTTTCTTTACAGTTTAGATATTCTAATTTCAAAATGCTGACATTCTCCTTTCCTAAGATACGGTTAAGGGGTCCCAGAGAAAAACTGGTAACACTGAGAGCTGTGCTTGGAAACAGAGTCTGTGTAACTGTGGGGCTGCATTGGCGGGGGAGGTGTCGCTTCAAGGCAGTCAGCTGCTCAGTGTAAAAGCCAGTGAATTTTTAAAGAACATTTGGATAATAAATAGGTCAAATTACCTTTCTATCTTTTCAAAAGGAAAAAAAGAAATCCATCAAGTCCATTCCAACTTTTACCCCTAAGGGCTAAAATAAAAGCTGCCATATCAGCAGAGATTGTATTATTCTAGAATGTTTTCTCTTAGAACTTTGTGGACTGCACCATTCTCTTAGAATCCATTTCCCTTCCCTTTTGAGAGCATAGTGTCACTGCAGGCCTACAGAAGTGTTTTTCATTTCCATTCTGTGCATGAAGATTAAATTTAATTATTCCCCAACATGTCAAAGGCACTCATCAAGTTAGGCTGCTTTATACTGAGCAGAAACTGTGAATAAGATTTAATTTGGAAATACTTGTTTCTGCAAATTTCCCTGAACTCTGAGGAAGAATTACTATTTGTGGCAATACATATAGGAAACATAGTGTGCTGACTAAGAAATGCCATTTGAGGTCGAAAAGCTGTGAAATGCATGGCACGTATTAATTCCACCATGTAGTAAATCTTTCACTGAAAATTTATGGACTATAAATCTTTGTCCCTAGGAACCAGCCCTCAGAAAGTTATGATTGCATTAAAGGAGGCAGTAGGGATTTATAGAACATATCAACCTTATCAAATTTGATAGAATCCTTTCAGAATGAAAAAAAAATTGCTGACAGGCAAAAACATGGTCATCATACATATCTGCGCTGTTTTGAAAATGTTACATAAAATACCAGAGGAAATCATATACCCTAGCTATAATAAATTGCCTTGAGCCTGAATAACTTGGACAAAAAAATGTGCAACTGAGGGAAGAGAAAAAGGGGAATGGGAATAGGAGATGTGCCTCGTAGTTGAGTCCACATAGATCTACCAGTTAGGTAGCTTTCAATTCAATTCTTAGTTCCACTGTTTGCTGTGTATCGTTGAGTAACTTAGTTACCCTTTAAAAGCCACTGTTTTCTGAACTATAAAATGAGGAATAATAACAGCATTGTTGGATGGTCATGAGGATTAAGTGAGCTAAAATATGTCAGTTGCCCATAGGGAAGAGATCGGTGTACAGTGAGACTCATATTTCTTGGTGTAGCTGTTACACTGTGGGCAGAGTGAATGGAAGTCATGAGGAAGCAGCTCCTGTAGATGACTTCAGGGAGGAAAAATGGGATTCTGATGGGGCAGGCAGAGCATGTCTGGGAGATGAGGCTCTGACATCAGTTTCAAACACATAAAATTCCAGATGCATATAGGACCAAGAAACTGGAACACACATTTCTTTGATCTTCAAGATGAAAGTCATTATCAGGAGCTAGATACAGTAGATCCTTATACCAGCCAATTATTTTTAACTAGGAAAGAGCTACAATGTATCTATGCCACCCTCTAACAAATATTTGAAAAACATGGAATCTATATTGGTTAGGATTCTCCAGAAAAATAAACCAATAGGTATATTGTATACAATATAAATAATTGTAAATAAATATTACAGAGAGAGAGAGATGGAGACAGAAATTTATTATAAGGAATTGGCTCACACAATTATGGAAACTACTGTTTGCTATCTGCAAGTTGGAGACCCAGGGAAAAACAGTTGTATATTTCCAGTCTGAACTGAAGTTCTAAGAACCAGGAGAACCAAGGTACAAGCCCAAATCCAAGTCTGAAGGCCTGAGAACTGGAGAGCCAGTGTTGTAAATTCCAGTCTGAATACAAAGACCTTGAAAACCAGCAGTTCCGATGGAGTTAGTTGAAGTCTGAAGGCAGGACATTAGAGTATCAACGCAATGAGTCAGACAAAGAGAGATCGTTTTTTCCCCTCCTTCGCCTTTTTTGTTCTATCCAGTTCTCAATGCATTGGATGATACCCACCCGCAGGCTGCTTTATTCAGTCTGCTAATTCAAATACCAACCTCATCCAGAAACACCATCACAGATACACTCAGAAATAATCTTTAACCAAATATCTGGGCACCACGTGACCCAGCCAGGTTGACACATAAAATTAATCATAACAAATATGTGTAGGATCCAGGAGACCTGTAATTAATGATAAGATTAGAGGAACCCACATTTCATGAATATACCCCGAAAAGGTAATTTGAGTTCTCTAAACAATTCCGTGGTTTTAGTCATAGGTAATAGCAATAAGATATATTTTTCTTGATGATAATGAGGAAGACCACTTCATATTGAGTTAGACAAGGCTGTGGCCCATGTGATCAGATTAGCTAGTTTTCTGTCATTGTAATATCAGTCTGTCTGCCCTCTGATGCCCTTTCTTAGCGCCTGCCATCTTACTTGGGTTTCTCTTACCTTGGACATGGGGTATCTCTTCACGGCTGCTCCAGCAAAGCACAGATGCTGCACCTTACCTTGGACATGGGGTATCTCCTCACAGCCACCACTCCTGACCTTGGACATCTTCCCTTATGATTATACAGTGAAAGTGAGAAATAGATGTAAGGGACTAGAGCTGATAGAGTGCCTGACGAACTATGGATGGAGGTTCATGACATTGTACAGGAGACAGGGATCAAGACCATCCCCAAGAAAAAGAAATGCAAAAAAAAGCAAAATGGCAGTCTGAGGAGGCTTTACTAATAGCTGTGAAAAGAAGAGAAGTGAAAGGAAAGACGAAAAGGAAAGATATACCCATTTGAATGCAGAGTTCCAAAGAATAGCAAGGAGAGATAAGAAAGCCTTCTTCAGTGATCAATGCAAAGAAAGAGGAAAACAATAGAATGGGAAAGACTAGAGATCTCTTCAAGAAAATTAAAGATACCAAGGGAACATTTCATGCAAAGATGGGCTCAATAAAGGACAGAAACGGTATGGACCTAAAAGAAGCAGAAGATATTAAGAAGAGGTAGCAAGAATACACAGAAGAACTGTACAAAAAAGATCTTCACGACCCAGATAATCATGATGATGTTATCGCTCACAGTCACCGAGAGCCAGACATCCTGGAATGTGAACTTAAGTGGGCCTTAGAAAGCATCACTATGAACAAAGCTAGTGGAGGTGATGGAATTCCAGCTGAGCTATTTCAAATCCTGAAATATGATGCCGTGAAAATGTTGCACTCAATATGCCATCAAATTTGGAAAACTCAGCAGTGGCCACAGGACTGGAAAAGGTCAGTTTTCACTCCAATCCCAAAGAAACACAATGGCAAAGAATGCTCAAACTACCGCACGATTGCACTCATCTCACATGCTAGTAAAGTAATGCTCAAAATTCTCCAAGCCAGGCTTCAGCAATACGTGAACGATGAATTCCAGATGTTCAAGCTGTATTTAGAAAAGGCAGGGGAACCAGAGATCAAATTGCCAACATCTGCTGGATCATGGAAAAGCAAGAGAGTTCCAGAAAAACATCTATTTCTGCTTTATTGACTATGCCAAAGCCTTTGACTGTGTGGATCACAACAAACTGGAAAATTCTGAAAGAGATGGGAATATCAGACCTGCCTCTTGAGAAACCTGTATGCAAGTCAGGAAGCAACAGTTAGAACTGGACATAGAACAACAGACTGGTTCCAAATAGGAAAAGGAGTACGTCAAGGCTGTATATTGTCACCCTGCTTCTTTAACTTGTAAGCAGACTACATCATGAGAAATGCTGGGCTGGAGGAAGCACAAGCTGGAATTAAGATTGCCAGGAGAAATATAAATAACCTGAGATATGCAGAAGACACCACCCTTATGAAAGGAAGTGAAGAAGAACTAAAGAGGCTCTTGATGAAAGTGAAAGAGGAGAGTGAAAAAGTTGGCTTAAAACTCAACATTCAGAAAACTAAGATCACAGCATCTGGTCCCATCACTTTGTGGCAAATGGGGAAACAATGGAAACACTGAGAGACTTTATTTTCTTGGGCTCCAAAATCACTGCAGATGGTGATTGCTGCCATGAAATTAAAAGACAGTTACTCCTTGGAAGGAAAGTTATGACCAGCCTAGATAGCATATTAAAAAGCAGAGACATTACTCTGTCAACAAAGATCCGTCTAGTCAAGGCTATGGTTTTTCCAATGGTCATGTGTGAATGTGAGAGTTGGGCTATAAAAAAAGCTGAGAGACAAAGAATTGATGCTTTTGAACTGTGGTGTTGGAGAAGATTCTTGAGAGTCCCTTGGACTGCAAGGAGATCCAACCAGTCCATTCTAAAGGAGATCAGTCCTGGGTGTTCATTGGAAGGACTGATGTTGAAGCTGAAACTCCAATACTTTGGCCACCTGATGCAGAAAGCTGACACGTTTGAAAAGGCCCTGATGCTGGGAAAAATTGAGGGCAGGAGGAGAAGGGGATGACAGAGGATGATATGGTTGGATGGCATCCCCGATTCAATGGACATGAGTTTGGGTAAACTCCGGGAGTTTGTGATGGACAGGGAGGATGGTATGCTGTGTTTCATGGGGTTGCAAAGAGTCAGACACGACTGAATGACTGAACTGTACTTAATATTAGTTAATTGCTTCAACATAGACCTAGGTACCTTCATAAATATCTTATTGGAGTCTCTAATACTTCCTTGAGGTAGACAGAGTCAACTACTTTATTCTCAGCCTACAGATGAGGAAAACGAAGCTAGGAGACTAAAATGGTTGGTCCAAAATCACTCAGATAGATGTGGGAAAGCACAAGACAGGTAGAAGTTCATCTGTCTTGAACTTTTGCCTCAGCCTACATCCTTAATGCTACTGACACACATTCCTAACTTTTTAAAGTTAGGTATAATATATCCCTTTCCCATGACTCTCCATCTATAAAAAAAATTCAAATAGTAATTTAAAAATATCATATTTGTACCAAAAATTTCTTTTGGAACATCAATTGTTTTGGTACAACCCCGCTAACACATCCCTTCATAGTTTTCTAATGAGGTAAATCTCCTATAAACAATATGCTAAAGCCTTGATACATAAAGTGAAAACATGCCATGTCAATCATTGTCTCTCACTTTTGTCACTGTTGTTCCCATTTCAAATGCACGACTTTATAGAAACTGAAAATAGATTCAGCCATGTCAGTAGACTTTGAAGTTAAAATTATGGAGTGACAAAACGAAGTGGCAGCTTATAAATAGGTATCATTTATTCATTTATTCATATCTCAGGACAATATCTGAGGCTCTAGGAATTCTGACAGCAACTTCTTAAAACCATACACTAGCAATAATATCCAGGTTTGGGGAGTTTGTGTTCCTGACTGCTGAAATGTTAACAGGGTGATTAAGAACATACACACATATACACATGATTACAATTAGTTTTGGTAGCAGCTGTGTCTCCTCTATAAAGAAGAAGTAGCAGTTGATTATGAATATAGAGATAGGTGAGGTAAAGTGAAAGGTGTGAGTCTCTCAGTCGTGTCCAACTCTTTGCAACCCCATGGACTGTAGCCCACCAAGCTTCTCTGTCCATGGAATTCTCCAGGCAAGAATATGTGAGTGGGTTGCCATTTACTTCTCCATGGGATCTGGCCAACCCAGGGATCAAATCTGGGTCTCATGCATTGCAGGCAGATTCTTTACCATCTGAGCCACTGGGATAGGTATTAATGTGGTTATTATTTTCCAAAAAATTCCTATTGGTGGCTGTTGTTTTTCAGTTGCTCAGTTATATCTGACTATTTATGATCCGATGAACTGCAGCATGCCAGGCTTCCCTGTCCTCCACCATCTCCCGGAGTTTGCTCAAATTCATGTCCGTTGAGCATATGGTGCCATCCAACCATATCACCCTCTGTCATCCCCTTCCCCTCCTACATTCCATCTTTACCACCTCCGGGGGCTTTTCCAATGAATCGACACTTTGCATCAGGTAGCCAAAGTATTGGAGCTTCAGCTTTAGCATCAACCCTTCCAATGAATATTCAGAGTTGATTACCTTTAGGATTGACTGATTAGAACTCCCTCCTCTCCAATGGACTCTCAGGGTCTTCTCCAACACCAAATTTCAAAAGTTTCAATTCTTTGGTGCCCAGCCTTCTTAATGGTCCAACTCTCACATTCATACATGACTACTAGAAAAACCATAGCTTTGACTAGATGGAAATTTGTAAGCAAAGTAATGTCTCTGCTTTTTAACACACTGTCTAGGTTTGTCATAGCTTTTCTTCCAAGGAGCAAGCATCTTTTAATGTGCTTCATTAAATGTCCACAGTGATTTTGGAGCCCAAGAAAATAAAGTCTGTTACTGCTTCCACTTTTTCCCATTTTATTTGCCACAAAGTGAAGGGACCATATCACAGATCATAGATCTTAGTTTTTTGAATGCTGAGTTTTTAAGCCAGCATTTTTGCTCTCCTCTTTCACCTTCATCAAGAGGCTCTTTAGTTCCTCTTCACTTTCTGCCATAAGAGTGGTGTCATCTGCATATCTGAGGTTACTAATATTTCTCCCAGGAATCTTGATTTCAGCTTGTGCTTCATCCAGCCCAGCATTTTGTATAATGTACTCTGCATATAAGTTAAGTAAGCAGGGTGACAATATACAGCCTTGACTTACTCCTTTCCCAGCTTGGAACCAGTTTGTTGTTCCATGTTAGGTTCTAACTGTTGTTTCTTGACCTGCATACAGGTTTCTCAAGAGACAGGTCAGGTGGTCTGGTACTCCCATCTCTTGAAGAATTTTCCAGTTTGTTGGAAGTCAAAGGCTTTGGCATAGTCCCTGAAGCAGAAGCAGATGTTTCTCTGGAATTCTGTTGTTTTTTCTATGATCCCACTGATCTTAGCAATTTGATCTCTGATTCCTCTGCTTTTTCTAAATCTAGCTTATACATCTGGAAGTTCTCAGTTCACATACTTTTAAAGCCTAGCTTGAAATATTTTGTTCATTATCTTGCTAGCATGTGAAGTGAGTGCAATTGTGTGGTGGTTTGAGCATTCTTTAGCATTGCCTTTCTTTGGGATTGGAATGAAAACTGATCTTTTCCAGTCCTCTGGTCACTCACTGTTGAGTTTTCCAAATTTGCTGGCATATTGAGTGCAGGTCTTCCCCCCCCCCCCCCCCCCCCCCCCCCGCCACCACACTTCAAAAGCATCAATTCTTTTTTTTTTTTTTTACTTTATTTTACTTTTGTTTACCTTGAGTGCAGGTCTTTAACAGCATCATCTTTTATGATTTGAAATAGGTCAGCTGGAATTCCATCACCTCCACTAGCTTTGTTCATAGTAATGCTTCCTCAGGCCCATTTGACTTTGCACTCCAGGATGTCTAGGCCTAGGTGGGTGATCACACCATCATGGTTATCTGGGTCATCAAGATGTTTTCTGAATAGTTCTTCTGTGTATTCTTGCCAACTCTTGTTAATCACTTCTGCTTCTGTTGTGCCCATCTTTGCATGAAATGTTCCCTTGGTATCTAATCTTCTTGAAAAGATCTCTAGTCTTTCCCATTCTATGGTTTTCCTTTATTTGTTTGCATTGTTCACTTAGAAAGGGCTTTCTTATCTTTCCTTGCTATTCTTTGGATCTTTCATTTTCTCTTTTGTCTTTCACTTCTTTTCTTTTCTCAGCTCTTTGTAAGGCCTCCTCAGGCATGATTCTGCCTTTTTGCATTTCTTCTTTTGGGGAATGGTTTGATCATTGCCTCCTATACAGTATTACAAACCTCCATCCATAGTTCTTCAGGGACTCTTGTTTATCAGATCTAATCCCTTGAATCTATTTGTTGCTGCCACTGTATAATCATAAGGGATTTGATATGGATAATACCTGAATGCCCTAGTGGTTTTTCCTACTTTCTTCAATTTAAGTCTGAATTTGGCAATAAGGAGTTCATGATCTGAGCCACAGTCTACTCCTGGTCTTGTTTTGCCGACTGTATAGAACTTTTCCATCTTTGACTGCAAAGAATATAATCAATCTGATTTCAGTATTGACCATCTGGTGATGTCCATGTGACTTAACTAAAAATTAGGCTTTTGTATCTTATGTTTAGAATATTTAAGACACATAATACTTGGCATTTTATTTCATTTTCCTATCTTCCACAGCTTTTTTTTAATTAGAGAATAATTGCTTTAAAATATTGTGTTAGTTTCTATTGTACAGCATAGTAAATCAGTCACACAGATACAAGTATCTCTTCTTCTTTGAATTTCTTTCCCATTGAGGCCACCATAGAGCACTTAGTAGAGTTCCCTGTGCTATAAAATCAGTTCTCATTAGTTATCCATTTTGTTTCTATTTCTGCTTTGCAGATGAGTTCATCTACACATTTTTCTAGATTTCATATATATGCATTAACATACAGTATATGTTTTCGTCTTTCTGAGTTGCCTCACTCTGTTTGAGTCTCCAGGTCCCTCCACATCTTTCTATGGCTGAGCAATATTCCACTGTGTATGAACCACATCATCTTTATCCATTCTTCTGTTGATGGATGTTTAGGTTGCTTCCACATCCTGGCTATTGTAAACAGTGCTGCAATGAACACTGGGGTGCATGTATCTTTTTGAATTATGGTTTTCTCTAAGTATATGGTCAGGAGTGGGAATGCTAGGTTCCACAGCTTTTAAATTGAGCCATTTTTACAAATGTCAGTGCAAATTTTAAAAAAGAAAAAAAAAACCCTCTATTTCTCTTTCTCTTTCTTTCTATATCATGTCACACAATGGTAGGTGCCAAAAATCCTCAATATTGCTACTTATTGACTTCTCTGCATATCTATGTGGCTTTTTTAATGCTTATAAAAGTTAGACGTATACATTATAGAGCTTAAACTCACATGACAGAGCTGAAAGGGGCTTTCAATTAACCACCTGAGTGAGCCCTGCCCAAGCCCCCTGATTTTATAGGTAAGAAAACTAAGTCTCCAAGAGCCAAGTGACTTTCCCAAGATCACACAATTGCCCAGTCAGAACTGGCACTAGAACTTAGTGTTCAATCCAAGGATTTTTCCACTTCACTTATATAAAATATTATAAATGTGGATGTTGGTATTTTTCATTAAAATTAGCAATAAATAAAAAATGTCATGATATTTTTCTCACATAAGTTTAAAATATTTTTCTTAGGAAATAATGACTTTTCCTTCCTATTACCCAGCAATTGACCATTTATGTAATGTGCAAAGGCTGAATTTTATCCAGATTTATAACATTTAAGCAGATTAGCATTTCATTTTGAGGTGGTTTGGTAGGGGCTACCATAACTAGGCTGCTTCTCTCTGGCAAGACCATAATTTAGCTCTTTGGATTAAAAGTAAGATAGAAAGAATTTCACTCTTTTTCCTCGGTATCATATATCATATAAAAAATATCCAGATATTTTTTACAATGATTACAGCCCTCAAAAACCCTATTTGGCAACCCAAATAGTCCTGGCCCCTGGAAATGATGTAACTTATATTAGGAAAAGGATAAGCATGAGAGTTTGCCAGCAGTGTCCAGACAAGTTCTTGTTAAACAAACAACAAAAAAAAAGTAGGATGTTTTCATGGAAAGGGGGACAAATTTTTACCTCTTTCATACCTTTACTGGGGCAAAAACTGTCTTTCCACATGTGATTAAATAATCATCCTTTTTACTGAATTTGTGACGTATATGAGATGAGTTTTTGCATGTGCCTGCTAAGTCACTTCAGTCGTGTCTGACTCTTTGTGACCCTATGGACTCTAGTCCACCAGCTCCTCTGTTCATGGCATTCTCCAGGCAAGAATAATGAACTGGGTTGTCACTCCCTCCTCCACAGGATCTTCCCAACCCAGGACTCTAACCCACATCTCATATGTCTCCTGCATTGTCAGGTGGTTTCCTTACCATTAGTGCCACCTGGGAAGCCCAAGTTTTGTCTGATTTATTTTTAAATACACAGTTCAGTTCAGTCACTCAATAATATCCAACTCTTTGTGACCCCATGGACTGCAGCATGCCAGACTTTCCTGTCCACCACCAACTCCCAGAGCTTACTCAAACTCATGTCCATTGAGTCGGTGATGCCATCCAACCATCTCATCTCTGTTCTCCCCTTCTCCTCCCATCTTCAATCTTTCCCAGCATCAGTGTCTTTTCCGATGAGTCAGTTCTTTGCATCAGGCGTTTCAGCTTCAGCATCAATCCTTCCAATGAATATCCAGGACTGATTTCCTTTAGGATTGACTGGATCTCCTTGCAGTACAAGGGAATCTCAAGAGTCTTTTAAAGACTTTTTTAAAAACAAGAGTTGTTTTTTATATACACTTGTATATAAATGTATCACAACAGTAACCAAGTGGAATTTCTAAACAAAGAGGTTTAAGTAGAAACCTGAGAGTCTGATACATTTTCCTCTCTCAGCACAGAGATACAATCTTTCTTTTTGGAAGGGGTACAAGGTTTGGTAGTACTTTGCTTCAGAACAGTAAATCATGGCCATAATCTGTCTATCCATCTTTCTATGAGAAGAAAAGAATTATGTAAGGACTCTTGAGCCCCACAGAGAGATTTTTTCCCACTGGTCTTCTATAACAGAATAATAATACATTTCCATTTAGTGCTTGTACAAATTCAAGCTTACATTTTTCTTGCATATTCCTGGTCTTATTTGCTACCCTTTCCTCAAGCTTTCTGCTTGCTCATTATTTACTCAGTTATTGCCTGTGTTCTAGGCACTTTTCTAGGCATATTAAGATGAAGATATATGGGGCCCTGTCTTCAAGCAGCTCATTGTCTTATACAAGTGGCAGTCTGGTAAACAAATGCTTGTCTTTGTATCCCTAGTGTAAACAACTGGAATTCCAAAAGGCCTGCTTCAACTCCTCTCATGTTACTCTTTGTGTTATGTTCCACTTCTTGTCTATTGAGGTGTTTATCTTGTTTTATGCTACTATGTCTTTTAAATGTTCTGTTTATGAATTTAAACGTTCTCTTTATCATGATGTGTGTTTGGAGCAGTGAAGGACTTCTCCGCTTAAATTTGAAAGTCAAACAAATTGGGATAAGGAGTCCCAATATTTTCAGTGGTTTAAAATATTTTATAAAATGTAGAAATTAGCTGTTAGTTGACAATTTAAAACATATAAGCAATCATGAGTCTCTGGGTTTTAAAAGTATTTCATAAGGAAAATTATTTTAAACTGTTTTTTAGAAACTTTTCATACAAAAATATATAATGAACCTCCACGTGCCTATCACATAGGTACAACACTTATAATCAGTATGATATTCTTATTTTATTCATACCCACCCCAACACTTTTTTTTCTTTAATGGAAAGAAAATGGTGGAGCATTTTAAAGTACATCCCCAGCATTATATCATTTATCCCATAAACACTTCATATTTTTAACATAAAAGGATTTTTTTAAACACACACATACACACATAAAGCAACATATGACATCCAACACAGTTAATAATTTTTAATATTATATAATACTCTGTCTATGCTTAATTTCCCCTAGCTATCTCAAAAACTGTCTTTTAATGGATATCAGTGTACTCTCCCCCTTTTTATAAAATATATATATATATTTATGTATTTATTTATTTGGGGGGAAAAACTGTAGAATCTCCCACACTCTGGATCTGGCTGATTGTATCTTGCAGTGTAAATTAACATGTTCTTATTGTTCCCTTTTTTTCCTTAAAACTAAAACTTGTATTGTTGTTTAATCACTAATTTATGTTCGACTCTTTTGTGACCCCATGGACTGTAGCCTGCCAAGTTCTTCTGTCACTGGGATTTCCCAGGCAAGAATATTGGAGTGGTTTGCCATTTCCTTCTCCAGGGGATCTTCCTGACCCAGGGATCAAACCCCCATCTCTTGTATTGGCAGGCAAGTTATTTACTACTGAGCCACCAGGGAAGCCTCAGTACTTGTATAATCAGGCTTAATTAGGTCAAATCCTTCTTTCAGGGGTATTTAATAGGTGGTGTTGTGTAATTCCTACTGCTTTACATCAGTTCAGTTCAGTCGCTCAGTCATGTCCAACTCTTTGTTATCCCGTGAACTGCAGCACACCAGGCCTCCCTGTCCACCATCAACTCCCGGAGTCCACCCAAACCCATGTCCATTGAGTCGGTGATGCCATCCAACTATCTCATCGTCTGTCATCCCCTTCTCCTCCTGCCTTCAATCTTTCCCAGCATCAGGGTCTTTTCAAATGAGTCAGCTCTTCGCATCATGTGGCCAAAGTACTGGAGTTTCAGCTTCAACATCAGTCCTTCCAATGAACACCGAGGTCTGATCTCCTTTAGGATGGACTGGTTGGATCTCCTTTCAGTCCGAGGGACTCTCAAGAGTCTTCTCCAACACCACACTTCAAAAGCATCAATTCTTCAGTGCTCAGCTTTCTTTATAGTCCAACTCTCACATCCATACATGACCACTGGAAAAACCATAGCCTTGACTAGATGGACCTTTGTTGACAAAGTAATGTCTCTGCTTTCGAATATGCTGTCTAGGTTGGTCATAACTTTCCTTCCAAGGAGTAAGCATCTTTTAATTTCATGGCTGCAGTCACCATCTGTGTGTGGTGTAATTCCTACTGCTTTACATCATGTGACACATAATAGCTCTGTGGTCTACTTTTGGTGACATTAATTACAGGGGCTCAGATGATGTCATCTCAGATCCATCTATTATAATTTTCCATTAACCACTCACCTAATGGTTATAGCAGCCACTGTTGATTGTTACTTGGATCCATTATTCCATTAGGTATTGCAAAATGGTAATTTTGTAATTCTATCATTTGTTCTGCATTTATTATCTGTGATTCTTTGATTAAAGAAGAACTTTCCTTTAATAAGTATTTGGGCACCCTGACACAGTTCATATAGGAAAGGAAGAATAAACACTTGGTTCTCTACCTTTATCAATTGTCTGAATACTGAGTTGGTGCCCTATCTTGCTTTTCTCCTGGGTCTCCTTGGTGGTTTAAAATAGCACAACATTGTTTTTCATCTCCATGTAGCACTTCTTTATCTTACATGTCTCTTTTTTCTATGACATCATAATCTGATTTCAAAGGGGAACATTCTCTTAAGTCTCCTTGAATTCATAAATCATGAATCTCCTAAATATTCTTCTGTTTTGTGTAAGTCAGTGAGGAACAAAAGCCATGCTAGATTTTTCAATCAGTGGAAATGTAATATAGGACATTGGTCATAAATGGGAAATCTAAAGTAAATGGGGGAGATACTGGTAACTGCAAGAAGTTACTACCCATTGAGGCTGAAGGAAAAGGAAAATGGTGGCATGCAGTGCCCAGAAGAACTTCATCACTTAGGCTACTGAGCACCTGCCACTGCCTTTGGAGCCACAGCTGCTACCACCACTGCAGGAAGTGTGGAACTCACATTTCCACGGGCGCTGCAGTAGCTTTTGTCACTGTTGCTGCTAGAATCATCAGGCTGAGCTCTGTGCCCACGGAGATGACAGAGCACTCGCTCCTGCCATGACCACTGGACCTCATTATCTGAGAAGAACCCAGAAGCCTAATTCACCTTGTGCAGCCATCACTGCTAGCAGAGCCCCTAAAACCTAAAATGGCAAGCAACGACTTCTTTTCCTCCTGCCCTCTTAGTCTAATCTCCTGCAGTGCTTCCCATTGATAGAACCCAACCAGAAGAACCACACTGGCAAGACAGTCTGCAAAATGTAGTGTTTAGGCTTCTCTCCTCTGCAATATTGAGCAAAACATGAAAGGACAGGATGAAGCTGACAGCAGACAGACAAATGATCTCACACTCTTCTTTTAATAAATCCATGGTTACAGAGGCAGCCTGCTCCTCCAAGTCTTCAGTAATATGTGGAGCTATAGAATTCTTCTTGAAGTCTTATGATTTTCCTTATTTACTGATCCACAATAGAAAGTTCTGCGTGTGTTGTACTTTTATAGTCAAATAGGTGTTAAATTTAATTCATAAATTAGGCCTTTAGTGTCAGATCAATAGCATAAAATTCTAAATATGGAAATATTGACATCAAACCAGTTTAGACAACAAAAGAAACCAAAGGCATGACCTTTACTGGGAGCTTCCTATCAGTTAAATATAACATGGACAGAATTTCTAAGGAGAGGCTGCACATACAGGATATCTTTTAAGTGATCATTTCTATCTGGATCCAGGTTGGGTCTTTTCCAGGTGGTCAGTATGTTACTCCTACAGCCAATCTGTGAATATGAGAGGGAACTGAGAAAAAGTCCAAAGAGTCCCTCAGACTATGCTTGCTATCCAGATACAGATCAGAAAACCTTTGTCTCTCATTTAGCTGTATTATGGGAGTGACATACTTGCTTGTTGTTCAGTCACTCAGTCATGTCCGACTCTGCAACCCCATGCACTGCAGCATGCCAGTCTTCCCTGTCCTTCACTATCTCCCAGAGTTTGCTCAAACTCATGTCCATTGAGTTAGTGATGCATCCAGCCATCTCATCCTCTGTCACTCCCTTCTCCTCCTGTCCTCAATCTTTCCTAGCATCAGGGTCTTTTCCAATGAGTCAACTCTTTGCATCAGGTGGCCAAAGTATTGGAACTTCAGCTTTAGTATCAGTCCTTCCAATGGATATTCAAGGTTGACTTCCTTTAGGATTGATTTACTTAGTTACCTAGAATAGCACCATGGATCTCCTACTTTTGTCCCTTCATCAAATCAGCATTTTACCTGATACATATTTCTCCAAATGTTGAATAAGTATTCAATAGATGATACTTGGCCTTGATTGCCAAAGCTGCTAAAAAACAATTCCTCACTTGCATACATTTTTTAAAGCTTTCTAAATAGGAATTCAAGAGGAAAAGCTGGGGATCTGTGCTCATAAAATAACCCTGCTAAAAAAAAATTTGTTCTATAATTATTATTTCAACTCTTACTCTTACAAGCTTCAATAGTTGTCAACTAACACAAAAATGTTCGTTTTTACTGACATTATGTTAGTATGTTTAAACATTTACTAACATTATGTTAGTATGTTTAAACATTTTCATCTATATGGGATATTGCCTTCTCCTGTATGGGATATTAATATTTATATTTTAAAATATATTTAATAAATTAAATATAATAAAATAAATCTATACAATAAATATTTATCAAAAAGGCAATATTTTCATATGGTTAAAAATATAAAGTTTAAAAATGGTAAATAGTGAAAAATCTCCTTACCAATGGTATCTTCCAGTCATTCAGTTTCTTTCCCCAGATTCTGGTCCAAATAATTTTATGCTCTAAAGCATACCCTTATATCCTGTTTTGCACCTTGCTTTTTTTTACACTTAACAATATGTGCTATAGATCACTTCTTATCAGTACATAAATAGATGACAATTCCCCTTTGTGTAGGATAAATTCTGAGAAGTGGAATTGCTAGATCAAACATTATATCTTTTTTAATCTTGATAAGTATTGCTAAATCTTCCTCCATAAAGGCAGTTTACACTTCCAGTATCACCGTGTGAGAGTATCTGTTTTCCCACATTCTCATCATCACAATGTATTAACAAATGTTTGCTCTTTGCCGTGTGAAAACAACTGTGATATCAGTGTAATAAATGAAATTCTTTTATTATAAATAATGGTAGCATTTGGATATGATTCAGTTCAGTTCAGTCACTCAGTCGTGTCCTACTCTTTGCAACCCCATGGATTGCAGTAGGCCAGGCCTCCCTGTCCTTCACCAACTCCCAGAGTTTACTCAAACTCATGTCCATTGAGCTGGTGATGCCATCCAACCATCTCATCCGTCCTCTGTTATCCCCTTCTCCTGCCTTCAATCTTTCCCAGCATCAGGGTCTTTTCAAATGAGTCAGTTCTTCATATCATGTGGCCAAAGTATTGGATTTTCAGCTTCAGCATCAGTCCTTCCAATGAATATTCAGGACTGATTTCCTTTAGGATGGATTGGTTGGATCTCCTTGCAGTCCAAGAGACTCTCAAGAGTCTTCTTCAACACCACACTTCAAAAGCATCTATTCTTTGGCGATCAGCTTTCTTTATATTCCAACTCTCACGTCCATACATGACTACTGGAAAATCCATAGCTTTGACTAGATGGACCTTTGTTGGCAAAGTAATGCCTCTGCTTTTTAATATGCTGTCTAGGTTGGTCATAATTTTTCTTCCAAGGAGCAAGCATCTTTTAATTTCATGGCTACAGTCACCATCTGCAGTGATTTTGAAGCCCAAGAAAATAAAGTCTCTCACTGTTTCCATTGTTTCCCCATTTGCCATAAAGTGATGGGACCACCAGATGCCATGATCTTAGTTTTCTGAATGTTGAGTTTTAAGCCAACTTTTTCTCTCTCCTCTTTCACTTTCATCAAAAGGCTCTTCAGTTCTTCTTCACTTTCTGCCATAAGGGTGGTGTCATCTGCATATGAGATTATTGATGTTTCTCCCAGCAGTCTTGATTCCAGCTTGTGCTTCATCCAGTCCAGTGTTTCTCATGATGTGATTAAGTACTGTTTTTTCCCTTTTCAGCAACTATCAATTCATATCTTTGCCCTTTTTTTTCAATTGGAGTAATAGTATTTCCCTTATCAATTTTTAGAATGCTTTATATTTCAGGAAAACTAGCCCTCTACGGTAATTTTCAAATGTCTCTCTCCTCCATTATTTGTCTTTTGTCTTTGTATATGGTCATCTTTGTAAAAATATATATATGGAGCTGAATTTATTATACTTTCCTTATGGCTTTTGAGCTTTATTTCATAGCTATACAGAGCTTCTGCAATCTTGAATTTTTTTATTCTCTCAGTTTTAAATGTTTAAAGCTTTATATTTAAATATTTGATCTATTGATCTAATGAGACTGAAGGTATTATTTCCGTTTTATTGTCTTATATGGCTTCCTGTTTCCTCTGAAAGCATTCACTGAGCAATTCATTTTTACCCCATGGATTTGAGCCCCTTTACAATCTACGAAATTATTTATCTATTTCTGGACTTTGTATTCTATTCCACCAATCTGTCTATTTATATGCCTAATGATGTTATTTGAAGCATTGCTACCTGGTAAATAATGTGTTTTCTACCTGCTAAAGCTACTTCTTCCCTTGTCAAGCTTCTTTTTAATACTTGAAAGGCTTCAGGAAACCAAGAGCCTTTTCCTGAAACTACAGATATAAGGAATCATTTGTATGTCTGTGTAATAGGAAAGGCATGGGATAAATTACAGTCCATTCAAGCATGGAGTCATTATCCAATGTCCAGGCACTTTTGCTAGATGCAGAGAAAATCCCAGTAAACTGATGATTCGACATGGTGCCTTTTGTAAGCAAGTTTCAGACCCTTGAAGAATTTTAAAGAAATAATGCTCTGTAAGTTCATTCCTCATTCTGCTTCAAACTAAAGAAGCAAGAGTTGGAAGAGCTACCATTTCAAAAAATCAACCAGAAAAAAAAACAAATAAAGGAAAGAAAGTGAATCTGGAATTGGATCTAGATCAGGAAGCAGAGGGACAACATCTTGGATCAGCACTACATTTACTCTAATGGAGCCAGGGACAAGTCACCTATCCACTACATTTTTTTCCCCACTTGAATAATCTTTATTCATCTTCCCTAGTTTGAGTATTTGCGTGACTGAGTTTCAACTCTGATTTATTTAGTTGTTACTCTCTGCTCTGGGAGAAAACAGAGGCACTTTTTAAGATTCTGGTGTAGACTGCTTTGATGAAAAGCCTGTTTTGTCACTTACTGATGAGGGACTTAGGCCAGGAGCATAGTCTGTCTGTGCTACATGGCCCTACCCCACCCCATTTTCTCTGTTTGTAAAAGATGAATAACAGTGATGCTATTTCATCAAGTTGTCTTTAGAACTAAATGGATATGCTATATTCACGCACTTAGCAAAGTGCTTGGATTGTATTTGTTGCTAAATAAAGTTACTGTTTGGGGCTTTCCTGGTGGCTCAACAGTAAACAATCCTCCTACAATGCAGGAGATACAGGAGATCGAGTTTGACCCCTGGGTCAGTAAGATCCCCTGAAGGAGGTCATCACAATCCACTCCAGTATTCTTGGCAGGAAAATCCCTTCGACAGAGGAGCCTGGTGGGCTACAGTCCATGGAGTTGCCAAGAGTCAAACGCGACTGAAGTGACTGAGCACATACACACACACAAAGTTATTGTTAACTCTGAGGACCATCATATTAATTATTCTAACAAATGACTGCATGATGAACAATTTATTTTTATTTTAACTTTACAGAAACTGAGATTTTATTTTTTTCCCCAATTTCCATAGCTAGACTGTTACTAGAAAAAGGATGAGAGACAAACCCTGTTGTGAGTATATTTCAACCTTGTCTTTTTGGCTCAAAGTCTTAAAATTATGTGTTTTCTAAACTAATACTGACCAATTATGGTATATTCCAGTTTTTTCTTATGGCTCTTCTATTGATTACTTCTTCAGGCAAGATTGACCCCAAATCTTTTGTCACATTTCAAACTGACTGATATTCTCTTCCCTCAGTACTTTATATCTCCTCAGTCACTCCCTTTAAATAGTGAAACGTAATGCCACTAGTCGTAATTGTATGCTAGAATATCCAGTTAATTTTGAGGCATAGCTGTGAGACTTCTCACCACATTTTCAGTATTTTGTTCATTGTTCATGCCCCTTAATAAAATAATACAAATGAAACCACCACTGGAGGTTTAGGACCAAAAAAAAATGTCTTATTCTGCTTTCTTTTCCTTGCTGTACATGTAACAAATAAATATTACCCCTTTATATATGCGGCAGCTTAGCACCAAAAATGGCTAATTTGTCAAAGGTATAGTCTAAAGTGCAGTTGAAATGAATCCTGGCAAGTGTGAGCCTTCCATTCTCCAGTCAACAGAGTACTTGAAACTTGGCTCGCTGGCCTAGAGAAGCCTGAGTCACATGCAGTGTGATCCTCTGAGGCAGCTCAAGAGACCGATCTAGTATTTCAGTGTCATACTGAGCATAAAAGATTTCAGAATCTCAGGTCAGAGATACGAACCCTCTAAGAGCTCCATGTGAAATGATAGCTGCAGGAGCATATACTTAGAGGATTACTCTTTAGAGTCCATGCTTCACAACTTTTTGCACATTGTTTACCTATCTGCCTATCTACATACCTACTTATTCACTTGTTTGCTTTTCAGTGTATTTGGCAATCTCCAAACTGCTGGAGAAAATATGGCTAAGCTTAATAAGTAACCACACTGACTATTCCAGCATCACAAAAGTGAAGTAGTTAGTCAGTCTTGTTCAACTCTTTGCGACCCGATGGACTATACAGTCCATGGAATTCTCCAGGCCAGAATACTGGAGTGGGTAGCCTTTCCCTTCTCCAGGGGATCTTCGCAACCCAGGGATCAAACCCAGGTCTCCCTCAATTGCAAGGAGATTCTTTACTAACTGAGCCACAAGGGAAACCCAAGAATACCAGAGTGGGTAGCCTATCCCTTCTGCAGTGAATCTTCCCCATCCAGGAATTGAACCGGGATCTCCTGCATTACAGGCAGATTGTTTACTAAATGAGCTATCACGGAAGCCCTTTTCAGCATCATAGGAACCTACTAGATCTAATCTGAGGGATTTACAAACCCTTGGAGGAAGCAGAAGAGATTAAATCAAAGACACAAACTCAATTCAAACTAGTCAGTAATTGGAAACTTATCAGCACATATAGATGAGAAGTTCATGATACAGCTGGAATGGGTGCTCAATTTTTAACAGATGCCACTTTTCCAGTGTGTCCAGGGAAACTTCCAAGATTCAGTGTAACTGAACAAACTTTGTTTATATGCCTATCCATGAATCACTGGGTGAAAAGAAAGGAAAATAGTTCTGCCAGCTCTGAGAATGGGAATTAAAGTTATCTTTCTACCCCACAGCATCCCATGCCCAAAACTGTGTGAACTATGAGTAGAGAAGGGGTGGTGTTTTGTAGGATAACAAATGTGACATTAGCAGAAGAGAGAAGGGATGCCAAGCAAGCAAAAACAAATATTTACCATCAGTTCACCTCAGTTCAGTTCAGTCAGTTGTGTCTGACTCTGCAACCCCAAGGAACACAGCACACCAGTCCTCCCAGTCCATCACTAACTCCCGGAGTTAACTCAAACTCATGTCCATTGAGTCTGTGATGCCACCCAACCTTCTCATCCTCTGTTGTCCCCTTCTACTTCTGCCTTCAATCATTCCCTCATCACGGTCTTTTCCAACGAATCAGTTCTTAGCATCAGGGGGCCAAAGTACTGGAGTTTCAGCTTCAGCATTAGTCCTTCCAATGAATATTCACGACTGATTTCCTTTAGGATTGACTGGTTGGATCTCCTTGTAGTCCAAGGGACTCTCAAAAGTCTTCTCCAACACTACAGTTAAAAAGCACCATTTCTTTGGCGATCAGCTTTCTTTATATTCCAACTCTCACATCCATACATGACTACTGGAAAAACCATAGCCTTAACTAGATGGACATTTGTTGGCAAAGTAGTGTCTCTGCTTTTTAATATGCTGTCTAGGTTGGTCATAACTTTTCTTCAAAGGAGCAAGAGTCTTTTAATTTTATGGCTAGAGTCACCATCTGCAGTGATTTTGGAGCCCCCAAAAATAAAGACCGTCACTGTTTTCACTGTTTCCCCATCTATTTGCCATGAAGTGATGGGACAAGATGCCATGATCTTCATTTTCTGAATGTTGAGTTTTAAGCCAACTTTTTCACTCTCCTCTTTCGCTTTCATCAAGAGGCTCTTTAATTCTTCTTTGCTTTCTGTCACAAGGGTAGTGTCATCTGCATATCTGAGGTTATAGATATTTCCAACAGAAATCTTGATTCCAGCTTGTGCTTCATCTAGCTTAGCACTTTTCATGATGTACTCTGCATATAAGGCAAATAAGCAGGGTGACAATATATCACCTTGACATACTCCTTTTCCTATTTGGAACCAGTCTGTTGTTCCATGTCCAGTTCTAGCTGTTGCTTCCTGACCAGCATACGGATTTGTCAGGAGACAGGTCAGGTGGTCTGGTATTCCCTTCTCTTTAAAAATTTTCCACAGTTTGACTGTGATCCCCACAGTCAAAGGCTTTGGCATAGTCAATAAAGCAGAAATAGATGTTTTTCTGGAACTCTCTTGCTTTTTCAATGATCCAGTGGATGTTGGCAATTTGATCTGTTTCCTCTGCCTTTTCTAAATCCAGCTTGAACATCTGGAAGTTCACAGTTCACGTACTGTTGAAGCCTCACTTGGAGAATTTTGAGCATTACTTTTCTAGCATGTGAGATGAGTGCAATTGTGCAGTAGTTTAAGCATCCTTTGGCATTGCCTTTCTTTGGGATTGGAATGAAAACTGACCTTTTCCAGTCCTGTGGCCACTGCTGAGTTTTCCAAGTTTGCTGGCATATTGAGTGCAGCCCTTTCACAGCATCATCTTTTAGAATTTGAAATAGCTCAATTGGAATTCCATCACTTCCACTAGCCTTGTTCGTAGTGATGTTTCCTAAGGCCCACTTGACTTCATATCCCAGGATGTCTGGCTCTAGGTGAGTGATCACACCATCATGATTATCTGGGTTGTGAAGATACTTTTTGTACAGTTCTTCTGTGTATTCTTGCCACCTCTTCTTAATATCTTCTGCTTCTGTTAGGTCCATACAATTTCTGTCCATTATCGAGCCCATCTTTGCATGAAATGTTCCCTTGGTATCTCTAATTTTCCTGAAGAGATCTCTAGTCTTTCCCATGCTGTTGTTTTCCTCTATTTCTTTGCATTGAGCACTAAGGCTTTCTTATCTCTCCTTGCTATTCTTTGGAACTCTGCATTCAAATGAGTATATTTTTCCATTTTTCCTTTATCTTTTGGTTCTCTTCTTTTCACAGCTGTTTGTAAGGCCTCCTCAGACAACCATTTTGCCTTTTTACAATTTCTTTTCCTTTACTTGATTAAAAATGTTATGCTTGTTATAAAAATATTCTGTTATTTCATTCATTCACTCAAACATTAAGAAAACAAAAAAGAACAATCTCTTCCCTCAAGAAAATCATATCCGAAATTTTTAAAATAATTATATCAATATATTATTGTAATATATTACTTTCCATTCAAGATATGTACACAAAATAAACTCTGAAAACACCTACTATGGTTATCAGTTATATTCACAGAGGACTTGGCTATTATTCTGTTATGAAATTACATATTAATGCCTACCATAACATGCTGATACACATAAATGTATAGAAAATAAAAAACAGAGACCTCTCTCATAATTTTTGCTAAGCTGTGTGAAAAAACATATAAACTTTAATTAAAGTCAAGGAGTCAGAAGGGGAAGCGCTCATATCCTATACAATACCAGAGCTGAAGAGGAAGAAGGCTTCTACTTCTTGCCTGCCAAAAGCTCAGCCAATGAGAGATTGTCAGCCGATGACCACTACAGTTTGAGCTCTCAATTCCTCCAGTGAAGGAGCTGTTTACTGCAGCCATCCCAACTTCCTTTTTCCCTCTTTAAAAGAGTTGTCCTCACTCTACTGTTCAGGGACTTGCTTGTGGCTCACAGTGGTTGCAGACCCCGATTTGCATTTTTTGCTGGGAAAAAAGAATTGGTCATCTGGTTAGGTTAGCAGGTGACTAGCCTTATTTTAGATGTGTCTGCAACTGAATATACAATCAACAGCTGAAGTGTTTTTTTCATGATCTGCCACTGCTTGGTGCTGCTAGGAAAGAAAAAGCTGGCAGCATCCACACTGAGAATTTTTTAACTTCATATACTGCAATTTACTTTTTTGATGTACAATGCCGCAACTACTATTAAACTTTATGCCATTGCAGGTAGTTATTTAGTAGATAGGAAACTGCTTTCTTTTAAAAATGTCTTTCCTTTTCCTACCACTCAGAAAGTACTGCAGTTTAATTGAAAATTGGTCTAGTCAATCTGCCATGGACTCATGAGAAATAATTTGTGTGAATAACTATCACCGAGAGCTTCCGCAAGCAAAATCTTTCATTAGGGCTGAGAATACTTTCTGATCATCCTCTTAATTACCTTTCTTTGAGTTACTGGCTCACTAGTATGGTTGTCATAAAATGTTTTGCTGGGGGTTTTTTGTTTTTGTTTTTGTTTTTGTTTTTTTTTCATATCTCTTGACTTTATAGCACAAGATCCCACAACGAAAGGAGAAAACTGTTTGGTCAGGACATGAAGATTTATTAACTCTACTTTGCATGAATTATTCATTGAAATGTGTACTTTAAAAAAAACACTGAAAAATATTCTTCTGGAATGTAGTAGGACATGGCCTCAATTCATCCTTATAGACCCTTAAAGAATTTTCTCTGATATGGTTGTTATTATTACTAAAGTAAGGCTGCGGGAATATGGAGGGAGAATTCTCAGATCAGAGATATGAAATTTGGGTTTAAGTTCTGGTTCTATCTAAACTGTAAGCTAAGTGGGAATAATAAAACTTATGCCTTTCCACAGATTATTGTGAAGACTTAATAATCTAATGCAGAGAGCAACACAAAGCATTATGCAGTGCTCATACATGGTTGCTGAATATGAACTCATGGTAAAGAATTGAGTTAGATTTACTACTTTCTTATATTTGTCATTTGAATGCCAAGAGTTCCCTAATACTATAGCAGTTCACTCAGTTACCAAATTCAATAACGGAACACCTTTATTTACTTTATACTCTAAAAGGTACTCAAATTTTTTTTTTTAAGAAGAAAAGAAAATACACATCAATCCCTGTACTAATGAGTGGAAATGAAAGGGCATGGATATTTAGCTCACACTGAGTATAGTAAAAGTGCACACAAGGATCTCTGAAAGCGTAAAGAAAGATCCCTTAAATTTTCCTGAAGAAATCAGAAAAAAATGTTCACAGAGAGGATAGCATTTGAGCTGAGGCATAAATAATAACAAGAGTTTCCCAAATGGAGTCAGCTGAAGCAAGATGATTAGAGACCTACAGAGGAGAACAGAGCGTATGCTAGTCACGAAGGAAAATGATATGGTGACAGAATGGAAAGCAGATTAGTATGACTAGAAAGAGGGTGCCTGAGGAAGCAAGCCAGGGGGTGAGGGAATAAAGAACAGATCGTGAAGGCCCCGATGTGCCTTTCTAGGAGTTTGAACTTTATCTCCTAAGGCAGGAAAGTCAGAATTGCTTGTAGATTAGCTGTTGATTTAGCTCAGAGTTGCTTATGAAGTTTAAAGTCAAGATTCTGATCAGAGCTCCTGTCATCCAAAGGTTTGATGGGGGCTGGAGGGTCTCCTTCCAAGATGGCTCACTCACATGTTTATCAGAAGGGAGACTCAGTTCATTGTCACATGGGTCTCTCTCTAGTGCTGGCTTGAGTGTCTTCGTTACATGGTAGCTGGCTTCCCTCAGAGCAAGAAACTTCTGTTCAGATTCAAGAGAAAGAGGGAGAACACAGAGTGGGCCCCCATATTGGTCTATGACCTGCTCTCAGGTGTCGTACAAGCAATATATATCCACCATAACCTGTAGTCAGCGGTGAGTCACCAAGTCCAGCCCATTCTCAAATGGAAGAGAATTAGCCTCCCATTTTGGAAGGAGGAGTGTTGAAGGATATCTAGAGGATATTTTTAAACCACCACAGGTAGATATTTTGTTATCCATCTTCACACCTGCTAGTTGCAATTTGGCTGCCTGCAAAATTTCCTGCCCAGATTGAAGCTGTTCTTGCCATATCCATGTCACGCTTCACTGTTTAATTCCTTAGATACCACGCTCTGTCTTTAATGCCTGATCAAATCTCAAGATATGACAAGTATGACAAATATCCTCCAGATCTCTTCAATGAAACTTTGGGGAAAGAAAAGGCTATGAAGGATATGGAGTAAGTTCATATATGGCCCATGGGTCACAATTATTAAGATCCCGATAGTTCTGTAAGAGGGAAAGGATGATTTTTCTAATGGTAGTTGTAAGTCATTATCTCCTTTCAGATGTTTATAGTTCTCTGTTCTTAAACACCAGTTAAAGCATAGTTTAACAGTGTTCTCAGGAAGCTTTTCTCTAACCAATTTACAGATTTGTTTCACTAAGACACCTTTTAAAACATGGCCAGAGTTGTTCTGTTTCCTGGATTCATTATGTATATAATATGTGTTTTATTTTTCTTGCTCCTGCAAGCAGACCCAGAGACAAGAACCAGAGTCCAAGTAGTTATTTAGGCAATGCTCTCAAGAGTCAAGAAAGAGGGGGTGGTAAAAATAAAACAGGAAAGAGGAAAAGTCAGTGCAAGAGTGTTTTTCAAGGTCTCTATTGGGAGAATTGGGATCTCAATTACACTGGGATTGTGAAACAAGTACAGAATACTTCCAAGAATTTTCCAGTCAGAGGACAGGAAGCTGGGGTATTTATCCTCTAACTTCCAATAGTTGAATGCAGCCAAAGTTGTTCAGTGTTCTGTATTTCTGGATTATCCTCCTGAGAGACTGAATGGGACTCCTGCAGGTTTAGAAAAGGCAGGAAGAGTTTTCAAACTTCAAGCGTGATGCCAACCATGTGCCTGTTAAGCCCTCATGCAGCTGTCCACTGCAGCTGCAGCTCTAACCAGAGGTGAGCTGAGGACTTGTGAGGCAAAACAACAAAAGCCTGTGATGCAACTTGTAAATGAGCTCTGAAGGATGACTTCAAGGGAGTCATCCTACAGATGTTAAAACTATCAAGGACACTGCCCCTTGAGGTAATTGCTCCAAAAGAATAATATGTATTTGGATCTTTAAATTGTGGTATTTGAAGAGGTCGAGCTGTGTACTCCCAACTCTCCCACATAGTTTCCCCTATTATCAACATCTTACTTTAGTGTTGTACATTCGTTACAACTAATGAACTAATATCAATGCATTATTATTAGCTAAAGCCCATATTTTGCATCCAGCTTAACTCACAGTACAGTTCTATGGGTTTTAAAAAACACATAACATCCTGTATCCAACTTTATAGTATCATACAGAATAGTTTCACTCCCTTAAAATTCCCCTGTGCTTCAACTAATCATTCTTCTTCCCTCCTCCCCCAAATCCCTGGAAACCACTGATGTTTTTCCTATCTATACAGTTTTGCCTTTTCCAAAATGTGATGCAGTTGGAAACATGTAGATGTAGCCTTTTCAGACTGGCTTCTTTCACTTAGCAATATTCATTTAAAGTTCCTGTATTTCTCTTGGTGACTTGATAGCTCATTTCTTTTTATCACTAAATAATTCATTGTATGGCTATACCTCTGTGTTCATTTACTGAAAGACATTTGGTTATCTCAGGTTTGGGGCAGTTATTAATAAAACTGCTGTAAGGATTGATTTGCAGGGTTTTGTGTGGACCTAAGTTTTCAATTCCTCTGGGTAAATCCCTACAGGTAAAATTGTTGAACCATGTAGTCAGCCTTTACTTAGCTTTGTCAGAAACTGCCAAACTGTCTTCTTAAGTACTGTACCACTTTGCATTCCCTTCAACAATGAATGAGAGTGTGCAATGCTCCATATCCTTACGAGTATTTGCTGTTGTCACTGTTTTGGAATTAGAGGTGATACACCATTATTGTTTCAGTTTGCAATTCCCTGATGGCATATAATGTTGAATATCTTTTTATATTCCTATTTGTATCTTCTCTCTTTTTTCCTCCTGCAGTGCAGGAGACCCGGTTCAATTCCTGGGTCTGGAAGATCCGCTGGAGAAGGGATAGCCTACCCACTAAGATATGCAGATGACACCACCCTTATGGCAGAAAGCGAAGAACTAAAGAGCTTCTTGATGAAAGTGAAAGAGAGAGTGAAAAAGTTGGCTTAAAACTCAACATTCAGAAAATGAAGATCATGGCATCTGGTCCCATCACTTCATGGCAAATAGGTGGGGAAACAATAGAAACAGTGACAGACTTCATTTTGGGGGGCTCCAAAATCACTGCAGATGGTGACTGCAGCCATAAATAAAAGATGCTTGCTCCTTGGAAGAAAAGTTATGACCAACCTAGACAGCATATTAAAAAGCAGAAACATTACTTTGCCAACAAAGATCCATCTAGTCAAAGCTATTTTCCAGTGGTCATGTATGGATGTGAGAGTTGGACTATAAAGAAAGCTGAGTGCTGAAAAATTGATGCTTTTGAACTGTGGTATTGGAGAAGATTCTTGAGAGTCCCTTGGACAGCAAGGAGATCCAACCAGTCCATCCTAAATGAATTCATTCCTGAATATTCATTGGAAAGAGTGATGCTGAAGCTGAAACTCCAATACTTTGGCCCTCTGATGCTAAGACCTGACTCATTGGAAAAGACCCTGATGAGGGAAAGATTGAAGGTAGAAGGAGAAGGGGATGACAAAGGAAGAGATGGTTGGATGCCATCACTGATTCAATGGACATGAGTTTGAGTAGGCTCCAGGAGTTGGTGATGGACAGGGAGGCTTGGCATGCTGCAGTCCATGGAGTTGCAAAGAGTCAGACGTGACTGAGTGACTGAACTGAACTGAACTGAAATGAACCCATTCTAGTATTCTTGGGCTTCCCTGGTGGCTCAGCTGGTAAAGAATCATCTGCAATGTGGGAGACCTGGGTTTGATCCCTGGGTTGGGAAGATTCCCTGGAGGAGGGCATGGCAACCAACTCCACTATTCTGTCCTAGAGAATTCTATGGACTGTATAGTCCACTTGGTCACAAAGAATCAGACACAACTGAGTGACTTCACTTCTTTTTTCTTGGTTAGATCGGCTAAGATTTATCAATTTTGTTGATCTTTTCAGAGAAGCAGATTTGGTTTCTTTGATTTCTGGTTTTCAACTTCATTGATTTTTCTAATCTTCATTATTTCTTTTCTTGTACTTGCTTTTGCTTAAACTTACTCTAGTTTCCTAAAGTGGAAATTTAGATTTGCATTTAAAATCTTTCTTCCTTTAGTATATTCATTCAGTGCCATAAGTTTCCCTGTAAGCATTGCTTTTGCTTTCTCCCACAATTTTGATATTTAGTTTTAAATATATTTTAAATTTCCCTTGTGACTTTTTCTTTCATCTACTTGTTATTTGTAATTATATTGTTTAATCTCCAATTACTTTGGATTTTTCCAGCTATCTGTCTGTTATTGATTTCTAGTGTATTGCCATTGTGTTCTGAGAGCATGCTTTGTATGATTTCTGTCCTTTAAATTTGTGAAGATGTGTTTTATGGTCCAGAATGTAGTTTATCTTGATGAATGTTTCCTGTGAGTTCAAGAACAGTGTGTAGTCTTCCATTGTATGAATTCCTCTATAAATGTTGATTGATGATACTGTTCATTTGAACTATATTCTTACTGTTTTGTTTTGTTTTTGGTTTTTTTTTGTTGTTGTTTTTTTGCCTGTAGGATTTATCAGCTACTGGAAGAGTGGTGCTGAAGTCTTTGACTACAATGGTGAATTTACTTGCTTCTCCTTACATTCTATTGGTTTTGCTTCATGTAGCTTGAGTGTGTATTGTTAAATGATGCACATTAAGCATTGGGATATCTTCTTACAGATTCAGCCCCTTCATCATTATATAATATGCCCCTTATCTGCTAAATATATTTTTTCTGAAATTTACATTGTCCAAAATTACTTATCCAGCTTTCATTTGATTGGTATTAATATGGTATCTTTTTCTCTATTCCTTTAATCTCTATGTTCATATCTAAAGTGGACTTCTTGTAGACAACATGTACTTGGTAATTTTTTTAAATGTTGGTATTTTTTGAAACAATCTTTGTCTTTTAATTGATGCATTTATGCTATTCACACTTTAGTTGATTATTGATATAGTTGTATTAATGTCTGTCATGTCTGTAGGTCTTTTCTTTCCACTCTTTTTTGTTTCTTATCTCTTCCTTTTACTGCCCTCTGTGATTTTAATTGAACATTTTATATTATTCTATTTTCTCTCCTCTTGTAGCATATCAATTATACTTGTTTGAAATTTTTTAGAAGTTGCATTACAGTTTGCAAAATATGTTTATAAATAATTTAATTCTACTTTCAAGTAACACATTACCACTTCACAGGTAGCGCAGGTACCTTATTACAGGGTATTCCAATTCTTCCCACCTATACCTTATAACATTGCTGACTTTTATTTCCCCTATATATGTGCTATAATTACCCAGAACATAATTGCTATTACTTCTCTGAATAAACTGTAATCTATTAGATCAATTAAGGATTAGAAAGTTGTATGTCAATTATACCTCAAAAAAAGAATTCAAAAATAAATTATTTTACTTCTCCTTTATTTCTTCTCTGATGATCTTCCTTTTGTTATATATATCTGAGTTTCACCCTATATTACTTTGTTCTCTCTGAAGAACTTTTAGTAATTCTTACAGGGTAAGTGTACTGGTGAATTCCATCACTTTTTTATTTATTTGAGAAGCCTTCATTTCTCCTTTATCTTTGAATCATGAAGTCACTGGACACAGACTTTTTTAATACTGATAGTTTTCCTTTAAACCCTTAAAATATTTCACTCCCCTCCCATCTTATTTTCATGGTTCCTGACCACACATCTGATGTCATCCTTATTTTTGATTCCTTTTAGGTAAAATGTTAATTTACTCTGGGTTCTTTCAAGATTTTTCTCTTGTTTCTGATTTTCCAAAGTTTGAATATGATATGTCTAGATGCAGTTATTTTTTGATGCTTACCTTGTTTGGTATTCTATGAGTTTCCTATCAAAAACTCAACATTCAGAAAATGAAGATCACAGCATCCAGTTCCATCAGTTCAGTTCAGTTCAGTTCAGTCGCTCAGTCATGTCTGATGCTTTGCAACTCCATGGACTGCAGCATGCCAGGCCTCCCTGTCCATTGCCAACTCCCAGAGTTTACTCAAACTCATGTCCATTGAGTCAGTGATGCCATCCAACCCTTTCATCCTCTGTCAACCCCTTCTCCTCCTGCCTTCAATCTTTACCAGCACCAGGGTTTTTTCAAATGAGTCGGTTCTTCGCATCAGGTGGCCAAAGTATTGTAGTTTCAGCTTTAGCATCAGTCCTTCCAATGAATATTCAGGACCGATTTCCTTTAGGAAGGACTGGTTGGATCTCATTGCAGTCCAAGGGACTATCAAGAGTCTTCTCCAACACCATAGTTCAAAAGCATCAATTCTTTGGCACTCAGCTTTCTTTATAGTCCAACTCTCACATTCATACATGACTACTGGAAAATACATAGCTTTGACTAGCTGGACTTTTGTTGCTAAAGTAATGTCTCTGCTTTTTAATATGCTATCTAGGTTGGTCATTCAGATGCTTATATCTTTCCTTTTCTCCTTTGCGTTTCACTTCTCTTCTTTTCACAGCTATTTGTAAGGCCTCCCTAGACAGCCATTTTGCTTTTTTGCATTTCTTTTCCATGGGGATGGTCTTGATCCCTGTCTCCTGTACAATGTCACAAACCTCAGTCCATAGTTCATCAGGCATTCTATCTATCAGATCTAGGCCCTTAAATCTATTTCTCACTTCCACTGTATAGTCATAAGGGATTTGATTTAGGTCATACCTAAATGATCTAGTGGTTTTCCCTACTTTCTTCAATTTAAGTCTGAATTTGGCAATAAGGAGTTCATGATCTGAGCCATAGTCAGCTCCTGGTCTTGTTTTTGTTGACTGTCTAGAGCTTCTCCATCTTTGGCTGCAAAGAATATAATCAATCTGACTTCAGTGTTGGCCATCTGGTGATGTCCATGTGTAGAGTCTTCTCTTGTGTTGTTGGAAGAGGGTGTTTGGTATGACCAGTGCATTTTCTTGGCAAAACTCTCCTTCATTCCGCATTCCAAGGCCAAATTTGCCTGTTACTCCAGGTGTTTCTTGACTTCCTACTTTTGCTTTCCATTTCCCTATAATGAAAAGGACATCTTTTGGGGGTGTTAGTTCTAAAAGGTCTTGTAGGTCTTCATAGAACTGTCCAGCTTCAGCTTCTTCAGTGTTATTGGTTGGGGCATAGATTTGGATTACGGTGATATTGAATGGTTTGCCTTGGAAATGAACAGAGATCATTCTGTCGTTTTTGAGATTACATCTAAGTACTGCATTTCGGACTCTTTTGTTGACCATGATGGCTACTCCATTTCTTCTGAGGGATTCCTGCCCGCAGTAGTAGATATAATGGTCATCTGAGTTAAATTCACCCATTCCAGTTCATTTTAGTTCGCTGATTCCTGGTTACAAATAGGAAAAGGAGTACGTCAAGGCTGTATATTGTCACCCTGCTTATTTAACTTATATGCAGAGTACATCATGAGAAACGCTGGGCTGGAAGAATCACAAGGTGGAATCAAGATTGCTGAAAGAAATATCAATAACCTCAGATATGCAGATAACACCACCCTTATGGCAGAAAATGAAGAGGAACTAAAAAGCCTCTTGATGAAAGTGAAGAGGAGAGTGAAAATGTTGGCTTAAAGCTCAACATTCAGAAAATGAAGATCATGGCATCTTGTCCATTCACTTCATGGGAAATAGATGGGGAAACAGTGGAAACAGTGGCAGACTTTATTTTTGGGGGCTCCAAAATCACTGTAGATGGTGACTGCAGCCATGAAATTAAAAGACACTTACTCCTTGGAAGAAAAGTTATGACCAACCTAGATAGCATGTTGAAAAGCAGAGACCTTACTTTGCCAACAAAGGTCCATCTAGTCAAGGCAATGGTTTTTCCTGTGGTCATGTATGGATGTGAGAGTTGGACTGTGAAGAAAGCTGAGCACCGAAGAATTGATGCTTTTGACCTGTGGTATTGGAGAAGACTCTTGAGAGTCCCTTGGACTGCAAGGAGATCCAACTGGTCATTCTGAAGGAGATCAGCTCTGGGATTTCTTTGGAAGGAATGATGCTAAAGCTGAAACTCCAGTACTTTGGACACCTCATGCGAAGACCTGACTCATTGGAAAAGACTCTGATGCTGGAAGGGATTGGGGACAGGAGGAGAAGGGGACGACAGAGGATGAGATGGCTGGATGGCATCACTGACTCGATGGATGTGAGTATGAGTGAAATTGGGAGTTGATGATGGACAGGGGGACCTGGCGTCCTGCGATTCATGGGGTCACAAAGAGTCGGACACGACTGAGCGACTGAACTGAACTGAACTGAACTGAGGTTGGTCATAACTTTTCTTCCAAGGAGCAAGCATCTTTTAATTTCATGGCTACAGTCACCATCTGCAGTGACTTTGGAGCCCAAAAAATAAATATTGTCACTGTTTCCACTATTTCCCCATTTATTTGCCATGAAGTGATGGGAACAGATGCCATGATCTTAGTTTTCTGAATGTTGAGTCCCATCATTTCATGGCAAATAGATGAGGAAACAATGGAAACAGTATCAGACTTTATTTTTTTGGTCTCCAAAATCACTGCAGATGGTGACTACAGCCATGAAATTAAAAGACAGTTGCTCCTTGGAAGAAAAGGTATGACCAACCTAGATAGCATATTAAAAAAACAGAGACATTACTTTAGCAGCAAAGGTCTATCTAGTCAAAGCTATGGTTTTTCCAGTGGTCATGTACAGATGTGACAGCTGGACTATAAAGAAAGCTGAGTGCTAAAGAATTGATGCTTTTGAACTGTGGTGTTGGAGAAGATTCTTGAGAGTCCCTTGGACTGCAAGGAGATCCAACCAGTCCATCGTAAAGGAATTCAATCCTGAATATTCATTGGAAGGACTGATACTGGAACTGAAACTCCAATACTTTGGCCATCCAGTGTGAAGAAATGACTCATTGGAAAAGACCCTGATACTGGGAAAAATTGAAGGCAGACATAGAAGGGGATGACAGAGGATGAGCTGGTTGCATAGCATCACTGACATGATGGACATGAGTTTGAGTAGCCTCCAGGATTTGGTGATGGACAAGGAAGCCTGGCATGCTGCAGTCCATGGGGCCACAAAGGGTCAGACATGACTGAGCAACTGAACTGCACTGAACTGAGCTTCCTATATCTGTAGTTTGGCTTCTGTCATTAATTTTGAAAAATTCACAGCCATTATCACTTCAAACAAATCTGTTCCTTCCTCTCTTTCCATAACATTTATTAACCCCCTTCTTAAGTGTCCCACAGTTCTTGGATATTCTATTTCCTTTTTTTAAAATTATCTTTTCTTTCCTCTACATTTCAGTTGGGGAAATTTCTACTGACCTATCTTTAAAATCATCAGTTTTTCCTTGAAGTGTTCAGTCTCATAATGAGCCCATTAAGGCCTTTCTTCATTCTATCCAGTGTTTTTGTTTTCTAGCATTTGCCTTTGATTTTTTTCTTAGAATTTTCATTCCTCTGCTTATTTATCTTTTTATACATACCACCTTTTTTCATTAGTCTTTAATATATTATTTATAGTTATTCTAAATTCTCTACCTAATAATTCCAAAACCTATGCCATATATGAGTCTGGTTCTGATGTTTGCTTTATCTCTTCAGAATATGCTTTTCTTTGCCTTTTAGTATGCCCAGTAATTTTTTGGTGAAATCCTGACATGATGCATTAACTAATAGGAACAGAAGTAATTAGGCTTTGGGTGTGAGGTTTTATAATAATCTGCCTAGGAGGTAGGCTGTGTTTAATGCTTGCTGTAGCTGTAGGTGCCAGAGGCTTCAGTTTCCTCTAGTTTTCATGTGTGTGTGTGTGTGTGTGTGTGTGTGTGTGTGTGTGTGTGTGTGTTTAAATACTCTTTTGTCCTTGTGCTTAACTAACACTTTTAAAAGTCTTTTTAAATTGCATCTCGGTCTTATAGTTTTCTCAGTTGTAATCCACTGGTATGATACTGGAATCTTACTGGCGTGATGGTAAGATACAGTGGAGACACTTTTCTATAATCTTATACTAAAATCTCATTTTTATTAGTGTTTCTGAGTCCCTGAGCTTCAGTAGTGCATCTTAACTTTCTTAGTTGTTTGGTTTTTTCCCCTTTTCTCCTTATTTGTGATTGGCTTCCACGGTGACTCACCAGTAAAGAATCCACCTGCAATGCAGGAGACAGAGGGTTCCATCTCTCGATGGGAAAGATTCCCTGGAGGAGGGCATGTCAACTCACTCCAGTATTCTTTTTTCTTCTTTTTCTGAACACACTTTTTGTTGCCTTAGTCTGGAATGCGTGTGAACAATCGAGAGATGCCAGACATTTGAAGAAGATTTGATCGAAACATAAGAACAAAAAATTCTCAGGGAAAAAAAAAACAGGAAATATTAACATTACTATCCTCATTTAAAATGTATTATGATTAATGAAACAACAGTATATTATGTTCACTTTTTTATGGAAACAAAACATGACAAAAAAGTGTACAAATCATGATTGGTGTGTCAATAAATTATCACAAAGTGAACATAAATGGGTTAAAAGTACAGTATTACTAATACCTCAGTAGGCTTTCCTTCTTCTCCAACAGAAAAAAACACTGTAGCTTTTAATATCATGCATTACTATTTGCCTGGTTGCAAACTTTGTAACAATAGAATTCTAGAAAATTTATTCTCTAGAATTATTTTTATCTTTTTCTCTAATTTTTCCCCTTTCTTCACATCTGCTATTTTCAGCATGTTTATTCAGTTTTGTTTTCATTCAGGTTTAGATTCATTGAGGAAGTGGTTTTTCTTTCATTTTTAGGTGCTTCTTTTTTAATTAATTTATGTTTTATTTGAAGGATAATTGGTTTACAGAATTTTGTTGTTTTCTGTCAAACATCAACAAGAATCAACCGTAGGTATTCTTGCCTGGAAGATCCCATGGACAGAGGACTACAGTCTGTGGGGTCACAGAATCTGAATCAGCTGAGCACTTTTACTTGTGATAGGAAAGTTAGAGGATGCCGGATCTGGCTAGTTGCCCCTCCTTTAGGTCACATAAGACTCTGGTTACATAATTTCCCTAGAAGGGCAGATTTTGTAATGTAGGCATTCTGAGCATATTTCAAAATGGTTACATTTCCCTTCCTCCTGCTCTTAAGGGAGAAAAGAGTTTTGCTCTCATCTTTTAGGCAAGAACCTGGTGAGATTTCTAGAGATATAGTTGATGAAAGTGTGGCAATCTAAGACCAGGCCCTTAGGAGTTTTTAACTCTCAAGCTAGTCCAGACCCAGTCACCAGAAATTCATCAAAATTACCATGTGTATGTTCTTACCCATTTAAAGCTCCAGTGGCTTCTGTTTCAGGTAAATTGATCTCAGCTCTGGTCTCTGTATTTACCAGTTCTCTGGATTTTAGGAAGACAGTTTGCTCTATAATTTCAATTATTTGGTGGATCTAAAAAATGTCATTGTTTTTCCAACTTGTTCAGTGTTTTTCTTGTGAGAATTGGAGTGGAAATTTCCAAGCTTTTTACATGTCAGAATTCACAAAATATATTTAACAACTTTATGAGCTATAGTCTACATATTATAAAATTTATGTATTTTAAGTGTACAAGTAAGTGATTTCTAGCAACTTTACCGAGTAAGGCAACCATTACCTGATGTGAAAAGCCCTCTTTGGAAAAGACCTTGATTGAGGAAAGATGGAGGGCAGGAAGAGAAGGGGGCAAGAGGATGAGATGGTTGGATTGCATCACTGACTCATTGGACATGATCTTGAGCAAACTCCAGGAGATGTGAAGGACAGGGAAGCCTGGAATGCTATAGTCCATGGGGTCACAATGAGCTGGACAAAACTGAGTAACTGAACAACACCACCATTATAAGTCAGTTTTAAAGCATTTTCATCTCCCAAGTTGAGGAGTTTGCTTTTGATGTTTCCATGTTCCCCACAGACATTCTCCCACATATGCAGACTTAAATGTCTTTGCTAGTTTTCTACCAACATTTTACTGTATCTAGTAAAATACTATTTGCCGGAACTCTTCTGATTACCAGCCTTGTTTTCCTCAGAGATTGGATTTGAAATTTAAAGACCCCACATTGCCCCTTATCTTTATCACCTTAGGCAATTCACTCCAACTCCAGATTTCCTGGGGAAAGAAAGTAAAAATTATTTATCCTGATATTCCCTGCAATTAGCAAAATAGTGGGCACATGGATGGTGATCAATAAACATTTGTGGATGAACAAATATGGACTTGGTGTCAAGATTCATGAAATGGTGGGATTGGACTAGATTAGGAGGTATGTTCATGGATATATGGTGGGTATAGGAATGCCCTGATATGGTCTGAAAATTTTTGTTGACATAGACTTCATGAAATTTTCAAAAGTTTCAAGGCCCAAAGGGGTGAAGAACAATGGACTCAGTGATATCCAAGGACTTTTCCAACTCAAACATTCTGCCAATCAACATATACTATATTTCCTGTTCCTAACTCAGGATTTTTATAAACTAGATGTTATGTAACTAAGAGCATTTTGACGTTTTATTCTAGTTATTAGAAGCTTACCTATTATACCACACATCTGAATTTATGCAGCACTAGTAAAACGTAGAATCCACACTACTTAGGTTTAAAAACTGCAAGGTTCTAGTTCCCCTAAATCTAAATCTTGGGATCTCACCACTTCTAGCTGACCATAAAAACAAAGGAGGTTGAGGGCTGAAGGGAAAAGAAATGACTAGGTCTGCATATCAGACCCAGGCTTACTTATCCAAATAGTTGCATACGCAGAAGAGGTAGAAATGAGAGTTTAGTTTGCCTAGCCAGGCTCTGTTTAGACCCACTTATCACTTTAAAACAAGAAACGGGATGTAGAACATAGGTTCATTCCTTAAAAGACCATCATGAATTAGGCTGCAACTCTTCATTTTTTAGAGAGCAAGTAGGTAGATGAGCTAAGAAGAGGGTGGATAGTAGAGGAAGGTCTGATGGGGAGAGAAGAGACTGAAAGTCTCTCTCTGTCCTACCCTGGCCATTGGGCTTAGTTTGATTGATAGGATGTCATCTATCACTCAAGCATGCTTTTGCCTTGAGCGTGACTTCAGTTTGACAAATGCTTTGTTATTGTAACAAATGCTTTGTTGTTCTTGCTGTATATAACCTTTCCTTAGGCCAACTTCTGTAGCATCTCCATGTGTCCTCGCTCAGCCATGCAGTCATTACTAAGACCTAGACGCTTGATACATTAGATTTTTACCTAATCATGTTTTTAAATCACTCTACCAAACATACACACACACACACATTTTACTAGCAGGTAGTTGATAAATACTTATTAAATGAATGCTGTGTGTCGGTTCTTCGCATCAGGTGGCCAAAGTATTAGAGTTTCAGCATCAGTTCTTCCAATAAATACTCAGGATTGATTTCCTTTAGGATTGACTGGTTTCATCTCCTGCAGTCCAAGGGACTCTCAAGAGTCTTCTCCAACACTGCAGTTCAAAAGCATCAATTCTTCAGCACTCAGCCTTCTTCACAGTCCAACTCTCACATCCATACATGATTATTGGAAAAACCATAGCTTGGACTAAAAGGACCTTTGCTGGCAAAGTAATGTCTCTGTTTTTGAATATGCTGTCTAAGTTGGTCGTAGCTTTTCCTCCATGGCTGCAGCCACCATTTGCAATGATTTCGAAGCCCAAGAAAATAAAATCTGTATTAAAAATGCTTATTACAAATATTATTTTTAAGTGGGAAAATATTTATAATGTTGAAAAAGTAAATGCAAATCTGTATGCATACTGTAATTACAATGACATGAAGAACATATATTAAGGTGAAATTGCCAGAAGGAAATATGACAAAATGTGGCCAATAATGGTTCAATAATTCATGAGTATCTTTTCTTTTATTTTCCAATTTTTTTCTCATTCATATTTGGGGGTTATTGATATTTGAGGGACACTCAGCAAATAGTGGGATAGGAAACGCTAGTTGATTTCCCGCCATCGAGCCCTTCAATACCCTCAACCTCCTGAAGTCTCCCTTTCAGACTTAGTATGCCGCTACGATTCATGGGGTCACAAAGAGTCAGACACAACTGAGCAACTGAACTGAACTGAACTGAGTCACTGTGCAGCCTGCATCAACCAGAGTGCTACATCATTAAAACTGAAAAATAGGATGGCCTAACATGAGGTTTTCTATGCAGGATGCCCTTTGGCATAGTTTATAGTCCTTCAGGCCTGTCTAACCAGAGGTTTTAGATTCACATTTCTTTGGAATCTCTGTTATGAAATAGCTATTTTTCCCATTAGGAGGCCTAAATTAAAAGATGAGCATTTGGGATCCTAAACTCTTTTCCCAGATAATGTGGGAAATCTCCTTGTGCGGAAGCTAGAAAATAGCTGATGCTAACCCTAGCAATGCACAAAGCATCCAACTTTTAACTACCACAAGACTAATAGACTGATTATGACCTCTTCCCTGCTGGGCACTAAGAACCTGCAAGAATTTTTCTTTTTCAAAAGTTAGATAATAGCTCCTCTTGTTTTGTTTTAATTTCATAAAATAGCAAATCCCTGTAGTCCTGAGTGATTTAGCCAAGTAAGCAATTATAGGAGATTGCTGGATCCATCTGCTTTTCCCCAATAGATTTGAAGATGAGTTGAGTATGTTCAGTTTTTTCATTCTTCCAAAAAGTCAGTCAAACTCCTACTGCTTTGTAAGGTCACTGAATATCTCCTGCAGGCTCCTTTCAGAATTCCAGTTGAGAAGTTTCTTAAAATAGCAGCCTGTTATATTAGTCAAGTTTCCTTTGGTTGCAAATGGAAGAAGCCCCTCACATTAGCTAATGCAAAAAAAAAAAAAAAAAAGAGTAGGCACTATTTAATAGTTCACATAACAAAAAAGTCTACAATATAAAATGTCATCAAAAATCTCTCTCATTCTCTCAGCAATATGTTTCTCTGTGTTAGCTTTATTCACCACAGGCTCAAATGACTGCCTCTACCAAGCTCCAGGTTCATGTCATCCTTGCATGTGATCTCAGAAGGAAAGAGATTCTCTCCTCCCAGCATGTCATAAACTCTGCAAAAACGTTGGCCCTTTTTAATGCACATACAGCCTGTGTGGTTCAGGGTGAATAGATACTCTAACAATTGACCAACCTAGATTAGATACATCTTAATAGAAGTCAGGAACTTGTTGAGAATCAGGTGGAAGGAATCTCCTTCCTGTATCTCCACCATAATGCAGTGGCATTTGCAAAGGTTGTCTGGGAACCCTCACTGCAATCTTTGCCACATGTTACACCACTTCTATATATATCCAGACTTATACATTTGAACTTATCAAAAGAAAGGGGGGAGAGAATTTTCTTTGATAAATACAACTTTAATAACTTGTTACTGAAGGAATGAGGTAATACAATCAAGGAAAAGAATCGAAGAGAAATGTAAAGGACAACAAAAACTAAGATACAGAGCACTTCCATGACTCTAGGAATTTCTTCACTCTCTTTAAAGCATTACCCGTTGCTACATTGGATTTCCTTCTCCAGGGGATTTTCCCAACCCAGAGGTTGAAGCCAGGTCTCCTGCATTGCAGGCAGATTCTTTACCAGCTGAGCCACCAGAAATCTAGAAATTTCGTCCCTCCTACTTCAAATCATTACCCACTCTCACATTCACAAAGACTGTTCTTATTTCTATCCACATAGAACTTTCTTAAACTATGTAATTGAAATTACATGATATGTAATTTTCAATAATCTTTTACTCAATATGATATATTCCTATTTTTGTATACAATCAGAAGTTCATTACTAATTAGTGAGTGCTGTACCACTGAATAATATCTTCAAGTGATTATGCCATTTTACACTCCTCCCAGTAATGTCAATTATTCCATTTGTTATGGAACATGCCATCTTTGTCATGATACTATCAGTTTTAAATTTTAACTATTTAGGTGGTTGTGTAGTCATATCTCATTGTGGTTTTAATTTGCATTTCCCTGATGACAATGTATGGATGTGAGAGCTGGACTGTGGAGAAGGCTGAGCACCGAAGAATTGATGGTTTTGAACTGTGGTGTTGGAGAAGACTCTTGAGAGTCCCTTGGACAGCAAGGAGATCCAACCAGTCCATTCTGAGGGAGATCAGCCCTGGGATTTCTTTGGAAGGAATGATGCTAAAGCTGAAACTCCAGTACTTTGGACACCCCATGCAAAGAGTTGACTCATTGGAAAAGACTTTGATGCTGGGAGGGATTGGGGGCAGGAGGAGAAGGGGACAACAGAGGATGAGATGGCTGGATGGCATCACTGACTCGATGGATGTGAGTCTGAGTGAACTCCAGGAGTTGGTGATGGACAGGGAGGCCTGGCGTGCTGCGATTCATGGGGTCACAAAGAGTCGGACACGACTGAGCGACTGAACTGAACAGAACTGAACTGATGACGATTATGTTAAGCACCTTTTATATACTTCTTGTCCATTCAATATGTTCTTTTGTCAAGTGTTTTTTTAAGTTCTTGAGCACTCTTATTGTGTTATCATTATCATCGTCTTTTATCTGCACTCATGCTTTGTTATACATATGTGTCACAAACATTTTCTCACAATCTGTGCCTTCATCTTACTAATATCTTTGAATGGGAAGAATTTTTAAATTTTCATGAAAACTAATTCATAGATTTTTTTTAATGATTAATGCTTTTTTTATCCTGAAAAATCTGCCTGTACTAATGTCATGAGATAGTCTCCTATGTGTTATTCCATATGGTTTTTAATGTAGCCATCACATTTAGGCCTACGAGTCTTTTCAGATTATTTTTATACATACTTCAAGATAGGAATGGAAGCTTATTTTTCTTTTCATACCTTTATTCCAGGATATCTCTGACATTTAAGGTCAGAAAAATACTTTGTGTAAGAGGCTATCCTCTTCACTGCAGGCTATATGGCAGCATTCCTGGTCTCTACCCACTAGATGCCAATAGTGCCCCTACTCCACTGTGACAATAAAAAATGTCTGCAGACATTGTGGAATGTTGAGGGTGGAGGGCAAAATTGCCTGTGGTTGAGAACAGCTATTTTATACAATTCCAGCATTATCCTTTCACCATTGAATTGTTTTGGCTCCTTTTAATGAAAATTAATTATTGTATACGTGTGGGTTTTTCCTGGACTATCTATGCTGTTCATATGATCTTAATTACACCAACATTGCAATACACCAATACTGTAGTTTTTATTGTTTTATTTTTTATGTAAAAAATTGACACTCGTTTCAGGCACAGAAACAAGGTAATGTAAGTGCTTTTTTTTAGGAAATGCTTAAACTTTGTTGCAGGACTTTGAGAGATTATGCAAGTCCAAATGTTCCACTATGAGTTATGTAGGTTTTTAAAGGGTAAGCTGCTGTTGCTGCTAAGTCACTTCAGTCATGTCCAACTCTGTACGACCCCATAGACGGCAGCCCACCAGGGTCCTCTGTCCCTGGGATTCTCCAGCCAAGAATACTGGAATAAGTTGCCATTTCCTTCTCCTTAAAGGGCAAGAATTAGTATTAAACAGAAACTTTGGTTTCCACTGAGAGCTTCCATGCACTGATCTAGTCTTGTTTCCAGATAATCGTGATGATAAGAGCAACAGGGCAGTCCTCACATGAAGGAAAATAATCCTGATAGAATATTGGATCTTAAGATTAGATAAAGCATACTTGTTCCAGGTGTCCAAGAGGTTGCTCTTCATTATAACCTGAAATAATGGAATATAACAAACAGTTTTAAGTATAAATTTGAGAGATGTGTACTGTTTTCGGACTCTGGTTTGGTTGTGATTTCCCATCTTCTCATTTAGATGGTTGTCCTAATGTCTCAATTTATATCAGTATCTCTATCTATATTTATTGCTATTTTTTTCTTGTGGTAGCACATGGGCTACTTTGAAGGCTGGAATAAACAAAAACACTCAACCATCAGAAGAGATATAGCAACTAACTTCAATAATGCCTCAATCAGCACCATCAAACCAGCTCTCCAACAAATGCTAAAGGATCTTCTCTAGACAGGAAACACAAAAAGGGAGTATAAACTCGAAACCAAAACAATAAAGTAAATGGCAACGGGATCATACTTATCAATAATTACCTTAAACGTAAATGGGTTGAATGCCCCAACCAAAAAACAAAGACTGGCTGAATGGATACAAAAACAAGACCCCTATATATGTTGTCTACAGAGACCCATCTCAAAACAAGGGACACGTACAGACTGAAATTGAAGGACTGGAAAAAGATATTCCACACAAATAGAGACCAAAAGAAAGCAGGAGTAGCAATACTCATATCAGATAAAATAGACTTTAAAACAAAGACTGTGAAAAGAGACAAAGAAGGAAACTACATAATGATCAAAGGATCAATCCAAGAAGATATAGCAATTATAAATATATATGCACCCAACATAGGAGCACCACAATATGTAAGACAAATGCTAACAAGTATGAAAGGGGAAATTAACAATAACACAATAATAGTGGGAGACTTTAATATCCCACTCACACCTATGAATAGATCGACTAAACAGAAAATTAACAAGGAAACACAAACTTTAAACTATACAATAGACCAGTTAGACCTAATTTATATCTATAGGGCATTTCACCTCAAAACAATGAATTTCACCCTTTTCTCAAGTGCACACGGAAACTTCTCCAGGATAGATCACATCCTGGGCCATAAATCTAGCCTTGGTAAATTTAAAAAAATTGAAATCATTCCAAGCATCTTTTCTGACCACAATGCAGTAAGATTAGATCTCAATTACAGGAGAAAAACTAGTAAAAATTGCAACAGATGGAGGCTGAACAATACACTGCTCAAAAACCAACAAATCACAGAAGAAATCAAAATATGCATAGAAATGAATGAAAATGAAAACACAACAACCCAAAACCTGTGGGACACTGTAAAAGCAGTGCTAAGGGGAAAGTTCATAGCAATACAGACATACCTCAAGAAACAACAAAAAAAGTCAAATAAATAACCTAACTCTACACCTAACAACTAGAAAAGGAAGAAATGAAGAACCCCAGGGTTAGTAGAAGGAAAGAAATCTTAAAAATTAGGGCAGAAATAAATGCAAAAGAAGCAAAAGAGACCATAGCAAAAATCAACAAAGCCCAAAGCTGGTTCTTTGAAAGGATAAATAAAATTGACAAACCATTAGCCAGACTCATCAGGAAACAAAGGGAGAAAGATCAATAAAATTAGAAATGAAAATGGAGAGATCACAACAGACAACATAGAAATACAAAGGATCATAAGAGACTACTATCAGCAATTATATGCCAATAAAATGGACAATGTGGAAGAAATGGACAAATTCTTAGGAAAGTACAACTTTCCAAAACTGAACCAGGAAGAAATAGAACATCTTAACAGACCCATCACAAGCACGGAAATTGAAACTGTAATCAGAAATCTTCCAGCAAACAAAATCCCAGGTCCAGACAGCTTCACAGCTGAATTCTACCAAAAATTTAGAGAAGCGCTAACACCTATCCTGCTTCCCTGGTGGCTCAGAGGTTAAAGCATCTGCCTGCAATGTGGGAGACCTGGGTTTGATCCCTGGGTCGGGAAGATCCCCTGGAGAAGGAAATGGCAACCCACTCCAGTATTCTTGCCTGGAGAATCCCATGGATGGAGGAGCCTGGAGGGCTAAAGTCCATGGGGTCGCAAAGAGTTGGACACGACTGAGCGACTTCACTTTCAATCATGCTGCCTTAACAGCTCCTGAAACTGCTGTTGTTTGAATAAAAATCTTGAAGAATCTGTATGTATGTATGTATGTATGTATGTATATATATATACACACACACATACATTTTTAATAGTCAAAATCAACTAAAGTTTTAGAAGACTCTGGACAATTATTTTTATTAGTCAATTTATCTTTGATTTTCAGCAAAGCTGAAGGCTATGTGACTAGTGTGGCTTTCCTTGTATTAACCTTACTTGGGATTCACTGAACTTCCTAGATTCTTAGGTTGATGTTATTGACAAGTATAGGAAAATTTAGGCTTTTATTTCGTAAGATATGTTTTTGCTCAGTTCTCCATCTCCTCTCCAACTGACTCTCTGATCACATATGTGTTATAAGTAACTTGACATGTTACTTGATATTGTTTCACAAGTTATTAGGTCTCTGTACATTTATTAAAAATCTTTTTTTCCTTCATAGCTTTAGTTTAGAATCAATTTCCATTGATTTATACTTTGTTAGAATGAGTCAAGGTTTATTTCTTAACTCTTTGCACAAGTTGCTGGCCCTTGAGCGTTTTCACCCAGTACAAGATCTGGTTATTCAAAGACATGACCAAAGCCCACCTGCTGACATGTGGGTACTCCTCAAACACTCGCCTCTCTTGTTTCCAATCTCTGTTGCACAAATTCCAGCCATTTCTGCAGCCCTTAACTCTGATCTCTGCCTCATTAGAGACAGACTTCTGGTTTCTGCTAGTGTTCAAACTACCCGTACCACAGTCAGGAAAATGCCTCTGGACAGAAATCTGGGGTAAACAGGAAGCTCATTACATGTGTTTTCCCTTCTCTTAAGGGTCATGGTCCTTCATTGCCTGTTTACCAGTTCTTGAAAACATTCAGTTCAGTTCGGTTCAGTCACTCAGTTGTGTCTGACTCTTTGCGACCCCATGAACCGCAGCATGCCAGGCCTCCCTGTCCATCACCAACTCCCACAGTTTACCCAAACTCATGTCCATTGAGTCACTGACGCCATCCAGCCATCTGATCCTCTGTCGTCCCCTTCTCCTCCTGCCTTCAATCTTTCCCAACAGCAGGGTCTTTTCAAATGAGTCAGCTCTTCACATCAGGTGGCCAAAATATTGGAGTTTCAGTTTCAACATCAGTCCTTCCAAAGAACACCCAGGACTGATTTTGATTAGGATGGACTGGTTGGATCTCGTTGCAGTCCAAGGGATTCTCAAGAGTCTTCTCCGATACTACAGTTCAAAAGCATCAATTCGTCAGTGCTCAGCTTTCTTTATAGTCCAACTCTCACATCCATATATGACCACTGGAAAAACCATAGCCTTGACTAGATGGACCTTTGTTGACAAAATAATGTATCTGCTTTTGAATATGCTATCTAGGTTGGTCATAACTTTCCTTCAAAGGGATAAGGGTCTTTTAATTTCATGATTGCAATCACCATCTGCAGTGATTTTGGAGCCCAGAAAAATAAAGTCAGCCACTCTTTCCACTGTTTCCCCATCTGTTTGCCAGGAAGTGATGGGACCAGATGCCATGATCTTCGTTTTCTGAATGTTGAGTTTTAAGCCGACTTTTTCACTCTCCTCTTTCACTTTCATCAAGAGCCTCTTTAGTTCTTCACTTTCTGTCATAAGGGTGGTGTCATCTGCATATCTGAGGTTATTGATATTTTTCCCGGAAATCTTGATTCCAGCTTGTGCTTCTTCCAGCCCAGCGTTTCTCATGATGTACTCTGCATAGAAGTTAAATAAGCAGGGTGACAATATACAGCCTTGACGCACTCCTTTTCCTATTTGGAACCAATCTGTTGTTCCATGTCCAGTTCTAACTGTTGCTTCCTGACCTGCATACAGGTTTCTCAAGAGACAGGTCAGGTGGTCTGGTATTCCCATCTCTTTCAGAATTTTCCACAGTTTATTGTGATCCACATAGTCAAAGGCTTTGGCATAGTCAATAAATATATGGTCATATATGGATGTGAGAGTTCCAGAAATAGATGTTTTTCTGGAACTCTCTTGTTTTTTCGATGATCCAGCGAATGTTGAAAACATTAACCTTATTCATTTTTATAGTTTTATAGTTGCTTATGTCAGGAAAATAAATTTAAAATGAGTATCTTAATCATAGTTGGTCATGAAAATTTATCGCCTCTTGAGCTTTGGGCTAAAGATCAAGTGTAGTTTCTGTCTTTATCAGTTCTATAAATTGTGGGGGAAATTAACAAATAAATGAATGTTGGCAGAATCAAGAACTATTATTTTCAAAGTATGCTTTGCTAATCATCTTTATCTTACTGCCAACTCCTTACACTGACTCATCCATCTATCATGTGTCCCATTTGCTAGAAACATGTTTTTAATGGTATACAGCTAAACTTCAATTTAAAAAGAAAGAAAAATGTTTTTAAATCCCAATCTCTATTAATATATGGTATTTACATTTTCAAAACATAAAGTAGAAGAGCCTTAGAAAATCAAAAGATTAAGTATTCAAATTTTCATGAATCTCTACTAGCTGGTAAAATTAATGGACAATGTCCCTTTTGACCCTCAAATTGCCTCCTCTGATATCAAAGATATACTTATCACTACATTTAATCAAATGCATAATTACCCCTTTGGTACTACATTTATAGCACAAAATAGCAAGTCTACATAGCTAACATTCTTTCTAACCTTAACATTTTTTTTCTTCCAATCATGACATTTTCTTTGCTCATATAATTTTCCATGTTATTTTCTCCTTATTATAATCATAATGAACAATATTTATATTCCATAAGAATACTGACCATGGTGCACCATGGGTTATGATGCTTCCTCAATTTGTATTCATATACTGTATTCAAGCAATCAGGTAAAGGGCACCAGGTATAGGGGAGATGATGGGGAATCAGAAGATCTTAATTGTAGTTTTGGGTGCCTTTTACTAACTAGCTGTGAACCCATAGGTGATTTAATTTAACATCTTTGGTACCTTGGTTTCAACATCAGTGAAATGATAATGTTAGACTAAAGAATTTTAGTATCTAACATTTACTGAGAGTACTTTCTATGTACCAGGTACTATGCCAAGAATTTTAAATAATCAATGTTGGTTATTCTTCACAATAATAAATCTATGAGACTATTTGTCAGGGTTCTCCAGAGAAACAGAACCAATAGGAATTATATGGATATGTGAGAGGAGATCTTTAATGAGAATTTGCTCACGTGGTTATGGGGGCTGAGAAGTTCTGCAGTATGCCATGTTCAAGCTGGAGAACCAGGAAAGCTAGTGGTATAATCCAGCCAAGGCCAGAGGTTTGAAAACCAGAGGAACTGCTGATGTAAGTCCTGAAGCTCAAATGCACAAGAACCAGAAATTTCAATGTCCAAAAGAAGGAGAATATGGGTATCTCAAATCAAGAAAAAAGAGCACATTGGCCCTTCCTCCTCCTTTTTGTTCTGTTCAGGCCCTTAGTGGATTAGGTAATCCTCACTCACTTTGGAGAAGGCAATCTGCTTTACTCAGTCTACTGATTCAAATGCTAATTCACCAGAAACACCCCCACATACATAACCAGACGTAATGACCAACTATCTGAACATCCCTTAACCCAGTCAAGTTGACAAAGAAAAGTAGTCATCACAGAGGTAGATATTATTATTGTTGTTATCTTATAAATACTTAAAACTGAGGTTCGGTACCACTAAGGACCTCTTCTAAGTGGTAAATGGAAGAGTCAGTTTGGGACTTAAACCTGTCTGCATCAATAGCCCAGGGTGGTAGCCCTCAAATTCTAAGTGAGACAGATTTCTAAACCTTCTTCTCTAAAATATTGAATGTCATATCCTATTGGGAAAAAAAAGCTTACATGCAGATTGAAGAGTCTTATCACTCCTCCTTCTATTGAGCATAACCTAGGCCTGTACTATATTTGCACACTGTCTGTCTGTCAAATTTAGTTCCCAAGCAGAAACTTCGTCTAACACAACATTCTGCCTCGAGATTCACGCATTGCTGCCACTTGGTAAGTGTTCATAACAATATGAATGGCATCTGTTTACTGAAAGGAACTTTGCTATTAATGCTTATTTGGTATTTGATATTTGTTCAAATATATATTTAGCAGTGCTAACTGCTGAAAACATTCTAATCTCTTAATACATGTAAAAGATTGTTTATATTAATATTAGCCAATAATAGCCTCAGTTTGGCTTAGTCTGGTCCTAGATAGACTAGACTCGTAGTAAATATATCTAGCCAAGATCTGTTCTAGTTCATCAGTTAGTGACTGTTTAGCATTTGGTGAATATGTAAACATATTATTTACCTACCCTTGTATTAAAGATCTAGACAAAAATCAGTCTTCAGGAATTTATCATCTAGCGCACTGGAATTTTGCCTGTGTGTGCATGTTAAGTCGCTTCATTCTTGTCCAATTCGTTGCAATACTATAGACTGTAGCTCACCAGGGTCCTCTGTCCATGGGGTTCTCCAGGCAAGAATACTGGAGTGGGTTGCCATTCCCTTCTCCAGGGGATCTTCCTGACCCAGGGAACCCATGTGTCATGTCTCCTGCATTGGCAGGTGGGTTCTTTACCACTTGCACCACCTGTACAATTTGGTATAAGTACTATGGAGTTAATACAACAGAGAGGGCATCAGAACTAGGATTCGAGATTGGAGAAGTCACACTACACAAACTGATACCCCAATAAGACCTGAAATGTTTTCATAAATTAGCCAGGTAAAGAGCAGGTGGAAGAGGATTCCTGAGGGAAGAATTTGTTCAAAGAACTAAAGGTTAGGGAAAGAGAAAGGCATTATTAGAAAAACTGAATATAGTTCAGAATGGTCCAAAGAGTAGTGGCAAAATATGAAATTGAAAGGTAGGTAGACATCATCCTAATGAGCTTTATAAGCCTTAATACCTCCATATTAAGCCACGAAACCTTTACCTGAAGACAACTGAAAAGATTTAAGTGGTCAAGCAAGGTAATAAGACTTGCATCTTGAAAAGGTCACTTCGGCTTCAGTGTAGGAAGCAAATTGCAGGGGACAAGGATGGATCAAAGGAGAATAATTGGGGGCCTTCTAAAATAATAGTATCAAGGCAGTAGATGAATTAGAGTCAGTTGAGATAAAATTGACAGGACAAGGTGGGAGCTGTTAGAAGTAGTTGGGGAGGAATAGAAATCAAGAGCATGCTTGTGTCCTGGCTTGAAAAACTGGATCAGTGTTAATCCTACTCATTGGGATATGGAATATGAAGAGAGAAGCAACTTTGAGGTTAGAAAAGTTTATTTCATTCAAGTCCAAAGAGACACCTTTGTTTCTGTCGTTTGGAATATCTTCTGGGACTATTTCAATTCTGGTATAGCTCTCATCTGTCCCACAAATCAGCACCTTTGAACTACAGTATATTCCGTTTTATCTTTCTCCACCAATTCCGTCAAAATGCCCTTCGATTACTGAAAAGATGATGACAGGAAATGGAGATTACTCACCCTGAATAATATTGATTCTTGAAAAAGATGATGATGAAACACACCTCACAGACTCGAACAAATCCTGTGGTGGAAAGTACTAATTCTGGGCTAGTCAGTAAAATCCTATATGGTAGCCTAGGTACATAAAATGCAGTACTAGCTTTGAGGGGAAATAATTGAGAGAGAGGTCCTAGAGGACTGCAAGCCAGCTCAGCTGATAACGGCATTTCTGAAAAACCTGATACAGCGTTTCTGAAAATGTAACTGCTTTCATAGAAATAAGCAAGAGACCTGGTGATAAAAAAAATTAAATGGAATGTCCCAACTCAGTAGCTTTCGCTGTCCACTGCCAAAAGATCCCTGTAAAGACTGAACCTACTCATTGAGTGAAACCATTGAAAACATCCACCAAATTGCTTATCTGCTGAAAATTGAGATTATCTTCAAAGAAGCCTCTGCTCCCCAGCTGACTACATTTCTCACCCAAACTACTCTACTCAATTACTTTACCTCTCCAGAATTTGCAGACATCTGCTTTTGTGACTCTACCATAGAACAAGGCCCAGTGACTATATAGCCTAGGCACTTTTCAGGGAAAGTGTTAAAATCTTAGCTATCTAATGAAATCCTTCAAAATAAATTAACTGCAGGTATCTTAATATGTTGATGTAATGGAGGATCTCTGCCAAGAATGATGGCTTTGGCTAGGGCAACTGATCTGAGGTCCATCCTTCTGAGGATTATTAGGTAGTATGTCTGGTTGCCTGTTTATTGAGGTCACTCCTAATTTATGACAATAAAATTATGTTCTCAATTTAAAAGGAAAAGTTTGTTTCTATGTTCTATAGTGCAGTGGCTAAAGTGGTTTAAAAACTCCCTCAGATAAAAGAAAACAGCAAAGGATGCCAAAGAGTATCCCTGTTTCTGTCCTGCCTTGTCATCTTTTAAATTATTGCTTTGTATTCTCAAAGTGGTATCATAAACAATTTGAAGAATATCTTTTTAATTATCTCCTTAGATTAAATTTCTAGAAGTGTTGTTTTACCCTGGATCAAATAATGTGTTCAATCTGCAATTTTGTATATTAATAAATACCAGATTACTTACAAAAAGAACTACCTAAGTAACTAACTCCCACCAGTAAAACGTGGGAGTGATTATTTCCTACATGTTCATTAATAATGGATTTTATCTGTAGTATTTTAATCTGTACTAATCCAAAATGGCTCAGACAGTAAAGAATCTGCCTGCAGATGACACAATCCTCTATATAAAAAACCCTAAAGACTCCACCAGAAAATTACTGGAGCTAATCAATGAATATAGTAAAGTTGCAGGATATAAAATCAACACACAGAAATCCCTTGCATTCCTATATACTAATAATGAGAAAACAGAAAGAGAAATTAAGGAAACAATTCCATTCACCATTGCAATGAAAAGAATAAAATACTTAGGAATATATCTACCTAAAGAAACAAAAGATCTATATATAGAAAATTAAGAAATAAAAAGAAGACACTAATAGATGGAGAAATATACCGTGTTCATGGATTGGAAGAATCAATATAGTGAAAATGAGTATACTACCCAAAGCAAACTATAGATTCAACGCAATCCCTATCAAGCTAGCAGCAGTATTTTTCAGAGAACTAGAACAAATAACTTCACAATTTGTATGGAAATACAAAAAACCTCGAATAGCCAAAGCAATCTTGAGAAAGAAGAATGGAACGGGAGCAATCAACCTGCCTGACTTCAGGCTCTACTACAAAGCCACAGTCATCAAGACAGTATGGTACTGGCACAAAGACAGAAATATAGATCAATGGAACAAAATTGAAAGCCCAGAGATAAATCCATGCACCTATGGACACCTTATCTTTGACAAAGGAGGCAAGAATATACAATGGAGAAAAGACAATCTCTTTAACAAGTGGTGCTGGGAAAACTGGTCAACCACTTGTAAAAGAATGAAACTAGAACATTTTCTAACACCATACACAAAAATAAACTCAAAATGGATTAGAGATCTAAATGTAAGACCAGAAACTATAAAACTCCTAGAGGAAAACATAGGCAAAACACTCTCTGACATAAATCAGAGCAGGATCCTCTATGACCCACCTCCCAGAGTATTGGAAATAAAAGCAAAAATAAACAAATAGGACCTAATTAAAATTAAAAGCTTCTGCACAACAAAGGAAACTGTAAGCAAGGTGAAAAGACAGCCTTCTGAACGGGAGAAAATAATAGCAAACGAAGCAATGGACAAAGAATTAATCTCAAAAATGTATAAGCAACTCCTGCAGCTCAATTCCAGAAAAATAAACGACCCAATCAAAAAGTGGGCCAAAGAACTAAACAGACATTTCTCCAAAGAAGGCATACAGATGTCTAACAAACACATGAAAAGATGCTCAACATCACTCACTATCAGAGAAATGCAAATCAAAACTACAATGAGGTACCATTTCACGCCAGTCAGAATGGCTGTGATCCAAAAGTCTACAAGCAATAAATGCTGGAGAGGGTGTGGAGAAAAGGGAACCCTCTTACACTGTTGGTGGGAATGCAAACTAGTGCAGCCACTATGGAGAACAGCGTGGAGATTCCTTAAAAAACTGGAAATAGAACTGCCTATGGCCCAGCAATCCTACTGCTGGGCATACACACTGAGGAAACCAGAACTGAAAGAGACACGTGTACCCCCAGTGTTCATCGCAGCACTGTTTATAATAGCCAGGACATGGAAGCAACCTAGATGTCCATCAGCAGATGAATGGATAAGAAAGCTGTGGTACATATACACAATGGAGTATTACTCAGCCATTAAAAAGAATACATTTGAATCAGTTCTAATGAGATGGATGAAACTGGAGCCATACTAACACATATATATGGAATTTAGAAAGATGGTAACAATAACCCTAACCCTGTATGTAAGACAGCAAAAGAGACACAGAACAGTCTTTTGGACTCTGTAGGGGAGGGCAAGGATGGGATGATTTGGGAAAATGGCATTGAAACATGTATATTATCATATGTGAAACGAATCACCAGTACAGGTTCGATGCATGATACAGGGTGCTCAGGGCTGGTGCACTGGATGACCCAGAGTGATGGGATGGGGAGGGAGGTAGGAGGAAGGTTCAGGATAGGGAACACATGTACACCCATGGTGGATTCATGTCAGTGTCTGGCAAACCAATACAATACTGTAAAGTACTGAGCCTCCAATTAAAATAAAGTTATATTAAAAAAATAAAAGAATCTGCCTGCAGTGTGGGAGACCTGGGTTCAATCTCTGGGTTGGAAAGATCCCCTGGAGCAGGGAATGGCTACCCACTCAGTATTCTGGTATGGAGAATTCCATGGACAGTCTACCGTCCACAGGGTCATAGAGTCAGACACGACTGAAAGACTTTCACTTTCAATCCAAAGTCAAAATATATTTCATAGTTTATTATTTTCATTTATCTGATTATTAATGCAATTAGCTATATTTTCATGTTTCTTGGTATTTGCCTTCTTCTATTAATTACTTTCTATGACCATTTTTCAACTGGTCTATTGATTTGTTTTCTCATTGTGGGTCTCATTTTTTTCTTCTGATTTTTAAATTTGTGATATATTTGTGATATTAATAATTTTTCATTTTTACTGCCTAGAAATCACTTTTGTTTGATGTTAATACTACTGCATTCATTTGGTTTTTGACTGTGTTTTCTATATATTTATCTATAAATTCCTATAGCAAACTATAAAATTATTCAGTTTTCCTATCCTCTCAAGTAAGTCCTTAGTAAATTTTATCCTCATTTACCAATGTTTCTTGGTTTTATTAAACAGATTCTTTAAAAATGCCCACATAGGGACTTCCCAGCAGTCCACTGGTTAAGACCTCGACTTCCAATGCACAAGGTGTGAATTCTATCCCTCACTAGGGAGTTAAGATCCTATGTAATTGCTTATTTTAATATGTATTATCAATTTCTGAACTCACTGTAGGTCCTACTGCTTCTCTTTACGTTCAATTTTAGTATGCTTTTATATAAGACTCTGAGTCAAAGACTTTCAAGAAGTCTCTGTGTTTGAAAACAATGATTTATTTAGCACTTACTCTGGAATAATTCTTTTAATTGAGTGTGGAATTCTAGCTTAATTTCCCTCAGCTCTTTGAAGACATTATTCCTTTGTCTAATGATAATTTTGCTGCTGATGAGACTTCTAAACTACCTCTTCTTTCTGGTTATCTTGTTCTTATCATGTGAACTATTCCTAGGCTATACACAAATTAGGCTTATATAGTTTTTAACAAAGTCAGGCTACTGTAGGCCCTACTTCTTCTCTCCAGGTTGATAAAATACATACATACCAGCACCAGGTGCAGTGTAAACAAGAAATATAAATAATGAGTTTTCCTTAATTCTGAATGCTGAGCTAGAATTATTTGCCTTCCGTAATGTTGAGTCAAGGTTCTTGGCCCTTAATGCTGCAGCATTATGAAGGGTAAATACAAAAGAGAGAAGCATATCCACTTGCAATGATCTCTTAATTTTCATACACAAGAATTCTCCCTGTTAGCAAGCCTAGGCTATGTGTTGCTGCAGGATCTAACTGGGATCAATTCTCTTTCCTGAAGTGGAAGAAGTAATGAAGAGAAGCTTTGAACTCCTTCCTTGAAGATTAACAGTATTCATTTTCCTCAAAACTTTTCACTGTTATTCCACAATTTTTTACTTCTAGTGAAGCTAGTAAGTCTGAGGCCATACTGATGTTTCACCCCTTGATAGATGTGCTGCTTGTTCTGTCAGCTGAACTTCACTAAGATTCTAGTCCTAGTTTACCTGAGTATGGCTTATTTATTCCCTAAACTTTGAACCGAAAACCTAGTGAATAAGCCAATAGCTTTTAACTAGTAATTCAGTAATTAAGGGCTGCATGACGAGTAAACAGGAGAAACGTAGCCAATCCAGGTGGGCTGTATTTACCTGCTTCTATGAAATTTAAAGTAGTTTTGTCTGGGAGCTTTCCATTATTTAAGGGAAAGAGTGCCTAGTATTTAGGGGCTTCCATGGTGGTTCAGTGGTGAAGAATCCACCTACAAATGAAGGAGATGCAAGTTTCATCCCTGGGTCAGGAAGATCCCCTGGAGGAGGAAATGACAACCCACTCCAGTATTCTTGCTGGGATAATCCCATGGACAGAGGAGCCTGACAAGCTACAGTTCATGGGATCACAAAGAGTCAGACACAATTGGGCATGCATGCATCTAGTATTTACTTGCTCCCCAGGTTAATCTCCCTAACTAGTCTTTTATAGATTTCACCAAGTAGCTGCAAGCCTACCACCACCACCAAGTATTATTTATAAGCTCTCTTTAGGCTTACCTTAGCCCCCAACCACGCACCATATTCCTGTTTAAAATCCATCTAGGGGTTAAAATTATAGTGTAATGTGATTTTTCCATTAGACCTGCTTCTTTCTAGTTCTATGGAGAAAGAATGGGTCTCAAATGGGCCATTTCTTTCTTTTCCTCCCATGGCTCTCTTTCATCACTGGAACTGACTCACTCACTGATTCAAACCTTAGTGTCCTCATTTGTCTTCACCCAAATGTATTACATCTGGTGAACTTATAATATGACTTTGTGGTCAGGCCCCTTGGATTCCTAAAGATAAAGTTTTATCTGCGTTTTTGTTCTTGATGTCTTTGTTATTCAGTTCTGTAAATATTAGGCAAAGGCATATATTATGCAAACATGCCCTGACTCTACACTCTGTCCCATAAATGTAACAATTAAGTAGGCTTTAACTTAATGGTTTATAATAAAAAGTGAGAACCAATAGGTATCCAGATGAAAAATGGAGATAGTATAAAGCATGATCAAAGACACTGAGGAGGGCTGCTAGAAGTTCAGTTTAGCTAAAATATAAGTTACATCTAAGGAAGCCATATTTACTTCTTAGATTCTTATCAGAAGGTTTTACAGATAAAAATGATAAATATTAAAATAAATGTTATTGTTTCTTGTATTATCATAGGACAATGTGTTTGACAAAGTAGAAGCTCTTCTGTGGGATTAATAAAGCAACAGACTAGGATTCAATTCAGTTCCGTTCAGTCACTCAAGTCATGTCCGACTATATGCGATCCCATGAACTGCAACAGGACAGGCCTCCCTGTCCATCACCAACTCCCAGAGTCCACCCAAACCCATGTCCATTGAGTTGGTGATGCCATCCAATCATCTTGTCCTCTGTCATCCCCTTCTCCTCCTGCCCTCAATCTTTCCCACCATCAGGGTCTTTTCCAATGAGTCAGCTCTCTGCATCAGGTGGCCAAAGTATAGGAGTTTCAGCTTCAACATCAGTCCTTCCAATGAACACCCAGGACTGATCTCCTTTAGGATGGACTGGTTGGATGTTCTTAGAGTCCAAGGGAATCTCAAGAGTCTTCTCCAATACCACAGTTCAAAAGCATCAATTTCTTGGCACTCAGCTTTCTTTATAGTCCAACTGTCACATCCATACATGACTACTGGAAAACCATAGCCTTGACTAGATGGACCTTTGTTGACAAAGTAATGTCTCTGCTTTTTAATATGCTGTCTAGGTTGGTCATAACTTTCCTTCCAAGGAGCAAGAGTATTTTCATTTCATGGCTGCTATCACCATCTGAAGTGATTTTGGAGCCCAGAAAAATAAAGTCAGCCACTCTTTCCACTGTTTCCCCATCTATTTCCCATGAAGTGATGGGACAAGATGCCATGATCTTTGTTTTCTGAATGTTGAGCTTTAAGCCAACTTTTTCACTCTCTTATTTCACTTTCATCAAGAGGCTCTTTAGTTCTTCTCCACTTTCTGCCATAAGGGTGGTGTCATCTGCATATCTGAGGTTACTGATATTTCTCCCCGCAATCTTGATTCCAGCTTGTGTGCTTCCTCCAGCCCAGCGTTTCTCATGATGTACTCTGCTAGAACCTTTTTTCTTTTGCATCTTTTTTAACAGAAGCAACTGCTGCTAAATGGCTATCTCTACTTGATAGATACATAAATATATGGCCTCTATCATCTCTAGGGTTCATTTCCTGCAACTACCAAATAAGACAGTGAAATTCTTTGTTTTCTAGGGTTACTCCATGCTGTACTTATTTATGTACAAATAGTAAAAAGATGACTTATCTGTAGGTGAAGTTGCCTAACTACAGAAAATACATTTTAATCTCTGCCTACCTAGCTACTTTCTTCAGTTTTGGTGTCTGTGACATCACAATAAACAACCATAAATATAAATGGGAAACCTTAATTGAACATATTCAAGATTCTTTAAGCATGACCTAGAAGAAAAGATTTCATAATCGCAATGAGATGAAATGCTTATCTTTTTGTGATTTCTGTTTGGATTTTGAAGCAGAACCATATTTTATTCAAAAATATATTTTATATATATATATATTATATATATATTTATATATATAAAAAGATAGTTATGATTAATATTCTTTGGGGAACAGTTTGCTATAACATAGTTTAAGTTCAGAAAGTACCTTATGAAGACTCTTAAAAACCCTTTCAAAGTGTTTTCATCTATCTCTGAAATGAAGGCCTTTTTACATAAGCACAAAGTGGAAAAAATTATAGTATAAACAGCTATGGTTATTAATAGGAAGGCAGGTGGCATTGATTAAAAGAAAACAGTAAAGATTCTCATTTGAAAGTGATTTCACAATTATATACTATGGATTAAACTATTCTGGAAACTATGATGTGAGAGTAATGCAAATTTTGCTAAGCTTTATAATTATGAACTATTTAAGATGAAAAATATCAACCTAATTACATTTTCCTTTCCACAAGAACCCATGGTTAGACATTCTTGCATCTGACTCTCTCTGCCATCACAAACTATTGCTATATACTATCTTCCACGCAGGGGAGTTCAGTAAAGGGAAATAGCCATGTTATTTGACATTTTGCTCTATTTCTCAATATCTAGTATATAATGAATACCCAATAAATATTGTTCAATAGTGTCTTTAATGAGAATCCCAATTAAAACAAATGTTTTATATGAATACTCTTTAAGGTCAATGCAGTAACTAGGATTACCTTGACGTAACTTCACATAAATCACAAACTGGGCTAGTTTGGACAATTGGCTTACATAACCATTTACCATTTTCAGTATTATTATGAAGTCTCACTAAATAAGAATAGAGCAGGCCTTTGTTAGAGCATAATTTCCTCCAACATCTCATAATTTGCTTATGCAATGCAGAAGTAAAAATATCTTTAAGTTTTTACATAATGACTTCTTTGGCCAGGCAAATGAATTTGAGCAGCAGGGAGAATAAATTTCTCCCCATATTGCTCTTCTTTGGTAAGACACCACTCTTTGCAACAGTATGAGCTACCTATTTCTCAAAATCAATTGTGAATAAGAATAACCTGGGAATGTTGAAAAATATTCAGTTCCTGAATCAGACCCAGAGATTCTAATTAAGGTAGCAAATAATACAGGTTACCCTGAGCACCTGGTAGGACTGTAGGAGAGTAGATATGAAAGATTTATTTTTAATTTGAAATTTTTTCATGGAATTTAAGATATTATCATAATAATTAACACCTCTCAAGAAACCACATAGGAAAAGATTCCTTTGAATACATTTTTTCTAATTATGAGTACTATGTATTCATATATAAAAAACTTGGAAAGTAATGGAAGATATAAACGATAATCTAAAATTTTCCTATATCCCACTATTGAGAATAAAAGCCATTAATTTTTCTTTCTTTTTTGGAGATTTTAAATTGTCTCATAAAAACTCTTAGGAAAATTTCAAAAGGCGTTTGTTTTTAGATAAGTAAGTTTTCACAAATACAACTGTGTAATCAGCTTCCAACTCCCAAATCAAGAAATAGAATATTACAAGTATCTCAGAATCCTGCCCATTTCATGCTCCCTTTTTGTCACAACCCTCCACCAAAGATAAATACCCTTATCCTGATGTCTAATACTATAAGTGAGCTTTGTGTGCTTTTCATTTATAAAACATCTTTCTCTCAACATTAAGAAAACAGATTTGTAAAATTTATACATATCATTTTGTGTAGCTATAGCTCATTCATTCTCATAGCTGTGAATATACCACCAGTTTGGAGCAATTACAAATACTTCCAATATGAACATTTCTGTATGTTTTGTGGTAAACATATATCTGCACTTATGTTATATATTTAGTTGAGTAGATTTGCTGAGTCATAGAATATGTACTGCCTGGAAAATCCCATGGATGGAGGAGCCTGGTAGGCTGCAGTCCATGGGGTCACTGAGTTGGACACGACTGAGCAACTTCACTTTCACTTTTCACTTTCATGCATTGGAGAAGTAATGGCAACCCACTCCAGTGTTCTTGCCTGGAGAATCCCAGGAATGGGGGAGCCTGGTGGGCTGCTGTCTATGGGGTCACGCAGAGTCGGACACGACTGAAGCGACTCAGCAGCAGCAGCAGGATATGTACAGAATAAATATGTTCAGTTAAGCTTTTGCCGCCAAATGATTTTTCAAAGTGGTTGTACCAATTTACGCTCCTACTAGCAGAGCATGAGAAGTCTAGTTACTCCACATCTTCACCATAACTTGGTGTTTTCTTTCTTTTTCATTTCAGCAATTTTGGTGGATAAAATGTTGTCATATTGTGGTTTTAATTTATATTTATATTTAATTTAATTTATATTTTTTCTAGTGACTAATGAAGTTGAAATCCTAACTATCATTGGCATTTTGATGTATTTCTTTCTTTCCAATGTTCTATGTGTCAGAATATGTACATGATATTTAAAATTAAGATTATATTGCATATATAATTATGTGAACAACTAAAATTGTATCAAGAGAATTCTCCATGTTCATAAATATTCTTCAGAAATATTACTTTTAGAATATCATTCTGACTTTTCTCATTAAAAATAATTAAATGGTTCTCCAATGGGCTTCCTAGGTGGCTCAGTGATAAAGAATCACCTGCCAATGTAGGAAACACAGGAGATGCAGGTTCAGACCCTGGGTCAAGAGTTTCCCCTGGAGAAGGAAATGGCAACCCACTCTAGTATTCTTGCCTGGAGAATCCCATGGACAGAGGAGCCTGGTAGGCTGGAGTCCAAGGGGTCACAGAGAGTCAGACATGGTATCATTCTGACTTATCTCATTAAAAATAATTAAATGATTCTCTAATTTCTGGATAAAAATAGACTAGAGAAAACTACATCTGAAGTTTGAATTGGACAACTGATTTCACTAATTTCTAGTTCCCTCTTTTTCCCTTGTCTAAGTGATAGACCCTAAGTTGATATATGATTATTTTACCACATAATGAGAAGCAGTAGAACGGGCCTGGAGTGGACAAATCAAACAAGGATGATGGCACAGTCCCTGGCTCTGTTGGGAGGGTTTTGGCAAATCAGTGAGGGTCATTTGAATCTGAAACAGTTTGTACTATTAAGGCAAGGTATTATGATAAATTAGGGATACTATTATAATTTTAGCATAATATCTTGTAAATGGGCTTCCCAGGTGACACTAGTGGTAAAGAACCTGCCTGCCAATGCAGGTAGATGTAACAGATCTGAGTTTGATCTCTGGTTGGGAAGATCCCCTGGAGGAGGGCATGGCAACCCACTCCAGTATTCTTGCCTAGAAAACCCCATGGACAAAGGAGCCTGGCAGTCTACAGTCTGCGGGGTCGCAAAGAGTTGGACACAACTGAAGTGACTTAGCATGTACACATCTTGTAAATACGAGGCTCTCAATCAATATACTTGCTCAAAATCAAAAGCACAATGACCATCCACAAGTAAAGTCTAACCTGTGATGTTCTGTCATCGCAGTGTTCAAAATTTCAGGCCCTGTATAGATACCATGAAGATGAATTTCCATGAAGAGAAATTTAGAGTTGATCATAAATTTTCCCCCATTAGACTATATATGAAAGAATCTATTTTTTAAATAATAATATTGCTATTAGCCAGAGGCTAGTTTCACTTTGTAAATATTCACCCAATAGGGAGAAATCTTATAAACATTCTCATAGAACTGATTTAGTGAACTCATTTTTTCCGGGCAGTTTTTAGCATCAGATTCTCAGTAATATCCCAGCATGTTGGGATATAGTTTAATTTATTCACTCTAGTTAGCCACAGCTGACTCAGTAACCAGGTACAGCAACTATCTATATGGTAGAATAACATAAAAGGTAGGGTAGGGGAGGTCTTTCAAGAGAAGATGTGGAAGGAAAAGAGTGATTATTCACTAAGTATAAACCGTATTTAGTGAACTTCACAAAGTAGGTTAAATGATAAACATTTCATTTAATTGGATGAGGAATTAATGGCTTATTTTCTGTCAGTGGTTAGGCTTTAAAATGTGAACATTAAAATATTAATTTGAGCTATACTGAGAACCTGCTTAAGGAGGACAAGTCTTAATTCAGCACGTATTTCAAACCCTCATGGCTTGTATTCCTTTCCCCTTTGTTTATGTGGTTTCTACAGTTACACCTAACACTGCACTTCCTTTTATCCAATAATAACTTTCATTTTGCAGGTAGAGAGCACTGCTATCTTTTCCTTTTCTCCTCTTTATTTGTAGACTTCTTTGTAGTTTTGGTTCAACTCATCTACTGAATATACATCTCAGCCATTTAGTACTGAGATGTTGGAAGCATTCAGGGACATTTCCAGAGCTAGTGTTATATGTCAAGTAATTCAGAACTCACACTAAAAATAAATAAATAAATAAAGGTAAGATTACCAGACCAAAATCCCAAATACAAACATTTCTCAATTCATGGCAAAGATCACATTTACAATCTTGCTTATTCCAAGCCTTCCAAACACTAATGCAGTAGAACATGGGTTGTCATGGTAATAGAGAACAGAGAAGTGTACATCCCAGTGTTTCTCAAAATATCATTTGAGAATTTCCTGCATCAGAATCACCTGGAATGCTTACTGGAAAGTGCCACAACTAGAGCCTCAAAACCAAAATCTCTGGGGACTAAGTTGATAAACTTAGATTTCTATTAAGTTCCCTGGATGATTCTTATTCATGATAAAGTTTGACTATCTCTGCTACAACATTACAACAGTGTTTATCATAAAGTTAACTGAAAGACATTGAGTTTTAGACAGCACTTGGCCTGCTATCATAAGAAGCAGGGGTCATCATGAACACAGGTCAGGAAATTCTTCTATAACATTCTTCAGGCCAAGCTGTTCTCTGTCATCATGCCTCTAATCAGAAGGTACATCGGGAGGAGTGATGACTACAGACAGCAGGCCCTGATGGTGGAAGCAGTGGGTTCCAGTTGGCAAGTCACAGGTTCCTTTATGGCGCAGATTCCCATTTGAAAGTGCACATGGAGGAATATGCACTTATGAGCATGTGAGGCACCATTAAGCAATGAAAAATCATGTGAAATTAGGAGACCTGACTTTAAATCCGAGCTCCAGTAGTTACCATTAGTTAGATTATTGATACCTTACTCGGTCCAGTCTTGACGCTTATCTATGTTATCTTTGGGAAATTGTTTAAATTTTAACCTCAATTTCCTCACCAGATAATCAGGGATTCATAATAATTACTTCACAGGTGTGAGGACTAAATAAGTGCCAAAAACAATTTTTGAGATATAGTAGGTACTCAACAAGATTCACTCAGTAATTCTTTACATAAATGCATGTGTGTGATCAGTGTGTAAATTATAAAGAGCTACAAAGAGCTTCTTCTATAAAGAAGGATGCAAGGGTGCAGTACTGTGTAGTCAGAATAAGGACGGATGGGAGAACCAAGACAACTTACGTTAGAACTCCAGTTCCATTACATACTACCTATGTGATGTTGGGCATTTATTTAATATCTCTCTGACTCAGTTACCTCATCTGTAAAGTGGGGATCATAACTATATCTGTCTCATAAGTCATTTTAAAAATTAATAAGAGAATTACTATTAACTCCCTTAGCAGAGTCCAATACATTGTAAGCACTCAGCAAATGTCATATTATTATTACATTACTAGTGTAAGATGTTAATAGCAATGGTTGCATATTATATAATAGTTTTCATAATTGATCTCCATGATAATTTTGTTAGGTAGGCTGGCAAACATTGTTTTCCTCATTTTACAGCTGAGGGCACAAAATATAAAGTCTAAGAGCACTGGCCATCATCATACAGCCAATAAATGGAAAGGTATGAACTTAGCTCAGCAGGAAATTTTTCCAAATTATCTGGATATTATTCCAACCATCCATTTTGCTTTGACTTTCTAAACCTAATTTAGGACTAGTAAAACAAATTTGTTTGGAATTTACTTTCAGAAGTATTTTTCATAAAGGTTGCAATCAGAAAATTCTTAAGGCTAGACGAAATAGAGAATCATCTCCCTAATTTGTTTTGAAGATATTTAAAAAGCCATTGTCATAGATCCTGGAGTTTTCCACTAAAAATGTATTTATGTGTATATTGATGACTTTTAATAATAAAAGACCATCTATAAAACTACTTTTAACAAGCTGTCATGGCACTCATCATTCTCTTGTAGGATTCTCTTTTGAATTCTGCCCCTCCTCTCCAGTTCCAATGCCCCTAACTGGTTTAACGTCTCATTGTCACCCCAGAATTAGCAGAACAGCCCACCATTTTGCCTTCCTACTCTGGTCAGTCCTCCACACTGCTCCCAGAAATATTCTAAAAATTGAATCTTGTTATATAACTTGTTGACTTAAAAATCTTCATTTCTGACAGTGTCCATTTGAAAAAATATCCTGTTACCTTAGCTAACCATGAAGATTCTCAAAGTGTAACTTCCTTTCCAGCCTTGTATTACCTCCTCCCCACTGCAGCCACACTGGATATTCCAGGAGATTTTACTTGCTGCTCCTTCTTAACGAAATGTTCTCTACCCACCAGACCCCTTCACTGGGAACTTTGACAACTCCTACTTTTCTGTCAGCTCTCAACTCAAACAGAACCTTCTTTATAAGGCCTTCTCACAGGGCCTGGTGGCACACGCTGAAATATGAAATGCATCATGTTGCTTCTGAGTGTGTGGTAATTCTTTTCTCTTCTGCCCTGAGGCCTTCTTTTATAGATTCAGTCCTCAGTAGCCACTGATGACTGTGCCTGACACATGGTAGATTCTGAATACATATTTAATATACAGATGATTAGACAATAAGAGCTAGTTTGAGCAAGGCCTCCTGGGAATGGATGCCAGGATTGGAAAAAGAGATAGGCAAGGGAGGCTGGAGAGCGGAAGCAGGAAATAAATCAACCTTTTTTTTTTTGGCTGGAATTCTGTGTGGAGCTGATGTTTGGTAAAGACATTCTCTCAGGCTTCACATAAAACATTTTGAACTCTCATTACCTGTTTACCATTTCCTACCCAGAGAGGTTTGGACTACAGCTGTCTGTTGAGATCCCCCTGAATCAAAAGAGTAGCAAAGTCAGTAGATAGGAAACAGTTCACAGGGGATAATGTTCCCAGATCTAGCAAACAAAAATGTAGGATGCCCAATTTGAATTTCACTGATACACAATGAATACATTTTAGATACTCAAATACTGCATGTTATTTGGCAACTCTGAAATAGGGCCATCAGTTGAGTGTGGCAATGATGAGTATTTTATTGAATTTATAAATGGAATTCCAGTTGAGCTATTTCAAATCCTGAAAGATGATGCTGTGAAAGTGCTGCACTCAATATGCCAGCAAGTTTGGAAAACTCAGCAGTGGCCACAGGACTGGAAAAGGTCAGTTTTCATTCCAATCCCAAAGAAAGGCAATGCCAAAGAATGCTCAAACTACCACACAATTGCAGTCATCTCACATGCTAGTAAAGTAATGCTCAAAATTCTCCAAGCCAGGCTTCAGCAATACGTGAACCGTGAACTTCCTGATGTTCAAGCTGGCTTCAGAAAAGGCAGGGGAACCAGAGATCAAATTGCCAACATCCGCTGGATCATGGAAAAAGCAAGAGAGTTTCAGAAAAACATCTATTTCTGCTTTATTGACTATGCCAAAGCCTTTGACTGTGTGGATCACAATAAGTTGTGGAAAATTCTGAAACAGATGGGAATGCCAGACCACCTGACCTGCCTCTTGAGAAATCTGTATGCAGGTCAGGAAGCAACAGTTAGAACTGGACATGGAACAACTGACTGGTTTCAAATAGGAAAAGGAGTACATCAAGGCTGTATATTGTCACCCTGCTTATTTAACTTCTGTGCAGAGTACATCATGAGAAACGCTGGGCTGGAAGAAGCACAAGCTGGAATCAAGATTGCAGGGAGAAATATCAATAACCTCAGGTATGCAGATGACACCACCCTTATGGCAGAAAGTGAAGAGGAACTAAAAACCCTCTTGAGGAAAGTGAAAGTGGAGAGCGAAAAAGTTGGCATCATCATGGCATCTGGTCCCATCACTCCATGGGAAATAGATGGGGAAACAGTGGAAACAGTGGCAGACTTTATTTTTTGGAGCTCCAAAATCACTGCAGATGGTGATTGCAGCCATGAAATTAAAAGACGCATCCTCCTTGGAAGAAAAGTTATGACCAACCTAGATAGCATATTCAAAAGCAGAGACATTACTTTGCCGACTAAGGTCCATCTAGTCAAGGCTATGGTTTTTCCTGTGGTCATGTATGGATGTGAGAGTTGGACTGTGAAGAAGGCTGAGCACTGAAGAATTGATGCTTTTGACCTGTGGTATTGGAGAAGACTCTTGAGAGTCCCTTGGACTGCAAGGAGATCCAACCAATCCATTGTGAAGGAGATCAGCCCTGGGATTTCTTTGGAAGGAATGATGGTAAGGCTGAAACTCCAGTACTTTGGACACCTCGTGCGAAGACCTGACTCATTGGAAAAGACTGATGCTGGGAGGGATTAGGGGCACGAGGGGAAGGTGGCGACCGAGGATGAAATGGCTGGATGGCATCACTGACTCGATGGACTTAAGTCTGAGTGAACTCCGGGAGATGGTGATGGACAGGGAGGCCTGGTTTGCTGCGATTCATGGGGTCGCAAAGATTCGGACACGACTGAGCGACTGAACTGAACTGGTAAATGTTTCACTTTTGTCCAAAAAAGATTTATATCAGTTTAAGGCAAAAGAGATCAGATAGGTTAGAAAATTAGTAATAGAGAGTCACAACAGCATTCTGGACCTCTTTTCAGAGATCATCTATAAAATGGGATTATTGTAATCTGTTCTAGTTGTCTAACTATGGCTGTATAACAAGTTATCCTATAAATTAGTGGCTTAAAATAACAGCCATTTTGTTTTATCTTGGGATTCTTGGATCAGAAAATTGAGCAGGTAATGTATCTGCTTCCTCCAGCATCGATTGAGGTCACTTCATTCAGCTTAAGTATGGACTGTTCTGAAGGTCCAGGGTGCTCTCACTCTTGTATCTGTGCCTTTGCAGGATTCTGTGGAAAGCCAGGCTCAGTTGGGACTGTGGCCCAAGGAACCCACATGCAGTCTCTCCAGTAGGACAGTCTCAAAGAAATCAGTCTTCTAACAAGGCAGCTCAGGGCTCTTGGAGAGTTTTTCCTATGAGACAAAAGTTGAAATCGCTGGTCCCTTAAGGCTTGGACCCAGGAATAAACTCAGTAATGCCTCCTCCATATTCTCCTGGTTACAGAGTTGCAGGGCAAACCCAGATTCATGAACAGGGAACACAGATCCAGTCTCTCACTAGGACGAGAGTCTAAAAAATAGTGGCCATCTTCCATTCTGTCTCTTTAGTGGGTTCATGGGATTATGGAGTGAGATGATGTATGTATAAGTAGAGATAACATTAATGGCCTATTAGGGTCTAGAGTGCCAGTCCTATCAAAATCTCCCTTGACTATGTCCTCTACCTCTAATCCCTGCTGCAGACAATCCTATAAGCCAGGGGAAAGTTATACATGGCATATGTAAATCAGACAATTAGATCCTCACAGGTACTCCTTGGGAAAACAAAAGAACCTTGAATGTTAAAAGCAACTGATAGATAAGATACTTATTTCAAGCTGAACTTATTTATAGGATATCAAATTCTGCGTTAGGTCTTTGGACCAGTATAATTGGCTTGGTTTTTTCAGCAAGTGACCCATGAACCTAATTTATTTTAATGATAGCTCTCAAGATTGGAAAGACTCTCAATGTTTTAGGGAGAAAGAATACTATTATAAATTTTGAAAAGTAGCTAGTTCATAAAAGGGGAAAAAAGCATTAAAAAAATTCTAATGATATTGTACTTTGTTCATTAACAAAAGAAAATCTTTGAAACTTCCCATATCAAGCCGTTAGCCTAAGGCACGTGTACCCAAGACTGATTCCCTACCTTACAGTTCCTCCTAGAATGCTGGGCACACCATCCCAGCTTGGTTCAACAGAAACAGCAAGGAAACCACCAAAGGTATTCTCATTGCTCTTCTTCCCCCAAGTAGTTCTTCTATTATCACCTTGAGGCTGTTAATCACTTCCTTGCACTGAAGAGGTGCTTTAGAAAGACCTGTGTTAAAATGCCCTTTAACATCTATCGACTTTGATAACCCACAGGACTTTAATGCTGGAGAGGAACTCACTGTCTTCATCCTACCTATAGCAAAGGGAACTAAAACTCAGGGAGGTGAAGTGATCTGAATAAGCTCACAGAGTTTTGAGTATTAGGGACAGAAAGTGATCATAGCAACTTTATATAATGTTTGACAAGCCATAAAGCTCTTACGCTCATTATATGCCATTTGATCCTCATAAATTCTTATATTATGGGCTTCCCTGTGGCTCAGCTGGTAAAGAGTTTGCTTGCAATGCAGAAGACCTGGGTTCAATCCCTGGGCTGGGAAGATTCCCTAGAAAAGGGAAAGGCTACCCATGCCAGTAGAATTCCATGGACTGGAGAATTCCATGGACTGTATAGTCCAAGGGATTGCAAAGAGTCAGACATGACTGATCAACTTTCACTTTCACTTTCAATCTGTTATAAGGAAACTCTAAAAGTCAATGTATCAGAAGACTAACCAGAGGTTTGTTTTTTTGTTTTTTTGTTTTTTTTTCCCCATTACATACCTGCCCAACTTCTGGGCCCCATGAGAATGGAACATGGGTCAGGTAAACTTTGTTTTGCAGCATCAGGGTGGGCAAGGGATGATGAACAGGCATGCTGGATAGTTTTCTGGGTGAGGAAGAGCAGGGATTGCAAACTGGGGAAGGAGTCCCCAAAAGAAAACAGCTGTTTCTCACATTTCTTTAAGGGGTTAATTCTGAATAGCTTTTTCCTTTTCCACGAGTCCTTTTTATTGGCCTCAAAGGACACCTGACCTCACGTGATTGTATCTGCAAGAGAAAAACTTGCCCAAATACAGACTGCTTAGCCTTTTCTCCTTTTCTTTAGCTATTCTTGCTGAACTGCCAATAAATTCCCAAGTGTTTGAGCTAAGCGACAAGGGGAATAATTTCCATTTCTGCTTCCCTCAGCATGAAAGGAGGCAATCTCTTTCCAATCCAAGGAACTTGCTTAGCAAAATTAAGAAGCGTAGGAACCACCAGTTTCTCTGGCCTTTTATACTTTTTACAAAAGAAAAGCACATCACCAGATATAATTTGTGTTTTATTTTGCAACGAGAAGTATTTGCCACCAAGCTTCTGAGATGTTATTACTAGGCTTGTTCTATCTGTATCTGAAGAACACTTCACAGAGATGAGGTAGCTTTTGGGTGTGTGAGGAAAAAATAAGCAGTATTTAGACCCTCAGAGAACACTGCTGCAGCCATGGAGCCTGACAACATGGCTCATGCTTTTTGTCACTGTCAAGAGACCTCAATGGTAGATGTTTCATCCACAAATCCAATAGCTGCATTTCTATATTAAAAACGCTGGGGCTACTTTGCAGTACATAAATTTAGATGGGTATGTAGGTAATTAGATAAGAGAGAGAGGGGATTTAAAATGTCTAACACTATTAAATGTTCTATGAAAACTCAATTATATGAAGGCATTGCTGAGGGTAAATACTAGTTTCACTGTAGTGAAAGGGTAAGGAAATAATGGGCCCATCACCCCAAAAGTACCTTGGTGCTGGAGATGTAAAGTGACAGAAGATTGGCATGCTGCTGCTGCTACTTTGCTAAGTAGCTTCAGTCATATCTGACTCTCTGAAACCCAATAAACGGCAGCCCACCAGGCTCATCTGTCCCTGGGATTCTCCAGGCAAGAATACTGGAGTGGGTTGCCATGTCCTTCTCCAATGCGTGCATGCATGCATGCTGAGTCTCTTCAGTCATGTCCGACGCTATAGAAAGCAGCCCATCAGGCTCCTCTGTCCATGGGATTCTGTAGGTAAGAATACTGGAATGGGTTGCCATTGCCTTCTTCCAAGATTGGTATAGTAACAACAATAATCCCAGGAGATGTTATTGTACTAGAAATTGCAAATGCTCTCAGTTCAGTTCAGTTCAGTCGCTCAGTCGTGTTTGACTCTTTGCGACCCCATGAATCGCAGCACGCCAGGCCTCCCTGTTCATCACCATCTCTGGGAGTTCACTCAGACTCATGTCCATCGAGTCCGTGACACCATCCAGCCATCTCATCCTCTGTCATCCCCTTCTCCTCCTGCCCCCAGTCCCTCCCAGCATCAGAGTTTTTTCCAATGAGTCAACTCTTCTCATGGGGTGTCCAAAGTACTGGAGTTTCAACTTTAGCATCATTCCTTCCAAAGAAATCCCAGGGCTGATCTCCTTCAGATGGACTGGTTGGATCTCCTTGCAGTCCAAGGGACTCTCAAGAGTCTTCTCCAACACCACAGTTCAAAAGCATCAATTCTTCAGTGCTCAGCCTTCTTCACAGTCCAACTCTCACATCCATACATGACCACAGGAAAAACCATAGCCTTGACTAGATAGACCTTAGTCGGCAAAGTAATGTCTCTGCTTTTGAAATGCTCTCAGAAAAATTTTTTCAAAATTAAAACACTCAATAGTTTTTATTATAAAACAATTTTATAATTTTCTCTTTAAATATCAAGTAGTAAAGAAAGTGGCCCAAGAGAGTTCCCCTTCATCTCCACACACTCTCCTCCCCAGCCCTGCAAAATACATACACACACACACCCCTCTCTGTATTTCCAATCCCTAGCAGTATCCACTGTTAAGTATTAACATAGCCTGGATTTCTATGCACAGATATTTTGAGCTAATGTGTTCATATTTTATGTAGTGTTCTATAGTATGTTTTTAAAATCAATATGTCCTAACCATTTTTCCACTTAAACACATAATAAAAATCATCTTGTCTTTTGTAATGATTACATAAAAATTCATTTCCCAAAGACCACTTTAAACAAGACCCTGCTGACTTAGATGGTTTCCAAAAGTTTTCTATTTCAGAGTGCTGCAGTGAACATCCTTGACTTTTTATCATGATAAACTTTAATGAGTATACTCCTATGGTAAATTTCTTGCAGTGAAATTTTGGGCCAACAAATTTATGCATTTTGTAAGGTAACACATTTTTCTAGGTTATCTTCTAGAAGATTATAACATTGCTCACTCCCACTAAGAACCTATAAATGTTGTTAGGTAGATTTTTGTGCTCCCGGTAGCTGCTTCATGGGAAGAAAAATTTGTTTCTGCCATTTAATGACTATTGAGAAATGATGACTTCTCCAGAAGCCAAAGAATCAGTAGATAAGAAACCATGGGATACAAAGACTTGTTTAAAACTCTAATAGTGGCTGAGTAGCTTTCTTCAAATCTGCTGCCATATAAGACATTTCACTGTTTGAAAAGTGTGTATCCCCATGTCTTCATTGAAAGCTGTCCAAGTGCCCTTGCAGCTACTTGATGGGATGTATTTGAGTTACTTTCTTTTCTCTTTCCATCCAGAAGCCACTTAGAGTACAGTATAATAGTGAAGCACCAGGCAGGAAGTTACTGTACATGGCTGTGCCACCATGCAGCAGGTGAAAAAGAATAAGGAAATTGATCTGTCAGGGCAAATCACTGGTCAGGCTAGACGTGGCTATTTAAAGTGAGTCAAGCATAACAGTTGAAGTCATTTGTTGTGGCCAGATAGGATATGAGGCAAAAATATAGGTTTGTATCAACAGAAGTCAAAATTGAGTGAGAAAATGAGAAAAACACACTTCAAAGCAAGCAGAACATGAGGTCAAGTAGAGAAAGTACTTCACAGGGAAGGAGTCCAGACTCTGAATACTGCCCTATATAAATGTTTAAATGTAGCTGAAGGTCCTTAGGACTGTAGTATGTTCATCAGAGTTGTAACACAGGCATGAAATGCAAATATACATCCATGTATGTGTGTACATTATATATAATGTGTGTATATGCATGTATGTATTTACATGGATATAGCAATAATCAGTCAGTCTTTCTTTTGTAGAACCTGTATTTCAGTTAAGGAGACTAAGGATTTTAAACACCAATTTTAATGTGTTTTAGGGGGAATGTAGGGCTTCCCGCACATACTAGCAATTCTCAAACACCAGCTGGGTATCCTACCATGTAACTCAATTTTGACACTATCTGCCTGTAGTAAGCATCAAATTCAAAATTTTAAGGACTCAGTCTCACAAGACCATCCTTCACTTCAAATGTTAATTGCAAATCCAGGTTATAACCTGAGTTTCTGACTGACCAACTATAGATTCTGGGGCCACCTTCCTCGGGTTCAATTAATTTGCTTGTGCAGCTCATAGAACTCAGTGAAGCGTTTTACTTACTATTAGGTTGGTACAAAAGTAATTGTGGTTTTGGACTATAAATTTTAAATCATTTTAACTGGGCTCAAATACATATTTATTAATCAAAATAGGAACCATTACAACCAACACATTTTTGCCAATGAGAAATAAGTTATTTATTCCTGTAGCATAAAAATCTTTTTTGAGTGTTAGTTCTAAAAGGTCTTGTAGGTCTTCATAAAACCGTTCAACTTCAGCTTCTTCAGCATTACTGGTTGGCACATAGACTTGGATAACTGTGATATTTAATGGTTTGCCTTGGAAATGAACAGAGATCATTCTGTCGTTTTTGAGATTGCATCCAAGTACTGCATTTCGGACTCTTTTGTTGACCATGATGGCTACTCCATTTTTCTGAGGGATTCCTGCCCGCAGTAGTAGATATAATGGTCATCTGAGTTAAATTCACCCATTCCAGTCCATTTTAGTTTGCTGACTCCTAGAATGTCAACGTTCACTCTTGCCATCTCTTGTTTGACCACTTCCAATTTGCCTTGATTCGTGGACTTGATATTCCAGGTTCCTAGGCAATATTGCTCTTTACAGCATTGGACCTTGCTTCTATCACCAGTCACATCCACAGCTGGGTATTGTTTTTGCTTTGGCTCCATCCCTTCATTCTTTCTGGAGTTATTTCTCCACTGATCTCCAGCAGTGTGTTGGGAGTTCTTCAGTATCCTATCATTTTGCCTTTTCATACTGTTCATGGGGTTCTCAAGGCAAGAATACTGAAGTGGTGTGCCATTCCCTTCTCCAGTGGACCACATTCTGTCAGACGTCTCCACCATGACCCGCCTGTCTTGGGTTGCCCCGTGGGCATGGCTTGGTTTCATTGAGTTAGACAAGGCTGTGGTCCTAGTGTGATTAGATTGACTAGTTTTCTGTGAGTATGGTTTCAGTGTGTCTGCCCTCTGATGCCCTCTTGCAACACCTACCATCTTACTTGGGTTTCTCTTACCTTGGGCGTGGGGTATCTCTTCACGGCTGCTCCAGCAAAGCACAGCTGCTGCACCTTACCTTGGATGAGGGGTATCTCCTTACCACCGCCCTTCCTGACCTTCAACATGGGATAGATCCTCTAGGCCCTCCTGCACCCGCGCAGCCACCGCTCCTTGGGTTGCTCCTCCTGGCCACCGCCCCTGGCCTCGGGCATGGGGTGGCTCCTCCAGCTGTAGTCCCTGGCCTCCAGTGCAGTCCTCCTTCTGGAATGCAAAAGTAGGAAGTCAAGAAACACCTGGAGTAACAGGCAAATTTGGCCTTGGAATATGGAATGAAGCAGGGCAAAGACAAATAGAGTTTTGCCAAGAAAATGCACTGGTCATAGCAAACACCCTCTTCCAACAATACAAGAGAAGACTCTATATATGACATCACCAGATGGTCAACACCAAAATCAGATTGATTATATTCTTCACAGCCAAAGATGGAGAAGCTCTATACAATCCACAAAAACAAGACCAGGAGCTGACTGTGGCTCAGATCATGAACTCCTCATTACCAAATTCAGACTCAAATTGAAGAAAGTAGAGAAAACTGCTAGACCATTCAGGTATGACCTAAATCAAATCCCTTATGATTATACAATGGAAGTGAGAAATAGATTTAAGGGCATAGATCTGATAGATAGAGTGCCTGATGAACTATGCAATGAGGTTTGTGACATTGTACAGGAGACAGGGATCAAGACCATCCCCATGGAAAAGAAATGCAAAAAAGCAAAATGGCTGTCTGGGGAGGCCTTACAAATAGCTGTGAAAAGAAGAGAGGTGAAAAGCAAAGGAGAAAAGGAAACATATAAGCATCTGAATGCAGAGTTCCAGAGAATAGCAAGAAGAGATAAGAAAGCCTTCTTCAGCGATCAATGCAAAGAAATAGAGGAAAAGAACAGAATGGGAAAGACTAGAGATCTCCTCAAGAAAATTAGAGATACTGAGGGAACATTTCATGCAAAGATGGGCTCGATAAGGACAGAAATTGTATGGACCTAACAGAGGCAGAAGATATTAAGAAGAGGTGGCAAGAACACACAGAAGCCCCGAGGTGGCCCTGTAGCGAACCCACCCACCATTCTGTGGACCAGTCAAGAAATAAAAGCCTCCAGGTCCCTCGGCGCCACCCCCCACCCCCAAAAAAAAAGAACACACAGAAGAACTGTACAAAAAAGATCTTCACGACCCAGATAATCATGATGCTGTGATCACTCATCTAGAGCCAGACATTCTGGAATGTGAAGACAAGTGGGCCTTAGAAAGCATCACTAGGAACAAAGCTAATGGAGGTGACGGAATTCCAGTTGATCTGTTTCAAATCCTGAAAGATGATGCTGTGAAAGTGCTGCACTCAATATGCCAGCAAGTTTGGAAAACTCAGCAGTGGCCACAGGACTGGAAAAGGTCAGTTTTCATTCTAATCCCAAAGAAAGGCAATGCCAAGGAATGCTCAAACTACCACACAATTGCACTCATCTCACATGCTAGTAAAGTAATGCTCAAAATTCTCCAAGCCAGGCTTCAGCAATATGTGAACCGTGAACTTCCTGATGCTCAAGCTGGTTTTAGAAAAGGCAGGGGAACCAGAGATCAAATTGCCAACATCTACTGGATCATGGAAAAAGCAAGAGAGTTCCAGAAAAACATCTATTTCTGCTTTATTGACTATGGCAAAGCCTTTGACTGTGTGGATCACAATAAACTGTGGAAAATTCTGAAAGAGATGGGACTATCAGCCCACCTGACCTGTCTCTTGAGAAATCTGTATGCAGGTCAGGAAGCAACAGTAAGAACTGGACATGGAATAACAGACTGGTTCCAAATAGGAAAAGGAGTATGTCAAGGCTGTATATTGTCACCCTGCTTATTTAACTTATATGCAGAGTACATCATGAGAAACGCTGAGCTGGAAGAAGCACAAGCTGGAATCAAGATTGCTGGGAGAAATATCAATAACCTCAGATATGCAGATGACACCACCCTTATGGCAGAAAGTGAAGAGGAACTAAAAAACCTCTTGATGAAAGTGAAAGTGGAGAGCGAAAAAGTTGGCTTAAAGCTCAACATTCAGAAAACGAAGGTCATGGCATCTGGTCCCATCACTTCATGGGAAATAGATGGGGAAACAGTGGAAACAGTGGCAGACTTTATTTCTGGGGGCTCCAAAATCACTGAAGATGGTGATTGCAGCCATGAAATTAAAAGACACCTACTCCTTGGAAGAAAAGTTATGACCAACCTAGATTGTATATTCAAAAGCAGAAACATTACTTTGCCGACCAAGATCCATCTAGTTAAGGCTATGGTTTCTCCTGTGGTCATGTATGGATGTGAGAGTTGGACTGTGAAGAAGGCTGAGCGCTGAAGAATTGATGCTTTTGACCTGTGGTATTGGAGAAGACTCTTGAGAGTCCCTTGGACTGCAAGGAGATCCAACCAATCCATTGTGAAGGAGATAGCCCTGGGATTTCTTTGGAAGGACTGATGCTAAAGCTGAAACTCCAGTACTTTGGCCACCTCATGAGAAGAATTGACTCGTTGGAGAAGACTCTGATGCTGGGAAGGATTGGGGGCAGAAGGAGAAGGGGACGACAGAGGATGAGATGGCTGGATGGCATCACGGACTCGATGGACATGAGTCTGAGTGAACTCCGGGAGTTGGTAATGGACAGGGTGGCCTGGCGTGCTGCGATTCATGGTGTCAAAAAGAGTGGGACATGACTGACTGACTGAACTGAACTGAACTGAACATAAGAATCCATGCTTCAGGATTTGATCAACTCTTGGAAAGCTTTTTCTGCCTCCTGGTGGTTGTGGAAGCATTTTCCCTGCAAAAAGTTATCAAGATGTTTGAAGAACTGGTAGTCACTTGTCAAGAGTTCAGGTAAGTATGGATGTGGCAAAACTTCATAGACCAATTCGTTCACTTTTGAAGCCTGATCTGTGTGATGTGTGGTCAGGCATTGTCAAGAAGTATTGTGCCCTTTCTGTTGATTGAGGCCAGCTGCAGGTGTTGTAGTTTTTGGTGTATCTCATCAATTTGCTGAGCATACTTCTCAGATGTAATGATTTTGCCAGGATTCAGAAAGCTGTAGCAAATCAGACGGGCAGCAGACCACCAAATAAAAAGGTGACCTAAACCTTTTTGGTGCAAGTTTGGCTTTGGAGCTTCTTCTTGATCCAGCCACTGAACTGGTCATCACTGGTTGTCATATAAAATCCACTTTTTGTCACACATCACAGTCTGATCCAAAAATGGTTTGTTGTTGCATAGAATAAGAGAAAACAACACTTCAAAACGACCGTTGTTTTTTTTTTTTTCGGTCAGCTCACTTATCAGGGCACCCACTTATCAAGCTTTGTTACCTTTCCAATTTGCTTCAAATGCTGAATGACCATAGAATGGACAACATCGAGTTCTGCAGTAACTTGTGTAGTTGTAAGAGGATAAACTTTAATGATCCTCTAGGTTGGTCTTGTCAATTTCAAATAGGCAGCCACTATGTTCCTCATCTTCAAGGCTCTTATCTCTTTTACAAAACTGCTTGAACCATCACTGCACTGTATGTTTATTAGCAGTTCCTGGGCCAAATGTGTTGTTGATGTTGTGAGTTGTCTCCGTTGATTTATGACCCATTTGAACTCAAAAAAGTTGCTCAAATTTGCTTTTTGTCTAACACTATTTCTATAGTCTAAAATAAATATAAAATAACAGCAAGCAATAAGTTACTAGCAAAAAAAACGTAAAGTGAGAAATGTACATTAAAATGATGTATAACATAACCACATTTGTTTAAGAATGTATTCCAATATCAAACGGCAAATTTCAAAAGTGCAAAACCACAATTCCTTTGGCACCAACCTAATAGAACACTGGTTTATTATAAAAAGGTGTGACTCAGGAATGGCCAGATGGAAAAGATGTATAGGGCAAGGTATGGAGAAGGGGCACAGAGCTTCCCTGCCCTCAAGGCCACTCCTCCTGAATCTCCACTGGTTCACCAACCCAGAAGCTCTCTGAGCTTTGTCCTTTAATATTTTTATGGAGGTTTCATTGTGTTGGCATGAGTGACTAAGTCATTGGCAATTGTCACCTGAACTGAAACATCAGTCCCTCCCCTCTCCCCAGAAGCTGAAGTTGAGGGAAGACTCAAAGTTCTAATTCTCTGATCACCTGGTTGACTGACTCTACCGGTAGCCAGCCCCCATACTGAGGTACAATCAAAAGTCACCTCATTAACATAATAAAAGGCACCTGTGTCACTTTCCTCACTGGAAATCCAGTGGTTTTAGGTGCTCTGAACTAGAAACTGGGACTACAGTCAAATAAACTATTTCAAATAGAATGATGAGAGGCATATTTGATAATGACTTTTGAGTAAAGGCTTGAAGGAAGTGAGAAGATGAGCACTATAGATAGCTGGAGGAAGAACCTTCTACTTACAAATTTCCAAAGTTGAAGTATCCTTGGGGTGGTAGAGGAAGAGAAGGGAAGTTAGTGTGCCTGAAGCCAGCAACTAGAAAAATGGGAAAGCTATGCAAAGAACGGATTTAGAGGGAAGTGGGAAATAAGACTTATTTGGGGGACTATTAAGTTTGAAATATTTATTAGGCATTTAAGTGGAAATATCAAATAAGCAGTTGGAAATCTGAGTCTGGAGTTCAGGGGCAAGAATGATGCTGGGCATAGAGGTTAGCCAGGACTGAGGCCTTGATCAAGTTAGTCCCTTAACTTGTCTAAGCCACAGATTCTTCACTGTAAAATTAATTACATAATCCAGGCAATTTTCAGCATATTTTTCAGCTTTACCCTTCTGTGGCTCTTTATTTAGTTAATACTGCATATGTCTAAAAATAACTCTTCATTAGTGGCTTAACAAGATTTGATTTGTTTCAAATGCTCAATTCCTTATTTTGACTAATAGATAAAACACACAATTTCTTTTCCCTCATTAGCATTGACATTTATTATTGCATATTTACTCACTAAAAACTGATGCATCACTTCAGAGAACTCAAGGCACATTATTAATGGAAAGAGGGAAGTTTATTCATTCAACAAATGTTGAGTAAGCACTCATGGTGTGCCAGGCACTGTGCTCAACCTGAGGACACAGTGCTTTGTAAGCACAATGTCTGCTACGAGGACCTCACAGTCTAGTGAGGAGGCAGATGCGCAAATCAAGGCATGCAGGAGTAACGGAAAACTTCACAGTGAGGCTGACACTTGAGCAATGGCCTGAAACAAACGTGTGGCTTCCCCAGCACGTGAAGGAGAAAGAAAGAGAGACGCAAATGAAGGGAACAGCATGGGTGAAGACACGGAGGAGCGATCCAGTACAGCATATTCCAGGGACAGCCAGCAGCTGGATAATCCTGGATTGTATTAGGATCTTGTGAGAAAAGAAGCTTGAAAGGAAAAGATAGCAAAGAACTTTACTTGTCTTGAAAATAATGTGGGTTTCATCTTCCAGTTAATGTAAAAAGTTGAAGGATATTTTAGTTAATTTACATTTATTTTTGCATGTTGACTATTTCATATAGAGAAATTATTAGAATAAAGAGAAAAGGGAGGGTGAAATTTAGGAGACTCTTATAAATTAATCCAAAAGAGAAACAGTAGGCCTATAAACTCAGGCACTATGGATGTATATTACAATTGTTGTTGTTCAATAGCTCAGTCATGTCTGACTCTTTGCACCTCCATGGACTGCAGTACACCAGGCTTCCCTGTCCTTCACCATCTCCCAGAGCTTACTCAAACTCATGTCAATTGAGCTGATGATGACTTCCAACCATCTCATCCTCTGTCATCCCCTTCTCCTCCCGCCTTCAATCTTTCCCAGCATCAGAGTCTTTTCTAATGAGTCAGCTTTTAGCACCAGGTGGCCAAAGTATTGGAGTTTCAGCTTCAGCATCAGTCCTTCCAATGAATATTCAGGACTGATTTCCTTTACGGTTGACTGGTTGGATCTCGTTGCAGTCCAAGGGACTCTCAAGAGTCTTCTCCAAACTACAATTCAAAGATATCAATTCTTTGGCACTCTGCCTTCTTTATGGTCCAACTCTCACATCCATACATGACTACTGGAAAAACCATAACTTTGACTAGACGGAACTTTATGAGCAAAGTAATGTCTCTGCTTTATAATATGCTGTCTAGGTTAGTCATAGCTTTTCTTCCAAGGAGCAAGCGTCTTTTAATTTCATGGCTGCAGTCACCATCTGCAGTGATTTTGGAGCCCAAGAAAAGAAAGTCTGTCTCTGTTTCCATTGTTTCCCCATCTATTTGCCATGAAGTAATGGAACAAATGCCATGATCTTAGTTTTTTGAATGTTTAGTTTTAAGCCAACGTTTTCACTCTCCTCTTTTCCTTTCATCAAGAGGCTCTTTAGTTCTTCTCTTTCTACCATAAGGGTGGTGTTATCTGCATAGCTGAGGTCATTGAAATTTCTCCTGGAAATCTTGATTCCAGCTTGGGCTTCATCCATTTCCCATGATATACTCTGCATATAAGGTAAATAAGCAGGGTGACAATATACAGCCTTGAAGTATTCCTTTCCCAATTTGGAACCAGTCCATTGTTCCATGTCTGGTTCTAACTCTTGCTTCTTGACCTGCACACAGGTTTCTCAGGAGGCAGGTCAGGTGGTCTGGTATTCCCATCTCTTTCAGAATTTTCCACAGTTTATTGTGATCCACACAGTCAAAAACTTTAGCATAGTCAATGAAGCAGAAGTTGATTTTTTTTTTCTGGAGTTCTCTTGCTTTTTCTATAATCCAGCTGATGCTGGCAATTTGATCTCTGGTTCCTCTGCCTTTTCTAAATCCAGCTTCAACCTCTGGAAGTTCTCAGTTCACGTATTATTTTAGCCTCTCTCAGAGGATTTTGAGCATTACTTTGCTGGCGAGTGAGATGAGTGCAATTGTGCTGTAGTTTGAACATTCTTTGGCATTGCTTTTCTTTGGGATTGGAATGTAAACTGACCTTTTCCAGTCCTGTGATCCTGCCGAGTTTTCCAAATTTCCTGACATATTGAGTGCAGCACTTTAACCACATCATCTTTTAGAACTTGAAATAACTCAGCTGAAATTCCACCACCTCCACTAGCTTTGTTGGTAGTGATGCTTCCTGAGGCCCACCTGACTTTGGACTTCAAGATGTCTGGCTCCAGGTGAGTGATCACAATATCATGGTTGTCTGGGTCACTAAGATCTTTTTTGTACAGTTCTTCTATGTATTCTTGCCACCTCTTAATATATTCTGCTTCTGTTAGGTCTATACCTTTTCTGTTTTTTATTGTGCCCATTTTTGCTTGAAATGTTCCTTTGGTATCTCTAATTTTCTACACAAGATTCTAATGAATCTAGTAATTCATTCTTTGCAGAATTAAAAATTAGTCTCTACCACTGATCTACAAAATCACCTAAGCTTTAATAAATTTCAAGATTATTTCATTTCTAAAAAGTTATAATTTTATAAGCATTTACCCACAGGCATTGTATACCACATCAAAATCTTATTTAAAAAAAAAAAAGCTTTAAATTTTCACCTTCTCACGTACAACTATCTATTTTAGCAATAGGTAAATGGGAATAGGACAACCTAAGAAAAGAAAAGGGCTTACAGGTGGCTCAAGGGTAAAAAATTCGCCTGCAATGCAGGGGATGCAAGTTCAAGCCCTTGGTGTGGAGGATCCCCTGGAGAAGGAGATGGCAACCAACTCCAGTTCTTGCCTAGGAATTCCTGTGGACAGAGGAGACTGTGGGCTACAGTGCATAGAGTCACAAAAGACTTGGATACGACTTAGTGACTAAATAACAACAAAGAAAAGAGAATTATCTGAACCAGGATTAGAGACCATGGATTTACCTTGAGAAATAATCCTGAATTCTTTGTAGATTATATTACCTCTATAATTGACATAATATTGCTTCTCTCTCCCTTTAACAAGAATGCTTTAAAAAATCAAATCTCCTCTCATGTGTAGCAAAACCAAGATCATTTTCATTGATAGGTAAATCTTTGATTCTATCACATTCCTAAAATGCCTGTACAAATCTCTTATGAGGATTTGCAGTTTTCCCTAAGTCTAACAATTCATCCATTGCATTTCTTCCCTTAGAGTACTAATTCATCAAAAAAAAATTTCAGATATAAGCATTGTTGTGGCATAAACAGTATACTTTTGAATTAATAATATTCCCAAATTCCTTTATTCAATTATAAATAAAATTATTTGTTTCACATCTGTCAAAACTTGTCAAGAATAATTGTTTGACTTCATTGGTCCTTACATTCTCCATTTGAAAAAAGAGGTAGTCAGGCCACAAGAGCTACAGGCTTTTTTTCCAACCCTAGCATTGTATGATTATACATAATATCAACATTTTCAGTAATGTTTTATTTAAAAGAACTATATCAGAAATGTGAGGAAACTATTTTTAGATTATTTTATTTCAAGGCTTTTATAATGTTCCAAATACACACAAAATAGTTAACGTTCTTGAATTATTATTGATAATTTTCCATTCAAGATGCTGTAAGTTATTTAACCAAAACAAAGAATTAAAACAAGGTTCTTGTCTCCATCTGCCTACATCTAAAAAGGAGTTTTAAAAAATCATGGAAATAATTACACAAAATAAAAACTTCATGATTAAGAAAATTTTCTAACATAAAGGAGTTCCTAGCAAAGGGATGTGTTAGACTAGAGAGTCCATAAAGACTTTATAAAGGTAATAGAACTTGAGACGAAACTTCAGTTCAGTCATTCACTCATATCTGACTCTTTGCAACCCTATGAACTGCAGCCTGCCAGGCTTCCCTGTCCATCACCAACTCCCCGAGCTTGTGCAAACTTATGTTCCTCAAGTCAGTGATGCCATCCAGCCATCTCATCCTCTGTCATGCCCTTCTCCTCCCGCCTTCAATCTTTCCCAGCATCAGAGTCTTTTCTAATGAGTCAATTTTTTGCATCAGGTGGCCAAAGTATTGGAGTTTCAGCTTCAACATCAGTCCTTCTAATGAATACTCAAGACTGCTTTCCTTTAAGATGGACTGGTTGGATCTCCTTGCTGTCCAGGGGACTCTTAAGAGTCTTCTCCAAACCACAATTCAAAAGCATCAATTCTTTGATACTCAACTTTCTTTATGGTCCAACTCTCATATCCATACATAACTACTGGAAAAACCATAGCTTTGACTAGACAGAACTTTGTTGGCAAAGTAATGTCTCTGTTTCTTAATACACTGTTTAGGTTGGTCATAGCTTTTCTTCCAAGGAGCAAATGCCTTTTAGTTTCATGGCTGCAGTCACCATCTGCAGTGATTTTGGAGCCCAAGAAAAGAAAGTCTGTCTCTGTTTCCATTGTTTCCCCATCTATTTGCCATAAAGTGATGGAACTAGATGCCATGATCTTGGTTTTTTGAATGCTGAGTTTTAATCCAACTTTTTCACTCTCCTCTTTCACTTTCATCAGGAGGCTCTTTAGTTCTTTTTCACTTTCTGCCATAAGGGTGGTGTCATCTGCATAGCTGAGGTTATTGAAATTTCTCCTGGAAATCTTGATTCCAGCTTGGGCTTCATCCAGCCCAGTATTTTCCATGATGTACTCTGCATAGAAGTTAAATAAACAGGTGACAATATACAGCCTTGATGTACTTCCTTCCCAATTTGGAAACAGTCTATTGTTCCATGTCCAGTTCTAACTGTTGTTTCTTGACCTGCATACACATTTTCAGGAGGCAGGTGAGGTGGTCTAGTTTTCCCATCTCTTTAAGAATTTTCCTCGGTTTGTTGTGATCCACACAGTCAAAGGCTTTGGCATAGTCAAGAAAGCAGAAATAGATGTTTTTCTGGAACTCTCTTGCTTTTTCCATGATCCAGTGGATGTTGGCAATTTGATCTCTGGTTCCTCTGCCTTTCTAAATCCAGTTTGAACATCTGGAAGTTCTCAGTTCACGTATTGTTTTAGCCTCTCTCAGAGGATTTTGAGCATTACTTTGCTGGCGAGTGAGATGAGTGCAATTGTGCTGTAGTTTGAATGTTCTTTGGCATTGCGTTTCTTTAGGATTAGAATGAAAACTGACCTTTTCCAGTCCTGTGATCCTGCTGAGTTTTCCAAATTTCCTGACATATTGAGTGCAGCACTTTAACCACATCATCTTTTAGAACTTGAAATAACTCAGCTGAAATTCCACCACCTCCACTAGCTTTGTTGATAGTGATGCTTCTGAGGCCCACCTGACTTTGGACTTCAAGATGTCTAGCTCCAGGTGAGTGATCACAATATCATGGTTGTCTGGGTCACTAAGATCTTTTTTGTACAGTTCTTCTGTGTATTCTTGCCACCTCTTAATATATTCTGCTTCTGTTAGGTCCATACCGTTTCTGTTTTTTGTTGTGCCCATCTTTGCTTGAAATATTCCCTTGGTATCTCTAATTTTCTTGAAAAGATCTATACTCTTTCCCATTGTATTGTTTTCCTCTATTTCTTTGCATTGATCAGTGAGGAAGACTTTCTTATCTCTCCTTGCTGTTCTTTGGAACTCTGCATTCAGATGGGTGTATCTTTCCTTAAATGAATACACATTCATTCCAAAGGAGTAGGGAGAGCAAATACATTCCAAACAATGGAAAGAGCAGAAGTATAACTTGTACTATCTTTGGCAAATGATATAAAAATAATGACAAAATTTAGGGAATGTACAGAATTGAAAAAAGACACAGGGGCCAGTTTGTTGAAGAACATTGTATTAATAAGTATTCTTTTGGTTGCAAGTAACAGAAAATACAACTCAACTAGAAAAGGGAATGTCCTAACTAAAATAACTAAAAGTACATAGCTAGGCCAGCTTTATGTGTAGTTTATCTAAAGGCTCAAATAGTGTCCCCAGGAGCTTGCCTAGACTCTTCCTCCTCCAGTTGGAAGTGCGAGATGCTGGCAGCTCTCAGCTTACATCCTTAGAACACTCGGTCTAATGAAGAATCAGTCTGCTGCCGCATAGTCCTAGAGCAGAGTCCATTTGCCCTGGTTAGTTGGCTTGAGTCATATGTGTGACCACTGGAGATTGAATGTACTGGTTGGTTCAGCCTGTATCATATGTTTCACCTCAAAAGCCGAATAGTAAATATTTCCCACCATACAAATGGGCCAGAGTGGGGAAAAGATGGCTCCTCAAAGTGGAAAGACAGTTCTTCCTACCACAGAAGATATGGCACTGTGTGGCAGACTGTATTCTGTGACTGCGAATAAAAAGCTTAAAATGTTTGAACGTTAGTTGGCATAGGAAGCCAGTATAGCATTTGGGCTTCCCCTATGGCTCAGTGGGTAAAGAATTTGCCTGCAGTGCATGGGACACAGGAGACATGGGTTTGATTTTCAAGTTGGGAAGATCCCCTGGAGGAGGAAATGGCGACCCACTCCTGTATTCTTGCCTGAAAAATCCCATGGACAGAGGAGTCTGGTGTGCTACAGTCCAAAGGGTCACAAAGGGTCAGACACAACTGAGGGACTAAGAACATGGCATTTGAACTGGGCAGTAATATGATGAAGGCTGGCCTTTGTGAAGTTAATCTGGCTGCAGTATAGATGATAGTTTGGATTGGGAGATGGAGGAAGGTGATAAAACTAGCTTTGAAATTGCTAAGAGGTTTAGGGAGTCTGCGCTTGGATTACGATGAAAGGAGGAGTCAAAGCAAGAGATATTTTTGTTGCAAATGTTGCCTCACCAAGACTAAGAAACTCTAGAAAGTACATTTAATATTCAAGGCAATATTAGTTTGCTGAAAGAACATTGTCATAAAGGGAAAAGAAAAGTGTAAGGTGCCCTCTCCTAGTCATCAGAGTCTATGTACTTTGCTTCAGTCATAATTCCCCCACCACCTTGGGGTCTGCCATGTGGACTGTTTAAATTCTTTCCAGATCTAGTGCCCTGAACCCCAGCTAACCCCATTCAATGTGTCAAAGAGACAAAAAGGGCAAACTTTAACAAAATGTTCCTGCCTCTGATTGAACAATAAAAACTAATTAGTCATTTTAATTTAGGTCTCTGGTTATTTTGACTTTTGTTCTCTCCTACACCATCTTTGAGCAGTAGGGCTTAAATTCCACAGATTATAAAAGAATGGTTGAATCACCAAAAGACTATTATCCTTAATTTTCTGAAGTCCACAAGCCTACTGACAACACCATTATTACTCAGCTTTTTAAAAGATTTAATAAATGCTGAATTTTCAATATCCATTTAATATGCCAGAGGATTCACTTACTAATAAACAAAACTTAATTTGATCAATACAAAATATATTCTACTACCACTCAACTCTTTAATTTTATTATAGTGATTTAAATTCCAGGCGATATTAGCACATTTCTTGCTATAAGAAAGTTGTGCGTGCTATGATTTTATGCCAAGTCCTTTGGCCACTCAGAATGCAATGAGATTATCTTATAAATGGAGAATGATATGTGTGGTGCTTTTCTCTTGGCACTGATGTCGCTCATGTGCTATCATTGCAAAAGGCAAGAGTTAGCTTTGTACATATTTACAACCGTCTAGGCCACAGTACTGCTCAGATGTGATGGTGCATACAAAACGCTTCGGGATCTTGTTAACATGCAGGTTCTGATTCAGTTGGTCAGGGATGGGGCCCAAGAGTCTGCATTTCTAACAAGCTCCCAGGAGAATCTGATGTTGCTGGTCAACAGACCACACTTTGAGTAACAAGGGTCTTTGAATTTAAAATGAGAAATATTTTCTGGACATTGGGTTTGGTATTAAGTCATGCTGATGGTAGGTTATAAAACAACCATGCGATAGGAATGAAACACAGATGATTTTTATTTTCCTCAGAAACAAAGAATTATACTGGGTTTAGCTGGGCAATCATGGCCCAGCCACTTATAAGTTAAATTGCTGCTGATGGCAGCATTACCACCAATGAAATATATACCTGTATGCATGTAGATTAGAAAAGATTCATTAGTAACTGTCCCTTCCACAGTGTTTACAGAGACATTCTTCTTTTGCTTCATATCATAGATATAATTGAGTTTGACATATATCACAAATTCATCTTCAAAGTTGTTTGTCCATGATTAACAGTTATTAATATGAAAACTAGAAAGTCCTGTGAAAAGTCAAAGCATATAGATGTTTAGCAGAGATTTCCATTTTTTTTGGACTTCCCTGGTGGCTCAGACAGTAAAGTGTCTGCTTACAATGCGGGAGACCTGGGTTCAATCCCTGGGTCGGGAAGATCTCCTGGAGAAGGAAATGGCAACCCACTCCAGTATTCTTGCCTGGAAAATCCCATGGACAAAGGAGCCTGATAGGCTACAGTCCATGGGGTCACAAACTGTCAGACACAACTGAGCGACTTCACTTTCACTTTCTTCCATTTGTATTCAGATATTTCCTTTGTCAGAGAAGCAGACACACAGCTGTTGTTCCTAAAAAAAAAAAAAAAAAAAAAAAACCGCACCTTTTTTAAACAGTTGCATCTCTGGTTTGTTTGTTTGTTTGCCTTCTGCCAGTTTACCTTAATGATTCCCTGGGGGGACCAGAGATTACAAAGAGATATATTTCTCACCATTACTGCAGTCATAGGATAAAGTTTGGAGAAGGAAATGGCAACCCATTCTAGTGTTCTTGCCTGGAGAATTCCATGGACAGAGGAGCCTAGCAGGCTACAGTCCATGGGGTCACAAAGAGTAGGACACGACTAAGCGTCTTCAATTTCACTTTCACTCTCAGGATAAAGTTATGCATGTTTTCTCCTTTTAAGATCTCTTAAAGACAATTTGATTTGCAAAAAATATTTCCACAAATATAATTATATTATGATTCAATTTTTTATGTGTGTCACAAAATTCACACCTGCTTTATCTTATCAATTTTCTACTGATATGTCTACATTTACATGAAAAGCTTCTTTTTGTGCCAAAATATCATAATACTTGAGCTAATACACTAGATCTGGATCAACATTTTTGGCCTAGCCAAATGAGATATACCAATTACTAGATGGTTCTGTGAATCAAGAGTATCTCAAGATGCTGATACTTGAATCAGTAGTCAACCAAGTACCTTTGCTCATGATGTTTATATTTATAGGCTTTGAAGGAAATATTTGTGCCACAAAAATAATCAAAATCCATGACAAGGTGGACTATTTAACTAGAAGATGTGAACTCAGGAGAAATGGAGAAATTATGGGATCTTTGTAGAACTATTGTTTTAAGAAAAGTCTAGACAGATTTTTCTTTCTGGGATGGTAAAATGTACTCCTGTCAGGAAGCTAGACTATGAGTTCCATGGAGATAGAAACCATGTCTGCCTCATCAGTGTATTTCAGCACTTGGCACAGCATTCCCACATACTAAGTCTTCAATAAAAATGTTGGTGGGAATGCAAACTAGTACAGCCACTATGGAGAACAGTGTGGAGATTCCTTAAAAATTTCAAATAGAACTGCCTTATGACCCAGCTATCCCACTGCTGGGCATGCACACCAAGGAAACCAGAACTGAAAGAGATACATGTACCCCAATGTTCATTGCAGCACTGTTTATAATAGCCAGGACATGGAAACAACCTAGATGTCCATCAGCAGATGAATAGATAAGAAAGCTGTGGTACATATACACAATGGAGTATTACTCAGCCATTAAAAAGAATACATTTGAATCAGTTCTAATGAGATGGATGAAACTGGAGCCGATTATACAGAGTGAAGTAAGCCAGAAAGAAAAACACCAATACAGTATACTAACACATATATATGAAATTTAGAAAGATGGCAATGATGATCCTGTATGCAAGACAGCAAAAGAGACACAGATTTGTAGAGCGGACTTTTGGACTCTGAAGGAGAGGGATAGGGTGGGATGATTTGGGAAAATGGCATTGAAACATGTATACTAACATGTAAGAAACTAATCACCAGTCTATGTTCGATGCAGGATGCAGGATGCTTGGGGCTGTTGCGTGGGGATGATCCAGACGGATGATATGGGGTGGGAGGTGGGAGGGGGGGTTCATGTTTGGGAACTCATGTACACCCGTGGCGGATTCATGTCAATGTATGCCAAAACCAATACGGTATTGTAAAGTAAAATAAAGTAAAAATAAAAATTTAAATTAAAAAAAAATAAATGAATGAAGAGAGGCATGCCTTCACAGATGCACTTGTATTTCTGAGATTCTGTGAATGTAGGGAGTAGCTAAATGAGTTTCTTAAGTTTTAAAAAGAGGATATATTGACTTCTGTCTTCAACTCTAGGTACCTGCCATAGAGGTTCAAATGTTTTTATGGTTGATGGCTCTTTGACTCTGCCATTAGATGAAAATAAGCATATAATGGATTGGAAAACTTTAGCTCCAGTGTTACTTCACAGATTTGTAGTGATTTCAAATCAAAGTCTACAGTTTCCCCAAGATTTCTATACTAACATGCAAACATTTTATAATAAATAATTTTCCCAAGAGTAACATGGAAACATACATTCCCATATGTAAAATAGATAGCCAAAGGGAATTTGCTATATGACTCAGGTAACTCAAACCAGGGCTTGGTAATAGCCTAGAGGGGTGGGATAGGAAGGGAAGTGGGAGGGATGTTCAAGTGGGAGAGGACATGGGTAAACCTATGGCTGATTCATGTTGATGTTTGGTAGAAACCAACACAATACTGTAAAGCAATTGTCCTTTAATTAAAAATGAAATTCATACTAACAGAATGATAATTCCCCCATTTAAGCTTGTAGAGCTCAAGGTCTCAGGAAATCCTCACTCGTATTTTCTGGACTGTGTGCTCAGTTTGCTCAGTGGTGTCCCACTCTTGGTGACCCTGTGGACTGTAGCCGGCCAGGCTCCTCTGTCTGTGGGATTCTCCAGGCAAGAATACTGGAGTGGGTTGCCATTTCCTACTCCAGGGGATCTTCCTGACCCTAGGATCAAACCCATGTCTCTTGCACCTCTGACATTAGCAAGTGGATTCTTTACCACTGAGCCACCTGGGAAGCCCATTTTCTGAACTAGAAAAAACCAGTTTGCATACTCATATATGATGGTTTAAAATTGACAAGTCCCTTTGCATACATTAGTTTTCAGCAGCCCTGTGCAGTAGGCTAGGCAGATACTTGCCTTACTTCAAAAGTGAGGAAATAGAGAATTTCTTGCCCGAGAGAGAAGTGAGGTAGTGCCATAGAAGTCGCACTTCTACCTACTGACTCCTATTTCAGTGCTCTGTCCTATAAAAGACAATAAAACAAGAATTGGGTGGTACTTTTTACAGTTTACAGTGCTTATGAATATGTATCAATTTTCAAAATAAAACCATGAGCTTTTCAAGCAGGGTTTAGACGTTAAAGAGCTGAAGTATATAGGGTAAAGGAAATTGTCCAAGGTTAACCACTGCTGCTGCTGCTGCTAAGTCACTTCAGTCGTGTCCGACTCTGTGCGACCCCATAGATGGCAGCTCACCAGGCTCCCTCGTCCCTGGGATTCTCCAGGCAAGAACACTGGAGTGGGTTGCCATTTCCTTCTCCAATGCATGAAAGTGAAAAGTGAAAGTGAAGTCGCTCAGTCGTGTCTGACTCTTCGAGACGCCATGGACTGCAGCCTACCAGGCTCCTCCATCCATGGGGTTTTCCAGGCAAGAGTACTGGAGTGGGATGCCATCACCTTCTCTGAGGTTAACCACTGGGGGAATCTACCACTAGGAATCCAAGTCTCCTGCCTACAAGTCTTAGTCATTTTGTGTTCTGTTGGTTGATTGTTTTAGGGCCTCAGGTGCACTGAATTGGATTAATCGTTTTTTGTGGTTCATTTCACTCTGTCCTCACTAGTTCATGCATGGTTTTATTTAGTTACATAGTGGTTTGTATAGACTAATACATGTCTGAGAATCACCACCCAACATAATAGCTGAGATATGACAATTAGCCTTCATACACAATACCTCCCCCCCTTTCCCCTACCTGCTCTCACCCAGTGTTACCATTTTAAATATGATATTAATTGTTTTATTGTTTTTCTTTTCATATAGTTACATACAAATATATTTATATTCCTAAGGAGTTTTTCTTAACTTTATGAAAAGTATGTTATGCTATATGCAAGATTTGGAGGATTATATCATGCCATATATAATTTGGGGGATGTTGTGCAATTGGAGATCTTTTTACCAACAAAAGTAGGTAATCACAGTACACACACATACACCAGCCCATTGTTTTATGTATATACATTTATAATGTAAACATTGCATCAGACTATCCAGTCTCTTAAACCTGAAACGTATTGAAATGCACTCTACCTATATATTAAACACCCATTCATTCAACAAATATTTATAGGGTGCGTACTATGTGCCAGGAGGTACTGTGCTTGTGATACACCCATGCGAAAACAGGTACACTCCTTCCCCTAAATATCCCTGATCTCACGGAAATAACACTATATATATTGAAATAGACAATAAATAAAATAAATATATAAAATATACAGGATGTTATGTTAAGTGCTAGGGAGAAAAACACATCATGCAAGGCCCTTTGAGACTGGAGTTTGCTGTTTTAGGGTAGCCAGCAATGAATTGGAGGTGGGGTGAATTGGGGGTGGGTTGAGTGTAGAGAGGCACGGAGGGACACGGAGGTAACTTGTGAGAGCTGAATCAGAACAGAAATAAACTCTTCGGAACCCCCCCACGCTGGGTTTATTTAATCTATAGGATGATGGGCTTATTCGATACTGATGGCTCCTGAAAAATGCATATTCCTCCTACTTTTTCTTGCAACTAGCCTCCAGCTCCTCTGGAACCTCCCCTAGAAGCCGTTGCCCCACCTGACCACCACCACCCACCCGGGCACTTGGCCGCCACGTGTGCGCATTCCCGAGCACGCGCGCAGGGGGGCGCGCGCCTCCTTCGGCCGAGCCCAGGGCCAGCCGGGGACGCGTACGCGCGTGCCCGGCCCCGCGGGCTCTCGGCAGGGACGCGGCCGGGAGGGCGGCGCGCGCCCAGCTCGGCAGCTGCTGCGGCTGGTGTGGGCGCTCACGTCAGGGCTGGGAGGAGGAAGGGGTTCGCTGTGAAGAGAGTGAGAGAGACATGAGGCAGCCAGGCAGGAAACGAGAAAGTGTTCGGCGAAGGAGTGAGTTTTGAAGACGCCCGGCGAGCAGGACCGTGCCTGCGGGAGAGCGTGGCCGCCTGGGCTCCTCGCTTCATCCGCGCGCTCTCCAGTGTCCCCTTTCAGCACCCCGAGCGGAGAACAGTTCCCCGCAGCCCGCAGAGCTTCGGCGGCCGCTGGCGGCCGGGCTACCTGGAGCCTTCCGCCAGGCTTAGGGGCACCCTCTGAGAACCCACCTTCTCTGTTGCCGTGCAAGTGAACACGAGGGGAAGCATCCGGCAACCTCAGGGAGTCCTGAAGAAGCCGAAGCAGAATGTACCAGGGACACATGCAGGTAAGACATTTCCATAGAATTGGATAGGAATCTTGGGGACTAATATAAGAGCAAGGCGGTTCACCAAGTTACTGTGGTCAAGTACTGCCTCCATACAATTCAACAAGTGAAGTGGTGCGACATGACCATGACATTTCAGTCCAGGGCTGTAGGAAAAACCAGACGGGTTTCTGAGGGTGGGTGAAGGGGAGGAAGACCTCAAAACTTCGATTAGGAAGTTTGTTTTATGTGTATTCCCTGAGCCTGTTTCTTTAAACAAGATCAAAGAATCCGAAAGGAGGAAACCTGGAGACGACCGTGTTTCCGTTGTATTCTTATTGATGCAACTCAGCATGTATGTCAACTGAAGGGCAAACAATCATAGGAAAGACAAAGCTTTTCTTTTATCATCTGCGAAGGTTCTTGACGTTTGGAACACTTTGCCACTTTCGTATTATTTTTTAAAGTGATCATTTAAAAAATGGTTTGTGCTGTATTTTTCCCACTTCAGATGATGGGACATTGTCACCTATCCCTATAGTCACAGGATGACTTAGGATGAATTTCAAACATATGTCCAAGAGGCTCTAATGTTTTTCAGAGGAGGTGCTGTCTCTGGCTATTAAAGCTCATCTGAGCTGAGCACTGCTTCTCTCTGATGTTCTCCACTCTCTTGGGCAAGATTACTTTAACCTTGACTCCAGTTTTCATTCACATAGTTGGTTCTTCCTTATAAAGGCAGGTGCATGCTTTGGGTGGAAAAAATGAAATACCAACTCAGCTTCCTAAAGTATAAACTGAGCTTTTATTTTATTTCCTTTTTTACTGTTCCTAAATGTTTTAGTCATGGACTTGATGTTTGGGCTTCCTTTCCATTACAAAGATGGTCAACTACAGTTATCATACGTGATAATTTCACTCTAGTGTATAATGTGCATGAATGTTACAAGGATGTTACTTCTGTATCTTTAGGGCAATTGAAAAACAAATAAATTGACATGTTATTGCATTTATGACTTAGTATTACCCAATATTTAATTTCTAAACCTGTGGAGAAATTCTTTTGGATTATAATCTAGTTTTATATAAAATGGTATTGTATCATATTCCAAAGTTTTATAAGAATTCTGAATCAGCACTATCAGAATTCTAAAAGCATTTCCCATACTACTGACATCATCTTGTTTTGAAAATTATTAATAGAATTATATCACAATTGTTAGACAATAATTAGTACCTGAAGTGTATTTCTAAATACATACAATAAATACTATCTGCATGTTTCTTATTAAAGCTACACTAATTGAGAAGTTAAGTAACAACCATTCAAACAATGACAGCTAAAAAATTAACAAAGGGTTTTTACCATAGTTTTATGCTTCATCTTCACTCCCAAGTATGGTACTTTGAATTTTATGTATGATCTATTTATTATCCCCAAACAGTTTCTCCACAGGAATAAAAATAGGAAGATTTTAATAAATGGAGTCAGCCCTCAGAAAACTGCTCATTCACACAAAATTCATAATTGACTACTTGGGCAATTTAATGAAACTTTCCACATAATTTTTTGTTTGAAAATATGTTTTTGTGAATGAATAATGCAAGCAACAATCTGATAAACTCAGGTAGCCCCAAAATAATTTAAACTCAATTTTCTGGATATTTAAGGGAAAGGCATTACTGAAACTTGAATTGCCCAGAATAATGTCTGATGGTTTCATTTCACTTTGAGAGAATAGACAGAATGTAAGACTCTGCATATGCCTCTGCCTTAATATTTTTTGCTTGTGCACTGCTGTAACAACAAATATGATGGCTTGCAGTAAAACTCACAAATCTTTGCTGCCAAGCTTAACTTGGAAACATTACTAAATAAAGACTGTAATCAATATGCTTGCCAAAATTTCAGAGCACAATACTTTTTTCCTATTTGCTGTTGACCATTGATATTAACTTCTAAGGCTTTACTAGTTTAGCAGCTATTAAATGATATGATCATCTGGTTGGGAATACTCCCTCCCCAAACTAAAACACTTATTACAACCTGATTTGTAATATAGCTATATTTTAAAACCCCAGTCTCTTTCCCAGAAAATAGTATTTAGCCTATGTACAAAATCCCCATTGTGTTGATACCTTTAGATTAAATAAAGAATTTTTCCTTATCGGAAACAGCATCATCTTCCTGTGCATACCTGACTCTAATCACAAGGGAGAAGAAGCATAGCCCAAACATTCCAAAATATTTGTAATTTAAAATCGGAATACATATTTGGTAAAGTGGACCAGGGATGAGCAGATTTACTAACATTTTTGCCAACTCTGGAGTTTATTTGAACACTGGTGTTACTTGGCTGATACCTTAAAACGGGAGTGCAACAGAAAATATTTGCAGTCATTAACTGTGCCTTCTAATTCTTGTCGTTTCCAAATCCAAAAGATTTTTAAATAAAATGCTTTGTAAATAGACAGTCTGAAGTAGGGGAGGTATTCACATGAAGTTTTCAAAAATTGTCTAAAACTCCTGTGGTACCTTTGTTTTTGCAACTTAACAACTTTGTAAATAAAATCTATTAATTTTGATACATATGTCTAATTCATCCAGTTTACCATAGAAACTGCATGCATTTTAGAAGCCACAAACTTTTAAAAACACAAATTTGATTTACTCTGGTAGTTCGTTAGAAGATAAAAGTTGACAAATGACAACTATTACAGATAGATAGCACAGCATAGTGGTATAGATTTCTTGGTTTCAAAGTGAATGCCACAGGTATATTTCTTAAGAGCAGGCCCAAGAGTTGTGCCATTTTTCCAGGTGCCTCACCAGTTATTTCCAGGGGGAATTCATCACCTCAGCAACTTAAGCAAAGGTTGTTTCTTTAGCAACTGTTTTAGATTTCCTTCTTTTTCCCTTTTGACCAAGGGAATCAGTGGTGTTTAAATACACTTTACCATCAGTTCTGACCAACCCTCGATTCCTAAAATAGATGACCTGTGCTCTTAAACCCTCCAATACCTCTGTGTGCTCTGCAGTGCGATGCTTATTTGTGTATGTGCATAGGAGTTAGCTCTGCCAATTAGAGCAAAATAATTGCATGTCTCTGAATGTTCCCTTAACCAAACGTTTTTCTGGAATGGTATAAATGCAAAGCAATATAATTTCAATTTTGAACTAATTTTTTTTAATTTTTAATAAAGGATCCCCAGTAGAATTTTTGTTACAAAAGTTATTTCAACTAAAACTGAGTATATTTATTACACATGAATTTTTTTCTGAATAAATTGGAAAAGAAAAAAGTTTTTTCAGAAGACAAAAAATCTGTTCATAATTGTAACTGATCTCTATGATAGGCATTGAAAACAGTCTTCTTTGACTTATTCAAACCTGCCAAGGAAAAATTCCATACCCTCTGGCCTCACAGGACATTAACTAAAGAAAATTTAAATGACAAAATTTACAAGATTATTAACAGCTCAACAAGTAGCTATTCATTTATCTTCCCCCAAAAGGGTTTTGTGTTTGTCTTAAGTTTACTTAAGCTTTTTAAAAATTTTTCATGAAGTTTGGATAACAACTTATGTTAATACATTAGGTCTGGCCACTGGAGACTCATTTGATTCACTAGAAACAACTAACATAAGGTCATAGAATGTTCTCAGCATCTATAACAGCAGTTTGTCATTAATGATACCTAAAGCAAAACTGTGAAGTAGGTAATATTTGTCATAGATATTTCCAGTTTTTAAAAAGATCCATTTTTTCCTTCTGATGCCACCATTTTCTATCCTGTGCCATTTCTTTATCAACCCTTTGCTAACAAAAACGTAGTTAATACCAATATACCACACATGCACAAACGCTACAGGGATATTTACATTTTTAGAGGGAAATCTGTGAGAATCAGGAGGCATTTTTGGGGGGAGGGGCAGAATTTGTGAGGAGAATGAGGTAATGCTAGCTTAAGGCTGGGGTTGATTGTGTTAATTTGGTCATGGATGGACATGAATTTGAGCAAACTCAGTGAGATAGTGAAGGACAGGGAAACCTGGTGTGCTGCAGTCCGTGGGGTTGCAAAAAGTCAGACTCGACTTAGTGACTGAACAACAAGCTGCTGCCCTCACCTTTTCTCTCCACTCAGCTCAAATAGTACCTGCCATTCCCCCTCAAATAATCAGTGTTGATACTCCTTGAGTGAATTTACTTCAGACATAAATGTATTGTCCAAAATTAACTAGAATTCTCTTGAAGAAAATTCATGTACGGTGAAACTGATGCTCTAAATTATGACACAAGCTCCAGCAAGATTCACAAGTGCTTCCAGTATATTTATAAGTAAATCATGCTTGTTATGAGAGTAATATTAAGCTCCTAATATTTAGAAAAATGATAATATGTATGGTATAATATTGCTGAATATTTGATTAACCCTGAAACTCTCACTCCTCAGCTATACTGGCCAACAGTTTCCTTTATAGATTTACTGTAAGAAACACAATATGTTCTTCCTAGACTTTGTTTACGGTTTATAAACATTCTTCCTAAAAACATGTGTTTGAAGGAAAAAATTCCAGCATACAAATGTTTTGACTCTAAAAACATTTTTAAAGTAAAGAATGAAAAAAAGGTTAAAACAGAACTTATTAATTTTAAAAGCCCGAGTCTCTAGTATTCCCACTACCAACGTAAGAAGCACTGAGATGTGATGTACCATGTAGTCAAAACATCTGGCAGGCTGCATTTTTACACTTTTCATTGAGCTCTCATGTTTCCAACACAGGCATAAGCTAGAGCTGTGTAAAGACTTTATATTCTAGAATTAACTTCTTGATATTTTGATAGAATAACTGGTATGCATTTCCTACACTTAGTGAAGGTACACTCCAGCCTAATGTCTCCTTATGGTACCTAAGTCCGATCTGGGTGTTTGGGGACATCTAAATATGATGTCCAGAGAAGGCAATGGCAACCCACTCCAGTACTCTTGCCTGGAAAATCCCATGGACGGAGGAGGCTGGTAGGCTGCAGTCCATGGGGTCGAGAAGAGTCAGACACGACTGAGCGACTTCACTTTCACTTCTCACTTTCATGCATTGGAGAAGGAACTGGCAACCCACTCCAGTGTTCTTGCCTGGAGAATCCCAGGGATGGGGGAGCCTGGTGGGCTGCCGTCCATGGGGTCGCACAGAGATGGACATGACTGAAGCGACTTAGCAGCAGCAAATACGATGTCATTTCAAATACACCAGTAAAGAACATAGAGTTGCCGAGTTTTCTGAAAAATAAAACCTCTTTATGATTCAGACTTCGTGGAAGGGAAAAATCATCTTTAGCCTGTAACCCGTGGATCAGAGAGCAGATGCTATGAATTGGGGGTTACATCTCTTTCAGAGACCCCTTCCTTCATCTCCACCTCACTCACCCACTTCTCACCCCTTCTCACCTATGCTGTCCCTAGGAATACCAAACAGAAGACTTTCTCCCCAGCCTGTTAAGAAATATCTTTATATCTTATATATTATTATGTTATACAGAATATAAACAGGAAGATAGCTAATATCCTATTGGTTGACTATCATGACCATTACTAATTGTTCAGAGCCCAAGGTCTAACACAGCACACTGTCAGGATTGTCTTATAATGTTGTTTTTCATGTATAAATATGTTATTTGTGACATAGAAGACACCTGCATTATAAGAGGAAAATGTTCTTTGTCAATTAATGATTCTTGGCTAATTGGATATCTATTAAAAAAAAAGTAAATCTTGACTTCTATTTTGCATGTACATAAAAGTCCATGTCAAGTAGGTTAAAATAAGAGAAAATATTTATGACCTCGCAGGTAGGCAGTAAACATGTAAGAGAACATTTACCAGTAGCTGTTTTAATTTCCTTGTTTACTCTTTCTATTATCTGTGTCATTTTGTGGACTGTTTTTATTGATTGATTTTTATCTTCATTATGAGCTGTGTTTTTCTGCTTCCTTGTATGCCTGGTACATTTTGATTGGATGCCAGACATTGTGAGTTTTACATTGTTGGGTGCTGGATTTTTTTTTTTAATTCTTTTTTTTTTAAGTTTTATCTTTGGACACAATTAATATACTCAGAAACAGTTTTATCATTTCAAGGTTTGCTTTTAAGAATCCTTACATGATACCAGAAGCTACCAAAGTATTTTCGTCTAGGGCTGATTGTCCTGTTTACTGTGGTACTATCCTTTTGAGTACTTTATCTGACGTCCTACTCATCCGAAGATTTCTTGACTTGGCTTTGGGAATGTGGACTCTTTATAACCCCATGTGAGCTCTAAGAATTTCTCTGCCTGCTCCTTTCTGATGGTGTAAGGGTCATTTTCTCACATACGTGGTCAGAACTCAGTGGAAAACAGAGGAGGAAGCCCCTGCATTTCTCCAGCATTCTCCCTCTGTTCAGACTTCTCCCTACTACTCTGCCCTGTGTATTCTAACACCTGGGCCTCCTAAACCCTCCACTCTGTCTCCTCAGCTTATTGAGAGTATAAGAGTTTTGGGGGGTTCTTGCTTCCTACATTATGTCTGGAAAACTTTTTCCTGGCAGTAGGCTAGGGCAATTATAGGACTCACTTTGTTTTCCTTCTCTCAAGGATCCGATCCTGTAAGGCTTTTTTTCTCAGTGTTTAATAACCATTTGTTTGTATATTGTCTGTTTTTTTCCCAATTTTATTGAGAAATAATTGACGTACCGCACTATATAAGTTTAAAGCATACAATATGATAGTTTGATTTACTTATATTGTGACGCAGGTTCAGTTACCATCCATTTTCTTGTGTAGATACAATAAAAAGAAAGAAGGGAAAAAGGAAAAATTTCTTTCTTGTGACGAGAGTTCTTAAGATTCACTGTAACAACTTTCCTCTATGTCAGATAGCAATGTTAGCTGTAGTCCTCATGTTGTGCATTACATCCCTAGTATTTATCCTGTAACTGCAAGTTTGTGCCTTTTGACTACCTTCCTCCAGTTGCCTCTCCCCTCCCCTCTGCCTCTGGTAACCACAAGTCTGAGTTTATTTGTTTGTTCTTAGTTTCCACATATAAGTGAGATCATACAGTATTTGTCTTTCTCTGAGTGACTTATTTAACTTAGCATAATGCCTTCAGAGTCCATCCATGTTGTTGCAAATGGTACAATTTCCTCATTTTTATGACTAATAAAATTTTATATATGTGTGTGTGTGTGTATATATATATATATATACCACAACTTCTGTAACCATTTATCTACCAATGGACACCAGTAATTTTCATGTCTCAGCAGACATGAAATAGTGCTCCTCTGAACGTGAGGATGCTGATATTTTTTGAGTTAGTGATTTTGTTTCCTTTGGATGTATTCCCCAAAATGGAATTGCTGGATCATATGGTAATTCTACTTTTACATTTTAAAGGTCCTCCATATTGTTTTCCATAGTTATTATACTGATTTGCAATCCCACAACAGTGTACAACAGCTCCCTGTTCTCCACATTCACACTAGCATTCGTTATTTCTTGTTTGGGGATGATGACCATTCTAACAAGTATGAGATGATAGCTCATTATGGCTTTAATTTGCTTTTCCCTACTACCTAATGTTGTTGAGCATCTTTTCGTGTACCTGTAGGCCTTCCTGTACCTTTTCTGGAGAAATGTCTACTCGGGTCCTTTCCCCATATTTTAATTGAGCTATTTGGGGTTTTTTTGCTATTGAGTTATATAAGGTCTTTATATATTTTGAATATTAACCCTTTATCACATATAGTTTGCAAAATTTTTTTTCCAGTTACATAGATTTTCTTTTCACTCTGTTGATGGTTTCTTTTGCTGTGTGTGCAGAGGCTTTTCTAGTCTGATGAGGTCCCACTTGTTTATTTTTCATTTTGTGGCTTGTGCTTTGGATGCCATACCATCATTTTTGACTGATCTGTGTTAGTACTGTCATACTACTTCTCCTATTAAAATTCCATTAGATAAATGACCATTATCACTCTCCATGTGAGATTTCACTAGACTTATCATCTTTATTATTTTTAGACAATGACCATTAAAAATTTTACAGGTGAAAAATAATGAGCTCATATAGATAGGTAACATTTGCTTAGCCACCATTTCATTAAAGAGAAACCCACAGAACTCTGCCAGCAGCTTTCAAATGGGGGTGAACCTGAGCCAGGCAGGAGAGTTTGCATTGCAGGTACATATACAAGTCCCCAAAGTCCCTGCTCATACATAGGAACCACCCTGAAAAGCCAGACAAACCCTGTAAGTAGGAGTTGGTGTAGCAAAAACTTTTTTTCCAAACAGAATGCCATATGGTCATCTATAACTCATGGAGATTCTAACAGCTGATTGGTGGTATTATGATGCCAGAAATCTACCTAGGGAGCCACAGAATTCCCACTCCCACTGAGCTTCTTAAAAACTATGCAGTTTTTAAAGCCACTGGTATGGTAGAGGAATTCAGAACCATTTCAGATGAGTAATCATAGAAGGAACTAGGGATGTTTGGCTTGGAAAGTAAAGACTCGAGGAGATCATGATGACTTTATATAAATATTAGAATGGATTTTATGTAAAAAGGGAATAGTCTATACATCCTTGAGGGTTAAAACTGGTACCCTAGCAGGGTGAGATAAAGTTTCCTCAAAGCAATGACTGTGAGAAGACCCTGGATACAGTACCCCATTCTCAACTATAGTGAGCTGCCTGCTTGGAGATGGAAGAGGCCAAGAGTAAAGGGGAGCCGAATGGGAGCAGGGCACAGTATCCTTGTGCATATGCAGGCCTCTGACCCAAGACCATTATGCCTGTGGATGAAAGTACTGAAAAGCACCATGAAATGGCATGTGTGTTTGGGTATGCATGTCTGTGTGGCCCACCCAGAATGGTTGTAGTCGACTGAAGTAATGACCTAAAATAAGCAAAACCCAGTGTGTTCTGGGGGAAACATTCCCTGGTTTCTTGAAAGTATATAGGCAAGCATCAGACAGAGGCATGCCAGTGCCATGATGCAAAGTGATCAAAACTAGTGAAAAGTCTGAAAATACAGAACCTTGTCAAGATGAGAAACAGGAAAACATTTAAACCTCTTAAGATGAAGCTGCTGGAGCTGCAAAATATGTTTTCACCTCCTTTCACACGGGTGTTAACTGTAACATATGAAATGGTGTCTTCTGATCACGCTGGGATGTAACATCTGATTGGACAGGTGATTATGTGCACATGAACGATCTGGGAGCTGGTTGAAAAATGCAAAATCTCAGGTCCTTCTTCAGACCTACTGAATCTGAAACTGAATTCTCCAATATACCCATGATTTTTACACACATTAACATTTAGGGTGCAGTGATCTGAAAACATCTGCATAAAGAACAGGAGCTGACCTATTGCACTGAGGCCTTAGCAAAAAGCTTGATTCTTGAATAATTTTCTGACATCACAGAGGCACAATGATGAGGTACCTGACAGAGGAGCTGGCAAGAACAACTACCACAGCTGTGGGTGAATAAAATTTCTTTCTTATATTCCTATCATAACCTCTACCAGTTATACTGGTTATACTTTTTCCATCTGGAGAAAGCTCAGCAAACCTATTATGTTCCAACTGAATAAAACAAAATTTTAAATATTTAAAGAACTATTATGTCTTCATCCTATTAAATCTTTTCTGCTCCAAGATAAATAGCCCAGTTCACTCAATCGTTTCTCATAATGACATTTCTGATGTTTTAATGGTTCCATGAAAGTATGGCCCTCTGAACAAGACACACAGCTCAAGATGTGATCTACCAGGGCCATGCACTGTGACATTACTTATCTCTTGGGAAAGACATCTATTCAGACAGCTGCTATAGCATCTTTAGACTAAATTGCCCTCTAAACTGTTCTGATGCTTTACCGGTGTTAGGTCTTTATACCAGAATCATCTTGAATCCAAATATGCTCATTAGAATATTCTAGGCTAACAGTTCCTTATGTATTCAAAAATTGCAATAATGTTTAGTTTTGAGGTCCCAGAATCCTGTTTGAAGGACTCTTGAAATTGTTTTGTTCAATCATCTCATTTCACAGATGAGGAGACTGAGGTTGAAGAAAATAAGATACTTGCTCAAAAAGTCCCATATAACTTAGCAGAACTAGTACTGGCATGAAAGCTGCCTTCTACTAGTGTGTTACTCCCATTACACTACTATTGTTTCGAATTACAATAAAAAAATCTAAGGGAAAAGTAAGCATTATAATAAACTGCTAGATGTTTTCAAATGTTCAATGTTAGGCATTTAGTCACAAAAAAAAATATGTCTTCCTGCTTTTTAGCGTAACTATTTAATTTTTTATCTTTTTTATTTTTAAAAATTCTTATTTTATGTTGGAGCATAGATGATTAACAATTAACAATGTTGTATTGACATAGTTTAATTGATTAAAAATGTTTTATTAGTTGATTAACAAGGTATATAGCAAAGTGACTCAGTTGTATCTATTCGTTTTCAAATTCTTTTCCCCATTTAGATTATTACAGAATACTGTGCTATATAGTAGGCCCTTATTAGCTCTCTGTTTTAAATATAGCAATGTGCACGTGTCAATCCCAGAGTCCCAGCCTGTTCCTTCTCCCCGTTCTTGCCTGCTGGTAACCACAAATTCATCCTCTAAGTCTGTGAGTCTGTTTCATAAATAAGTTCATTTGTATCATTTTTTAGAGTCCACATATAAGTGATATCACATATTTGTCTTTCTCTAATTTACTTCACTTAGCATGATAATCTCTAGGTCCATTCATATGACTGCAGAAGGCATTGTTTCATTACTTTTAATGGCCGAGTAAGATTTCATTGCACATATGTACCACATCTTCCTTACCCATTCATCTGTCAGTGGACAGGTTTGTCCATTTAGGTTGCTGCCATGTTCTGGCTATTGTAAACAGCACTGCCATGAACACTGGGGTGCATGTATCTTTTTAAGCCATGTTTTCCTCCAGGTATATGCCCAATTTTTAGCTTCTTAAGGAATCTACTCAAATTGAATATATAAAATATATAATAGGTCAGATATTTTATATATTCAATTTGAGTAGTCATTTGTTTGGCTGATGATATTAAAAAAGTCTAGTCTGTAAATCTGTTTTAAAAGTAGAATGAAGTGTGAAAACCTGTATCATTTTTATTTCCTAAAAGTGTTCCTCACTGTCTCTCCTTGGACTGATTAGATTGACCATTTAAGTGAACTGGTTTGATAGGTTCTTAGAACTAGTTGCCTAGATATACAAGTAAATCTATCAGGCTTTCTTAGCTGTTAAGTGACAGAACACAACTGTGGCTCATTTAAGCATAAAGGGAATTTATTAGAAGTATATTTGAACATATAAGCATAAACAATTGATAAGCATAGAAAGAATGATAGAAAAATCACCACTTTTGCAATCATAGTAAAAATTGATCCAAGAGAGAGAATAAATGATCATTGGATGCTAAATCTGATGAAGGGGGATTTGAGTATAAACAGGATTTACATGACCTCAAAATGTCACCCAACTAAATTATAAAACAAAAAATAGTGCCTTTCCCATGGAGAAACTTCACCCTAAGTAACCAAAGTCAACATCACCAATAAGGTGATCAACTGAATGTCCATCTCTGGATGCAATGCCCTGAGAAGGACACATCACTCCTGTGAGGATGCAAAACTTGCCTCTAATCATGAGAAAATCTCAGATAAATCTAAAATGAGAGATATTCTATAAAAAGTAGCAGATTATGTTTTTTTTTAAATGTCAGTATCATGAAGAACAAAGAAAAACTGAGATGTTTACAAATTAAAAGGAGACTAAGGAGACCTGAAAATGCAGTATGTGATCATGGACTGGATCTTGGACTGGGAAACAAAATTGTCATAAAGCACGGCGTTGGCACAACTGAAACCTGAATATGGTCTGGAGGTTAGATTGGTGTTAGTGTCATATATATTGATTGATATATGATAACAATGGCAGGAGAATATCTTTGTTCATATGAAATACATGCTGTAATATGAAGAATTATAGGGGCGTAGTGTAGGTAGCCTACTCTCAAGTGATTTGGAATAATGAAAATAATAATATGCATGATATTAAATATGATTGCCTATATAAAGAGAGAAAAAGCACAAATATAGCATAATGTTAGAAATTGGTAAGTCTGGGAAAAGGGTATTATAAGAGTCCATTGAACTTACAATGGTATTACAAAATACATAAGTATTATAAGAATACTTACAATTTTTATGTAGGCTTGAGATTATTTCAAAGTAAAAAGGTTTTTTTAATGTTTTTGAAAAACACCCCTAGAACTAGACTCTAGATGGAAGGACCATGAAAACCCCATGCTGGAGCTTCAGCTGCTGCCCCCCACTGCCAGGGTGAATGTTCTCCCATGCCTGTGTGCCCCCAGGTCTCCATTTAACGTGGGCTCAGGTGATGCTGCTTGGTGGAGCTGAGATTACACTTCCATATGCTGTCTGCAAGGTAGTCTAGGAAAGTGCATGTCTGCTTACCACCAAGATTCCAGAAGTGGACAGTTTCCCAAATATAGGATGTAGATTTGAGAAAGTTAAAAAAATTAAAAAGCCAATGTTCAGTGTAACATACTAGAGATGTTGTTTAAAAGTCAAATAGACACCTCTCTATCTCGAGTTAACGAGTTTAGTTGGCCTTGAAGAATAAGAGTTAAAAGAAAATAATTCTCTTTAAGCCCTGTGCTCATTTGGCACTACCTGCCTTTACATGGGAGAAGGAAAAGGCAACCCACTCCAATATTCTTGCCTAGAGAATCCCATGGACAGAGGAGCCTGGTGGGCTGCTGTCCAAAGCGTCTCACAGAGTCGGACACAACTGAAGTAACTTAGCGTGCATGCATGCATTGGAGAGGGAAATGGCAACGTGCTCCACTATTCTTGCCTGGAGAATCCCAGGAACAGGGGAGCCTGGTGGCCTGCCACCTATGGGGTTGCACAGAATCAGACACGACTGAAGCAACTTAGCAGCAGCAGCAGCAGCAGCAGCCATTACATGTAGGAGAATACAGCAAAGCTAGACTATATTGGTTTATTAAACCATGCAGCAAAGAAGAGCAGAATGACCGCTCATCAGCGTCCATCTACTGCTCACTTCTATTTTTTTGAGAAATTAGAAAGAGCTCTGTGAAGAATTTGGTAATTGATCAGGGAATTAAAATACATATCCTGTACTTTAGTTATAAGAACACTTTTTCTTCATATGTAAGAATTTAATGTGGAAAACTGGACGCATTATTGTTTCATAGTCATCCAAAGAATGATTATAATATAGATGCCCTATGCATTTGAGTCATTAATACTGATATGCAATCTATTATGTAAGTCTTTCATAAGATTTATATAAGAGAAAAACAAAGTGTTCTTAAAACACTTTTTAAAATAAAGCTTGGGGCAAGATTAAATTACAATAGAATCTTGGAGATATAAAGCTCTTTAGAGTTCACAGAGCACAACTTTGTCATTTCACCTTTGAGGAAACTGAGAGCTAGATCTTGATGGCTTAGACTTCTGTAATTAATTGCCTTCCCCAAAAATGAGAGGGGTGGGGAAAGGATGCTGAAAGGCTTTGATGGCATGCATCAGACATTGCTTCATGATTCCTTACATTTGAAGAGACTGCAGAAACAGACTGCTTAAGAGCTTGGGCTCGAGGTCAGACATCAATTTCAAATCCTACTTCACCATATATTATCTGTGGGATCTTGCTCTTACGACTTATCCTCACTAAACCTCACTTTCCCCGTCTGTGGCAAGAATATAATAAATGTACCCATATGTTGTGATGACTTTTTAAGGATTTACTCTTAATTTTTTTTAATTGAAATACAGTTGATTTACAACATTGTTTTAGTTTCAGGTATACAGCAAAGTGGTGATATATATATATTTTATTCTTTTTTAGATTCTTTTCCATTATAGATTATTATAATATATTGCATATAGTTCCCTGGGCTATACTGTAGGTCCTTGTTGTTTGTGTATTTTATATATAGTAGTATATACCCATTAATCCCAAACTCCTAATTTAGCCCTCCCCCCAGTTTCTGCTTTGGTAACCATAAAGTTTATTTTCTATGTCTGCAAGTTTGTTTTTTAAATAAGTTCATTTGTATCAATTTTTCATCAGTATATTTTATTGAAGTGTAGTTGATTTACTGTGTATTAATTTCTGCCGTACAGTAAAGCGGTTCAGTTATACTTATATCTACATTCTTTTTAATGCTCTTTTCCATGATAGTTTATCATAGGATATTAAATATAGTTCTCTGTGCTATACAGTAGGACCTTATGGTTTATTTATCCTATATATAAAAGCTCACATCTGCTAACCCCAACCTGCCATTTCACTCCTCCTCCAACCTCCTCCCCCTTGGCAACCACCAGTCTATTTTCTATGTATATGATTCTATTTCTGCTTCATAGACAGGTTCATTTGTGTCATATTTTAGATTCCACATATAAGTGATATCATATATTTGTCTGACTTACACCACTTAGTATGATAATCTCTAGGTCCATCCATGTTTCTATAAATGACATTATTTCATTCTTTTTTATGTTGAGTAATATTCTATTGTCTGTATACACCACACTTTATCCATTCATTTATCAATGGACATTTAGGCTGCTGCCATGTCTTGGCTATTGTAAATAGTGCTGCTATGAACATTGGAGTGCATATATCTTTTCAAAATAGAGTTTTCATCTTTCCTGACTATATGCCCAGGTGTGGGATTGCTGGATCATATGGTAACCGTTTTCTAGTTTTTTAAGAAATGTCCAGTGTTCTCCACAGTATCATGGATTAACTGACCATAAGTGCATGGGTTATTTGCTGGGCTTTCTATCCTGTTTCATTGATCTGTGTTTCTGTTTTTGTGCCAGTACCATGTTGTTATTGTTTAGTTGCTAAGTCATGTCCAACTCTTTGCAACCTTATGGACTGCAGCACACTAGGTTTCCCTGTCCTTCACCATCTCCTGGAGTTTGCTCAAACTCATGTCCATTGAGTCAGTGATGCCATCCAACCATCTCATCCTGTGTCAGTCCCTTCTGCTCCTGCCTTCAATCTTTTCCAGCATCAGGGTCTTTTCCAGTGAGTCAGCTCTTCACATCAGGTGGCCAAATTATTGGAGCTTTAGCATCAGTCCTTCCAATGAATATTCAGGACTGATTTCCTTTAGGATGGACTGGTTTAATCTCCTTGCAGTCCACAGGGTTCTCATGAGTCTTCTCTGGCACCACAATTCAAAAGCATCAATTCTTCGGTGCTCAGCTTTCTTTATAGTCCAACTGTCACATCCATACATGACCACTGGAAAAACCATGGCTTTGACTATATGGACCTTTGTCAGCAAAGTGATGCCTCTGTTTTTTAATATGCTGTCTAGGTTTGTCATAGCTTTCCTTCCAAGGTGTAAGCATCTTTTAATATCATGGCTGCAGTCACTTCCACTGTGATTTTAGTGTCGAAGAAAATAAAATCAGTCATTGCTTCCACTTTTCCCCTTTTATTTGCCATGAAGTGATGGGACGATGTCATGATCTTAATTTTTTGAATATAGAGTTTTAAGCCATCTTTTTCACTCTCCTCTTTCACCCTCATCAAAAGTCTCTTTAGTTTCTCTTTGCTTTCTGTCATTGAAGTGGTATCATTTGCCTATCTGAGATTGTTGATATTTCCCCTAGCAGTCTTGTTTCCAGCTTGTGATTCATTCAGCCCAGCATTTCACATGATATACTCTGCATATAGTTAAATAAACAGGGTGACAGTATACAGCCTTGACATACCCCTTTCTCAGTTTTGAACCAGTTTCTTGTTCCACGTCCAGTTCTAACTGTTGCTTAGACCCACACACAGATTTCTCAGGAGACAAACCAGTACTTGAGTATACTATAGCTTTTAGTATAGTCTGAAGTTCTAGTTCTGTGAAAAATGCCTTTGGTCATTTGGTAGGATAGCTTTTATGTTTTACAGAAATAGCAAAGTGTTTCGTATATATTATATGTGGAAGAAGAAGTTTAGCCACAGCAGTGCCTATTATATTTGGTTGTTTACGATGGTGACAGATGCTTGATTTTCTTCTTCTCTCACAGTTCTGGATTTTTTTTTTTTTTTTTGCATTTCCACATAACAGAACTCTTGCCTTCTGTACACTGACTATTTCCTCATCCTTTACATTCCACCCAAATGTTATCTCCTCGTGAGTGCTGCCCTGTGCCTGCACCACCACCCACTCACCTCCCCCCCCCCCACACACACACACAGTGAAGAATTAGGAACATCTTCCTCAATGCTTACTTAGCATCTTATATCCATCACTAATACCATAATTAACATTTAGCTTTAATTATTTATTTTTGTCTCCCCAACTGTTTGTAAGCCCATCTGTAGCAGTGACTATATATGCAGTACATTTTTATATCCCTGGAGACTAGTAGTGGTAGGTACATATATATTGATGTAGTTTTTCTTGAATGAATGAAAGAATGAATTGGTGAATGAACGAATGAAAGAATGGAACAATGAACAATTGTAATACTCAGAAGAGTCCTTTACTATCCCGAATAAGGACTCCAAAGTGCAATTGGCATGGTCTTTCTGATTCTAAGACACAGAGGCCCCAGAAACTGGTTTATTCCCATGAGTTTCAGGGAGGAATACATATCAAGTGAGTTTCCACACAGTTGAAAGAGAATCAATTACAGGGAAACCTTATAAACCTTATAATTAGATTGCCACTGTAATTAAGCAACACTTCGCTGTCAAAGCAGTCTACGCTGTTTAATGGGTTCAAATTTTTAAAGCCTGAGGACAGTTTGGGGCTGCAGATTTAGAAATATAATAGATTCTCCTAATGGTTTCTATCTATATCTCTAACTAGCCAAGGTCACTTGGAATTAGAATCCATGCCTCTAGCATTCTAGGCACCTCCTTACCACTTCAGCTAGTTGTCAATAGTGATTTTGGTAATAGTGCTAACACATACATCCCTGAGACTGCTGAGACAACAGAACATCATCATTAAAACTGTTCTACAAGGACATCTTGTTTATACCCAGTTATAAGTTTTGCTTACATCTCTAGCCCTAACCTTTCCAGTTACACATACACACACACAGACCCATTTTTCCAGGAATCCAAGGAAGGAGCCACACTCACAATGGTCATCCAAGGGACATGTCTATTTTGTGAGCCTGTCTGAATACAGATATCTTATTATGTCTTCCATAGTTAGTCTGGTATGGGAGCCTCAATTTTGAAGGAATATTTCTTCTGATTCAGAGACACAGATTCAAAAATCACATGTCAAAGTTCTCTCTAATAGGAGAGGGGAAATAACTATGATAATGACATGTACCATCTAGGGGCAGACTATAAAAGAGAACCTCTCTGAGTGGGCTGAATGCATAAACATTCTCCTTTTCCCTGGAGGACACAATCCCACACCCAGGCACATGATTTGGCAAGTGGAGTTAGAGGGTTGAGTTTCAGACCTGACTTGTGCTCCCTGATCCAGATATCCTTGGACAACCAATATGTACAACCAAATATATGTGTGTGGGGGCAGGGTGGAGAGGTGTATAATGAAAAGTAGAGAAATGAACTCAGTTTTACCAAAGATAATCAAACACAGATTGGATGTGAGTTTGCTAGTCTTTCTGAAAAATGGTTGGCTTAGAATATTTCTGGCTTTCCTTCCAGCTCTAGGATTTTATTATTTTCAGGCTCTTAATTAATGATCCAATGCATCTCTAAGGGTTTGATAGGGGCAGATTTTTCCAGTTTACTTATAACCACATCATGGGAAATAAATTCAAAAGCTTTCCTAACATCAATATACTTGTTATTTCCTATGAAACCAAAGATCAACCTCTCATAATTCTTTAAGGGAGTGCTTCTTGGGAGGACCCTGCTCTACTTCTCTTCCCCATTCTGAAAATAACAAGAGATATTTTTTGACACAGCCACCCCCAATATGGCAGAATTGTCAGCTGTGATAGAATACTGATTATTTCTACTACAATAGTCACTTTTTGTGAGTGCCTCATAAAAGTTAATCTCTAAAATGCTTCAGTGAGGTTGGCAAAGGATGGATAGTTTATCTTTGTCATGCTGATAAGGAGAATGCAGCTCACAGGCTTTGACTGTCTCACCCAAGATTCTACATCAAATCGCTTCGAGACTGAAGACCAGAATCTGGGTCTTCAAATCTTTATTTCTTGAGCCCACATAGCAAATTCAGGCCATGTCTCCACATCAGTAACTCAGCTATTGCAGAATGACTCAACTAACAGGGGACAAAAGGATTTCACAAGTTTTCTGGAGCATTGCATGGCCTTAGAGGGTAGAAATCTCTAATGCATTCTTCCTGCCGCTTATGCAAGACAGATACTAAATCCATACAGCTCTGTCAATTCTCTGAACTCAACATCTGTATATATTAACTTAGTCCCTTGAGACTACCTTTGTCTATGATGGGTATACTCTCCTAGTGGAGTACAAACAGCTGTGGACGTCAATCTTTTTGTGCAGAAAGCCTCCCTAGAATCAGAAATACCCAGGAAGCCTGGAAAACAGTAAGGCAATGGGATTAACTCAAACTCAAAAATCCAATGTAGAGTCACTCTGTGTTGTATGAGTAGAAGCAAAATCCTGGATTGAATGTACAAATTAAATCTAAATGTCCCCCCACCCTTAAAATTTGTAACTCACCTAAATATTTTACTTTTATGTTTTATTTTGCACTTTGCTCTTATAAAAATTCTTACTTTAAGACTTTAACCTCTGTTAAACACATCACTACTTATTTGGGGGAGCTCTCTTAACTTCTTCTGCTCCTAGAGATTAATTTTTTGCAGGGAAAGAGAAAATACAAGTTTTCTTGAAAGAGAGCTCCTCAATGGCAGGATCAAGATTACTAGAATTATGCATAGATTTTACTAATCTCAACTGACATTAAAATATCTACTTAAAATAGAATCACCATTCCCTAATTTCTTTAAATTAATTTTAAACTTTCCATTGCTTTAAGAGTGGAAGGTCAAGAAATAACATTATAAAAATCAGAATGTAATAGTATTGATCAACTAATATAATATAAAATTTAAAGTACCAAAATAAAAATCATGCTTTCTTTTTAGCTGATTTTGTTAAAATTAATTTTTTCAGAGATTGACTTCTAGCACATTCATGTGATCATGTCCTGGTTTCAGAATCAATGAGGAAAAAATGTAAATGTTTTATGTTATATCAAGGAAGCACTAATCTAACTAATCACCTAGTTAAAAATTAAAGTAAAAATATTCTGTTCCTGGGCTTTCCTGGTACCTCAGCTGGTAAATAATCTGCCTGCAATGCAGGAGACCCCAGTTCAATTCTTGGGTAGGAAGTTCCTCTGGATAAGGGATAGGCTACCCATTCCAGTATTCTTGTGCTTCCCTGGTGGCTCAGACAGTAAAGAATCCTCCTGTAATAAGGGAGATCTGGGTTTGATCCATGGATTAGGAAGATCCCCTGGAGGAGAGCATAGCAACCCGTCCAGTATTCTTGCCTGGAGAATCCTCATGGATAGAGGAGGCTAGCAGGCTACAGTCCATGCGGTCGCTAAGAGTCAGACATGATTGAGTGACTAAGCACAGCACAGTACATTCTGTACCTAGCTTCTCGAAAATTATTATTTTACCTGTGGCTTGTTCTGCACATAATTCTGCCATCTTTAATAAATGTTTAAATAGTCTATTTTCAGGTAGAGAAATATTAAAGTAACTAAGCTGAAAACATAGTTAATCTGGCATTTATGCTCAGCCTAAATGTGTATCTACAAACCAATTATTTCTTTCCAACTAAATACCAGTACCACTACCTGACCAACTCTACCTGATCCAGCTCAACATGTTCCAAGTCAACATGTTCCAAACTGAATTCATTATCACTACCAAGAACCTCCAATAAAGCCTGCCTCTTTTGATTTCCTGGATCATTTAATAATGCCACCACCTACTCAATTACCTGTGTTGGAAACCTGGGAACCATCCTCTCCTCTTTCTCCCTCATCCAATCTTCTTTCTCTCTCACTCCCCAAATTAAATCTAAATGCTCCAGGACTTACTCCCTAATGCTCTTGTATCTGCCTTGTCTCTCCATCCACATAGTCACCATCTTAGAAAACGCTACTGTCTTGATCTGAAGAGTCACTCTGACTCCTCAACTAGTCCCTTTGCCGCTAGGGTCACATATATCTCACTGTCCTCTTTGCTACAGCATTAATTTCATGTATCACGTTTATATTTAAACTCCTTTCAAGGTACACCATCATCTGTAACAGTATTTTCCCAAGTGCAGTCTTCTCTAGAAAAGTTGTCTAGAATGTTTGTTATATTTAAACGCCTTTCAAGGTATACCATCATCTATAACAGCATTTTTCCAAGTGCATTCTTCTCTAGAATAGTTATCTAGAATATTTGTTAAAAATACAGATAACTGGAACCTACTACAGCCATTGAATGAGACCCCATGCAGATAAGGGCTGGGAATCTGCATTTTAACACTCTGCAGGTGAATTTCATGTACACTGATATGTGGAAAACACTAACCTCCAAAACATGTGACCTGTGAGGTCTTCCTATCTGGTCTTCTCATCTACAGTTTCCCCATAAGCACCCTAGTCTTGTCTTGCCCAACTTTGGTATTTCCTCAAACTGCACACATGCTTCCATACCTCTGGCCTTTTCTAATGATGTTCCTTTATCAGAACACCTACTGTTTCATCTATTTGGTTAATCCTTGCTCACCCTTCAAAATTCAGTTAAAGGAGTTAAAGGTTTTTTCCTATAAGGACTCTTCCCTGAGTCTCCAGGGCTGAGATAGATGCCCTCCTCTTTGCTCCCCTAACCTGTGCAGACCTCTGTCTCACATCCTCTCACACTGCTTTGTAGTGAGTTCTCTTGACTGTGTCTTATTCATCTTTTTAACACACTTAGCACAGAATCTGCTCATGATAGGTGAACAGTGCATGTTAGATTAAATGAATCATAATTCATCTTTTAATTAGCTTGAATTAATCCATTTGGCTTGAGTTAAACTTCTGGAGATTCCTATAGACCAGTATAGATTGAGAATCTTATCTGGGCTCTTTGAAGATAGAATTAAATTAAATTATGAAAATAGAATAGTCCCTTTAAAAACCAATTAATCCTAAGTGATACATTCACATTCCTGTCTGATTAATAACAAAATGGGAGGGGGAAGGTGTGAGGAACCAAAGAAATAGTATGAGCCAGTAGGCCAAGAATTGGATCCCAGGCCTCTTTCTGCCCTTACTAGTGAGTGATATGGGGAACACCTCTTAATCTCTGTGACTCCCAATTTTCTCATCTACAGAAAGATTAATAGAATCTTAATCTTTCCTTGAACTATTATTTTATAACTCTAAACTGAAATTTAGTGAATTAGCATTTTGATATATTATTTAATACAATAAAAAACAATTTCAATAAATGAAATTGGGTTTGGGGAGGAAAAACCTATTGATCCAAATTTACCATAACATTAGGCTAGTATTATCTTTAGTCTGTTTTTTTCTACTTGGTTGTAGTATTTGGTCATGTGGATTTGAATTTTTCTTTTGTCAGTTAATTGTATGATGTGCTTAATACATGAAATAATAATATGTTTTTATCCCCATGAATTATACTATCATGAGTTAAATTAATGTCACAGCATTATTTGACTAAGTAGATGATCTTCGTATTTTCCTGATGGTTTCTAAGACATAGGAAAAATTTTTGAGTGAGGTATTAATCTACCTGTGTGACCTTGGACAAGTGATTGAACCTCTCTGAGCATCTCAGAGTAGAAAGCTAAAGTATGTAATAAGACAGCTTGATTTCTTGATTTCTGACTTTTGACAACAAGAACACAGGTTTGTTGCCAAATTTTAACCCTGGATTCTCTGCTTAAGAAATATCTTTATATTATTGAGAGTGAAAAGGGGTTGCTGCCAGTATCCAGTTAAAACAGTGTCTCATTAAAACAGAGACAAGCACTCCCCCTTTTAAAAAACTCTACAATAAGATTATCATAATGGAAATTATACCCTCAAACCAATTGATGGACTCAGTTAATTGAAGTGAGACATATTTCTATTTCCTCTTATCTATTTCATTTCTTCAGTGAGCCCCAAAGAAATACAGATGTTGGTGTGCTGCTCATCTGATACAGCTGCAGAGACTATATAAACTGCCTTTGGTAGAGGGAACTCTAGGGACAGGTATGATAAGTAAAAATGGGAAACTGGACCTTAAAACTATGCTGATCACTCTGAAAATTTAGAACAAGGAGACCTTGTTAATCAAAAGTAGAGATCAGAAACTACTGATCGAAGTGCTAAGAATTCTCTTTTATAGGAAGCTAGCAAGTTTAATATCTGGAGGAGTGGAAGTTTTTTTTAATAATGTTGATTTATTAGAGAACCAAAAAAAAGCTGATCCAATGGGATGAATATGCATTTATTCATGCATCCTTTAAGTTAGCATAATTGTACAATTGAATTACAATCCACATAAAGAAACTAAAATCAGGAGACTGAGAGTTCAAATTCTTAACTTTATTCCCAACTCTATGTGGCTTTAAATGGCCTATTCAATCCATTCTCAGGCCCTCTCCACAGCTTGCAGGATGCTACCCCAGTTAGTAGGGGAAAAATTGTTTGTTGCTTCTTCCTTCTCACTTCCCACCCCTTTATACATACAAGTAAAATAGACACCAAATACACAGAGCTAAAAGAAGTGCTTTCTTCTTATTGACCATTCATACCTGACCATAAAATGTGTTAGTTACACTGATCTCTGTGGCTCCAAATTCCTTTTCAAAAGGGCAACCCAGAAACAGCTCTGCTGTCCTGAATCACAAGAGAAATCCCAGACAACTTGAACAGACTGAATCTGCAACAATTTCCAAGAGTCTTCCAGAGGCAGGGGGAGCCCTTTGAGAAGCAGAGCAGCTGGACGTCACCAGCCAGGACAGGCAGGCAGGCGTGGAGCACAAGCTTGCTCCCAATGGTCTAAATGCTGTGCCTCAAGCCTTCTGTGAGGTGACTGCTGCTCTTCAGAGCAGCAATGGTCTCCTATCCCAGGGAACAAGGTCTCCAGGCCAACTGAAGATCTTCTCCTTCTTCTCCTAAAAACAGACCAAACAAAAAGCGAGTCTGGAAAGAGCTGCACGGTCACAAATGTTTACATTGTCTTTAACTGAAACTTTTCACTAAAAAAAGAAAATCATGTTCTGATTTATATCATAGTCTATGTTCATGATATTGTTGTCAAGTCAGAAGGACAAGTCATGTCACTGACAGAGGCACAGATTGTTAGTTCCTTGGCATTTCTGGTCATTGTCAGTTACAGCTGATTAGTGGCAAATCCAAGACCAGCTTCCCAATCCTATGATTAGTGTTATTTCCTTTAGAATATGCTTGCATGAACTACACACAGGCCAAAACAACTCCAGCCCATTTAATAATAAGGTTAACACAGACCTGCTAAATGATGGGAAAATGGCAAGTATAAGACTACTCACAACAGCAGTTAGAACATATGTTTTGTTTTTATTCAGATTAAGTATATGGTATGTAGGTGTGAAATCAGAACACAGCCTTTGGAGGAAAAGGACATTCTCGTGGAAGGTACATGTTCCATACAGTGCCTGACGCATTGTACAACCATAATAAATGTAAATGACTGAAATCCAATTTATTTCCTGGCCACACTCCTAGGAAATCTTATCTGATTTTCAAGCTGTGGGTGCTAAAATAAAATCTGAGAAACATAGCAGGATAAGAAATAGATCTTTTCAGCAAATCTGATATCCACCCACCCCAAGTCTTCATTTTTCATCTTACTTTTTCTTTATTTTCAAACCTGATTCTTTTCTCTTAAACTAAACATTTCTGAAAGGTGTGTACTTAAGTCATGCTGATAGAAGTAAATGCTCATTCGTTCAGTATCAAATATTTTTGAGCACCTCTTTTTATAGAAACAAAGCTCTATGATACTCCCTCTTCTTAGAGAGTTTTAATTTATGTGAAAAGACACAAGAAACCTTACATAGCAAAATCAGATTTAAATTAAATAAGGAAATAGTTCAAGAATTTTCGCAAGGCAGTATAATTAAATGTTAAGTACATGGAAAATAACCACTTAAAAATATGGCTTAGTTGCACATGACTTACAGAAGCAGTACACTCAGTTTGAGAGTAAATTAGTAGACCATATTTACAGTGTTTTGTAGTGAGTTTCAAAAAATAGTTCCCAATCAAATATAATAGTTTAAAACTTTTTTCTTGGTTGAAAAGGGTAGCTTTTTACTAACCACAGATTTAAAACATTTGAGAAACGTGTAAGGGGAGAGAGGTCTGTGACAGTATCCTGGGGCCTGAATTAGTAATCCACATATTCATTTTCCTTTTTTATTTTTTTTTGGTATTATTTCATACCCTAAATGTTATGTAGGGAAAAATGTCCCTTTCCCAAAACAGCAGAGAGAAAATTATTAAAGATATTTCTACCTGGGGATAAGTAAATGTTGAATTTCAATAGAAACTGCCACTTCAAGCTGTTCATAAGTTAAAAATCTAGTGGTAGAATATTCTCTCGATTCTCTCAATTCAAACTCTTAGTCTCAAATGTATAAACAAAATTTTTTACCTTTTATCACAACACAGTAATTTACCCACTAGAGAAAATCTTTTATAGAAGTTAAACCAGTTTAAAATTTCATTGTGGAAAAATAGCTTCACATATAAATATATATTTATATAAATATACATGTTGATGAATATTACTCATTTTACAGTAAAAATTTTAGTAATAAGATCTTAAGTAATTTTCTTCATGAATCAGTAGTGCTTTATTCTTCAGGAGTCCCATTGATTTAGATATTGACAAAAAAAAACAACCCAGATGGTAAGTGCAAAATTACTTATATTTGTAAAAACTGTTTAGTTCAATTCAGTTCAGTCGCTCAGTCATGTCTGACTCTTTGTAACCCCATGGACTGCAGCACGCCAGGCCTCTGTGTCCATCACAAACTCCCAGAATTTACTCAAACTCATGTCCATTGAGTCGGTGATGCCATCCAACCATCTCATCCTCTGTCATCCCCTTCTCCTCCCATCTCAACTGTTCCCGCCATCAGGGTCTTTTCAAATGAGTCAGCTCTTTATATCACATGGCCAAAGGACTGGAGTTTCAGCTTCAGCATCAGTTCTTCCAATGAATATCCAGGACTGATTTCCTTTAGGATGAACTGGTGGATCTCCTTGCAGTCCAAGGGACTCTCAAGAGTCTTCTCCAACACCACACTTCAAAAGCATCAATTTTTCAGCACTCAGCTTTCTTTATAGGACAACACTCACATTCATACATGACCACTGGAAAAACCATAGCTTTGACTACACTAACCTTTGTTGGCAAAGAAATGTCTCTGCTTTTTAATATGCTGTCTAGGTTGGTCATAACTTTTCTTCCAAGGAGCAAGCATATTTTAATTTCATGGCTACATTCACCATCTGCAGTGATTTTGGAGCCCCCCAAAATAAAGTCTGACACTTTCCACTGTTTCCCCATCTATTTCCCATGAAGTGATGGGACCAGATGCCATGATCTTCGTTTTCTGAATGTTGAGTTTTAAGCCAACTTTTTCACTCTCCTCTTTCACTTTCATCAAGAGCCTCTTTAGTTCTTCTATTTCTTCCATAAAGGTGGTGTCATCTGCATATCTGAGGTTATTGATATTTCTCCTGGCAATCTTGATTCCAGCTTGTGCTTCCTCCAGCCCAGCGTTTCTCATGATGTACTCTGCAAATAAGTTAAATAAGCAGGGTGACAATATACAGCCTTGACATACTCTTTTCCCTATTTGGAACCAGTCTGTTGTTCCATCTCTAGTTCTAACTGTTGCTTTCTGAACTGCATACAGATCTCTCAAGAGGCAGGTCAGGTGGTCTGGTATTCCCATCTCTTTCAGAATTTTCCACAATTTATTGTTATCTACACAGTCAAAGGCTTTAGCACAGTCAATAAAACAGAAGTAGATGTTTTTCTGGAGAAGGCAGTGGCACCCCACTCCAGTACTGTTGCCTGGAAAATCCCATGGATGGAGGAGCCTGGTGGGCTGCAGTCCATGGGGTCGCGAAGAGTCAGACACAACTGAGTGACTTCCCTTTCACTTTTTACTTTCCTGCATTGGAGAAGGAAATGGCAACCCACTCCAGTGTTCTTGCCTGGAGAATCCCAGGGATGAGGGAGCCTGGTGGGCTGCCATCTATGGGGTCCCACAGAGTCGGACACGACTGAAGCGACTTAGAAGCAACAGCAGCAGCAGATGTTTTTCTGGAACTCTCTTGCTTTTTCGATGATCCAACAGATGTTGGCAGTTTGATCTCTGGTTCCTGTGCCTTTTCTAATCCAGCTTAAACATTTGTAAATTCACAGTTTACATACTGTTGAAGCCTGGCTTTGAGAATTTTGAGCATTACTTTGCTACTGTGTGAGATGAGTGCAGTTATGCTGCAGTTTGAACATTCTTGACATTGCCTTCCCTTGGGATTGGAATGAAAACTGATGTTTTCCAGTCCTGTGGCCACTGCTGCGTTTTCCAAATTTGCTGGCATATGGAGTGCAGCACTTTCACAGCATCACCTTTCAGGATTTGAAATAGCTCAATTGGAATTCCATCACCTCCATTAGCTTTATTCCTAGTGATGCTTCTTAAGGGTCACTTGACTTTGCATTCCAGGATGTCTGCCTCTAGGTGAGTGATCACACCATCATGATTATCTGGGTCATGAAGATCTTTTTTGTACAGTTCTTCTGTGTATTGTTGCCACCTTTTTCTTAATATCTTCTGCTTCTGTTAGGTCCATACCATTTCTGTCCTTTATTGTGCCCATCTTTGCATGAAATGTTCCCTTGGTATCTCTCATTTCTTGAAGAGATCTCTAGTCTTTCCTATTCTATTGTTTTCTTCCATTTCTTTCCATTTATCACAGAGGAAGGCTTTCTTCTCTCTCCTCATTATTCTTTGGAACTCTGCTTTCAAATAGTTGTATTGTTTCTTTTCTCCTTTGCCTTTCACTTCTCTTTTCACAACTATTCGTAAGGCTTCCTCAGACAACCATTTTGCCTTTTTGCATTTCTTTTTCTTGGGGATGGTCTTGATCACTGCCTCCTATACAACGTCATGAAGCTCTGTCCATAGTTCTTCAGACACTGTCTCTATCAGAGTGCCTTGAACCTATTTTTCACTAATCCTTTGAATCAATTTCTCACTACCACTGTATAATCATAAGGGGTTTGATTTAGGTCATACCTGAATAGTCTAGTGCTTTTCCCCACTTTCTTCAATTTAAGTCTGAATTTGGCAATAAGAAATTCATGATCTGAGCCATAGTCAGCTCCTGGTCTTATTTTTGCTGACTGTATAGAGCTTCTCTATCTTTGGCTGCAAAAAATATAATCAATCTGATTTCAATATTGACCATCTGGTGATGTCCATGTGTAAAGTCTCCTCTTGTGTTGTTGGGAGAAGGTGTTTGCTATGATCAGTGTGTTCTCTTTGCAAAACTGTATTAGCCTTTGCCCTGATTCATTCTGTACTCCAAGGCCAAATTTGCCTGTTACTTCAGGCATTTCTTGACTTCCTGCATTCCATTCCCCTTAATGAAAAGGACATCTTTTGGGGGTGTTAGTTCTAGAAGGTCTTGTAGGTCTTCACAAAACTGTTCAACTTGAGCTTCTTCAGCATTACTGGTCAGGGCATAGACTTGGATTACTGTGATATTGAATGGTTTGCCTTGGAAATGAACAGAGATCATTCTGTCGTTTTTGAGACTGCACCCAAGTACTGCATTTCGGAGTCTTTTGTTGACTGTGATGGCTACTCCATTTCTTCTAAGGGATTCTTGCCCACAGTAGTAGATATAATGGTCATCTGAGTTAAATTCACCCATTCCAGCCCATTTTAGTTCACTGATTCCGGAAATGTTGATGTTCACTCTTGCCATCTCCTGTCTGACCACTTCCAATTTGCCGTGATTCATGGACCTAATATTCCAGGTTCCTATGCAATATTGCTCTTTACAGCACTGGACTTTACTTCCATCACCAGTCACATCCACAAGTGGGTGTTGTTTTTGCTTTGACTCTGCCTCTTCATTCTTTCTGGAGTTATTTCTCCACTGATCTCCAGTAGCATATTGGCCACCTACAGACCTGGGGAGTTCCTCTTTCAGTGTTCTATTTTTTGCCTTATCATACTGTTCATGGGGTTCTCAAGGCAAGAATACTGAAGTGGGTTGCCATTCTCTTCTCCAGTGGACCATGTTTTGTCAGAACTCTCCACCATGATCCATCTGTCTTGGGTGGCCCTACACGGCATGGTTCATAGTTTCATTGAGTTAGACAAGGCTGTGAAAACTAACCAATCTGATTACTTGGACCACCGCCTTGTCTAACTCAATGAAACTATGAACATTAGAAATAGCAGTGAGGTTTTATGTCAAACTGTGAATGCTATGATTTAACTGTCAGTCAAAGTCATTCCTCTCAGTGGTATGACCTTTCACATTTTCCTAAGGATGAGATTGAGATTGTTGTTGTTAGTCACTAAGTCATGTCCGACTCTTTGGTGACCCCATGGACTGTAGCCCAGGATCCTTTGTTGATGAGATTTCCAAATGCAAAAATTTTGGATGGGTTGCCATTTCCCTCTCCAGAGGATCTTCCAGACCCAGGGATCAAACATGCATCTCCTGCATTGGCAGGCAGATTCTTTACAACTTTGGGGTTGCCCTTGAGACTGAAATACTAGAATAAAATGAAAGATAGACTTAAGGACATGGTAGTTATGGTGGTGGTATTATTGTCTTTACTTCTTGCATTTTATGGAAAATAATATTTTTTTCCTCAATATACTCATGCCCTTTTGTTGTCTAAATCACTGTTAGCCATTATTCTTCTGGCTTGATAAACTTAAACTCTAATACCTGTGTTATATTTTTCTATAATTTCACATGTTGTTTATTCACTCCACATTTTTATTTATATTATACACTAATTATGTCTATGTGTCAAGACAAAAGTCCCAACAGTTTGTTTCAAATCCTCTTATCATTGCCTTCTTTCTTCTAACTAGAGTCCTCTCTACAATTTGGTTTGCTCATCTGAATAGAGAGGAAATTAATGTACAGAATGGTCAAAGGGTCCCTCCAACTCTAAACTTATAGTTCAATACAGTAAGACATCAGGGTTGTTGCTTTGTTTGGATTTTTAGTAATATAGGATAATTATCTCTTTAAAGATCAACTCACTGTATAAGTATGGATGCCTACCATGAATGGAGCTTATTCTTCTTACTCTTCTTCTATTATACTGAGAACAGACCATATATAACATTACTTCATAATTTAAAAACAAAGACAAAAACAAAATATTATTTTGGAGAAACATATTTTCTGTATATTATAATTAAATTCCAGCAGCTCATTCTCTAACTCAGCAAAGATGGGATTTGAGCCCAGAAAATCTGGCTCCGGAGTCTACCCACTTGTGTACAATATTATTAAACAAGCATTTATTGGAGTGTTAGCAGCAAAGAATACAAAGATGAATGAGGTATAGTCCTGTCCTCAAGAGGGTTACAGAGCCAACTCTTCTTTCAGCAAAGCATTTCTCCAGGGCTCTGCTAAGAAAGAAGACAGAGACTTTTCCACCCAGAATCCCCATAGCACTTCATCCTTTCCTTTCTCACGGGGTTATTGTTCTCTGTGTTCACCTCCCAGATCCCTTACTTGAAAGGAATATATTATACCTTATTCACATTTGTACTCAATGTTGATGCTGTAAAATGGTTTTAAAATAATAGAAAGAACACACTGATGTTTACATGTAGCAAGCACATTGTAGTAAGTACAGTACAAGGATGAAATAAGAGCCTTGGCGAAATAGCTGCAATTGCAAGATCAAAATCACCATAATAATCCCAATTCAGATATCAGGGTGGTTGGTTTGTTTCCTCTCCCAAAAGAAAAAAGGATTTAGTGGAAAGATTTGTCTTATTTTTTCAGTAAGGTCATTTAAGATGGAGTACATTTTTATTTGCATTTTTAAGACTACCCTTGTATGACTTAAGAGTTTAGCTTCTATTAAGCCAGATTACTTTCTATAGTTTATTTTTTGGTTTTTTAAAAATAAGTTCCCAGATTTAAATTTCCAACATGCTTTCTGGAAACTGTAATCTGTTAATTTGTTTTTTAAACTTTAATTAAAGTAATAGCTCTGCATGTCTATAATTTGGAGATTTTGAGTCTCCTTTCTTTGCCTAATCTCAGCCCTAAAGTCACATACATTGTCCCTTAATTGAAGCACAGAATCAGAAAGATAGTTCCTTCCTCAACTGATAATTTCTTTAGAGAGACCTGCTGACATGTCACAGAAAACATAAAATGCATTTCATTAATTTTCATTCTGCTCTCAGACTCTTCAAGGGCATAAACTTGGATGTGTTATCACATTTCCCATCCAATGATGCTAAGATTTTTCAGTGTCATCAGTCTACACTGGCAGTTCTGCAGTTCCCAGTGGAATATGATGAACAGACTCACTAGAGAACTTCAACAAAACTTGAGGCAATTGAAAATTAAGATTTTCTTCTAATAATAAAAGTCATACATAATCATTGCAGAAAATTGGGTCTATAAAGAAAGATGGAAATACAAAATCATCCACAATGTGATAATTATTAATTTTCAGTCATTTTTCCTGGGGTCTTCTTTCTGTAAGTAGAGGTGAATATCCTCAGGATACTGTGAAATAATAATTACATTTCATTCCAATTATCTGCCATGTCCCTTACAAGTGCTAGGAACTGAGAAGCCAGAGGCAGCTGTGGGCTTCAGAGCCTCCTAGAGAAGGCAGATACATGCTAAAGCACAGGGAAGGGCCCTAAACCCTACCTGAGTGGGAATGTAAGATCAGAAGGGGCTTTTTAGAAGAATACCCTCACTGAGACCTAAGCAATGTTCTGGAGTTAGTGAGGAAAGGGGAAAAGTATGACCCCTCACCCCAAGGCTGGAGAAAGAAGGCAATGAAAATGTGGAACAAGTTGAATATGAGGGATAAGAGAGGACAGTTGGGCAGGGTCCACTTGGTATGAGGCTTTGTGCGCCACGATGAGATTATGGACTTGGTGCTGAGGGCAATGGGGAGCTATGGAGGGTAAGCAAGGGGTACAGCACTGCAGCAATGGAGAATGGATTTGGTGAAGAGTGTGAAAGCGGAGGCCAGAAGGCTGGTGAGGAGAGAGTTGTGCAATTTCAAAGAGAAGAAGAGGGGATATCAAACAACCAACCTCTACAGGATGCTTACTAAATAATAGGCATTCTACTAAGCATGTCACATATTGAACTTAGCTCTCTCCAGAAATAAAGTTCTGAGGGAATGCTTTATAGTTCCAAGCCATGGTTAAAGATACCAAGTAGAATCAAGACTAATAGTTTTAGCAAGTGATCCAAAAATTATGGAAAACAATATTAAAATGATAAAATTAAACATTAAGATGTGAATTTAGGAATTTTATAATAAAAGTAAAAATTTTAAACATAGTAAAGCTTATAAACTTATGTATTGTTAAAGATTAAGTTAAGTATTAAGTTATTTTATCCAAAAAAAATGTTCTTTGCCATCATCTTGAGTTACTAAGACCTAATCTGAAGATGAGAAAAAGTAAAAGTATTGAGACTCTTAAGCGCACATGTGCATGCACAGATACAGAGACTTACACTCATACATGTTGCATTTAATACTTGAACATGGCTTGAATATGACTAAATATATCATGGACAATACATGGTTGTGCATTTTTTTTTGTTAATAACCAAGCATTTATAGTTTCATATTTGTATAAAGTCATTATTGCATGTTAAATTATATAAAAATAAATACAAATTTACTCAGGGGACCAAAGCTGATCATTCTTCCTAAAATTAAAACAATCTGGAAAAAGTACTGCTGTGAAAAATACTGAAAGCTCAATTGAGAACTATTTGCAATTTCTTTCTGAAGATTGTTGAATAATTAAAAAAGAAATTCTCTTAGTAACATAATTGTGAGTGGAAGTCTATTCTTTTTAGATCCATGGAATAAATACTTCATTTTTAATTGTGATTCAAAGAGATATATTTTAAAATTAACTCTGCATTCGAAAGAATAGCTTGATCATATAAAGTCAGGAAATTTTTACTAAAAATCATTTTAAAAGGACTGCCATAGCTAATTTAATATATTTTCCCATGTATGCTTTATTTTCCATATGCTGGAATTTACCATTCTTTTGAATAATATGTATTCCATAAAATGAAGATCATTAATTTTGTTATTTACTCCATGTTAAAAACTTTTGTCTTTATTTTATGTCCTCCCCTCACCAAGTATGTTAAACATAAACATAATTCAATCTTTTTTCGTGCTACCTGAACCAGGGTCAACATTTTAAACATCATTCTTCTTGGTGAGTTCTGTAATCAGATAATTCTTCTAAAGAAGATATTAGGCTTAAATTGTACTGCATCCGAAAGAAAACCTACAAGTTTGGGGTTGTTGCTTTCCTTTTACTTATTTATGTCTATATAATAAAGTCTCTGTTATGAGTTCATTGTGATAGAGATGATGAGACAGGGAAATTATTTGCCTCTTTCTCATAAAAAGATTGTACATTGCTTTATGCTAGTATTCCAGTTACTGTAAATGGATCTTGATTGATAGACATTAGCATTAAAATATCAATAAGACAAAGTATCTGTCAATTATCATAACATTTACAAATATATTGGGAATTTTCTTCCTTGCTCATCTCACAGTAGTTTTTAAGTCTGATTACAGATTGTATCACTACTGTGTGAGGGACTATGTACCAAACCTGGGGCAAATGGGATTACCATGAAGGTGATGGATATAAAGCCATTTAAGGATTAAGTTATTTTAGGCTCCATGATTCTCTTCCACTAAGCAAATTGCCATGAGATGATGGGAGGAGAAAATAAAATTAAGGGGGCAAGATTGTTTTCTTTCTATGAGGATTCCAGCTGCCAAGTTAGATACTGAATTTTATGGTTTCTTTTCAAACAGGCAGTGCAAATAAGCTATGCTCATCATCATTCTTGTCTTCCAAAATTCAGTGCCTGGTTGCTTTTTGCCTTTGAAAAATTTTATTCTTTTCAGTCTTCTGGAATTTAAACAACAGCCCTTCAAATGTGGTCTGTTGTCATTTATTTGAAAAGGGTAAAAAGAGAAGGGAAAGGAAGAAAGGGATGAAAGAGTGAGTGAGGGGTCACTCAAAACTTGAAACTTACAGTTCAGTCGTGAAAAGTAAAAGACTGCATTACCAAACTGCGTCTTATTTGCATTCAAAATCAAGTATTCTAATTCCTTTAAAATCACTTAAGCGAAGTATCATAAAGGCCTACTAAACAATGCTTTTGTAACTGTCTATAATGGTAAAACATGGGAAGAAAAGAAGATCACGTTATCAAAATGCTTGGCAACTTCTGAATCCTAGTAACCGTAAGTCACATGCATTTCCCCAGTCATCTTTTCAGGATAGATGCTACCATTTTCTTACAATATACCTTACATTGCCCTTTTTTTGGTAATTAGTATAGTTTGACATATTTTAAGATAATGAAGCCATCTGCTCTGAAGAGCTAAATCACCAGCGAATTCATGTCAATGTGTGGCAAAACCAATACAATATTGTAAAGTAATTAGCCTCCAATTAAAATAAATAAATTTATATTAAAATAAATAAATAAAAGCTTTTCTCTCTGCAACAGAAAGATATGATGAACAAATAATTTCACAATTTATATGGAAATACAAAAAACCTTGAATAGCCAAAGCAATCTTGAGAAAGAAGAATGGAACTGGAGTAATCAACCTGCCTGACTTCAGGCTCTACTACAAAGCCACAATCATCAAGACAGTATGGTACTGGAACAAAGACAGAAATATAGATCAATGGAACAAAATAGAAAGCCCAGAGATAAACCCACGCATCTATGGACACCTTATCTTTGACAAAGGAGGCAAGAATATACAATGGAGAAAAGACAATCTCTTTAACAAGTGGTGCTGGGAAACTGGTCAACCACTTGTAAAAGAATGAAACTAGAACACTTTCTAACACCACACACAAAAATAAACTCAAAATGGATTAGAGATCTAAACGTAAGACCAGAAGCTATAAAACTCCTAGAGGAGATCATAGGCAAAACACTTTCCAACATAAATCACAACAGGATCCTCTAAGACCCATCTCCCAGAATATCAGAAATAAAAGCAAAAATAAACAAATGGGACCTAATTAAAATTAAAAGCTTCTGCACAACAAAGGAAACTGTAAGCAAGGTGAAAAGACAGCCTTCAGAATGGGAGAAAATAATAGCAAATGAAGCAACAGACAAAGAATTAATCTCAATATACAAGCAACTTCTGCAGCTCAATTCCAGAAATAGAAACGACCCAATCAAAAAATGGGCCAAAGAACTAAATAGACATTTCTCCAAAGAAGACGTACAGATGGCTAACAAACACATGAAAAGATGCTCAACATCACTCATTATCAGAGAAATGCAAATCAAAAACACAATGAGGTACCATTTCACGCCAGTCAGAATGGCTGTGATCCAAAAGTCTACAAGCAATAAATGCTGGAGAGGGTGTGGAGAAAAGGGAACCCTCTTACACTGTTGGTGGGAATGCAAACTAGTACAGCCACTATGGAGAACAGTGTGGAGATTCCTTAAAAGACTGGAAATAGAACTGTCGTATGACCCAGAATCCTACTGCTGGGCATACACACTGAGGAAACCAGAATTGAAAGAGACACGTGTACCCCAGTGTTCATCGCAGCACTGTTTATAATAGCCAGGACATGGAAGCAACCTAGATGTCCATCAGTAGACGAATGGATAAGAAAGCTGTGGTGCATATACACAATGGAATATTACTCAGCCAGTAAAAAGAATACATTTGAATCAGTTCTAATGAGATGGATGAAACTAGAGCCTATTATACAGAGTGAAGTAAGCCAGAAAGAAAAACACCAATACAGTATACTAACATATATATACGGAATTTAGAAAGATGGTAACGATAACCCTGTATGCGAAGTAGCAAAAGAGACGTAGATGTATAGAACAGTCTTTTGGACTTTGTGGGGGAGGGCGAGAGTGGGATGATTTGGGAGAATGGCATTGAAACACATATAATATCATATGTGAAACGAATCGCCAGTCCAGGTTCGATGCATGAGACAGGGTGCTCAAGGCTGGTGCACTGGGATGACCCAGAGGGATGGTACGGGGAGGGAGGTAGGAGGGGGGTTCAGGATGGGGAACACGTGTCCACCTGTGGAGGATTCATGTAGATGTATGGCAAAACCAATACAATATTGTAAAGTAATTAGCCTCCAATTAAAATAAATAAATTTATATTAAAAAAAGAAATCAATGAGCTGAACCTAACAAAAAAAAAAAAGAAAGATACGATGAAACTTCTAATTCAACTTTGCTTTTGAAGTTTCGTTTTCCAGAGAGCTTTTAGAAGCATCATGATGTAGATTTCAATAGTACACTGTCACTGACATATCCCTGTTTTAGGCGGAGATCACCAAAGAAGTTTTTAGTTTCATCTAGCTCACAGAGGACTGACTGGACAGAAGGGAACATGTGGATGGATGCAGTCTTTTACTGCATCCAGTCCTGTGTGTGGTGCGTCACTTTCACACTTTATTTAAATGACTTATCTTGCTCACGTACGCACAAGCCGATCAGTGGAAGAGCCTGTGTTGAAAACAGGTGTCCTATTGACCAGCTGCTAGACACTAGTGTCCTCTTGTCCACTTGTGTGTGTGTGCACTGTCACTTCAGCCGTGTCCAGCTCTTTGCGACCCTATGGACTGTTGCCTGCCAGACTCCTCTGTCCATGGGATTCTCCAGGCAGGAATGCTGGAGTGGGTTGCCATGCCCTCCTCCAGGGGACCTTCTGACCCAGAAATCAAACCTTCGTCTCTTAAGCCTCCTGCATTGGCAGGCAGGTTCTTTACCACTCGTGCCATCTGGGAAGCCCCCTATTGTCCACTACTGCTTGCCAATTTTATGTTATTATTTAACCCAGCTCATAAGGAAGATTTAAAAGGAGTCATGTTAAAGAAGTTTTTTTAAATACTTCAGTGAATTATACAAAATTAATAATAGTTAATGTCACAAAATATACACAGAAAAAGACAATGGGATATGGCAAAGATGAAAAATAGGATATTCTTGAAGTTAAGTGAAATGGCATTTTTATATAAATGAAAGTATAAGATTGCACACAGATGAAAACGTGTAAAGATGAGAAAGAAGTTAGCTGAAGAATATCAATACTAGACATAATTTCATTTGCCTTAAATGTAAATGAACTAGGAGAAAATATATAGTTGCTGAGTCATTTGGTAAACCACACCTGTGATTCAGTCTTCCCATCAGAGTAATTGTTATGTATTCTCAGTGGATAATTAATAGAGTCAACACAATTTTCTCAGCATCAGTACCATTAGCATTTTAGGCCCAGTAATTCTGTGTTGTGCGAGCTTCCCGGAGCATTGTACGATGTTCAGCAGCATCCCTCCCATCCACCCACTAGATGCCAGTAGCATCCTCCCAGTTCTGACAGTCAAAACTCTCCCTTGACATTGCTAAATATCCCCTGGGGACAAGATTCACCCTCTGTGGAGAACCACTGGAGTAAACAAGCATTTATCGAGCACCTGCGGTAGGCCAGACATGTGGAAGTAAACTAAACAAAGACCTTGATCTCATAGAAATTATATTCTAGTGAGAGAATGATGGGAAAAAAAGACCAAACTATATAATGGAGTGACAAGTGCTGAAAAGAAAAATAAGCCAGGATAAGAGCGTAAAGAATAATTTGGATGATATTTAGATAGCCCTCTCCAAGGAGGTGCCTTGAGCAGAGACCTAAAGTGAGATGTGACTATCTGGAGGAACAGTGTTTTAGATGGATGGAATAGCAAGTGGGAGGGCCCTGAGGCAGGGCCAGTTTGGAATGTCTGACTAGCAAGGGGCCATTTGTTGCTAGAACTGAGTGAGCAGGTGGAAAATAGTAGAGTAAAGTCATCAAGGCAAGAAAGGCCAGATCAGGCAGAGACTTCTAGATTAGCTCTGCTCAACTAAACTTGCTGCCATGATGAAAATGTCCATATATTATAAGCCCAAAACAGTAGCCACAGTGCCCAAAACACTGACCACATGTGGCATATTGAGCACATATGGCTTCTGTAACTGAGAAACTGAATTTTAGTTTAACTTGTATTGTTCAGTACAGTAGTTCATCACAGATACATGTAATGAACTTAGTGTATTGAACAATGCAAGTCTAAAATGTAAGTACTTCGGATTTTTACTCTATGATTTAAAAAAAATCAGAAGAGTTTGAGCAAAGATGTGATCTCCTTAGCTTTAAAAGAGCAGTAAAGATCATAAAATTCAATTTATTCTCCCACATTTTCAGAGATCAGATCTAAGTCTAATGAGAATTTCATCTAAATAACTCATGATGTATTCCTACAACCTCCTACTCACTCAGTTCTTTTAACTGGCTTTCCTCTCTTTCTGTTTTCTAAAATATTGTTTGCTTGTTTGGTTGCTTAATTTTGTGAAACTATTTAAAATCCTTTTTTGAGTAAAGATAACATAAGTAACTAAATGATAAGCAAATGGTAAAAGGTAGGCATAATAACCAAAGTTGTGAAAAAGCATTAATTAACCTGTTTGGCTTTATGAGAGCATATAACAAGGTAGAACCCAACATCAGAAACTGTTACAAAAGTTAAGGAATGTGATCTGTATGCAACCGCCTACACCTACACATTGTAGCTGTTCCCTATTTTTTAGTAAGTGAATCCATAAAGAAATACTATCTGTAGACTATCTCAATACTTATGACCAAGATGTAGAAGAGAAAGAATAATATGCAAAGATTAAGTTCTGATGAATGGGAAGAGTAAACTGAAAACTGGAAATTTCCTTAACCAATTGGAAATAGCTATGAGTAAAATTATCACTTACCCATCAACACTGTTTATACACAGTGAAATTAAGTCAGTCTTTGGCAATTATATGATTAATCTGAAGCAAGCAAACAGATTAATCCCAACATTCCATTCTAAACATCAGCTGTTGAACTGAATTAAAAAGCCAGAGAATGGCCCCCAAAGTGTCTAGCTATTGGTAAATGTGATTTGAGAGTTAATTTCCACTTTCTGTAATTTTCCCAGTGGTCCTTGCACCATCTTCCTCTAACTTTGATACTTAAAAAAAAAATTAGGTATGTTTATCTCCACAGGTTTAGGACATGCTTTTGACCTTGTATGTTTTTTCACTACTTCAGGGATTCAGTTTAGGTACACTAGTAACAAAAAATAATTAATAAATAAGGAAGCGGTGAGGAGAATGTAAGACCTTGATATGAATGGAAATGAGGTTGCTAAAGTAATTAATTAAAAATGTCATTGACTGCCATTAAGGGAAAGATTAGCAATTACAGCAGAGAGGTTTTGTTAATTACTCAAGGTTGAAGCACAGAACAACCTGAGAGCAATGAATTCATCAATGAGTATCATTTCAAGGGAAAACTGGGTAATCTTTTCTCACTTGATTGAAGCTGTGTTGAAAAAGTTTGAATTAATAACAATAGCAAGAGGCTTCTTAAAGATAAACATGGTAAGATGGGTGCCCTTATGCCTAGATATTTCATGTCTATGGTAAGATGGATGCCCTTATGCCTCATCTAATAATGACATATCACATTTGTAAGAATTTCAGTTTTGAACAGATTAGAAAGGAAAACATGCTTGTGCTAGGAGTAAATTAGAACTCACCAATTCATTTCACTTGTCTTGAGATTCAAAATTCATTTGTCTCGACTTTTTAATTTGTTTGATTTGTTTTGACTCAAAATAACAGTGATTTTCAGTTTTATCTTTCTGTTCTAAGAAATAGCAATTTAATACAGAGTAATTCATTATAATTTCACCATTCTCAATGCTTATTTTTAATACATTATTTCTCTTCCAATCAGAAAGATTACACTCTCCTTCTATATATACTATGGAAAAAGTTACTGTTTTATGCTAAAACATTAGCACAATAAGAAAAAAATGTTCATGAACTAAAATTTTATTTTAAAAACATTTACGTCTTTAGCAGATTTCTTAAAATTGATTTATATCTTACATTTACAAAAATGCCAAGCAAAATTTTAACTAGTCTGATTTATCTGAAATACCTAAGTTTTAGGTAATTCTTATCTGTATTTTGCATTTATTTTATTCAAGTCGTTATAGAATGATTCAGATCAAACAGTTGATGAAGTCAACAAGATAGTCTGCTTTGTCAAAGTTGATGATATCTGTGCTTGAATGCATGAGAATCCACCTGCAGTACTTTAGAAAGGACAGCTCCCAGAGCCCCATTCAGTGATTTGATTTCAGTATCTTGGGAGGAGCCTAGGGATCCCATTTTTATAATAACAAAACTTCAGGTAGCTTTGATGCAGCAAGATAATCTCTGCAAAAAAATAAAACAGCAGGTTAAAATAGCTCAGAACCAGGTTTCCATTTCATTTAGTTTGGTATGTATTTGGGTCCCAGTGTAGAACTGATATCATTTTCATTCATATTAATATACCCAGTATTTCTGGACATTATTTTAATATTTTGTGAACTATATGTGGTTTCCTTTAACTTAACTAAAAACCTTCATATGCAGTTTGTCTTCATTTCTATTTCCAAATATCACCAAATGGTAAAAACAGTATTTTAATCAATAACTAAAAATGAATTTGGCTTGCCTATCATGAATATAAACCTGTGAAAATATCTGAAATGCTTTCACTAAATTTGACCACTTATACATCTAGCAACAGAAGTCTCTAAACAAAGGTCTCTATGGTCTAAGACTGGTTAGGTTCTCAGGATTTAATTTTCCAGCCAAGGTATTTTTAAGCAGTTCAAGAGCAAAAAATAAATTTATAGGATGACCTTTCTAAACTCTTACTATTCAGATAATACTACTTCCAAATTGGAAAGGCACTTCCGAATAGCACTCTCTCTTTATAACTGAAATTATCAGATCTCTTGTGGAAGAGAAAATATAAGATTCTCTGTATAGTCAAGGGAGAAATTGATTAGGATAAAATCAGTGGTCAGTAGCACTTGCTGGAGCATTATCTCACATGCCTCATTTTTAAATTCAAATCATTATTGTGTAAACTCACTTTATATCAGAACAGATTTCTATAGATTTTAATAAATTTAATTACTTTTTTAATATTATCATTTTAGTAACCCAAAGGAGCCGAAAGTAGTCTATCATGGAGCATAGGTAAGATTAGTTGTTATGTATTTGCCTTTTGTCCTTCCTGGAAATTTTTAAAATTAAACTTATGAAGTGAAGTGAAATGAAGTTGCTCAGTCGTGTCCGACTCTTTGCAACCCCATGGACTGTAGCCTACCAGGCTTCTCCGTCCATCGGATTTTCCAGGCAAGGGTACTGGAGTTATGACATTTTCATATAAAATGTATAAAATTTCTTCCAAACAGCTACGCTGTACAATTGAACTTGAATAAAAGATCCAATGCCTCTGGAGCTTTTAGATATGAAAATGTTTATTTTTATTAAATCTTTATAATAACAAAGGCCTGTATATATGACTTTTTGGTTTACATAGGTTTGGGCACTTTATTTGAAAGATTAAAATATCAATAATATAAATTTGATCAAATAATTATAGTATTTGGGCTCTCCACAGTTTGGTTTTAAAACATATGGCAGATTAGAGTAGGTTTTTTGTTTTATTTTTAGTGCAGAGTCTGAGGCCATAGAAATTAGTCTCTTAAAACCTAATATGTTCCTCATTCAGTAGCACATAAGCATGGGGCGTAATACAGATTGTTCTAATAAAGGATTAAGACACAGATGTTTTCTGTGTTTCACGTGATAGAACAGAGTACACTAAGCTCCCTTTGGAGACCAAGTTTTCTGAATCAACTTGTTTATGGAGCTGCTAAGACTTCTGGCTTTATTTAGAAAAGTCTCAATAGGGTATTTGAGGCCAGGCTCTAAATCCTCACCTGAATTGTGTCAGTTTACATCTCCACTAATAACCCAGAAAGGATTAGATTTATATCACTATTTTCTCTGTTTGAAAACAGAAACTCTTTGGTCTCATCTATCATACTTTCCTAGCCTGTGAAATGAATGATTTGTCTAAAGGTAATATCCCCTCAAGATCTAATATGCTATAAGATAAAATATAAAATAAAATATAATATTATATTATATATTATAATATAAATATAATATAAAATATAAGATAATTTAGATTTTTATGGGACATTTTGCATTGTGATTGCAATTATTTCCTGATTTAGCAGTTGTTAACAGTACTTATCAAATTGTTCTGAAAGAGAATTTATTATGTTTGCCATTATCTCTGTCCTTTCTTTTAAAATGCTATACATTAGGTAGTCTGTCTACAATTCTAGGGCAGCTGAATGTTCTAGTTGCCCTCAAAACTGAAGTATATACATTTCTTTTTTTATTGTTTTAGCACCAAAAACATTTTGTCTTGGGGTATAACTGATTAACAATGCTGTGGTAGTTTCAAGTGAACAGCAAAGGGGTTCAGCCATGAATATATATGTATTCATTCTCCTCTAAACCTCTATCCCATCCAGGCTGGCACACAATACTGAGCAGAGTTTCACGTGCCATACAATAGGTCTTTGTTGGTTATCCATTTAAATATAGCAGTGTGTACATGACCTTCCCAAAATCCCTAGCTATCTCTTCCCCCTGGCAACTGTAAGTTCATTTTCTAAGTCTGTGAAGCTCTGAAGTAAATATATTTCCTGATAGGAAAGTTAATAACATGCACCCTCAAAAGGGTTACATTGATAGGAAAATGCAGGTTTGGAAAAATACTTGCCACACAGCTGACAAAGGGTCAATAGCCATACTATGCAAAAAATTCTCACAAATTACCAATAAATTGACCAACCACCCAATATAAAACTGGGGAAAGGATACAAGAGGTACTTTCTAGGGGAAAAACTCCAAATGGTCAACAAATATGAAAAGATGTTCAAATTAACTTACAGGGAAATGAAAGGAAAGACATCACTTTATACCTATCAGACCAAGAAAAAATTTAAAGCAATTAATACCTGTTGCTGCCAAGGATAGAAGAAATGTGTAACTATGTAATTATAAGTTGCAAATTTTTTAAACAATTCTAAACTTAAAAGAATGTATTCTTTTTTATTCTGTAATCCTATCGCTAGAAATCTATCCCATAGAACTATAACAAGCAGAACCTAAGGAAATATGCACAAAGATGCTAGGTGCAGCATTATCCAGCACAGAGGGGGAAAAAGGAAATCACCAAGTGAATGCCCATTTTAAAACATAGTTGAAAAATCATAGTACATCCATACCTAGAACAACGTGCAAACCTTAAAAAGAATGAACTAGAGCTATGAAGGTTAATTTCGGTGATTGTCTATGAGGCTTAATTATGAGAGAGAAAAACAAGACACAGAAAAGTGTCGCATCATATTATTTCTAAAATGTAAGACAGTGATAGTCCCAGCTAATCTATATATGTATATGATTAAATGTATTTATCTACAAATATGTGTATTTGACTATGGCTAAAATAGAGAACATACATATTGAATTGTTAATTACGCATGAATTGGATAGTTGGTAGTATTAAAATATTGGTAGGTAGGAGGAGTAGGTAAGAAAAAAAAATAGACAAAATAAAGACTGGACTATAACAACCACACATATCATCCCATAAAAGCATTTATGTCAAGTTCCATATATGTTTAAAATATTTAACTTAAAATTATTAAAACAGTGTTTTCAAATCAAACCCACCGATCATTGCTTGAGAACACGATGAAAAATAAATGAAGCTAACATTTATTTATCAACCCCCTTCCAAAGGGTGTGTGCATAGTTTTAGCTACAAGGACATGGTTTGAAGCCTTATTTATAAGCAATGACTAACAAGTGGTGCTGGGAAAACTGGTCAACCACTTGTAAAAGAATGAAACTAGATCACTTTCTAACACCGTACACAAAAATATAAGCAATGACAACAACAAAATTCAGTAAAAACTTAAAATGTCCATTACTAGTGATGAACTATGTAAGACTGCATAGCCATTAAAAATGATGTTGTGCGAGTATACATATTTATAAGAAAGAAGCTCATAATATATTAAATCAGGAAAACAAGTTATAAAATTATCTACATATTTTGATCCCTTTGTCATTTTTATGTCTATCAAAAACCCAGTGGGGGGAAAAAAACCGGTAAAATAAGAAAAAATTGATCAGCAGGACTTCATTAAAATTAAAAACTGCTCTGCAAAAGACAATGTCAAGAGAATTAGCAAAAGCCAGAGGACTAGGAAAGAATACAAAAGATACATCTGATAAGACTATCATCCAAAATATGCAAAGAATTCGTAAAACTCAATAATAAGACAATTTGAACTTTTTTAGAAATGGGCCAAAGACCGTTAAGAGACACCTCACCAAATAGATATACAAGTGGAAAATAAGCATACAAAAAGATGTTCTACATCGTATGCCACCAGGGAAATGCAAATAAAATAATAAGATACCACTACACACTGATTAGAATGGTCAAAGTCTGAAACTCTGATAATACCAAATGCTGGTGAGGATGTGGAACAGTAAGTAACTCTCACATAATGCTGTTGAGAATGCAAAACCATACAGCCACTTTGAAAGACAGTTTGGTGATTTCTTACAAAACTAAACATGTTCCTACCATATGATCCAGAAACCATACTCCTTGGTATTATTCATCCAAAGGAGCTGAACGCTTATATTCACATCAAAACCTTCACATGGATTTTAGAGCAGCTTTCTTCATAATCCCTAAAACCTGAAAGCAACCAAGATGTCCTTTGGTAAGTAAATGGATAAATGTTGGTACACCCAGACAGTGGAGTGTTATTAAGTGCGAGAGGAATGAGCTATCAAACTGTAAAAAGACATGGAGGAACTTCAGATGCATATTATAAGTGAAAAAAGCCAGTCTTAAAGGCTACATGTTGTATGATTCCAACAGTATGACATATGGAAAATGCGAGACTATAGAGACTAAATGACTATTTGTTAAGCTTCCATTGCATCTCCTGGTTTACCTACTCCAGATCTGGTATAAAATCACTATTTGATAAACACACAGTGGTTGATTTTTAGTCCAGAAAAACATCTATTTCTGCTTCCTTGACGACGCTAAAGCCATTGACTGTGTGGATCACAACAAAGTGTGGAAAATTCTTAGAGATAGGAATGCCAGACCACCTTACCAGCCTCCTGAGAAACCTGTATGCAGGTCAAGAAGTAACAGTTAGAATTGGACATGGACTGGTTCAAAATTGGGAAAGGAGTATGTCAAGGCTGTATATTGTCACCCTGCTTATTTAACTTATATGCAGAGTACATCATGTGAAAAGTGGGGATGAAAGAAGCACAAGCCAAAATCAAGATTACTAGGAGAAAAATCAATAACCTCAGATATGTATATGACACCACTCTTATGGCGGAAAGGAAAGAACTAAAAAGCTTCTTGATGAAAGTGAAAGAGGAGAGTGAAAAGCTGGATTAAAATTCAACATTCAAAAAACAAGAATCATGGCATCCTTCACTTCATGACAAAGAGATGGGGAAACAATAGAAACAGTGACTGACTTTATTTGGGGTGGGAGGGGCTCCAAAATTACTGCAGATGGTGACTGCAGCCATGAAATTAAAAGACACTCATTCCTTAGAAGAAAAGCTATGACCAACCTAGACAGCATAATAAAAAGCAGAGACGTATAAACTCAAAATGGATTAAAGATCTAAACGTAAGACCAGAAACTATAAAACTCCTAGAGGAGAACATAGGCAAAACACTCTCTGACATAAATCACAGCAGGATTCTCTATGATCCCCCTCCCAGAATATCGGAAATAAAAGCAAAAATAAACAAATGGGATCTAATTAAAAGCTTCTGCACAACAAAGGAAACTGTAGGCAAGGTGAAGAGACAGCCTTAGGAATGGGAGAAAATAATAGCAAATGAAACAACTGACAAACAACTAATCTCAAAAATATACAAGCAACTTATGCACCTCAATCCCAGAAAAACAAACGACCCAATCAAAAAATGGGCCAAAGAACTAAATAGACATTTCTCCAAAGAAGACATACAGATGGCTAACAAACACATGAAAAGATGCTCAACATCACTCCTTATCAGAGAAATGCAAATCAAGACCACAATGAGGTACCATTTCACACCAGTCAGAATGGCTGTGATCCAAAAGTCTACAAGCAATAAATGCTGGAGAGGGTGTGGAGAAAAGGGAACCCTCTTACACTGTTGGTGGGAATGCAAACTAGTACAGCCACTATGGAGAACAGTGTGGAGATTCCTTAAAAAATTGCAAATAGAACTGCCTTATGACCCAGCAATCCCACTACTGGGCATACACACCGAGGAAACCAGAATTGAAAGAGACACATGTACCCCAATGTTCATCGCAGCACTGTTTATAATAGCCAGGACATGGAAACAACCTAGATGTCCATCAGCAGATGAATGGATAAGAAAGCTGTGGTACATATACACAATGGAGTATTACTCAGCCATTAAAAAGAATACATTTGAATCAGTTCTAATGAGATGGATGAAACTATAGAGCCGATTATACAGAGTGAAGTAAGCCAGAAAGAAAAACACCAATACAGTATACTAATACATATATATGGAATTTAGAAAGATGGTAATGATGACCCTGTATGCGAGACAGCAAAAGAGACACAGATGTGTAGAGTGGACTTTTGGACTCTGAGGGAGGGGGAGAGTGTGGAATAATTTGGGAGAATGGCATTGAAACATGTATACTATCATGTAAGAAATGAATCGCCAGGCTATGTTCGATGCAGGATACAGGATGCTTGGGGCTGGTGCACGGGGATGATCCAGAGAGATGATATGGGGTGGGAGGTGGGAGGGGGTTCATGTTTGGGAACTCATGTACACCCGTGGCGGATTCATGTCAATGTATGCCAAAACCAATACAATACTATAAAGTAAAATAAAGTAAAAATAAAAAAATTTTTTTTAAAAAGCAGAGACATTACTTTGCCAACAAAGGTCCATCTAGCCAAAGCTATGGTTTTTCCAGTAGTCACATCTATGGGTGTGAGAATTGGACCATAACGAAGGTTTAGTGCCAAAGAGTTGATCCTTTTGAAGTGTGGTGTTGGAGAAGGCTCTTGAGGGTCACTTGGACTTCAAGGAGATCAAACCAGTCCATCCTAAAGGAAATCAGTCTTGAATATTCATTGGAAGGACTGATGCTGCAGCTGAAGCTCCAATACTTTGGCCACCTGATGCAAAGAGCCAACTCTTTAGAAAAGACCCTGATGCTGGGAAAGATTGAAGGCAGGAGGAGAAGGGGGTGACAGAGGACAAGATGGTTGAATGGCATCACCAACTCAATGGACATGAGTTTGAGCAAGCTCTGGGAGATGGTGCATGGGGTCGCAAAGAGTCAAGACATGGCTGAGCAACTGAACAACAGCTTTTCTTGACCCTCATTTTTCCCATCTATAATATTGGAGGAACAGAGGCTGGACTAAATGTTCTTTAGATTCCTTTCAGCTATGAAAATTAAATGTTTGTTTCTACATTTTCCCATTTTTACATGGCTTGAATAAAGGTTTAACAGTCTAACAATCAGGACACTTACATAAGGCTGGGCAGAATAGATTACATCAAGTGTCACTTCAGAACATATCTGCTGTGTATAAGTCTACTGTCTTCATTTTAATCACTAGGCTAATTGTTCTCTGAGGGCACTATCTGTCTGGGATTCACTCATATTCCTCACAAATCCTTGCACACAAATAGGACTCAGGTGACATCATTCATATCTCCTTCTATTTTTTAAGAACAAAAACAAACATCTAATATACTACTTTTATAAGTTAACACAGTGGTAATTGACTATCTAGCAGACATAATAGTCTAGATTTGATTTGCTCTATCAAGCAAATGACTAAAGAAAATATATTTTGTTACATGTTTTGAATTTAAAAAAAAAATCAGAAATACCATATATTTTAGAGAGAAGGGAAAGAGAGACAAAGAGGGAGAATGGCATGATCTTGGGCTTCCCTGGTGACTCAGATGGTAAAGAATCCACCTGCAATGCAGGAGATCCTGGATTGAGGTTAATCCCTGGATTGAGAAGATCCCCTGGAGAAGGGTATGGCTATTCACCCCAGTATTCTTGCCTGGAGAATTCCATGGACAGAGGACCCTGGCAGGTTACAGTCCATAGGGTCACAAAGAGTTAGCATGGCTGAGCGATTTATATACACACACACACACACACGCACACGCACACGCACACGCACACGCACGCACACACACACACACACACACACACACACACACAGAGCATGATCTTAGAAATGATCTAGGCAGCTGAAGAGCTGTGCCCGCTTACACACAGAGAAAGAACTGAGGGAGAGTGAGAGATGGAAGGTACAGGAGAAAGAATAATTGGTGAAACAAAGTATCAAAGTTTATGTGAGGGAAATGAGACCTGAACCAGAGTGAAGAGCTTCATCCTGTCAGGAAATGTTTTCTCCTGCAAAATAGACAAGAAGGAAGAACCACAAGACAAAGACCTAGAGATGAGTGAAGTGAAATAAAGGATTTTGAGGCCTTAAACATCTTAGAAAACAGCTCTGGTTGGGCCCCAGGCACAGGGGTCAGTCTTTGTGGCAATGATGATAAGAAACTGTCAGCTGCTTTGAGGACCCAGCTATTACACAGCAGCATGTGTCTAGTGAATGCAGTTACCTTGGCCTTGTGACTTTGTTCCAACATTCTGATCTTCTCACATGATTAGCTTTACCCTACCCAGGCCTGCAGTGTTGGTTACACTTAACCATGTCCTACAATGCAACAGATTAGGGAACCCTCCAACTGCTCAGCCCCAGAGTTAGAAGCTTGTATCAAAAAGAATTTCAGTGCATCAGTTTGTACTTTATTGGGTTGCTGTTATACAGGGAGCAGCTGAGTCTAAGGACTCATGCTACCAGGGGCCACATTCTCCTTTTTCTCAGTGTTTCACTTCCTGCTGCAGACATTAATAAATCTGCCTTCTGTAATTCAGCCAATTCTTTAATACAATAGACTCTTGGATTTCATGGGGCCTATAGACTGATCTAGATTGCCCTAAATCTAATCATTTCTTACATTAGTCAGAAATGCAATTGTTCTGATTATAAACCCTGTTTACATGGGGACACTGACTCATGTCATTTTCAACCTTTAACTGCACATTGGGATCACCTGAGGAGTGTTTCTAAGTGATTACCTTTTAAAAATAATACTAATGCCCAAACCCATTCCAGACCAATCATATCAAAATCTCTAAGAGTGTATCCTGGACATTTGTATAGAACAAACCCTGTCTTCCTTGAGAAAGCTACCTAACCTCTCTTTTCCTCAGCTACCTCCTCTGTATATGAAAGTGATACAGTTCTCCTATGGTTATAGTGAGAGCTAGGCGAAGTATATGTAAAATGCTTAGAATCTGCCTGTGTCCTTTAGTCACTAAGTTGTGTCTGCCTCTTTTGCAACCCCATGAACTGTAGCCCACCAGGCTCCTCTGTCCATAGGGTTTCCCAGGCAGGAATACTGGAGTGCATTGCCATTTCCTTCTCCAGGGGATCTTCCTGACCCAGGGACTGAACCCTGATCTCCCGCATTGCAGGCAGATTCTTTACTACTGAGCCACCTGGGAAGCCCTAGACTATGCCTGGCCTATCATGAATGTTCAGTGTGTTGCTGTTATTACCTCACAGGGTTATCATGAGAACAAAATAACTGTGTGTTCAATAAGTGTTAAACAGACGAGTAAAAGAAATTTGTAAACACTAATGTGATATTCATATGTAAAATATTTGTAATATTTTATATTACATGAAGTATACAGGTCTGAATATTATAGAAACTTGAAGCTTATTTAAACTTTGCATGTTGCTGTAATTCTAAGCACAACATATGTGATTAATTATAATTTTAAATTGATTTCATTGTATTTTCAAAGATCATGACCACCAGAAAAAATTCTGTAATGACTATTAAAAAAAAATCTCTTAATACAATAGAATGGGAAATTTGGGGAAATCATTTTCTCTACTGAGATTCTGGAGGACAAGGTGCTGGCCTAATTCATTTCTGTGTCTCCTGAGTGCTGTGCTGTGATGAGGAGCTATGATTAGGAACTTGATAAATAGTTGGAAAGAATTACAGGTGAAGATAGGAAGGGACATGCATCTCTTAGTCAAATTTAGGAAGCCAAAGGAAAATGTTATGTATGGGATATGTTCTTATCTACTTTTTATTTGTTTTGATTTTGAGCAAATAACCTTTCTGTGTGATTCTTTCATTTCATCTTTAATATTAACATTAGGATACAAATTAGTTCAACTGTTCTACTCAATTTAACAAATTTGAATGCTTTCTTTTTTTAACTTTTAGCAAAATGGTGGAAATAATAACAGAGAACTGGAAGGGTGAGCTGATTTAGATTAATTCAGTTGGCTTCATGGGTACAGCAGTCTTATTTAAGCTGGGATGAGAGGAATGCCAATTTTAATATACACGGAATGCTTGCTCTAATTGGAAACTACAGTCGGTCCTGGTTGGGCAAATAAGGCAGGTGCAGCCATGGTCCCTGGCTGCCTGTCATGGATAGAGCCAGGCAACTTAGTTCTAGTCCATGGCCTCTGATGCATAAGGATAAGAGGCTATGGAAGCTTCCTGATGGGAGAGACTGACTGTGGGGGAAACTGGGTCTTGTTCTGATGGGCGGGGCCACGCTCAGTAAATCTTTAATCCAATTTTCCTCTGATCCATCCCTGTTGTTTGACCTGAGGCCAAACTATGGTAGAGGTAATGAAACAATGGTGACCTCCTTCATAAGGTCCCATGCAGGCACTGCCACAATCAGTGCCCCTGACCCTACACAAGGCACCACCAACCCACACCTCCACCAGAGACTCCTGGACACTCACAGGCAAGTCTGGGTCAGTCTCTCGTGGAGTCACTGCTCCTTTCTCCTGGATCCTGGTGCGCACAAGGTTTTGTTTGTGCCCTCTGAGAGCCTCTTATCCTTATCCATCAGAGGGCAGACAGGATGAAAACCACAATCACAGAAAACTAATCAAACTGATAACATGAACCACAGCCTTGTCTAATTCAATGAAACTGTGAGCCATGCTGTGTAAGGGCCACCCAAGATGGACGGGTCATGGTGGAGAGTTCTGATAAAACATGGTCCACAAGACATGGGAATGGCAAACCACTTGAGTATTCTTGCCTTGAGAACCCCATGAACAGTATGATAAGGCAACAAGATAAGACACTGAAAGATGAACTCCCCAGACTGGTAGGTGCTGAATATGCTACTAGAGAAGAGTTGAGAAATAACTCCAGAAAGAATGAAGAGATGGAGCTAAAGGGAAAACAATACCCCATTGTGGATGTGACTGGTGATGGAAGTAAAGTCTGATGCTGTAAAGAACAATATTGCATAGGAACCTGGAATATTAGGTCCATGAATCAAGGTAAATTGGAAGTGGTCAGACAGGAGATGGCAAGAGTGGACATCAACATTTTAGTAATCAGTTAACTAAAATGGACTAGAGTGGGTGAATTTAACTCAGATAACCATTATATCTACTACTGTGGGCAAGAATCCCTTAGAAGAAATGGAGTAGCCCTCACAGTCAACAAAAGAGTCCGAAATGCAGTACTTGGGTGCAATCTCAACAACGACAGAATGATCTCTGTTCATTTCCAAGGCACACCATTCAGTATCACAGTAATCCAAGTCTATGCCCCAGCCAGTAGTGCTGAAGAAGCTGAAGTGAACAGTTCTATGAAGACCTAAAGACCTTCAAGAACTAACACCCAGAAAAGATGTCCTTTACATTAAGGGTACTGAAATGCAAAAGTAGGAAGTCAAGTGATACCTGGATTAACAGGTAATTTTGACCTTGGAGTACAAAATGAAGCAGAGCAAAGCCAAACAAGTTTTTCCAAGAGAACGCATTGGTCATAGCAAACACCCTCTTCCAACACCACAAGAGAAGACTCTACACATGAACATCGCCAGATGGTCAATATCAAAATCAGATTGATTATATACTTTGCTGCCAAAGATGGAGAAGCTCTATACAGTCAGCAAAAACAAGACCAGGAGCTGACTGTGGCTCAGATCATGAACTTCTTATTTCCAAATTCAAACTTAATTTGAAGAAAGTAAGGAAAGCAATAGGCCATTCAGGTATAACCTAAATCAAATCCCTAATGATTATACAGTGGAAGTGAAAAATAGATTTAAGGGATTAGATCTGATAGACAGAATGCCCGAAGAACTATGGGCAGAGGTTCATGACATTGTACAGGAAGCAATGATCAAGACCATCCCCAAGAAAAAAAAAATGCAAAAAGGCAAAATGGTTGTCTGAGGAGGCCTTACAAATAGCTGAGAAAAGAAGAGAAGCGAAAAGCAAAGGAGAAAAGGAAAGATATACCCATTTGAATGCAGAGTTCCAAAAAATAGCAAAGAGAGAAAGAAAGCGCTTCTCAGTGATCAATGCAAAGAAACAGAGGAAAACAATAGAATGGGAAAGACTGGAAATCTCTTCAAGAAAATTAGAGATACCAAGGGAACATTTCATGCAAAGATGGGCCCAATAAAGGACAGAAATGGTACGGACCTAACAGAAGCAGAAGATATTAAGAAGAGGTGGCAACCATACACAGAAGAGCTGTACACAAAGAATCTTCACAACCCAGATAACCATGATGGTGTGATCACTCACCTAGAGCCGGACATCTTGGAATGCGAAGTCAAGGGGCCTTAGGAAGCATCACTATGAACAAAGCTAGTGGAGGTGATGGAATTCCAGATGAGTTATTTCAAATCCTGAAAGATGATGCTGTGAAAGTGCTGCACCCAATATGCCAGCAAATTTGGAAAACTCAGCAGTGGCCACAGGACTGGAAAAGGTCAGTCTGTTTTCATTCAAATCCAAAAGAAAGGCAATGCCAAAGAATGTTCCAACTGCAGCACAATTGCACTCATCTAACATGGTAGCAAAGTAATGCTCAAAATTCTCCAAGCCAGGCTTCAACAGTACATGAACCATAAATTCCAGATGTTCAAGCTAGATTTATGAAAGGCAGAGGAACCAGAGATCAAATTGCCAACATCTGTTGGATCATCAAAAAAGCAAGAGAATTCCAGAGAAACATCTACTTCTGTACTAAGCCTTTGATGGTGTGGATCACAACAAACTGTGGAAAATTCTTCAAGGGATGGGAATACCAGACCCCCTGACTGGCCTCCTGAGAAACCTATACACAGGTCAAGAAGTAACAGTTAGAAATGGACATGAAACAACAGACTGGTTCCAAATTGAGAAAGAAGTACATCAGGGCCGTATATTGTCACCCTGCTTATTTAACTTCTATGCAGAGTACATCATGAGAAATGCCAGGCTGGATGAAGCACAAGCTGGAATCAAGATTGCCAGGAGAAATATCAATCACCTCAGATGTGCAGATGACACCACCCTTATGGCAGAAAGCAAAGAAGAACTAAAGAGCTTCTTGATGAAAGTCAAAGAGGAGAGTGAAAAAGTTGGCTTAAAACTCAACTTTTAGAAAACAAAGATCATGGCATCTGGTCCCATCACTTCATGGCGAATAGATGAGGAAACAGTGGAAACAATGGCTGACTTTATTTTGGGGGGCTCCCAAATCACTGCACATGGTGACTGCAGCCATGAAATTAAAAGGCCCTTACTCCTTGGAAGAAAAGCTATAACCAACCTAGACATCATATTAAAAAGCAGAGACATACTGTTCCAACAAAGGTCCACCTTGTCAAAGCAATGGTTTTTCCAGTAGTCATGTATGGACATGACAGTTGGATTATAAAGAAAGCTGAGCACCGAAGAATCGGTGCTTTTGAACTGTGGTGTTGGAGAAGACTCTTGAGAGCCCCTTGGACTGCAAGGAGATCCAACCAGTCCATCCTAAAGGAGATCAGTCCTGAATATTCACTGGAAGGACTGATGCTGAAGCTGAAGCTCCAATACTTTGGCCACTCGATTCAAAGACCTGACTCATTGGAAAAGACCCTTATGCTGGGAAAGATTGAAGGTGGGAGGAAAAGGGGATGATGGAGGATGACATGGTTGGATGGCATCACCGACTAAATGCACATGAGTCTGAGCAGCTCCAGGAGTTGGTGATGGACAGGGAAGCCTGGCATGCTGCAGTCCATGGGGTCCCAAAGAGTCATCACTGAGGGACTGAACTGACTGACTGATTCCATGCCCTCAGTCTTACCCTACCACTGGCTTCCTCAAATGCTTGAGCAAAAAAAAAAAAAAAAAATGCTAGTGAATTCAGTCAATTCCCAAATCAGTGCCAAAAAAAGCATTCCTATTCCAACCTCTGTTCTTTGGGGTGTAATATGTAAACTTGTTGTTTAGAGTTTTATGTTGAAATGGCATTTTATTTCTTTTTCATCGAAAAATCTTCCAAACTAACACAAAGAATATACATTCAAATTTATTTCTATATAAACACTAACTTGCCAGACCATAGCAGTTCTGTTTGGTTTGCTGATATCTATTTTCAAGTTTATGACCTGTGATTTGGCTCCTAGCCTCATTAGTGTTGCTAGTTTTCACCCCCTTCAATGAATTGTATCCCTTATTGCCTGATTAGTTTTCCTGAACAGATGTTTATGCATATACTTAAAGATGATTGAACACCAACATATTCCTTCTTGAGAAACATATTTTTACATCCAATTTCAACAACTTCTCCTTGTTGCATTAGAATGGAGACTTAAGTTCATTGTAGCCTTTTCTTACATTAAGAAATATTGAGTTTTACAGATATGAATGAAGTATACACAGCAGCTTGTGGAAGACCCTAATTCCTCCTCAGCATTTGATTAATATTACATTCTATTAGGCTTAGCTTCTTTCCTCAATTAACAATGGTCCTCTTTCCTAACCACTATAAAGTTACTAATTAACTATCTTCTTAATAGTTTCAAATAAATCATAGAAACAACAACATTAAACATCATCTAGTATAAACCCTTATTTTGAAAATGGAAAAGCTGAGCTCAAAAGAGTTGAGATAGCCAACCATCTCAGAAAAAAGTGATAAAAAGAAGGCTCGGACTCAGATATTGAAACACACCAAAGTCCTTCTCTACCTACTTTCCAAATCCGCCATCTGTAGTCATTTTTTTCCCCTGTATCCTTAATACTTTGCATCATCCCTGAAACATACTGTAAAAAAATCCAGTTTTTGTTAAAAGTAGATTTAACAAAGAGGTGAACTTCAAAAGCATCAGCAGTGAAGGCTCACTGCTGGGGTTCTGCTCCAGTTACTTGACAGCAGCACCTGAGTTCTCTGGCTTTTTGCAAAGGAGAGGTTTGGTCAGCCCAGAACTCTCACTGTTGCTTGGTTTTAGGTTCACAGGAAAGTGAACCGTCAAGGGAATGTTCTGATGTATCCATGAACTGCAGCTAAGCCATTCAGGGTCTTCTTAAAATAAAGTTCTGCTGGCTTTTCTCAGTACAGCCTTCTAAAAGTTGACACAGCAAGAATTGCTTCTCACCAGGTTCTATTTTTAAATCCCAGTCCCAAAAAATTTTTTTTAACTTCAAGATTGAGGTTCTGAACCACCTTTGGTGAGTCTTGGCATCTTGCTAGAAGGACTACTTAGTGGCTACACACCATTAACTCAAAAAAGGAAGAAAGGGAGAGAAAGGAAGGGAAGAAAAAGAGGGAGAGAAGAGGAAAAGGAAGCAAAGAAAGAAGGAAGGGAGGGAAAGGAAAGATATAAGCTAATAATAGTGCTTATATATTTGAGTATTATATGCATCAAGCACTGTTGTAAGCACTTTACATGAATTGTTACATTTTTTCCCACAACAACTCAAAGAGATAGGTTCTGTTATTATTCTCTGATGAGAAAACTTAGGCATAGAGGAATTAAATAACTTGCTCAAAGACATGTTTGTCTGCGGTAGAGCTGGCTTTAAACCAAGCAGTCTGACCTCAGAGGCTGACCTCTCACCTCTCCACTATATAGCTTTGAGCTGGATGTTTGTCTGAAGAAGTACTAAAGGGCTGTTGACACTTCTTGATTTTTTTTTTTTTCCTTTTCTACTTAACCTCACATGCATCTTTGCATTATGTCATCCCAACTTTCAATCAAACGGAAATATGCTGGAGGCAAGGGGCTGAGCTGAAAAGAATCCAACTTTTTGGACTGGCCAGAAAAATCTTAGGTTCTAATTCTGCCCTGCTACTTACTTAGTGGTTGTGTGACCTTGGATATGACCATGAAGAAAAATCTTAAAATTTTAGGACATTCGATTTCCTCATTTGAAAACTAAGAAAAATACAAACTCAGGGTATAATACTGAGAGAATTAAATGAGATAACATATGAAGTCTTCATTCTTGTGCATAGCAAACTATCCTACCAAAGGTAAATTTACTATAACAAATTAAAAATTTTAGTGGGTCATTCTCATTATTGTTTCTATATCTATACAGGAAAGAATGTATATATGAGATTGTTCCTATGAGTGATAGCTGTTATTATCATTATTATCTTACTATGTATAAATATGTGTATGTCCATGTTGGGATCAATGTGCAAAGGCAGCTGAATTAGTACCATTAACAATCCTCTGCTGACGAACTACTTCCTCCAGAAACTCTTACCTCCCTTAACTGCCAGGATTTGGCTCATCTACTTCCACTCCAGCCAAACCTAACCAGCACTACCTCTGACCATCATGTAGTTGAAAGGCTCTGTAGGAGCCTCTGGGAAGGCTGACTCATCCTGAAGGCACTCTTGTCTCAGAGAGAGGCTCCAGGTGTGAAGCCAAGAGAACCAAAACAAGGGAAACAAAAAGAATATAGGGTTTAAAGGTTTAGGAAGCCTTACCTGGACTCTCAAGCTATTTCTGTGGCTCCAGCAGCCTCAGGTGGGGTCAGGGTAGAAGCCCTCAAAGTGGTGATGTCCAGCAGTCACTCAAAGCTGGTTTGGTCCAGGTCTGGCAAGCAGAAGAGTGATGTATTGACCCATCTAGTCGCCGCTAAATCTGAACACAGAGTTGAGGTGTAGGTCACCAGTATATATAGAATGACCTCTGGCTTCCAGCCTGGAAAAGACTGCATTTCTGTTGTTGCTGTTCAGGCCTGCATTTACTCTGAAGCTTTTTCATATGTTCATCTATTTCTGTCATATTGACTAAGCCATTTCATATTTGATCTAAGAGCTGGGTGAAACAGAAGCTACTCTGGCCTTGTGCACGGTTACACTGTTATGCTAGGTAGAAAAAATAATAATAAACAAGACCTAATGTATACTAAACACTATTCCACATAATTCAGCATTTGTTATTTCCCACAATCCTTATATATAGGCAGAGGAAATGGGCTGGTAAGATGTCAGGATCCTTGCTCAAATTCAAAAGATATGGCAATACCCAGCCCTTATTTCTACTACACAAGAGCTGAAATGCTAGCCTATGCTGATAATAACCAAAAAGACTTTTTTTCAGCCGAAGATGAAAAAAAGCAAAAAACAAAAGGTCAGTAGACCTGAATCTGATTCTGTGTTCTAACACTTTCTAGACAAAGAGCTTTTTCTCTCTTAGAATTCATTAATATAAATAAGGAGAATAATACCTACCTTCATGAAATTACCTGGATAAAGTATGATATAACCCATGTAGAAGTATTTGTAAACTCTAAAGCAATAATAATTAGATATAATTCAGATATATAGTAAGTAACTTACAATACAATTTATCTTAAGACTTTTTGGATTATTTTTTACGTGGTCTATTATGGAATTTTCTACCAGAGTCTAAAACTGATAAATTGACTTTGTTTATCATTAAAGAGAAGGGGGAAATACCTAATTTTCCAAGGGCAGGTTGTTCTACCACCACAGAACAAATTTACATTCTTTCTTTTACATATTATAAAAGTGGTTTCTGGAGACTTTCATCTCAATGTCCCTCTATACTTTTAAAAGATATTAAAGACCCTTTGTTTATATGGATTATATCTATTGACTTTTACTGTATTAACAAAGAAGACTATAAAAAATTATAGCTATATACTTATTAAATTCATTGGAAAATAGCAATAAAACACTCAACACCAATAACATTATTAAAACTCTATTTCCAAAAATAAGAAATTTTGGTGAGAGGCATGGTATTGTTTTATATTTTTACAAATCTCATTAATATAAGAATTAATGGAGGAAAACTGAATTCTCATATCTGCTTCTGCATTTAATCTGTTGCAATTGATGGAGGTTGAAATATAAAAAGATAAATTTGTCTTCACACAACTATACAGTTGGGAAAGGAAGAAGTGTTTTGATAGCCATTTTACATAATTATGGATAGTCTTTGTTGCTACAGTATCAAAACTTGGCATGATACTTCTTAAAGTTTAGTAACAATGTGGTATTTTTAAGTGAGATCAATAAGGTGTGTGTACTTTTTATATTAAAATCCATGATTTTTCCTACACCTTGAGTGGGTCTTTAATTCTTGCATAGTTTTGATAACATGCCATGCATCTGTCATTTGGAAAATGAGAGATTTACTGAGTTGTTTTTATCTTCCAAATGTTGCCATACTTCATTATGTAATATCAAAAAATACTTTATTAATATCACTGAGCACATCAGGAACATCTAGCTGTTTTGAAGTTATCAAGCTCACAGTGGCAGCTACAAGTTGCCACAATTCTACCTTTCATTAGAACCTTGAATTTTGGAAACAAAAATTGGTTGCTATCTTTGAAAGACTCTCCTCATTTTGGGGGGGAAATGTAAGTTTACAAAATTTCAGTAACTATAGCTTGTCTGTCATATTTTTTTTCAAGTAAAATGCAATTCACGTATTTTAAAGTGGTCATGTTCAGTTCCCAACAAGTCAGTGTGGTGCTACCACCTTGATTCTTCAGTTCAGTTCAGTTGCTCAGTCATGTCCAACTCTTTGAGACCCCATGAACCACAGAACGCCAGGCCTCCCTGTCCATCACCAACTCCTGGAGACCACCCAAATCCATGTCCATTGAGTGAGTGATGCCATCAAACCATCTCATCCTCTGTCGTCCCCTTCTCCTCCTGCCCTCAATCTTCCCAGCATCAGGATCTTTTCAAATGAGTCAGCTCTTCGCATGAGGTGGCCAAAGTACTGGAGTTTCAGCTTCCGCATCATTCCCTCCAAAGAAATTCCGGGGCTGATCTCCTTTAGGATGCACTGGTTGGATCTCCTTGCAGTCCAAGAGACTCTCAAGAGTCTTCTCCAACACCACAGTTCAAAAGCATCAATTCTTCGGCACTCAGCCTTTTTCACAGTCCAACTCTCACATCCATACATGACCACTGGAAAAACCACAACCTTGACTAGATGGATCTTTGTTGGTAAACTAAGGTCTCTGCTTTTTAATATGCTACCTAGGCTGGTCATAACTTCTCTTTCAAGGAGTAAGCGTCTTTTAATTTCATGGCTGCAGTCACCATCTGCAGTGATTTTGGAGCCCAAAAAAATAAAGTCTGACACTGTTTCCACTGTCTATTTGCCATGAAGTGATGGGACCAGATGCCATGATCTTCGTTTTCTGAATGTTGAGCTTGAAGCCAACTGTTTCACTCTCCTCTTTCACTTTCCTCAAGAGGCTCTTTAGTTCTTCTTCACTTTCTGCCATAAGGGTGGTGTCATCTGCATATCTGAGGTTATTGATATTTCTCCTGGCAATCTTGATTCCAGCTTGTGCTTCCTCCAGCCCAGCGTTTCTCATGATGTATTCTGCATATAAGTTAAATAAGCAGGGTGATGATATACAGCCTTGATGTATTCCTTTTCCTATTTGGAAGCAGTCTGTTGTTCCATGTCCAGTTCTAACTGTTGCTTCCTGACCTGTGTATAGGTTTCTAAAGAGGCAGGTCAGGGGGTCTGGTATTCCCATCCCTTGAAGAATTTTCCACAGTTTATTGTGATCCACACAGTCAAAGGCTTTGGCATAGTCAATAAAGCAGAAATAGATGTTTTTTCTGGAACTCTCTTGCTTTATTGATAATCCAGCAGATGTTGGCAATATGATCTCTGGTTCCTCTGCCTTTTCTAAATCCAGCTTGAACATCTGGAAGTTCACAGTTCACAAACTGCTGAAGCCTGGCTTGAAGAATTTTAAACATCTCTTTACTAGCGTGTGAGATGAGTGCATTTATGAGCATTCCTTGGCATTGCCTTTTTTGGGGATTGGAATGAAAACTGACCTTTTCCAGTCCTGTGGCCACTGCTGAGTTTTCCAAATTTGCTGGCATATTGAGTGCAGCACTTTCACAGCATCATCTTTCAGGATTTGAAATAGCTCAACTGGAATTCCATCACCTCCACTAGCTTTGTTCATAGTTTTGCTTCTTAAGGCCCACTTAACCTCACATTCCAAGATGTCTGGCTCTAGGTGAGTGATCACACCATCATGATTATCTGGGTCATGAAGATCTTTTTTGTATAGCTCTTCTGTGTATTCTTGACACCTCTTCTTAATATCTTCTGCTTCTGTTAGGTCCATACCATTTCTGTCCTTTATTGAACCCATCTTTGCATGAAATGTTCCCTTGGCATCTCTAATTTTCTTAAAGAGATCTCCAGTCTTTCCCTTTCTATTGTTTTCCTCAATTTCTCTGCATTGATCTCTCAGGAAGGCTTTCTTATCTCTCCTTGCTATTCTTTGGCACTCTGCATTCAGATGGGTACATCTTTCCTCTTCTTTGCTTTTCACGTCTCTTCGTTTCACAGCTATTCATAAGGCCTCCTCAGACAGCGATTTTGCTTTTTTGCATTTCTTTTTCTTGCGGATGGTCTTGATCCCTGTCTCCTGTACAATGTCACACACCTCTGTCCATAGTTCATCAGGCACTCTATCTATCAGATCTAGGCCCTTAAATCTATTTCTCACTTCCACTGTATAGTCATAAGGGATATGATTTAGGTCATATCTGAGTGGTCTAGAGGTTTTCTCCACTTTCTTCCATTTCAATCTGAATTTGGCAATAAGGAGTTCATGATCTGAGCCACAGTCATCTCCTGGTCTTGTTTTTGCTGACTATATCGAGCTTCTCCATCTTTGGCTGCAAAGAATATAATCAATCTGATTTTGGTGTCGACCATCTGGTGATGTCCTTGTGTAGAGTCTTGTGTTGTTGGAAGAGGGTGTTTGCTATGACCAGTGCGTTCTCTTGGCAAAACTCTATTAGCCTTTGCCCTGCTTCTTACTAAGGTGCCAACAGCCTTACCCACTGTTGCCGTTGCACCATCAATTCAAATGTCAACACAGCAAAACAAGGTAAATAATGTTTTAGTACTTTTATGGGAAATAGTTTTAACTTCACAGATCACCTGAAAGAATCTCAGAACCACAAAGGTTCTGTGGATCACATTCAAAAGTTAACATTTTTTCTTATTAAAGGCATTCTTCAGTCTGATGATTTTCTGGATTTCTTAAACTTTCTTAACAAAACTCTTAGTGTAAGGTGGATTTTGACATGTAAGGTAGATAGGAATGTGTGTTAATATGAAAAGATATTCACAATGTGTTGTTGAGTAAAAAGTGTAGTTTAGTATTTATACAACAACCACATTTGTATCATAAAAGTGTATATGTATGATATATTTATACACAGATACATATATGTGTATCTGTGTAGAAATATTTGGGGGTATGACATCAACAAGAGAAACAGGAGTTAGGAGTAATGGGAGTTATTAATCTTTTCCTCTTGCTATAAAGCATAAGGATTTCATTAAATGTTTACTAAGCATCAATAATGTGACAAGCATACTTCTGCACTTTGAAAAAAAGTTTTAGTGTTTCCTATAAGGAGAAACTTCTGCTTTTATAATTTTAAAAAGCTTTTTCCATTTGGGGCACATTTGTCCATGGCAATTTAGCTGTTCCTTACAGGAGCCTCACTTGATCTCTCTTTAAAACCCCCACACTCGCCTACCCAGAACAATTTTGCAAGAGTGCAGAGTTTTTTTTTGGTTTCAGTTCAGTTCAGTTCAGTTCAGTTCAGTCACTCAGTCGCGTCCGACTCTTTGTGACCCCATGCATCGCAGCATGCCAGGCCTCCCTATCCATCACCAACTCCCGGAGTTCACTCAAATCATGTCCATCGAGTCAGTGATGCCATACAGCCATCTCATCCTCTGTCATCCCCTTCTCCTCCTGCCCCTAACCCCTCCCAGCATCAGAGTCTTTTCCAATGAGACAGCTCTTCGCATGAGGTGGCCAAAGTACTGGAGTTTCAGCTCTAGCATCATTCCTTCCAAAGAAATCCCAGGGCTGATCTCCTTCAGAATGGACTGGTTGGATCTCCTTGCAGTCCAAGGGACTCTCAAGAGTCTTCTCCAACACCACAGTTCAAAAGCATCAATTCTTCGGCGCTCAGGTTTCTTCACAGTACAACTCTCACATCTATACATGACCACTGGAAAAACCATGGCCTTTTTTGATTTGGGTTGTTTTTTGGGTTTTGTTTTTGTTTTTGTTTTTGTTTTTGTTTGAGCAGTGCGGAGAAGGCAGTGGCACCCCACTCCAGTACTCTTGCCTGGAAAATCCCATGGATGGAGGAGCCTGGTAGGCTGCAGTCCATGGGGTCGTGAAGCGTCGGACATGACTGGGCAACTTCACTTTCACTTTTCACTTTCATGCATTGGAGAAGGAAATGGCAACCCACTCCAGTGTTCTTGCCTGGAAAATACCAGGGACAGCAGAGCCTGGTGGGCTGCTGTCTATGTGGTCTCACAGAGTCAGACACGACTGAAGCGACTTAGCAGCAGCAGCAGCAGCAGCAGAGTTTTTTCAAAGTCTTTTTATTAAAGTCTACATCTACTTCCAAAGATGGATTTAAATTAATTGAGCTGCAGTCAGTTTTCTGTCTCTTAGCACTATGTTATCAATATATTACCAGTATTCACTTGGGGTATTAATCAGAGATTGCAAAAAGAGTCTTCAGTGCTTCCTTCCAGCGCTCTCAAGTTGATATGAACTTCGTACTCTTCCTCACTGAAATTTATCTGCTCTGTATTGTTCAAGAAGTCTTTCTTATTGCCTTTATAATTTTGTGATGATCTCTGTAATACAAGCATCTAGACGTGGAGTTTGATTTCCTAAAAATGAAAGAAAGGAAAAATGCAAATGTGAGAACTGATGGAAGAAGACCGTCAGTAGTTACGTGTGCTCACTGGGATGTTGTGGTCTTGTAGAAAGAGCGCTGTTCTGTAGCTCTGAAGCTTACCTATGTGTAGCTGAATATCCTGAAATAGTTTTCATGTAACAAAATTATTTTAAAATGTTAATAACAAAGGAATATTTAATTAAGTAGCAAAAATCCCCAAAGAAACTTTGAGCAAGAAGATAAATATTGTGGTTGATTCTGCCTTGCTCTACCTCACCTGACTCCAGCTTTCCCCCATTATAAAGTTTTATCCTTGGACAAGTTAAAAACAAGTGAAATGCAATGAAAGCAATGAGTAAATACATTCTTTTTTAATATTTTATACTCCCTGGTCAGTTCAATTCTTAGGTTTGCATAAAGAACTCTTGTTATTGATGCCCAAAAAAAATCACAATAAATCTTTTTAGATGTTCTGCAGTACTGAACAATTTCGCATTGTATTTTTAAAAACAGACTCCTTTTGTTTTGTCAACTAGCAAGAAATAAGAAAAGTTTAGATGTTGCTTTAGAACTTTACAGAGTGCAAAAATATCCTTTATTAAATGCAAAATGTTTTTCTATAGTAGTCAAAATATATTCTCTCTCTCTCCCTCTCTCTCTCAAAAATATGAAAAAAATGAAACATTGTATTTTTCCTAAAATAATTTTACATGTTACCAAAATCAGTGAGTGCCTAGCATATATTTTTTATAGACCTAGTCACTGCTAATTTAATTCCTGACTAGAGAAAATACAGATGCTTTTATCACTTATAGTAGCCAGTATTAAAAAAATAATCTTATGATATACAAGGTGATGAATTAATAAGCACATCATAATAGAATTGGTGTGTGTCAGTTCTCAACTGACCATACACCAATTATAACAGGCTCCATGCCTGGCACACCCTGACCACTTTAGTGGCCCCTAATTGCTCTCCTTCCCTCCATTCTTCTTTCCCACACTTAAGCCAGAGCAGCCTTCCTAAATCACAGATTTTATAATGTGCTTACTCTCCTGCTTCAAGCCCTCCATGGCTCCACATTGCCCTTAACATAAAGACATGATTTTCAAGACTCCACCATCCTCTGAAGCCTCATCTGAGATCATCCTCCCAAAACCCAATACCATCCTCATTTCTGATACTAGGAGACCCTGCTACCTCCTGTCTTTGGTCTTCTCTCTTTATCACTGTTTGCAGGCCAGCTCCCCAAGCCCACATGCAGACAGGCCCTGTCCTCCACCTGGATGGCTTGCCCTCATCATACAGATCCCAGTATCTCCTCCAGGCCTCCTGTGACCTTGACACAAAGCAAAGTCCCATAGTCTCCTTTATATCTCCAGACTCCTCTGTCACAGGTTCTTCACTTGTTTATAATCATCTGTTCAGTTACTTCCCTTTCCCAGTAGGTATCAAGCTTTCTGAGCAGGGTACCACACCTCCCCTGTGGGCTCTAGAGCCCCAGATTCCAGCACATTCATACTAGATGAATGCAAGAAGCCAACTCATTGGCAAAGACCCTGATGCTGGGAAAGATTGAGGGCAGGAGAAGAAGGGGGCAACAGAGGATGAGGTGGTTGGATGGTATCATAAACTCAATGGACATGAGTTTGAACAAACTCTGGGAGATAGTGAGGGACAGGGAAGCCTGGTGTGCTGCCATCCATGGGGTCGCAAAGAGTTGGACACGACTGGGCGACTGAACAACAACAATACTACGTGATCAAAACTACTTAAGAGGATGAGTGAATAACACAGCCCTGACCTCAAGCAGCTTATGGTATATTTGGTAGACTAAAATATGGCAAAATCTATTCCATTATTACCTTATATATACATGATACCCAAGTCTCTTTTATGGAAAAAATATAGATATATTGAATCTATAGAATATATTTAAAATAAAATTTTAGTAATATACTTTTACTGTAAAGTATAACACATATGAAATGTTTAAAATAGTACAAGAATAAAATGAAAATACTCCATTCTTATGCCAAGAGAAAATAAAATTACCATATTTGAGAAGCTCCTTCTTATCCCTTACTCATCATCAAACAAGGGAGGTTTTTAGCTGTTAATTTTTTGAAGATTATTTCTTATCAGTCAATTAAGTCATAAGGAATTTCCTGTAAAAATCAGCAAAATACCAAAAATGCCATGTGTATTCACATTTGTGCTTATTTTTTCCAGTAATGGATTTTGTGTTTGCTGAAAATGTCAGGAGTGATCCACTACATATTACTACTTCTGTGATTACTGTCATGTAACTGTATTGACTGAATCTACCACCCCTAGTGATAAAAGGGTGATCTTGCATCAACATGAAGCAACCCTTGTCCTAAATTAATATAATTTTGTCTGGACAAACTCATCAAGTACTTGAACACCTACTCTACCCTGTATTTTCTCAAATTAAAAAAAAATTGCCTCGTGACTCAAATCTATAGTTTCTAGCCATCAAACTCCTTTTTACTTGAGCCCAGGAATCACAGGATATTTGCTCTCAGATGATTGTGACAATACTTTATATAAATAAAGCTATGTAAACTTTGCCTTTTATTATAACCCACTTTATTTTCCCCTCGTTATAAACGTATTATTAATTGATGTTCATCAAAAAACAGTGTGTTTAATTGGCTACATATCCTCTGAACTCTGCTGTTTTAATCTTGTAACCAATGTCACATGTCCAGTGAATAAATGAGCTGTCTATTGACCAGATGTTTCTTGCCTCTGTACATCCTGTGGCTTAGAAGAGCTCCCTCAGTAAGTAGTTGCCTGGAAGCTCCATGACAAAGACAGAAAACCCAGACCTGCCCACCGTCTAGGGATTTCCATGTCTTATCTAAAATGTTGTCATCAATGAATTCATAAGCCATTGCAGAAATGAGATTAATGAAAGAAGCCATCAGGAGGCTGATGGATAAAAACAAGAACTATGGTGTTGGGTTAGAATTCCCGAGGTTTTCAAGGCCACGGAGGAGAGCCCAGAGATGAACGTAACGGGCTGTACCTCCAGGCAATCACTCTCAAGAATAGGGAAAATTTATTCTAAGATGTCTTGACTATGTGTAGATCCAGATGAAAGAAAAAAAAAAAAAACCCTCATGTTATTTTAGCCATAATAAAAAAAACTGGTTATCAATGAGTCACATAAATGCAGCTTAATGGTAAACAGCCTTCTGCACAGATCTGGTGACTGAGGCATAGACTTCAGGTTTACTCTTGTCAGAAACAAATTTTTCTTGAGCACTGTCAAAGCATCAAAGCAATGTGTGAGTTTAGAGATGGTATGAAAATAGAGGCATTATTATGAGTATATTTACTTGGCAGACAGAGTGCTTACAGAAGCAGCTAGCTTTTCTTTCCTTTTTATTAAAGTAAAATGATTGCTGTTTTCTTTCACAAGGACATAAAATCATCATGTCCAGACCAGTTGTTGTAAAGGAGTCAGCAGCAGGTGTGTGGTGCCAGGTGCACCAACTGCCAGTGAAAAGGCAAAGGGGCCACTGGAGAGGCCAGTGAAGAGCGCACCTGTGCCTGAGGTGGGAGTAGCACACGCCTAGCCCCCATCTGGTAGGGCCAGTGCCTGTAGCAATGAGAAGTCATGTCAGTAGGGATCAGAAGAGGGCACAGGTGAGCAGTTTAGTTTTAGATTATTTCTTATTTTTCTCAAGTATGGAGTACATAATTTACCCTTTTATTAGGGGTTTTTTTGGGGGGGGGCGGGGGATGAGACTTTTTATGTGATGGAAGTATTTATTTCCATTTGAGAATCCAAAATGATGATGTTAGTTCTCTCAGGCCCCTTACCTGTCTTACATCAACAAGCACTCCCTGCTGTTTGAGTGATGACAGATAAAATTGCCAAATGGGAGTGCTTTTAGTTTCACCTTGCCTTGGAAATAGCACCAATGGCACACAATGCTGAGAAATCTAGTAGACTGAAATATATATATATCTCATTATTGTCTTTAGCAGGCAGGAAACGAGTTGTATGGCTCTGTCATTGCAGGCTATACCACTGCATTTACAGCTTCAAGAGCCTAGTCTAGAGAAAACATGAAAATGATTTTTATAGAGACAAGAGCCTTTCAGATGAAAGAACTGGACTCAAAATTTTCCTGTTAAGACGGACATCATTTTTTTTTTCTTTTTGAATGTGATTTTCTTTGGTTTTGGAAGGGAGGGAGGTTTAAGAGGAGTGTCTTTATTGTCCTCAAAGTAATGTGGAACACTGCTCAATCTGACATGACTGAAAATTTCAAGTTTAATTTTTGTTTTTGCTTACTTATTCTCAGTAAACCACCCTAGTATTGGACTGTTTCCAGGAGCATATGTAACTCCTCTGAGAAATCATTAGTCGTCCTAGCCCTGCCTGAGTCTTCCTACTTTTGTTGGATGTACCAGAGGTACTTACCACACAGTCCAGAGAAAGTGAAGATATCTGCAGGGTATGATCAAAGGGTACGAAATTGAGGACATGATGATTAATATCAACTGGAACTGCCTATCACACCCTGGATTTGTTTCAAAATATTGAGTTGTTTGATCACTTGCTTTGACTGAGAACTGTGAAAATCCCAGCACTTTGATCAGAAATCCTCTTCCCTAATCCTAGTGATAGGTCCTGTCACTAGCACATAATGCTAGAAATGTCGTTCACTGATTTGCTTTTCAAATGAAAGTAATGATTTGCTGTAGGGTAACAAATCCTAAACTTCTAGTGTTCTTATTTTGGAAGCTTACTAAACTAATGATTTTGCTTTTCTGAGGTTTAAAATTAAATAAACCTTGGAGGAAAGAATCTGTAAAAATGTGATTATATGTACTACATGTACTATACTTTCCCAATTAGACTTAGCCTTAAAATCAGCAGACAGCTGAACAGATATCCAAAAACAAGTATAACAAAATGTTAGTGGTGAAATCTAGCTAGTAAGTATATAGATGCTCACCATAAAATTCTTTTGACTTTACTGTATGTTTGATTTTTTTAATAAGGTATATGTCTAGTACTGAACTTGTATTTTGGAGAAAATGTCATTGTACAATGACATATGATTGAGTACTCTTAATGGATATTTCTGTTGAATTCTCATCTTTGAGAAACTTGGAAAATATAAAAATAATTTTAAGAATCTTTAACCTTCTTCAGGTTATTCTCTTATAGACCAAGAGCCACTCTAAAGATAGAAAAGGCAGCATTAAGGAGGGACCTCAAAGCCAAGGGTGAAAATTGTATTGTGTATCACTGCCATTTTATTGTTCAGCTAGTAAGTAACTGGTGGAGAAGGCAGTGGCACCCCACTCCAGTACTCTTGCCTGGAAAATCCCATGGATGGAGGAGCCTGGTGGGCTGCAGTCCATGGCGTTGCTAAGAGTCAGACACGACTGAGTGACTTCACTTTCACTTTTCCCTTTCATGCATTGGAGAAGGAAATGGCAACCCACTCCAGTGTTCTTGCCTGGAGAATCCCAGGGATGGGGGAGCCTGGTGGGCTGCCGTCTATGGGGTCGCACAGAGTCGGACGCAACTGAAGCAACTTAGCAGCAGCAGTGAGTAACTGGAGTACCTATTTTCCCAAATAGACTTAGCCTAAAATCAAAAAATTACTAAATATCTGGCCATATGCTTATGGTTTAAAACATGGTTTAAAATGCATCAACATATTTGTTGTGCTTACATTTCTTTTTTCACTCAGCAATATACCTTTAGAACTGAGTTTGATTACCATATGTTATGTTTGCTCAAGCCTGGCCCAAAACTAAAAAATTGTACCCTGTGGCTCTTTTTTTGCCATAATATCACAGTTGGTGGGGGAAGAACACAACTGTGAATGTCTTTTTTTTTTTTTTTAAGAAAAAAATAGTTTTTGAAGAATGCCAAGTGTAAGCCCTTCTGTAAATGATTCTCTGTAATGATGACATTTTCTCTTCAGAAGGTTTATTTCCTCCATATGAAAGAAAAATAAAAGATCTACAAATTGTCTTTTTAATTGGTAAGGTGGTGACTTTCTATTTAAAAGGTCTGTCTCAGCTTATGTCCTAAATGGAGAAGCTCTCAAGCTTTCAGTCCAGGTCTTTGAGGCAAAGTTCCTTCTCCCTCATTCTCTGTTTTTTCCATTCATTATTTCTTTGTGTCCACAGCAGTAGTGTTGGTAGGTGTGCTGACACTGTGGATCTTTTTTTAAAAAGAAAAGACATGGGGCCAAAATGATATCCAAAAAACAGTAAGTTTAATATCATAAGGGGGAGTGAGAAGGAAAGGGGTGTATTAAATGCAATAAACATATAGTCTACTTCACCATCCCACCACACTTGCCACAAGGGGCAGAAGTAATAACTGTAGCATGAATCTCTACATTTTTAAAAAAAACTACCATGAATTCCTCCAGAAATGTAGTAAAGGAAAGGTAAAGCCCCAACCCGGTTGCTTTTCTGCAATGTAGACTTTAAATGAATCATTTCTATGGCAATTTTATGGGTCTCTCAGGTAATCACATTTTTCGTTTTCTTTTTTATTATTGTTATAAAAGAAAATCATTCTTATTTCAAGAAGAACTCCCAAGTTTAAACAGAAAATACAGATCATGCGTAATTCTAGCACCCAGAGAATAAGACACTTAATATTTGAAATATATGTCTAGATTTTTCTTCTGTAAATATATATCACGTAATTATAATTTTAAGAGAGACAGGCACTTTTTTTTTCTCTCCAAAAGCACTTTGTTCTTACTTTCATGCTTCATGAATTATTCCCCTTCATCCTCTGGTATCTACATTTTCACTCTCATTACTGCTGTTTCTTGAACTATGAACATACTCAATGCCTTTACACAAGGGAAGGAGGGAGAACTATAACTCTCCCAGTATGCTTGCCCTGTATTTTTTGCCTTTGCACTAGCATTCTTGCTCTCTCTTTATATTTCTCTCTCTTTCTCTCTTTAAAGCTGTAACTTAGGGACATAAGATCTACCACCTTAACAAATTTGTCTTCTTTCCCTTTTCATTCAAGCTTTCTAAGAAAAAATAAGTCCCCTCTCACCATTACCACCAATGTATACATTAATTTACTTTAATCTTGGTTCCTTCATCACTAATTCTTCTTTTCCTAGCATCCTTGATGACTTCCAAAATGCCAAATACAGTGGAAGCATGCAGTTCGCCTCCTTCTTTAACCTTCCATCAGCATTTGACACCATCTACAACTGTATGTCCTTTGACTGCGCTGAGTTTCCCCTCCTACACCTATGCCCACTCCTATTCCACTTCCCTTCACTGGGTTCTTCTTTTTGGCCCATTCTTTACATGAAATGATTCTCCAGGATGCCAGCCTTAGTCCTCATCTCTTCTGGCTCCACATTTTCTTTTTTAATGAGCTTGACCTCTCTGACAATTTTAATTATCTCCATCAATCCATATGTCTTGTCCTTATCTCTCTTCTAAAAATATAGACCCGTATATCCAACTGGACAACTGGATCTTTCCACTTGGATGAACTTTCCAAAGGAACTACAAACTCAGCAAGTATCTTCTTAGCACAGCATCTTCCTTCCCAATCCTCCCCTCTCTCATTGATCCTCTATTCAGCTGCTGGCAATACCATTTAATAGCTATAATAATGTAAATAACAGCAAAGATATTTCTGAAAATACATAATCATGATACAGACCTGATCACTGAAAGAATATATGCATTTATTTTGACATCTATAGTCAATCATAAATTGCATTTGGGACTAATTCATGCAATTATAGGATTTCTCTTGTAGTTCAGTTGGTAACGAATCTGCCTGCAATGCAGGAGACCCAGGTTCAATTCCTGGATTGGGAAGATCCCCTCGAGAAGGAAACAGCAACCCCCTCCAGTATTCTTGCCTGGAAAATCCCATGGACAGAGGAGTCTGGAAGGCTATAGTCTATGGGGTTGCAAGAGTTGGACACGGCTTAGTGACTAAACCACCTCATACAATTAACTCTAAAAAAGGGCTGCTATAGAATTTAATAATTAATAGTCCATTGGTGACTGTCAAGAATGCAGTTACAGAAAATTGCAACCTGATTGTGATTGGCTTAGAAGTGAACAGAAAGGAAGGTGGCATCACTGACTCAATGGACGTGAGTTTGAGTAAACTCTGGGAGTTGGTAATGGACAGGGAGGCCTGGCATGCTGCAGTCCATAGGGTCACAAAGAGTCGGAGACTACTAAGCGACTGAACTGAACTGATGGCTAGTGAGCACAGACCACTCTTTCAAGTTTGATGATAAAGAGATAAGAGAGATTAAATGAATGCCTTTAGGGGAAAAGCAGAAGTGAGGAAGTCATCTTTTAGGACAGGAGAAAAGTGAGCAATTTTGTAGGCTGCAGGAAGGAAGGTGGTAGAGAAGGGATTGAAGATAGGAAAAATAAGATAGGAATTGAAAACTGACAACCACGAAGAAAAGAGTAGAATGGTCTTTGTTTCTTTTGTGTATATTATATATTTTTCATTAACATTTGCTTTAGTAAATATTAGGTCTACTATTTATCACATTGCAGTATTGAATAAGAATTAGTAATAAAATTCTTTGAAATATTTATATGTAAACCTTTACACTTATTTTGATATCTATAGTTAGGCAAAAATTGTAATTGAGGCTAATTTGCACAATTAATTAAATCATATATTCCTTTCCCTTTCAAAATTTCCCTTGTATTTTCCATTCCTAGTGAATATGATGAATTCTTTTAATTCAACCCATACACCACTGGAAGCTTTCAGTTAAAACTCTCACTTTTTCATAAACTCTTATAGTCTTCTTCTAAAAAGAACATTGGGTGCTTTGTTTTCCAGATCTCTATACCATCAGACTTTATTATTGTTTTGTTACTTACTTGCAAAATTTTCTTCTATAATAGACATTCTGTATCCATGGCCATGTATGATTTTCCTATACATCTTCCAAGTTTTATGGTTTATTTAATTCAAGTGAATATACCCACCTTGCTGTTTCATATTTGTGGAGGTAGATAGGGTTAAAGAGAGATGGAGCATTTACAGAGAGGAAAGATGATCAGGCTCAATGTTCCTAAGAAAACAGCAGCTCTGATCCAGTGATATTAAAAAAAAAAAAATCATCAGTACTAAAAATAACTAGATAGTTCTCATTCCAGTTATTCAGAAAGGGTTCATAATGGTGTGGGGTGGAGGGGAGATACTGTATTTGGAGTGTCAGACATTGGACACTTATCCTCAGCTGAAAGCTTCTCACAGAGTGGGAGACTTTTTCAGCAATTTTTCTCTTTCCTCACTTCTCCCACCTCGAGGTCCTCACTGTGTTAACTTCACTGCACTGATGCACCTCAGCTGCACTGATGCACCTCAGCTGCATGTAGAGGGGCAGTGCACAAAAATCTGCTCTCAGCAGGTAGCACGCTCTCGGGCTGAGGTGAACACGGGCCTAACCTCACTGCCTCAGGGGCAATCCTCAGTTGCAGTGGCTGCAGGAAGGTGGGAGGAGCACAGGAAATGATTCCTTTCTGGCTTCTCCTCCCCCAGAGGCCCCGCCTCCTCATGCTTGGCCAGTGGGGAGTTTAGCTTGCTTTCTCCTTCTAGGTCAGTCCTCTGACCAGTGTGAAAGACCACGCAGGAGCTATGGAGTTGCTTTCTTGTGCTTGACCAAGTGCATAGATAGAAGACAGGGATTCCCGACTGGGAGGAGGGAGGAGAGCTGAAGATCCCTGGCTGGGCTGGCTGATCTAAGCAGTCCAAGTGGGAAGCTGAGTGCTTGAAAGAGGATTATACTCGCACTAGAAATAAGCAGTAAGTGAGCAAATAACCATGATGGCTTAGAAAAGGCTTAATCCCCATGGGGTTATGGGGTGAGCTAGAAAATATTGCTTAACTCTAGAGTAAAACTGGAAAGCTTCTGACTGTGTACAGTTGTCTGCTGTTTGGAGACTAGGAGCTTAAGTACAAACCCAGAGCTGTAAATGCCTCCTCCCACTCTTGGAAAATGCCAACTTCTGTTTACAGTAGTTGGGAATATAATCTTCTTCCCTGATCTAGCCTCTTTCTGGGGAAATTTAGTACTAAACCAGATAAGGAGTTGTGATTAAACTGGAGAAATAGAATCTGTACTGGCAGGAAGGGCAATCTTGAATTATGTTCTGTGAATGCCAACATTGTTATATCTATTAGCAGTGATTTGCTAATCACAAAAAGAGTCTGGGGTGGGGCATTGAAAACTTTTTTGACAGAGAAACTGAGTAGTCCATATACATGAGATGAAATACAAAAATTTGTATAATTAATAATAGATGGAGGGGATTTTTGAGCATTAAACTAGAACGGCAGTCAGGGAACATGGCAGTACTTGGATAAACATTAGCTAGAAAAAGAAGAAATTTTAGTATCAATGATTTCACAATGTTTACAAAGTCAAAACGATGATCCGGGGATACTTCGGTTAGTGTGGCGCATTATATATAGCATTGCTGGGCGAGATCTGTGGTCCTCTGGTCAGCAAGTCCTGGCAATGAATCCACTGTGGCTGGTGCAAAGAATTCTGGGATGTCTGACAGTGAAATGGATGGAAAGACACATATTCCATCTCTACTTAATGTCCTTTTGTCCAGAAATCGGGTCGTGCAAATGAGCTACTTGGTACGTATATAGATCAATATTCAGTAAAGGCATTTCTAAATGATTTGCATTAGTGGGTCTCTGGACAATATCTTATGGTGACCAGTGGACTAAAAGGATACGAAAGCAAAGTGATAGGAAGTCAGTTTGATTGAAACCAACCTTGTTCTTTTTGTTTTCCATCAGTCTTGAAATGGAACCTCAAATGAGGACAAGAATAATAATAGAAATACTGTGGCCATCTGTTCTGTTCTAAGTGGCTAAACTCATTAATATATGAATGAGAATTCAGATTTTATTTATGCATCCTAGTACTGAATATTCAGGAAATCTCTATCACAGGGGAAAAAAAAACCCCACAACAATCAGAGGTGTGTTTGTTGGAGGGGTGAGGGAGTGGGGAAATGTGGAAATCTGCTTTTGAAACGTTATAGGAGAAAAAACAGACAAGAATCATGTCCCATAATGTAAAGAAGATGTTTGTCATGTTTGCTGAAGGATATAATTCTTCCCGTAATAAGACAAGGATCTTAATGTGGCACAGTGGATGCAAACATGAGAAATATTTATAATTCCCTTAATTGTAGTTGATATAGTTAATACTGAGCAGGATTTTGTTTTTGTTTTTTTAAAGATAGCAATCTTGGATTACAGCTAATTAGGTAGTGAATTTTCTTTTCTTTTTGTTACTGGTCCTCTGCAAGGTACTAATAATTTCTGAAATTATGAAGAAGTAGCCATCATTCCCGGTATTTCCTTTAACCATGCACTGGGAGAAAGGGGGAAAAAGAAGATTCAGACATATTATCTCTCTCCCGTAACACAACAGTAAAACTGTTGGCATGATCTGTGTTGTTTTCTAACTTTATAACTTTTGCTATGGGGAAAGACAGATGGAAGAAAAAATGCCAATAAAGAATATTTTTTTTAATGGCCTGTACTCTTCCAACTTTTTAGGCTATCTAATTTTGAAACTTTTCTTATTTACCTTTTAAAAATTATTTCTGAGTTGTCTCTTCCAATATTAGTTTTCATCAGATTTATAGGCAAATATAGAAAATCTGGGGCTTCCCTGGTAGCTCACCTAGTAAAGAATCAGCCTGCATTGCAGGAGACCCTGGTTCAATTCCTGGGTTGGGAAGATCCCCTGGAGAAGGGATAGGCTACCCACTCCAGTATTCTTGGGCTTTCCTGACAGCTCAGATGGTAAAGAATCTGCCTGCAATGCAGAAGACCTGGGTTCCATCCCTGGGTTGGGAAGATCCCCAGGAGGAGGGCATGGCAAACCAGTCCAGTATTTTCTTGCCTGGAGAATCCCCATGGACAGAGGAGCCTAGTGTGCTACAGTGCATGGTGTTGCAGAGTCAGATACAACTAAGCAACTACGCATGGCACAGCACATAGAAAATCTGAAGACTCATTATCTGAGTGGTGGTATACTTGCTTATTCTTAAAAATATATGGAGGATTAAAAGAAAACATTTAGTACCTGAAGTCTTAAGCATAATATGATCACTAAATGCAGCTTCAGTGTTTAAGAAAATTGCCCTAGGACTCTAAGGAATGTATTGTTTATCTTGAATTATTAAAGAATCTTTTCTGAAACTATAGAATTGAAAAAGAAGCATAACAGTATTCAGAAAAGGATTAAAGGTATAATTTGGATGGGAGAGGCTAAGCAGAAGCCAGCAATTTAATAAAAATATTTGCTACTGTCCATGAGAGGTTGGCATAAAGAATGATGTATTATGACTAGTGAACAAGGTTAAGTAAAGACTTTTATCTTTAAAAAGTATTAAGTAGGAATTAACATTATTAATGGAAAGAAACTAAATGATAATTTAAAATTATTCTTTCACAAGAAAAGTAAAGAAAAAGGATATGGAAAACTAAGCAGTGACGAAGACCTGGAAATAATTGTTGATCAAAAGCAGGTAAGTGAATGCTTACATACATTTTCTACTGTTGTGTTGTAGATTTTTGACAACTGTGAGCCCTTTGAGCTTTCAGCTCTGCCCTGGCAACTTTATTAGCCTGACTAACTGAGGCCTGCATAAGGCAGATTTTGAGAGCAGCTAGGCCTCTCTGTCTAAGGCCTCTAATACACTGACTTCTGCATGATGTCAACATGTATGTCCTGTATGTAAGAATGAAGAAAAATAAAACAGAGCGAAATAAGAGAATGTTTGGAAATTGAAAACCCTACTTGAAAAAATGAATCAGAACAATGATAATTTGGTTTGGAAAAAATATTTAAACAGGAACCAGAATGTATCTTATTTTGAAAATGAGAAATGCTACTATTAGTGTAAAACAGTTATAATTTAGGAGGAGGATAAAAGACTTTCAAACTGAGAAGTTTAAAACATATTGCCCTGTTTACTTTCACAGATTTTCTGCAGTTAATTTAGAGAGTTCAAATTTCAAAACAAACCAAAAACGAAGCTAGATAATAGTCTTTAAAACTTCTTATAATTTGAGAAACATCTAGCTTGAATTTTATATGGGCCCATAAGGTGAAATGAAAACTGCTTAATAGACCATAAACAATGGCATACCAGGTAATGGAAGGTATCCAGCTCATGTCACGGAATTGGCATTAGCCCCTAATGTCTTTGTTAATTATCAAGGAGACAAGAGAACTGCACATCTATTTCATGTGTAAGTGGCTGTGATTCTGATGATTTTGACATAAGTTCAGGTAGGGATAGAGAAATAATTCAGAGATCTGAACAGATGAAGCTATTAGAATGAAGGCAGTCAGCAAGTTACAGAAAGCCAAGTTGAATTTGGACAATTTCCTAATCATGCCATTTGTTTTGCATCATGGTGATTGCATTAAAGGGGCCATTGTGTCTGCTTCTGAATAAAAGGGAAAATGACCATCAGAAGAGAGCAACCAGCAACACTGACTTACAGACTGGCCTGTTAGGCCTGGAGTGATTGTGATTACTGAAGTAGCATTCCAGGGAAAACTGGCCAAACAAAGCATCTCCCCAGGAGATGCAGAGTATGTCCATACTAGAGGGTTCACTCAAACTAAAGTCAGGTTTTTCTTGCCTTATCTTCACCCTGCTGCTCCTGAGTAAGCCAGGGTGGAAGAATGTTGGATTTGGCCCTGTGTTTCTGCTTAGTGCCAAATTATCAGTTCAGTTAATAAGTGGGACCAGAGCCTAAGTGCTCTGCCGGACTATTAGCCGTCATTTTAACTATGTCAGATTAATTTCTCTGGGTGTGTGATCTCTATTTCCCATATACCCTGCCCTGTAGACTGGCATTCTGATGGAAGGACTGAACCTCCCTGGCAAATGTAAAAAAGGTAAAATGCAATTGAGTAGGAGAATTCATATACTTTTACATATCTCTATTAAAATGAAAAGTTTTATTTTATTTCTCTCTTAATCATGAAGAAGTTAAATTCCCATTCTTTTTGCAGTTCTTTAATATTGTTCTACTGCCAGAGCTGCTTTTCTTTCTTTTCTTCATTTTTTCCTAAAGCTTTTTTTTTTTTAAGTGAATTTGGGGATTCAGAAAAGAGAGTTGCTGTTTTTCTGTTGTTGTACTTTTCACAAATTTATATTGTTGTGCCTAAACACATTTTGTTAACTGTTAAAGAATCTTTTAAAAAATAGAACCTACTCTCCTGCTTCTTTAGAAAATAACACTTTTCTTACCTGGATCAAAAGAGGGAAGATTCAGTTTCTCCATCACTGTTGACTCTAGTTCTCATGTTTCCTCTGGTGCCACTGGACCAGTTGGCAGCAGTTGGCAGTAACCCAGCTTTGCTGAGTCATTCATGTCAAAACTTGTTTTAAAAGATGAGTAATTATGAATATGAGTTGGCTTTGGTGTTTGCTGTTGGCAGTAAAAAGTAGTCCCTCCTTTTGGGGACGGTTTATTTGGTGTTGATGTAATGAGTAAATCCTAGGTAGAAACAATGACAGGATTGACAACCTCAAAGTAAAATATTTGGGAAAACACTCTAATTAGTCTTTATAACACTATTAACAACTCATCCTGAATCTAAGAGATCAACATTAAAAGGGCATGTGTGTTTGTGAGTGGATGTGTGTGGAATAGTTTTTTTTATACTGCTTCATCTCATAGTTATTATACATATTTCGGCAGGGGAGGAGGAATCTTTATGTTCAATTTAGTCTTCCTGGGTCTTTTCAGAAACATGGTAGAAATTTGTTAGTCAGTCTTCATATAGTTGCAAAATTATCTCAGTAAATGGTGCCAAAAGAAAATCTAAAGAAGATAAATAGTTGGAGTGCTGTGATGGTCAGAAGTCCAATAAGCTCATTAAAACTGTCATTCAGAAGCTGTCGCTCTACAAACGCTGTGTAAGCTGTATGCCGTTTCATCAGTCATGTGATTTGTAAGTCTTACACTTCCACTGAAAGCCCACAGTCTGGCTTATGTAAGCACAGTAATAACAAGCAGCATAGAGTATGAGGAGTTTATTCTCTCTGGCTGCCCACATTTAAGGGGGTAAAAGGTGATTTCTTTGTTATTTCTCTATAAGAAAAAGTAATTTTGGAAATGTGTAAGTTTTATTCTTAAAAGGCAATATTGTGCTTTTCTCTTTGTGAAACTTTAGTGGCAAGATTTATTTAAGATACATAAGAAAATGTTCCAGAGAATTCTTAGGTCAGTGTTGATGTCCTAAGGTAATAAGAGGTGCCACATAATATGTAATTACACACCCACACAGTTCTATAGTCATTTAAATATAAATGGATCACATTGGCATTGAAGTCCATATTCTTTTCCAGAAATCCCTAGTTTTCAAACTCCAAGCATAGGAAAGTAATCAAAGGAAGCATTGGATAAAAATCTTTATACCTCTAAAACCCAGACATTTGATATAAAAATATTTCATTATATGTATAATTATATAACATATATAATATACATATGTACATTTACATATAATTAATATAATTAATTCTATATTTGGCTTTCTAGGATAAATGTTAAAAGAAATTTTATAGATGTATTTTGGCTATTTTTATTATTTATTAAAATATTCTTTCCTGATTGGATGGGGATGTCTTTTGTTTAGGAATAGATCTCACGTACAGGTGAATTTCCTTTGAAGTTACTGAGATGTCAGGGGTCAGTGTGGAGGAGTAGATTGTCAAGTACCATGTGTAAGTGATTAAAAGCATTAGCCACTTTGAATAAATAGTAAATTAAATCTTTTTGAAAGTACTATTTTAATTAGAATAGAGTCAGTTTAATTCAAGGTTTGTGATATGCTGACCAAGATAACTTTTTTTCTAAAATGTTTCCAAATTCCAAGCAAACATAAAGGAAGGCTAACACAAAATTATAGAATATTGTCATTGTAAAGAGGATACATTTGTAGGTTCAAGCATTTCAAAATAGTTTTAACAGTATGCCATAGATGATCGTAGGACTCAGAGTTGCAGCCGCATATCCTTCAGTACAATAAGGCAGGGAAATGTCAAAGTCAACCTGTAACAAAGATGTAGACGATCAGAACCACAGTTCTCAAATTTATCAGCCTCAGAATCCCCTTGAGGGCTTCTCAGGAATTGCTCAGTCCCACCCACCCCCTAGAATTTCTGATTCTGCAGGTCAGGTCCAAGTTGGGCCCAACAACTTGCTTTTCTAAATCCTCAGTTCTCACTGCTGATCCTAGTCCTTATTTTGAGAATATCTGGTCAAAGGAAGCAACTATTATAGTTCTGAAGAGAAAAAATATATGTATCACTTGTGATAAATCTGACATTCTTCACCTGGGAGTTACCTGGAAACCTAAAAACTAGAATTCATAGATATCCAATGTGATGATGATAAAAACAAGAAAACCACAGCCATTTACAACTAAAAGTGCTCAAAGATTCAGGTTTGCATCAGACTGAATTCCGCTTAGTAGCCTTGTGGTAGCCTTGTAATTTGAGGTATTTCCATATATATTAAATAATACTCTGCTCTTCCCACCTCTTAGAGTTTCTCTAAGAAAATGAGTTTGTAAAAGTACTTTATAAACTATAAACCAGTTCAGTTCAGTTCAGTTGCTCAGTCATGTCCGACTCTTTGTGACCCCATGAACCGCAGTACATCAGGCTTGCCTATCCATCACCAACTCCCGGAGTCCACCCAAACCCAGGTCCATTGTGTCGGTGATGCCATTCAACCATCTCATCCTCTGTCTTACCCTTCTCCTCCTGCCCTCAATCCTTCCCAGCATCAGGGTCTTCCCAAATGAGTCAGCTCTCTGCATCAGGTGGCCAAAGTATTGGAGTTTCAGCTTCAACATCAGTCCCTCCAGTGAATACCCAGGACTGATCTCCTCCAGGATGGACTGGTTGGTTGGATCTCCTTGCAGTCCAAGGGACTCTAGAGTATGTCATTTTAATTAGCTGGTCATCATCACCTGCTTGACCAGCCAAACAAAATATCATAGACCAAGTGGCTTACACAACACATATTTCTTTCTCACCACTCTAGGGGCTAGAAAGTCCAAGATAAACATGCTGGTATGTTTGGTTTCTGGCGAAGGTTGTCTTTCTGGCTTATAGAAAGAGAGCCTTCCCCCCCTCTCATCATCACCTGGCAGAGAGAGAGAGTGAGCTCTGGTGTCTCATCCTCTTATTAGGGCCCCATTCTTAAGGCACCATTTAACTGTTATCATCTCCCTGTGAGCGTGTCCCCAGATACAAATACATTAAAGGTTAGGGCTTCAATATATGAATCTGGAGGGGACACAAACATTCAGTCCATAATACCACCCCAAAACCCCAATTTAGCAAAAAGGAACACTGAGCTCTGGAAAGCTGCATTGAGTTGCTCTGAGTCCCTGGTTAAGTACAGAGAGAGCACTGGAAGCCAGCCTTCCCTCTTGATATGCAATCCAATACACCGTCTATCATCCTACATAGCTCCCTATGGTCGCCCATTATTGGTCATCCCATAGGTGGGCATTAAGAGGTTGATTTGCTTCGGTACTGTAATTATATAAAATAACCACCTACTAGGAAGTATCATAATTGGCCAGTATTTATTGAACCCTCACAGGAATAATCTTTTCTATAAACATTCCTTCACAGTTTACTTCCCTCTTGGCCCCTGTAGCTTTATTAGGAGAGAAATGCCCTTCCAAGCAAATATATGCATAATTAGAGCTGAAAGGTGGTTGTTACCATCCACTCACCTTTCCCATCCCTAGACAGCCTCCCCCAGGAGGGCCTTGACCAGACATGAGAAGCACCATGGAGAGAGACAACACATTCCTTTCTTATCCCCAAACCTTTATCCACTAAAAAGATGTACAACATGAGAGTTGCGAGTTAAGTTTTATTTGGGTCAAAATGAGGACTGCAGTCTAGGAGACAGCACCTCAGATAGCTCTCTGTTCCAAAGAGGTAGTGGGAGAAGGTCAATATATCAGATTTTGGTGAAGGAGGAGTTCAGTGCAATCAAAAGCTTACTTTACAAAAGGTTTTATGCTAGTCATGAGGAACTGATGAAGGAATTTAGTGATTTTCTAGATAGGAAGAGATGCAAGGATCATGAAATCAGTTCCTGGAAATATCTATCTAAAGACCTGTTCCGCCAATTTCCCTGGAGCACAAAGTGCCTCACTCTCCACCCGCAGGGGGTACTGAAGGTGCGGCTGCAGCAGCACAGGGTCCGATCTCCACAGAGGCAGATGGCACGCACCCTTGTTGCTCAGTCACTGGCAAATGCTCTTGGCAGGTGCCAATTTGTAGTTGACACCCTTATGAGAGTCTCCTTGTAAATTGGTAGAAGAAGCCCAAGCAGAAAGCCATGGAAACTAGAATTTCTATGAATTTTCCTTTAAGAAAAAGAGGAGGCAAAGTATAGACACCCCCCTGTGTTTCCAGTAGCAGAAATGCATTTGAGTAGGATTGTAATTTTATCCTAGTGGTCATTGTGGGAATGAATCCTAAAGAGGAAAATAAAGGCCAATGGGAAAGAAAAATGGAAGAATGAGAAACAGAGAAACAGGAAGGGATATTGAGCTTCCTTCTTGTACTAACAGTTAATGTGGCCATACCGCCATCTGAGCAGCGGACCTGATTCTGGACTCATAAATAGTGAAAGGAATGGGGGTGATACGTGTCACTGCCTTGTTGTACTCTGCACCATCTGGCCAGTGCTTTTCTTGCCATATCAGTGTGGTGACTTAATTTAAATACAATTCAGATCCCATTTACCTCTGATAAGACTTATAAAGCTTGAGACCTTGTCTCTTGACATCATGTATAACACTCTTCCTGGATACCTTCTTGGAACTCCATGTTGGTCACCAAGAACAGAAACCCCCTCTAGACTTGCAAGAAAGAAGCAAGCTGGGCAGCCTGGTGATTCTGAAACAGGGTGCTGTGAGATTCTGAAGGACCAAGCACATTATGCAGTTGTGGTTGCCCCCGTTATGCTCACAATAGACATAGGCTCATTAGCGTTTTCCCCAGAGAGATTGATAGATGAAAAATGGTTCAATGAAAATAAGCCATATTTATGTCTGATGAGAGAGACCAAAGCTTTTCAAATTTGCTGTCTATATGAAATCAGCATTAGAGTAAATAAAAATTCACTACTGTAGTCCAATCAATGCCATCTGTCAGCAAAGCTATTTATCATCAGTAAGTGTTATACAAGGCAAGGGGAAAGTTTTGCAAAAGGTTAAACAGAAAAGTAACTGGGATAAAGGCATTTTCACTCATCTTTTATTCCTAAACATTACCTACTTGTGTCAAGTAATAATATGAAAGCATTACCTATTTGTGTCAAGTAATAGGAAAATAGTTCAATTACCTAACCTGAGTTAGGTACTTGAGAAGGGGGCGGGGGGTAGAAATTCCAGTAATGCAAAGTAACTTAATTTTTCCTTGTAAACTTACAATGCTGAGGGATTTGAGGGGTGGGGGGAGGATGTCGACTTCATACATTTCAGATTAGTGTACTGATTCCCCTAGGCATCACCTCTGACTCCAGGAAAAACTGAAAGGACAGACCTAATATCTTAATTTCAGAGTCTTCTGACATGTTCCTGAGGTCTGAAGGTAGAAGGCCAGAAAATGTAGAGGGTGATTCTTTGGAGCAACACAGAGGCAGAGAGGAGAGCCCTGAAAGGAAGGAGGCGGCCATCCTCCTAGTTTCCACTCTCAGCTTTGTCACTTACTAAGCAGAAGGCCTGGGAGTGAGCAGCTGAAGTTCTCAGAGTTTCGGTTTCTTCATCTGTAGAATGGAATAATACCATCTGGCTCAGACGTCTGCTGTGAGGTTCAAATGGGGGTGCCTCTCTGAGGAGCCTTGTGTCCAATGCAGCCTCCGTCAGTCAGAGCAGAGTTTAGAATCCAGGCCCACTGCCGTTTTGTCTCATGCTCATTCCACCAGCGGCTCAGGCTTCCTGAATGTTGCGTCGGTCATCACGTCTCTGTGCTACTAGTAAGCGGTCTGTGTGCCTTCTGTGGGGCACTGTTGGGCACTCGAGTCTGGTGCCTTTCAGGTCTGCTGGCTCCTCAGCCACTGCACATGTTGGCCATTGTCAATATAGCAGTTGTTATACAGTGGTTAAGAGCGAGGCTTTCACAGTCAGAAATGCGAGTGAAAACAGACTACAGCCCTGTAGTAGCTATATCGGGAAAAATTAACCAGCTTCTCTGAGCCTCAGGCTGCTCTGCTATAAAATGAAGAAAATTCTATCTACTTCATAAAGTAGTTAGGATAAATAAGTTGCTGTAAATAAATGCTTAGCAGAGTGTGTGGCATGATTTGGGAGAATGCCATTCTAACATGTATACTATCATGTGAATTGAATCGCCAGTCTATGTCTGACGCAGGATGCAGCATGCTTGGGGCTGGTGCATGGGGATGACCCAGAAAGATGTTATGGGGAGGGAGGTGGGAGGGGGGTTCATGTTTGGGAATTCATGTAAGAATTAAAGATTTTAAAATTTAAAAAAAAAAAAAAAAGAAATAAGTGCTTTATAAATGTCAGGTACTGGAGTGGGTGAGTGGTGGGAGTTGATGTTAAAAGTCTTGGACTGAGTAGGTGTAGAATCCCCTTGGTTTCTTTGGGACTACATTATAATACTACTAAACAATAAAGTCTGTTCTGAGGTTATAGACACAAATGCCTCCTTCGATCAACCAAGTTCAGAGATGAGAATAGACTATGTATAAGAAAAACAAGAAGTGAGAAAGACAGTGGCTGAGGTCGCCTGCTGGCCCCTCTAGAAGGGGGCCCCTGATTGCCTACCAGCCCCACCTGATTGCCATCTTATTGAAAATGGGCTCAGGGTCACCACATGTACTCATTTTTTCAAGAGAAGCAATAAATCTGCTTTTTTAACTTTTTTAACTCAGTTTTTAAATTTTATAACCATGTGTAGTCAAAACAGTGTGGGTCTGTATACAGCCCTGGGGTTCCAGTCTGTGACCTGTTACACTTATGAAACTCTAAGAACAGAGGAGAGTAGGATGTCCCTGTACCTGGGTGGGCCTCTGCTCTCCCCCTGTTTCTCTCCTTCTTTATACCTCCTGCTTTCAAGCCTCTCCCTTGAAACTAACCTAACCCAGTTGTTGATCAGATTAAAACGATGGACATTAAGATATATTGTTAGATGGGCTTCTGTCTCCTGAGGTTCGAGTACCTCAAAAAAGAACTAGTTAACCTAAAACGTAAAATATCCCCACTTGACAAAATGAGTAGGTCAGATATTTGTAAGCAGAAAGTATTGCTATTGTTTCCTATTCAGGACTTTTACCACTTCCTGTTCTTAGCAACTTAGCATCTCAGAGAGTTAGCAAGGTACCCACCTTGTAGAGGGAAGGCACCCAGCCTTCTTCCACCAGTTCATCTTCCCCAACTTTGCAAACAGTAATGCAAACCACAGGGTCCAATGAAAACCTGTAATCACTAAAAGAGAGGCCATGAGTAACCACTTCAAGTTTAACAAACATCTTAAATGCCACTATGTGTTTTTATTTTAGGATATTATTGTACAGCCTATGTTCATTACATGCATCACAGAAAAAAAACTAAACTTTCAACTTGGAAAAATAAATAGATGTAAGTAACTTTCAAATAGCCCATTTTTGAATCTAATGGGGAAAGTGCTGGCAGCATCTTTAGTCACTGAGAAAAATATATGTAAAATTGAAATGACATGAGCTGACTTGCTGAGTATAAAAATGATGTGATATATGAAAATAACAAGCCAGGACAGTAGTGCTGAAACTCAGCCATTTGGAACATAGCTTGAAAGGAAACCATTCAGCCTTTCACTGTGGAATGTTTGTTGTGCTTTTACTGGTTTTGTTTTTTGGTTGTTTTAAGTCAGTTTATCCAGTTGGTCTGAAAACTGTAGTCATTAGAGCTGGAAGGAATTTCAGAAGAGAATCTAATGCAGTGATTTTTAAATTGTGCTCCATGGAACCCATTCCCAGCCACTTTAAACAGAGGAGGGGGTTTAATGCCTGTGATGAAGTCCCTTAGAGTGTGCAGAGAAACTTTGAATGATGAAAGTATGCTGCTGCTATGAAGTTTAATTATATTGGTTCTTCTTCTTCATACAAAGTAACTTGAGTCTTGGAATAGGGAAGTAGCTTGACTCTATCACTTAGATTATTTTTTATCACAAGAAATATTAGAATTCAGGTCTACGGCTTCATGTCCTGGCTTTATTCACCCACCCCTCTAACTGCCTTCCTAAACTAAACTACTTTTTATCCTTTCTTCTAATTCCCTCATGCTGGTAAGCTAAGCATACCAGTCAGTCTAGAAAAATCACTTGAGAAGAGCATATATTTCAAATGCACAGCTAACTCTATTAAATTTGACAGACTTTTATGAAAGGATATTTATATGAGGTGCTTCCTACTTCATAAAGAGGTTCTCACAAACTTTGTGACAGTTTCCCACTGTATGGAAGTGAAGTCGCTCAGTTGTGTTCAACTCTTTGCAACCCTGTGGACTGTAGCCCACCAAGCTCCTCCGTCCATGAGATTTTTCAGGCAAGAATACTGGAGTAGGTTGCCATTTTCTTCTCCAAAGGATCTTCCTGACCCAGGGATCGAACTCAGGTCTCCCACATTGCAGGCCAACTCTTTTATCATATGAGCCACCAGGGCATTCCATTCCATTGTTTATCAGGGTTCAAATATTAAAGATTTTTAAAGGAATCTGAATCTCCTAAGATCCCCCTAGGAAGATTAGCAAAGCATTTCCTCCCCATTGAAGCAGAGGGTTTTTCCACAGCTCATCTCTCTGGTTTTCACTTGGATCAGCTTATCATCACCCTTTCAGTTGGTTGTGGGGAATGTGAAGCTGCCCTATAGTCCAACAGCTAGCTTCCGAGTCCATCCATTCTGAAGTGAGCTCCCAGCACTTTGTCTAATGAACCCTGCATGTGACCTCACTGATTACTGACTCCATCAGTGTCTATTATCAAGACTCTGAAAAACAGCTGTGGGTGGAAATATTTATACTGAAACTATTTATGTTACAAATTCAAAATCTGATAAATAAAAACGAGCATGGAAGAGACACGCCATACAAAAAAAAATTTTTTTTTCTTCTTTTGATACTTAAACAGGAGAGAGAATTTAGAGAGTAGACTTCCCTTCCTTCTCTTCTGACTTCAGACCTACATGCCTGTTCTCTGCCATTACACTGACCTTGTCATTTCTGTGGTTATGCGTTTATTTCTCTCCAATCCAGACTTTGCAATACATGTCTTCTCCTTTCTGCTCAGCCCCATGCTGTGATCCCTGCCTCTGGAATGTGTCTCTTATTCTGGTACTGCATATATAAGCTTTGACAGAAACACAGCTCTTGCAAACCTGCCTTTCTTTTAATGCTCCACTGCTTCCTTCTCTTTCTTCAAAACAACTCTATAATTCTGTCATTTCCATTTTTAGTCATTAATTTTTCACATGGTCTGCCCTCAATCAGTGAGTACCACTTCCTTCCTATCTCGTGATCTAGGAAAAACACATGCACACACAAATGATCATTCAGCACAATTGTTATTTATTCCTCATCATAGTATATTTTTTTTTTTTGCCAGATGATCTCATTCTTTAAACATATGAATAAGAGACTTATTAAAGAAATGGTGAGAGAATGTACCATCTTGGCTTTGTGCTGGATGTTCTGAATAGAAAAAAAAATTCATTCATCACTTTTTTCTAACGAAATTATCTCATTTGTGTAATTCATGAATAATTAATGAATTCTTGTAGAAAAACACTAAACATGGAGGCAAGTAGTTTTCTTCCAGTTAAAAGTTGTCCAAATATTCCCTACACTCTCAGCTTCTATCTTTAAATGTGTCCCAAAAATTGACACATTAATTTTTGTGAACTATGGAAGTAGTTTCTGAAAAAGAAATGAGTAATAATGCATCAGTTGATGGATTTTTTTAATCAACTTGTTTAGTGCAGAATAAAACAAGTTGAAGTTCACAAACAGGCTTCGTTATTCTTAAACTTTTAAGCTAAAGATACAGAAACTTGGAAACTTTGCATTAAAGAAAAATATGACACAATATGTCTTTCACTAAATGAATGAGCAATCTTACCCTTTCATCCAAAGGATTTTAAATCCTTTTGTGGTTTTATGAACCACAGTAGCCATACAAGACATCTATGGACCACAACACTGCTTGGCTTACAGATGATAGATACTCAAGATGTGAAGAGAAATGATGTCTCTTGCTGTGTCCCAAATACAGTGCAGACTCCTCAGTTGGGCTCGGAGGCCATGGGTGGTCCAGGCCGTGACTACCCTGTTAGCCTCACCCAATGCCACCACAACTCCATGTCCCATTCATACTGAACAACTTGAAGCACCACAGGTGTGTAACACTCTTCCTCCCTTTTTGCCTTTGTCCTGTGGCTTCCCTGGTGGCTCAGAGGTTAAAGCGTCTGCCTCCCATGCAGGAGACCCGGGTTCGATCCCTGGGTCGGGAAGATCCCCTGGAGAAGGAAATGGTAACCCACTCCAGTATTCTTGCCTAGAGAATCCCATGGACAGAAAAGCCTGGTGGGCTACAGTCCACGGGGTCCCAAAGAGTCGGACACGACTGAGCAACTTCACTTTCACTTTCACTTTGTGCTTGTGTGTGCATATGTGATACCCATCACCAAATCTTCTGATATATGCCCTAGGAGTAGAAAGGTGTAGATGGAGGGAAAGGGGCCTCCTCATCTCCCCTTTGAGAATCCAGATGCTAGGAGAGGAAAAAGAGAAGGAACAAGCCCCTCTTGGCTCTGCAGACAGACATCCTAAACCCCATAGCTGTAGGGGAGAGTGAGAAGGGGAAAAAAGAAAACAAAAGTGAAAATAAAGCCTATGCCAAAGAAGAAGAAGAAGCAAATGGGAAAACAGAAAAATCTGAGAAACTATTCTTTATAGACATGTGATATGGAAACCGTTTTGCTATGTATCTTCTAGGGCTTGGTTGTAGGGGAGAATGCTTAGTTACATTCAGCACATGTATACCTTTTGTTCTAAAGAAAATTGGAGCTTGATTCTGCCCTGTTCCCTCTCATGGGATACAGGAGGGAGAAAAGTAGAGAACCCAGGAGAACCAACTAAGGGAATGCTGGCAACATTTAATGTTCGCTATTTAGGGGAGACCCCTAAGCAAAGAATCATATGTTTAAAAACTGGTTCTAAGATAAACTGTGAGCAAAATTAAATTGTCTTCTTTTTAATTATATGGTAATAAAATAACTTCCAAAGATAAAGAGAATGCTGCTTTAAAAAAAAAAATTAGTATTTCAATGGAAATGATCTAACCTCCTACTTCATCTACTTACAAAAACTTAACAGCCTATTTCTTGCTAGGTGTTTGCCTGGTGCTGGGACACAGAAATTACATAAACATAAGCACGGCCTCTAAGAAACCAATAGTACAGTGTAGAGCTTCAGTCAATAGGCAGTTATGGTACCAGTGCTACAGGAGATTTAGAACTGTGGACCTAAGGGAGCATTTAGGACCCTCAGGCCTCTGAGATGTGTATTATTACCCTAGCCATGGTCCTGAGAAGTCTTCCTAGTGTTCCCTGTATTCCCAGGACAAGACGTGGGTTTGCAGAAGAGCTCAGTGACTCAAAGAGAAGTTCATGGACCAGCAGCATCAGCATCACCTACAGAATGTTAGAAATTCATACTCCAAGTTCCAGACTGAATCAGTCTCTAAGAGTGGGTAGGGACCAGGAATTGGTTTTCACAAGCCTTCCAGGGATTCCTATCCACATAACGCTTTGAGGTGCAGTTTTTTAGACTATTCAAATTTTTGGTGTCAAGAAAGGATCAATTACTATTTTGGTAAAGACATTAAACTTTTATTTCCTAGCACTACAAAAGAAAAGGAGTTAAGACAAATTAGGGATCTTCAGTCCTTTATTTAACTGTTTCTAACCTTGTAAATATTCCCTCCTGGCTTCATTCATTAAAGTGAACCTACTCAGTAATCAATCCTGTGACCCATGTTGTTTCATAAAGCAAGTATAGCTGATGGAGACCAAGAAGTAAAGCTTATTAATGTAATCTTTGCCTTAAGCTTTTCTAATCTTAAACAATTTTTATTAAAGCAATACTTACATAGCATTTACTATGCATGTACTATACCCTGTTCTAAACACTAATTAAAAGACACTTACTCCTTGGAAGAAAAGTTATGACCAACCTAGATAGCATATTCAAAAGCAGAGACATTACTTTGCCGACTAAGGTCCGTCTAGTCAAGGCTATGGTTTTCCAAGTGGTCATGTATGGATGTGAGAGTTGGACTGTGAAGAAGGCTGAGCGCCGGAGAATTTATGCTTTTGAACTGTGGTGTTGGAGAAGACTCTTGAGAGTCCCTTGTACTGCAAGGAGATCCAACCAGTCCATTCTAAAGGGGATCAGTCCTGGATGTTCTTTGGAAGAAATGATGCTAAAGCTGAAACTCTAGTACTTTGGCCACCTCATGCGAAGAGTTGACTCATTGGAGAAGACTCTGATGCTGGGAAGGATTGGGGGCAGGAGGAGAAGAGGACGACAGAGGATAAGATGGCTGGATGGCATCACCGACTCGATGGACATGAGTTTGAGTGAACTCCGGGAGTTGGTGATGGACAGGGAGGCCTGGTGTGTTGCAATTCATGCGGTCACAAAGAGTCGGACACGACTGAGTGACTGAACTGAACTGAAACACTATATATGTATATATATTTATATTTATTGTTGTTCAGTCACCAAGTTTTGTCCAACTCTTTGCATCCCCATGCACTGCAGCCTGCCAGGCTTCCCAGTCCTTTACTATTTCCTGGAGTCTTCTCAAACTTATGTCCATTGAGTTGATGATGTTTTCCAACCATCTGATGACCTGCCACCCCCTTCTCCTTTTGCCTTCAATGTTTCCCAGCCTGAGGATCTTTTCCAGTGAGTGGGCCATTTGCATCAGGTGGCCAAAATATTGGAGCTTCAGCTTCACCATCAGTCCTTCCACTGGATATTCAGGGTTGATCTCCTTTAGGGTTGACTGGTTTGATCTCCTTGCTGTCCAAGGGACTCTTAAGAGTCCTCTCCACCACCACAGTTTGAAAGCATCAATTCTTCAGTGCTCAGCCTTCTTTATGGTCCAGTTCTCACATCCCTACATGACTACTGGAAAAACCATAGCCTTGACTAGATGGACCTTTGTCAGGAAAGTAATGTCTTTGCTTTTTAATATGCTGTCTAGGTTTGTCATAGCTTTTCTTCCCTGGAACAAGCATCTTTTAATTCCATTGCTGCAATCACCATCCACAGTGATTTAGAAGCCCAAGAAAATAAAACTTGACTCTGTTTCCACTTTTTCCCCTTCTATTTGCCATGAAGTGATGGGACCAGATACCATGATTTTAGTTTTTTTGATGTTCAGTTTCAAGCCAGCTTTTTAACTCTCCTCTTTCACCCTCATTTGAGACTCTCTTCAGTTTCTGCCAATAGAGTGGTTTCATCTGCATATCTGAGGTTGTTGATATTTTTCCCGGCAACTCATTTAATCCTCCCAACAAATCTATGATCTAGTTGCCATTATCCCCATTTCCCAGTGTACACTAAGGCATAGAGAATATTTTGCTAGGCTACGGCTTTGCACAACCCTAAGGAGATGTGCTGTGTGCACAGTCTGTGTGGCTGTGCACGACTGCCCAGGGCCCAAGGAGTTCACAGTTAAGAAGCTGTCCTTCTCTCGTGCTTCCCTGACTTATCAAGGAGACCCTTTATTAACGTCATCTTGACTGTGCTAGGAGTGTAATAGGGTAAAATCTGAGAAACCTTTTCTGTTTAAAAGGGAAAGATGTATAGGATTTTTAAAAAGCATAAATCAATTAAGATGGATAAATTGAAAAAGAAATATTCTTCTTTCAAAAGACATTGTTCATGTGTATATATGTGTGTGTGTGTAAAAGAGTCGTAAACACACAAGCCCAAAAGCAAATCTATGAAGAAGGGCAGTTGCCCAGTCCTCGGATAACTGCTCACCTCTGAGGCCATTGGGACCCTGCCCTGTACTGAATGGTAGGATCAGGTAACCAGGCGGCCTTCCTAGATAACCAGTAAAAGGCAGGTCCTACATTAGGGTTGCTACATGGGCTCAAGTGCTCACATCTGAGGTGCTTCTCACGATGAATTAAATCCTTACTTTGCACCTAAAATTGCCTCTGTGCTCACCACATTTGAAAATATCCATGCCTGGATCAAAACAGAAAAGCCCATCATTTCAGCATTTGTTGAATAGCTTTCCATAACTGTGCTCTGGAAAGGTCACTCTACCAGCTGCCCCACAGCGGCCGACCTTTCTTCTCAGGCTGAAGTCCCTGCTGAACTACCGAGTAGAGCTAGTTTATCCCAGGTGTTGGCAGATCTATAGTTTCCCTGCTTACCTGTCTAGAAAAGTGGTCTGAGAAGTGGTCTGATGTTCTGCCACCCCCTCAGACTTTCATTGCCACAACTCTGCCCCTCCAAGCTCTGGTAACTCCCACATCCTCCCAATAGCAGCACCCCACCTTCCTCCAAGAGCCTTACCTGTTGGTGCGCTGACAGTCATCCTTGGGGTCTCTTCGCTTTCACTGGTCACTCTGCTTATGAATATATAGAACCCTTCTGAGAAACTTTGACAGATCAAAAGTATCACCCATGTACCCAAGAACTCTTCATTTTTACACACTCCCTCATTTTTGCATAGTCACAAGCATAATTTCAATTTTTTACATAGCTGCAGTTAGTGTGCGTTCCCGCTTTATGTATTATGCCAGACTCTTTTTTTCCACATCATCATTTATTTTTTATAGATGTCATTTTAATGGTTGCCTTATGCTGAATCAAGGGGATCCTTAGGCATATGGGGGGGGCAGTATGTTTTTTTAATTTATTTATTTTTAATTAGAGGATGATTGCTTTACAATATTGTGTTGGTTTCTGCCATACATCAACGTGAATCAGCCATAGATATACATACCACACAACTTTCCCTGGCTTCTGTGGTGACCACCCACATCTTTCCCTTCTTCTTTCAAGATGCCAGTTATCAATTTAAAAAGGAAAGGAAGGGATTGCAAGAAAATCGTGTACTTTGCTATGATTAGACATATACTAATTTACCATGAATTATGCATATTTGTGGGAATTTGCACATTGTCATCTTTTCATACCCCTCTGCATCTTTAAATATCACTATATATTTAAATGTCCAGGGTGTGTGCTACCACACACATTGCACTGCTCTTGTAAATCCTCAACTTTAAATCACATCCTTCATGGCAGTTACACAGGATTCTGCTTCCTGAGGCTGACCACAGCCAAATCACAAACATGATTTGCATAAATCTGGTTTGCATGAATTTTTAAGTTTGCTGAGAAAGGAAATTGACTAAATATTGTTAGAACCACAAATAACCTGGGATATAATTTACTCTGGTGCCATATGCATTGAGGACACAGATGTATGGACCCACTGGGATATTCTCTTGCCAAAAGAAAAAAATAAAATACACAGACTTAGAGACCTATATTGAAGTCTAAGCAACTTATATGAATGGAATAATAGACTTAGTCCTATGACTTTTTCATGTTGAAAGGCAATGATAAAAAGAAGTCATTGTGAATGCATTTTAGAATATATAATCTTTTGTAAGTATTCTAGATTTTTAAAATGTTGCCTGGGTCCCAAAATGCAAAACTCTTACATTAATGCAGATCCAAGGAATATAGGAAGTTATTTTAGCAGAACTAAAATACAATCGAGGATGTTAGGATTCAAGTTTCTGGCTTTACCAATGACTTTCTCTTTGACCTTGAACAAATCTCTAAGCCTTGACATCCCTATCAGCAAAGTGATAATATTTTCCCTACTTCTATCTCACAAGAATTCCTGAAGAATTTCTTAAGAAAACTAAAAAAAAAACTATCTGAGTCACTCAAGGAGATTACTTCTTGTGAATAAATCCAAAATAGTATCATCTTCAAGGAAGCCGCTTACTAAGGCCCTGAGGTTATGAATCAATGTCCTATGTTAAGGAACAATTTAAAAATGAGATCCACTGTAGAAAAATGAACACATACAGAACTATCATTTTTAAATCAGTAAAATTTAGGGAAGGAGGCAAAGTGTAGCTTAATTTTATTAATTTACAAGTGATATAATTACATTGTATTTCTTTTCAAATGATTCTTTTGATAGCTTTCTAATCATAGTGAGAAAAAGTAGATAAGTTTTCATACTTATGTTTTTCAACTGTTTTGAAAAGAAGATGTTATAAATAGAGCTAGAGAAATAACAGCATTGCTAATACTACTGATTCTATTATTTTTAACCAGCAAATTTTTTTCCTGGAAAAGCAAAACTTATGCTGAGGTTTCTAAAGTTTATTTAGTAGTCAAGAAATTGCCTATTCTAAGTAAAAACAATGTATCTGCCCCCCAAAACTAGAAAAAGTCCTGCTAGATGAATTTTGTTAACAGCTGAGCCTGCTTTAAGATAAAAATGAAAAGCATGCAGGGTTCATGATGAGTCTTTAGCAGAAAAGTCACATCATATCTCTCAAAACACAGAAAACCCAAATTAGCTTCAGCAAAGCGCCAAAGAAGAGAACTTCCTCTCCTGAAATAAGTTGGCATTTAGAAACTCTCTGTATAGCTTTGAAGGAAACCAGGCCCTCTGTCAATAAGTGCTCTTTGGAACAGTTATTTCAGGTTATACTAGTGTGAAAGAGTAGTAATCACCAATGAGTTTTTATTATTCTTCCTTATTTAGAAATCTGTTTCTGACATCACAAGGGAGCCCTATGGTCAGGTTCCTCAGGACTTCTGGCCTATCACGAATAAAAAAATAATATGGAAAACTTGAAAGGTTTAAAGCCATACTTGGAGACAGGTTGCAGAGAAATTTAGTTAAGTCAGCTTGTGCAAAGGTCATTTTAAACACATGCATAAGCATTGAGGTTGAGGTTGTTAGAGATGGGTGGATCAAACTATATTTCAACTATCCAATTTAATTTGGTTATGTCAGGAGTGGGGGAGGGATGGGAATAAAGGGAATTAACATTGTTGAGCACCTTCCATGTGCCAGACAACAATCTGAGAGATATTATTATTATGCCAATTTTTAAGAATCAGGGGGAAAAACTCCAAGGCTGAGAAGGTTTGGGAAATATGAAAAGAATCACATAACTAGTAAAACCGGAAAAATGAAATTGAAATAGTCTCCCTCCAAAGCCCATGTTCTTCCTACCAACTGCCTTCCCACAAGTCTTCAAGAAAATTAAGCTACACTGCATTTTGTTTAATTTAAAGGTACAATTGTTAGTTACTGTATATTGCCTAGCACCCGTGGGAGTTCCAATAAAAGCCTTTAAAAAAATTTTTTTTTTTTTTAAGTCACAGACAGCAAAGGAAAAGGTGGGACTGGGTCAGGCTCAAAACACAGCCCCTGCTGGTCAGTCCCTTCTTGGAGATTCCTTGAAAGAAGCCAAGTGCTAAATAATGGAAGTGTTCAGGCAGAAGGTTCTCTTGAAACACAAGAAACAAAACTGAAGGATATAGTGTCCTATTTCCTAGTTTTACATGACCGTGCCTATATTTTACTCACAATTTGCCTAAAGATAAATTACACTGGGGAAAAAATGGCTTATTTCCCTGGGTTTTTCTCCCATGCTGAGCATGGGAGTTCCTATATTCATGGCAGATATTTTTTCTCACTAAAAGTTAATTCCTGAGCTTGTTCTTGTGTAACTGCAATTTAGGTAAAGTTATCCAAAGCAGGTGCAAAAGAAAGAAAAGAAATCCCTTTGGAACTTACGATGCCGTGAAGTTTCCCAGTAGCTAGATGAGATTACCCCTCACATCCTTTCTGGGATTTATGGAATTAACAATGTTGGGAAAAACAAGAGTTTAAACAGTTTGTAATTTTTCCAGAAGACTAAAGTATATAATGATGCTGAGAAAGATTGAAGGCAGGAGGAGAAGGGGACAACAGAGGATGAAATGGTTGGATGGCATCACCGACTCGATGGACAGGCTCTGGGAGTTGGTGATAGACAGGGAAGTCTGCAGTGCTGCAGTCCATGGGGTTGCAAAGAGTTGGACATGACTGAGCAACTGAACGGAACTGAAAGTAGATAAAGGGAGTTGCCTGTGCACCATATTTCACCTTTGAGGATATTTTGAGTCCCTTGTCCCCTTCTAGCTTCAGTAGTTGCCAAATATGTGCCTTCTCACTGTATTCTCATTGGTTGACCATGTCTCTTCGTCCAGTTCTTCCCCTTCCTTCTTGATTTAGCGCATGTTAGTCCTTGAGTCACTTCCTCAGAGAGGCTGTCCCCTGCTTCACTCTCAGTGAAATGAGTTTCTCAGCATCATTCCACCATTCACGTGCCGAGTCATGGTGAGGCCCACAGAGCTCATAGTCCCTCCATCACTGAGGATCAGTCACTTAAAGACAGTCCTCACATCACTGTGGAAGCCAGCATAAAGACATGTAGAAATGATACAGCCTTGCTTCACAAAATGAAACGAAATGAAATCTTTTAATGTTCAGTAGATTGAGAATTTTATTTAAAAATGCAGACCTTGTTGAGGACACCTGCATACAAATAGATTAAGTAGCATCAGCAGTAGAATCTTTAAATAAAAATAACTATGTACAGTTTATTCAGTCCACTTTGTTTCATTGTTTTTCATTTTATCATCATCACTGTTGTCATCATCGTGGCATTGCTGAACACCCACTATACTTGCTTCTGCTCTTGAGAAGTATATGCTCTCTATATATTGATGAAATTAATGCCTAAACAAAGTGGCATGTAATAAGCGGAAATTTATTTCTCCCTCACTTAACATCTGGAGTTTCACCATCCAGGGCTGGTATGGAGCTTCCCAGAGACAACAGAGATACATGCTTCTTCCAGCTCTCTGCTCTACTACACCTTGGAAGAAGCCCTATTCCTTGTATTCTAACATAGCTATTGAATCCCCATCCATTGTCTTTGATTTCCAAGAAGTGGGAAAGAAGACAGGTGGGGAGAGAAGAGCAGAGACTATCTACCCCTCCTTTTTTACCCCCTTTTTTCTTTTCTCTTGTCCACGCCTCCTTTTAAGAAGGCTTCCCAGAAGTTCTATAGAGTCTTTTAATTTATATTTCATTGCCCAGTACTTAGTCATACGATCACAGTGGCTACTGCTGCTGCTGCTAAGTCGCTTCAATTGTGTCCAACTCTGTGCGACCCCATAGACGGCAGCCCACCAGGCTCCCCTGTCCCTGGGATTCTCCAGGCAAGAACACTGGAGTGGGTTGCCATTTCCTTCTCCAATGCATGAAAGGGAAAAGTGAAAGTGAAGTTGCTCAGTCTTATCTGACTCTTAGCGACCCCATGGACTGCAGCCCACCAGCTCCTCCGTCCATGGGATTTTCCAGGCAAGAGTACTGGAGTGGGTTGCGGCTACTACAAAGGGGCAACTCCCAGGAAATACAAAGTCATTTATTCTGCATGGTACTATGTCCACCGAAGAAGTAGTTTCTAAGGAAGAAAGATACTGGGGTAGAAAACTACCCATCTCAGCCATAATTGTCATTCTAAAATTGTCAAAAACAAATTTCACCTTGGAAGTCATTGACAGAGGAAAATAGCATGTATCACACATCTTGCAAATTTTTGTTAACAATTTTATCTTACAGAATCACAGAGCCCAATATTATTTAAGTTGTGGGTGGGGAAACAGGAAGAACTGTTTTTAGGGAATATGCAAAGTATCTGCAGTGCTGTCTCCAGCATTTAGCAATACAAGAAGGAACAGACTTACTTGTGTATATTCTGAAATAAGAAGAGGTCAACAGAACTTGGATCTTGTGGAATTAACAATTTCATTGCAGTCTGATACCTTGGCCATTAGGCAGCACACATTTTGGTTCAAGCTCTTTGTCATGTTTCCCTATTTCAGCCTCCCACCAACTTCATCCCAGCCTTTCCTCATTCATCAGTCACTTCTTCAGTTCTTTAAGCTCCCCTGCGCAAATACTTCATTCACTTTGTCCCCTCAGGACATTCCGTGTCAGTGAGGGGCATGTTATCATGATCTTACTTTTGTTTCTTTCACATTTTAGTGTGCATTTTCAACCAGATTCTAAGTGCCTGAATAGCTGTGCAGTCTATATTCTTGCCTTAGCCCCCAGAGAGCTTACTGGGGTATAGTATATTGCATATGGTGTATGGTGTATGTAAACAGGCCCTCAGTAGCCTCTCATAGTAAATGCTATGAGAACAAGCAAAATATGTGAAAAGACAGGAAAGAGGGCTATTTTTATAAGGCTGCCCTAATTGTCCAGCAAGGTCGATGGTGAGGCATGCTGAGACCCCACCACGATAGGGCCACAGGAAGGGAGCAAAAGCTGACCTGAACATAAAGAACTGGGCAACACTGGGCTAGTGCTGTTAACAGAGGAAGACCAGGGGGCAGTGGGACTCCAGGCAGAGCTCTGCGTTTCGGCCACAGTTCTGCTCAACATGCCCCGGTGGCTGATTCATGTTGATGTGTGGCAGAAACCAATACAACACTTCACGCAATTATCCTTCAATTAAAAATAAGTTATTTTTTAAAAAAATATTAAGGAATCTGTCCATTTACAGCAGATCCTGAGCAAAGGCTGATGGTTCAGGGAAAGAGGCTGGCAAGTGGTTCGGTGAGGTAACAGGTTCCCAGAGCGACTGATGTTGAAACTCAGTTGTACCTACAGGGTCAGCACTGCAGTCCTTATAAGGAGGAAACTACATCTTATTCATCTTGGTGTTCCCAGCACCTCACCCTCTCCTGCTCACAGTATATTTTTAATAAATGCTTGTCCCTCCTGATTCCTAGTCCGTGACCATACTACTCGAGGCTCCACCTTGCTAGTGGAATGAAGCTACTAATTCCTCCTCCATTTGAGAACTCCGTTGGTTTCACCTCGTATGAGGAAAGTAGCATGTGGGAGTGGGGCAAGAAAGCCACCTGCCCTGCTCAGGTCCTTTGTTTGTACTTGGGAACAAAACATGATATTCCGTGCTATCAACAACAGTGCAACATTAACACAGGCAACTTTGTGTGCAGTGCTGCCAGATGTGTTAGACTGCTGCTGCTGCTAAGTCGCTTCAGTCGTGTCCGACTCTGTGCGACCCCAGAGACGGCAGCCCACCAGGCTCCCCCATCCCTGGGATTCTCCAGGCAAGAACACTGGAGTGGGTTGCCATTTCCTTCTCCAGTGCGTGAAAAGTGAGAAGTGAAAGTGAAGTCGCCCAGTCCTATCCGACTCTTAGCGACCCCTTGGACTGCAGCCCACCAGGCTCCTCCATCCATGGGATTTTCCAGGCAAGAGTACTGGAGTGGGGTGCCATTGTGTTAGACTGCAGGGGCTCTCAATTTAAAAGATAGCAACTGGCTACCCTTTCATAATATAGAATACTATGTACAACTTAAAATCATGCTGACAGAGGTTTTCCTGACACAGGAAAAAAAAAGAAAAACTTGCAACATATTAATCAAAACACAAACGCAAGATGAAAATTTGGAAAGCTCCAACTGTATTAAAACAAACAGCAAAAAAAAAAAAAAGATTCTAAGGAAGCATTCTAAATTATTAAGTTATTATCTCTGAATGCTAGATTTTTTAACTACTTTTCTGTTCTTTTTCTGTATTTTGCAATTCATCAATTGCCACAAAATCAGTTTTTAAAAACAAAAAGTAAAAATGTTTTACTTTTACTCGACTAAAAGTAAAAAAATAATGAGAAAGGTCTGTACAACTAATCAGACTAGAAATAATGCCATCCCAAAGTCACATGTTTCCTTTAAGTAAGAGACACAATGAAATTAGAACCAGGAAAGCTAGTTATCTGCTTACTGTTGTGTGGACTTTAATTAAATATTATTAAAGTGTCTTCCCATGGAATAGAGATATACTGACTGCTTGTATTGAAAATCAGCATCAGTAAAAATGTTTCTTAAAACCTTCTTAGTTGCCAAGTTTATATAATTGTGTTAAAAGTGCGTTTTAACAATGAGCATGAAATAGCTTCAGTGGCTTCAGATTAATAAAAGCCTCCTGTGCTCCCAGAGAGAGAAGGTCTGAGGTAGGAACTCCTTTTGTTTATCTAACACTTTGTTTTCTTCAGTAGCTGGTAGGGATGGGAGACCAGGGAAGAGTAAAAAAATGGAGCCTGTGTGTACCCAGTTTTCAAGTGATAGTATCATTTATAATTTTTCAGGATTGAATTGGTAACTCCTACAGGGAAGAAAATTCACTGAGCTCCAGTTCTCTCCTTGGTTCTACACACCTAACTGTATTTCTCCTGTGCTGCGTTCTTGTTCGTGTCCTCATTCATCTTCTTTGGTGAGATGACAACTTTGTCGGCACCCATTTCCAAAATCTCATTTTCCTCCTTGTAATTTCTCACCTTGCTGACCACAGTCAAACAAGAGATGGGGGAAACCCAAGTGGTTTGGCAGTAGCTTTAGATAAAGACCAAACAGAAACTAAAATCCTACAGGAAGGAAGACAGTTTGCTAAATAAGGATTGCTTTTGGATTCTATCTGCCACTTCTTTTGTAAAGTTGGATGGTTTAATAAATGTAGAAGGTGTCTGTGTCTCAGAGGCAAAGACCGTTATGAAAATGAGAGCTGAATCCAGGTCCCTTGCTCTGAAATATAAATCCAGAAAATTTATTTGTAATTATGGAAAATTGAATACATTTTTATTTATTTCTGGATGTTAATGCTTTTAATTAAGGAAGAGTATCTGATTAATAACAATGTTCTATATAAAAGATCTGATCCCTTTCAAAAAACTTTTGATTATAAGAGGTAAAGTATACTTACCGTAAAAAAAATTTGGAGTCTGCAGACAAATGAAAGAATGCCATTCTTTACCTCCTTACCTCCGTACTCTCCTTATATTGTTTTTGCTTTGTTTTGGAGAATCAAGCTGCTGAACAGAATAAGCCTTTCAAACAATTCTGGGTTTTAATCCTAACTCAGCCAATGGCACCCCACTATAGTATTCTTGCCTGGAAAATCCCATGGATGGAGGAGGCTGGTAGGCTGCAGTCCATGGGGTCGCGAAGAGTCAGACATGACTGAGTGACTTCACTTTCACTTCTCACTTTCATGCATTGGAGAAGGAAATGGCAACCCACTCCAGTGTTCTTGCCTGGAGAATCCCAGGGACTGGGGAGCCTGGTGGGCTGCCGTCTCTGGGGTTGCACAGAGTTGGACACAACTGAAGTGACAGCAGCAGCAGCCACTTTCCAGCTGTGATTATGGACAAGTTTCATAACTTCCCAAAAACTTTTCTTCAGTTGAAAACTGAAGATAGTTATACGTGCCCCATACAGTTGGCATGAGAATTAGAAATAATATATCCTTGGTACATTGTGGCTGACCAATTAATGGCAACTATAATAATAGCTATTATAAGTTTAAGACTTTAAACTTTTTTACAGCTTTTTTTCATGCTTAGGAACTTCAATCCTATTTCTAGTAGGTAGATATACCTAATGTGTAGAACTGAGAAGGACATCACCAGTTTGTCTCATGAGAATACTTTCTCCATGCCTCAAGAAGAGATTTGCCAGGTCTGCTCTGATCATTAGCTTATGAGAGCCTCCACCCAGTGGAAAATTGCTGAAGGAAGGGGCTCTTGTCTCATATGCCAGGAAGCCCCACATAGTCAGCGACTGCTCAATGCATACCCACTGCTACTGCCACTGGCCCACAGAAACAATAATTCATGGCAGATGTTGCTTGTTGACCCTTCTCTTTTTGTCAGTGCAAAACTTCATGTATATCCCAGCTCTGTTTCACACATTTGGTGTCCAGGAAAGTCTGACTGGCAAAATCTGCCTCCACTTATTGAAGGCCTGCTAGCACCATGTACTGAGTAGGGGGAAGAGCCTCTGGCTCCTGGGTTCCCAGTCATAGCTGCACACTGGGACAGCCTGAGGACATTTTACAAAACTGATGCTTGGGTCCCACCTACAGGGATTCTGATTCAATTAGTCTAGAGCTGGGCTCAGCTCTTGCTCACCTCACCCTGAGCTTTTGCCCTTCCAGTAGCCATGAAACCTACTGTTACTGTTACTGACTCTACTTGGAGTTTTTCAGAATCCATGTGTGCTTTGGAAATTGGTTGTTTTATCATCTTCTTACTTGCTTCTTGTTCTCATCCTCACTTCTATTCCTAATATGGTTCCTCACCCAACTTTTTCATCTCTGATATTTTTTTTTTTCTTCAGTCTCCAAGTTGAACCTGTAAACAAGGAATTTCAGTGGAGATGAGCTGTTGTGTGTTCATATTTCCTAAGTCCCTGCCTGTGCCTAGCACTGTCCTAGGAGCTATTTCATTTAATCTTCACAGCAGTCTTGGAAGGCAGGTTGGAGCAGCCCATATACCACTGGGGAAACTGTGATTTGTGAAGGCTAGTCCACTTAATGCTATTCAGCAAGAGCATGGGTTCAAGTTTAGATCATCTCTGATTTCAAAATCCTTCCTCTTTGTGCTCACCACAGGTCACATAATCAAAGGCTGGAGGTGAGGGGGAGACCATATGAAAGAGTGAAGCTGAGCATATGCCATAGAGAGAGGTATGGACTGTGGCAAACTGAAATATGAATGCCCCAATGAGAACATCCAGATGCACAGTTTTTCAACGTTGCAGGCTAATAAGACACATCTAAGTATACCTTGAATTTGGCTTGCAGGCTACTGGCTTTTAAGTTTTGAAAAATTCCATAGTCATAGACTTTCACTCTCCAACCACATAGAAGAGGCTGAGAATGTACTGTGTGACCTCAGGTGGGATCACTGAGACGAATGAGTGGCAGTGAAAGGAGGCAGATTCTGATCTGGTATGTTTCGGAGACCTTCCCATCAGAGCTGCCCAGCAGAAGATCTGGCTTCCGTGAAGCAGCAGCAAGTACAGTACCAGCAGATCACAGTACTAATGCCCCAGCAATCCTAAGGAAAGGTTCCTTCCCAATGACGGAAGGTACAATCCTGTTAAACATTTACTGGGCCTCTCGTGTGTTCCACGCACTGTGCTATGCACCGTGCAAGCTGCCAAGATGCTGGATCCTGGCAGAGGCTGCAGTCTTAGCTAGCCTGGCATCATTTAAAGAGGTTTACACACATTAGTTCTTTAACCTTTATAAGTAACCTTGAGAGGTAATTGTCATTAACCCCAATTAAAAGGTGAAGATATCGAGACTCAGACTGAGAAAGCTGTTCAAGGGCACAAGATAGTAAATGGCAGAGAGAAGACTTTAACTGAAATTAAAAGTCTGTGCTCTTAATGACTATGCCAAGTATCCTCCATCAGTAGGGATACCAGCTTGGAATCTTGAGTCATCATTCAGCAAATCTGCCCCAGCCTTGGTGTCCTAGTACTCAAGCTCTAACCCATCGCACGCTGTCCAGACCATATCACAAAAGAGCCACCCAAGAACTCCCATCCACTAGCCCCTCCCTGGTTTCTGGGGCCGTGAAATGGGATTAAGTGCAGTTGGTTCCATCCAGTGGAATCACAAGGGAACCAGTTGCAAATTGTCTTAAATGGGTCACTATTGTTTCTGGAGCAGACAGTAAGATAGGAGATATTCTAAGTGCAAGTTCTGCACAGCTTTTCTCACTTCAAATATGACTTTAAGGTCAGCACTGTGACAAAATATCAAGAAATAAACATATTGAGAGGCAGTCTTGCATTAGGAAGAAGACAAAGAGAGATTAAGAGATCTGAATTTAAGTCCTGATTCTGCCACTTACCAGGTCTGTGATATTGCCTTTCCTGTCATTAGAGTGAGTTCCTGTTTGTGTGTAGAAAAGGGGCTTGCAGATTGTTATGGGTGTGTCACAGGTGTTTGTGCTCCTTCCTCAAATAATAAAAGAAAAATGGCTAAATGTGCCTTAAAATGGGCATAAATTAAGATCTACATAGTCAAAGGCTTTGATATAATCAATAAAGCAGAAGTTTTTCTGGTATTCTCTTGCTTTTTCAATGATCCAACAGATGTTGGCAATTTGATCTCTGGTTCCTCTGCCTTTTCTAAATCCAGCTTGAACATCTGGAAGTTCACGATTCACTATTGTTGAAGCCTGGCTTGGAGAATTTTGAGCATTACTTTACTAGCATGTGAGATGAGTGCAATTTGCGGTAGTTTGGGGGAGGCTACGGGAAGAAAAAGGGAAACTTTTACTTATTAAGCTCCTGATACATGCCAGGCCATGCTAGATTTTTCCAGGCATTTCATTTACTCCACACACCAGCACTGTAAGATGAGCAATTTTATCCCCATTTTCACAAATGATGAACCCTAAGGTTGAAAATACTGCCTTGAGTATTCAAGACCAGATTTGAACTCAAGTTCAAGCTTAAGCTCTTCTAGTAGAGGCCATAGTCTTTTGATTTTGTTTAATAAAAATTTCTTCTTAAGAGGCTGGGTGCAGACAAAACATCTTATCTTTCATGCATCTCTGTAGGCAACAATCTGCTATTATCTGAGTTAATAGTTGCTCTTCTGGCAGGACCTGATGTGGACTCATATTTCTAAAATTTCTGGCATATTCTCTCTACTCTCTAAAGTTTGAAATAACTCCTGATGAAAGATATTAATGCTGTGATCTGTTTTTATGTGGGGAAGTAGTCTGTGCATTCTTAAATGATCCTAACTGTAATTTGAATGGCCATCAGTTTACAAACTCTTTTGATCATTGTAGTTTCTTTGGGAGGACATATTCATCTGGAAAGTTTGTTAAGGGCCTCATTCAAATTAAGCATCTGTTGCTCTAAATATCTGAGCTACCCAGTTTTACCAGGAAGCCATCTCTGGTCCTGTTTCCTTATATTTTCCTAAGACGTTTGAATCGTGGATGTAGAAAAGAAAAAGGAGATGGAGCAGAATTGGTAGAATTAAGCATTGTGTTGAGAATTGTGACTGAGTCCTTCAAGAGACCTTTGTCTGACTTGAGCATCTAAGAATTCAAGCCTTGTTTTTCTGTCTCATATAATGACAGCAGTGGGCCACAGATGTCACATGCTTTGCTTGCACTGCCTCATCTGTCTTTTTGTAATTCTTCACGTGGTAAAAGAAACCTTGCTCCCAGAATTCAGAATGCCTTCAGCTTCCCAGAAAATTAGCTTTCAGTGGACAGAAACTGAGTTTTCCATATCTAAACACTACAGCAAAGAATTTGACTAATTGAACATGAGCTGCTGTTCTCCTCACAATAATTTACTGCAAGCTAATTGTTACACACTTAAACACTTTGAATAAATGAATTAAAAGCCAGTTTTCATCTTCGTTCATCCAATTCATTAGATGATTTCATTTTAGGAAATGAGGAAGTAGATGTGATTCATTGTGCAACAAATGAAAAATTCACTCATTTATGCAAGGAATATGTATTGGCTTGGCAATCTCTGCACTAAAAGATGAGATGATTTGTTTTCCATGGTCAAGGCAACCACTGGACATACAGTGAGTGGTCATGCACTGCAAGCGTTGATTAAGTGGAGTGACCTTAATACATTTTTTTGCTTTGATCCCAGTGCTAACCTTCATGTAGCATAAATAGGGTCCTAAAAGTAAATACAGTATTTTAAAAAAAAGAATCAACTCTTGTGTAGTGTTTTATTTTTAAAAGTGCTAGGGTAGATGTTAAACCATTTGATTATCATACAATCCCCTTGAATGTCAGTATTATTATGATATTATCCCCATTTGATTGAAAAGTAAACTGAAGTTCAGAGATATTAGTGCATTGCTCAAGGATGCCCGGCTTTTAACTAAGAGTCAGAATCAGAACCCAGGTCTCTTGATGCCAAATGTTGTACTCTGTATCTGCTGCAATTAAGATGAAAGGACATAACATGGAGAGAAAGAAAAGGCCAACCTGAAACTATGCCCTTTGGTTGTTCTCGCGTCCATCACAAGAGACAGCCTGCCTCAAACAGCCAGACCAGGGTGTGAATCTAGGAATGTGGGAGGCTGAGTTGAAAGGTGAGCCTTGTCCCCGACTCCTGTCATCTTCATTGTGTTCACTCCGCCCCCCCACCACCACCCCCACCAGAGGGCCTGTTTTGCAAATCGTCTGAGGTATTTAACAACGAATTATAAAAAGCAAGGGTAACCCTCTCTGGTGGCTCAGATGGTAAAGAATCTGCCTGCCAATGCAGAAGACCCGAGTTCAGTCCCTGGGTCAGGAAAATCCCATGGAGAAGGGCATGGCAGCCCACTCCAGTATTCTTGCCTGGAGAGCTCCGTGGACAGAAGAGCCTGGTGAGCTACAGTCCATGGGGTCACAAAGAGTCAGACACGACTGGACTGAGCGAATAACACATTCACAGAGAAGGCAACAGTAAGGGAGAATCCATTCATCTCATGGGCCTGGGCAGGGAGGAAGAGGCTGGGTGCAACATGAGACACAGGAGGACCAGGAGATTCTAAAGGGAGGAGATCTCATCCCTGGAGAGCTGGGGGCCTTGGGCATGGGCACAGAGGCAGTGGTCAGAGGCTCCAGGTGAGCCGACAATTACCTCAACCCCAGAGTGCTGTCATTGCTCTGGCCACTACTGACACAACCCTCTCCTAAACAGCCCTGAGAGGCGTGCTGCGTTGGGAGTGGCCCCCTCACGTCCCGGTGCAAAGGACTCTAAAATGATCAAAGCATTCTAAGTTATCAGCCTCTGAAAGGAGCCCTCAGAGGGGAAATGTGGCCCTTGCTTGTTTGGAGCAACACAGAAAAAGCTGTCACAATTACTTTCAGCTGAGCAGCCTCTTTCTGGGAGGACTCCATAGTGATAGTATACTTACCACATTTTCTCACAGTTGTGAAAAGCAGAGCGAACCTTAGATCTAGATGCTCTCCCTCCCATCAACCTTCTTTTTGAGATAACTGATTTCAAATCTTGTTCCCTGTGGCTCAGACAGTAAAGAATCCGCCTGCAATGCAGGAGACTTGGGTTCGATCCCTGGGTCAGGAAAATTTTCTGGAGGAGGAAATGACAACCCATTCCAATGTTCTTGCCTGGAGAATTCCATGGACAGAGGAGCCTGGCGGACTACAGTCCATGGGATAGTAAAGGGTCGGACACAACTGAGAGACAAACACTTTCACTTTCACTCTTCCTTTCAAAGAGAGAGCTGTCCTAATCCTATAGCTAGTATGAACTATATCAGAAAGGTTTGGGTTGGTGAGGTGAATTTTTGTAACTACCCTGACTCCCCTCTCTTCCCTACCGGGTGAATCAGTATTGTGGCAAAGGCTTTAGCACCACGCAGACCAGGGTTCAAATTCCAGCTGTGCTGTTCATTATCTGTAATTTTTGAACCCCTAACTCTCTGATCATCAGTTACTTCATCTGTAAAATGGGGGAAATGCTACCAACCTGACAGAGTTATGAGAATCACATGAAGACTGCCTGTTTAAATACTTACCATAGCATTATACTTAGTGAAAAATGCCAGACACAAAAGGACAAATGTTCCATATATATGAAGAATCTAGAGTAGCCAGATTCACAGAGACAGAGTGAATGGTGGTTGTTGCCAGGTGCTGGGGGAGCAGGGAGTCTGGAGTTGGTTCCTACTGGGTACAGAGTTCCTGCTGGAGATGAAAATGTTGTGGCGATGGATAGTGGTGATGGTTGTACAGCAGTGTGAACGTACTTAATGCCACTGAATCATCCACCCAAAAATAACTAAAATGGCACATTTCATGTTAGATATTCTTTATCACAATAAAATAAGTCAGTACATCTTTAATGTTTACAATAGCACTTGACCTGTGATAAGTAATAAATGGTATTTCTCGTCTATGTCCCACTCTTGGCATATTTCTATCATACGCCACTTTTCACACTGTTTTATCCACTGTCTGTCACTACTGTTATATTTCAATCTTTCTGAATGTAGAGGACCATTGATTCTGTCTTATTCATCTTTCTTGCCTCCATAGTGTCTGCCACATCGTAAGCACTCATTAAATGATTTGGGGGAAGAGAGAAGGGAGAAGATTATTAATTCTCTTTCCCTTCTGTCTTTTACGTCTTGAAAACTCTAAACACTGCAGTGGTAGGTCATTTTTTTCCTTTGGGTGTTAGAAGATCATTATTTGGACTAAAATAATGAGCTCATATTACCTTACAAATGTATTAGTTTCTTCAATCTTCAATAAATGAAGGGGAAATTTCTCTAAATTAAGTCTCTGAGGATTGAATCCATGTTGTTTTATCTTGCTCTAAAAGTACAGGCAGAACAAAAAATGGAGCATAAGTTTGCTGTTCCTTTAGAGGGATATGAATCCTGTATAGAGTTTATCTTACCTGAATATAACTGGAGCCACATACAGCCCAGTCTATGAACTGTGTCATTTCAAAGAAACAGCTTTGAAGAATACTGCAGATAATTAAGGAAGTTTCCTGATAGTGGTGATTGAGGGGTTGGAGGGGGTCTCATACCTCACACAGAAAACCTCTCACTAATATATCTCTTTCCCACTCATTAAACTTTCCTATTCACGGGAACTGTTAATCCATCGCCTCCTCTTCTCTCTCTTGTTCCTCCCCCCTCCTCCATACTTTGTTCTCATCCATCTCTGCTCACCTGCACCCAGAGTTCAGGCTTCTTGGACTTGACTGTCCCCTCTGTGTGTAGTTTCTGGGGAGCATGGCCAAGTCCCCAGCTCTGAATGGTACCCAGATAGGATCAGCACATGCTTCTTCCCCCTCCCTGAAATTCTGGTGAATAAAATTAAAATTCTGCACTTTGTGAAATGCTGAGGAGTCCCAATGCCAAGCATTCCTGGGATACACTGCTGGAGAACTCTTCGACTGTGTTCATACCAGTCTCATTTTATTTTTTTATCCACCCTCATTTTTTAGGACAGTAAGTTGATACTCAATGACATGAATTCATTCTTTCTCTGGGTAAGTGCTTGACGACTTGTTTCACCTGTGCACCATCAGACCTTGCTCTTCTCAGGCCACTCTCCACCAAGGAGATGTGCCCAGTCACAAGCCTTACCTAAAACCCCAGACCTGCCTGGTCAGTCACTCTGTGGGGTCCAAGGGCAGCTTCTGGCCCAACCGTAACCTCCTTATGGTCATGAACATTGTTAGTTGGGGTGCTCCGCTCTGGGTAATGAAAGAAGTTTAGGAATTGCTCATTTGAACTTTTCTGCATTTGTGTTAATGAGGAGGCTCCCTGGGCTGTATGTCATAAGGTCTCTTCCAGGCCAAAAAGCCAATGTATCTGTGCTTAACACAGACAGCCACATACATTCAAAACTCAGATCCATCCTCTGCTTTCTTCAGATTTCTTTTAAAGCTATAAGTCCCTAAGATGTAAATACTTTATTCAGCCTCTTCCAAACGCTCTAGAATATCTTACTTTAGTTTAAGGTTTCAGAAACGACCATCAACACAAGCACCAATCCTAGAGTTTCTGATTAATTAGAGAATTTACATTTCTAACAAGTACTTACATTTCTAACAAGCACCAACTCACTGGAAAAGACCCTGATGCTGGGAAAGATTGAGGGCAGGAGGAAAAGTGGGCAACAGATGATGAGATGGTTGGATGGCATCACCAACTCAATGGACATGAGTTTGAGTAAACTCTGGGAGATAGTGAAGGACAGAGAAGCCTGGCATGCTGCAGTCCCATGGGGATGCAGAGTCAGACACAACTTAGCGACTGAGTAAGAAGCGCTTGGGTGATGAGGATGTTTTTGGTCTAGGGACCACACTTTGAGAACCACCAGATTAAGAATTTCAAGAAGTCTTTACTGACACTTTCTAGTGAGAGGTATATATTAAGTCTGTTTTTTAAGACTGATCACTCCTGAGTTTTTTTTAAGTATTTTTATTTCAAAGGATGCCTACTCAATCAAAAATTATTCTCCTAAAACCTCTATGCTCATAAAAAGAAGGCCATGTGGGAAAGTTAATTTTCAGAACAAAGAATCTGAGGTATAATTCTTAGGTGCAGTGAATTTTCCAGAGTAATTCAAATGGCATCAAATCCCGCAGCTGAGTTCCAAGAGCACAAAGCAGTCTTTTCCTCAGTTCACGAGCCATTCACTAGGCCCATCCATCCGTTTAGGGCTCATGTTTTATGATCCCTGTGGATAAAACACTTCTGACAATTGATACATCAGACTTAGCTTCTAATGCAGTAGGTGACTATATGCTGAACTACAGAGGAGATTTAAGACTGGGATCTAAAGACTTAAACCAGTGCTGGTCTCATAACTTTCAGAACGTCCCAGAGCATTTAGAAGATGCAATGCCCCCCTCTGAAATTCAGCTTCTGAAATAGAACAATGACTACTATGAATCTGAAATACTCTAAGAAGAGAATTTGAGCTTCCCCTGCCCGTACACCTGCATACTCTCCTTGAAGCATGTCTACTTTGAAAGTTCCTTTTCCCCACTTAGAGTTTTCACCTTTCCATTCTGTTGCTCTGTGCTATTTTTCCCCATCAGCTCTTATTTTGTGTGGTTACGTTAATGAACCTTATAATACCAATCCCAGTGGATGCAGACAGTTTTATTAAACACACTATTTCCCTTACCTACCAAAGTGTTAAATGATGGTTTAGAGATTTGAATTTATCATGCTGATCTAATTACACCAGACAGCTCTTGTTGAATCTCCAGAGTAACTGGATTTTAAAACCATTTGTTCAGATGCACAGTTTTGAGGGATTAACAGATTAAATACCTTCCAACGTCTCATCTGTCCACATTCAGGATGGGCGTGATGCATGTATCATCTGTACTCTTGAACCTAATGGGAAAGAGGGTGGTCAGCTAGCCCACACTTAAATAGGTGAAAAGAGGGATTTCTGGTCTGGATGTCATGAGCAATTTTATCTCTTTGGACCTTTGCTTGAGAGGTTTCATCCCCGTTTTCTGTATTGACCTCTGCAGAGTTTATCTGAAAGATATTTACCTCTTCAGAATCAGTCATCGTGGTTAGTAAACCTTCCAATGCCATAATTATGAGGTGGTGGTGATAGCGATGGAAATGGTGGTGGTGAAGGTGATGTTGGAGTTGGTCGGGATGGAGGAGGTGGGGGGAGCAGCAGGCAGAGGTGATGGGAGGGGGAGGGAGTAATAGCAGCGGTGGAGGCAGTATAGGTAGAGGTGGAGGAGGTGGTGGAGGTGGAGGTAACAGAGGCGCTGGTGCTGGCACTCTGCTTGGAGAGAGTCAAGAGGAAGTAAGCAATGCTAGATCTGACCCTGCTTTTCAGAGGAAGCTCGAAGAGGAGAGGAGACAGCATTATCATTTTACTCAAGAGGAGCCTCACCTTCCTGCCTCCTTCCTGTTCCAATGCACCAAACTTGAGGAATGTTAGACACCCATGAGAAATGACACCAACACCCTTGAACTAAGATTTCAGAATTACCAAATCCTTAGAACCAGGTATTCAGACCTGCAGAGGATACCCTGTTTATCCCAAGTCAAAGAACTGACCCGGTTTCCACCATAGCTGATTATATATGTCTTAGGTCCACTGAAGGGGCAACCCAAGGCCTAGAGTCTGTGCAGTTGGGACTTACAGCTGGAACTGGTGAACATATTGGACTCTCCTGGAGAGAATAAAATTAAGGTGATGTATTGTCATATGATAGTTACATAATAGGAAGCCAGGGGTGAGAGATCAAAGTATATTTGTAGGCAGGCAAAACCATTTGCAGTACTTAACAAATGCTATTTGATTTTTTAAAACAAACTTTTTCTTTTAGAGTAGTTTTATTTTTTTAACTGATATTTATTGGAATATAGTTGCTTTACAATGTTGTGTTAATTTCTACTGTGCAGCAAAACAGATCAGCCATACATATACATATATCCCTTCCCTTTTGGATTTCTTTCCCATTTAGGTCACCACAGTGCATTAAGAAGAGTTCCCTGTGCTGTACAATACGTTCTTGTTAGTTACCTATTTGATATATGTACCTATTTTATAGACAGTATCACAGTGTAATGTGTCAATCCCAATCTCCCAATTCCTCCCACCCCTTCTTCCCGACTTGGTAGCCATACCTTTGTTCTCTATGTCTGGATTTACAGAAAAGTACTAAGGGATTTCTTTGGAGGGAATGATGCTGAAGCTGAAACTCCAGTACTTTGGCCACCTCATGCAAAGAGTTGACTCATTGGAAAAGACTCTGATGCTGGGAGGGATTGGGGGCAGGAGGAGAAGGGGACGACAGAGGATGAGATGGCTGGGTGGCATCACTGACTCGATGGACATGAGTCTGAGTGAACTCTGGGAGTTGGTGATGGACAGGGAGGCCTGGCGTGCTGCGATTCATGGGGTCGCAAAGAGTTGGACACGACTGAGCGACTGAACTGAACTGAACTGAACAAAGGTTAAACATAGAGTCCCCACATACCCTGCATTCAATTTCCCCTGTTGTTAGCATCTTACATTAATATGGTACATTTGCCACAACTAATGAACCAGTATTGGTTCTTTGGTATATCCATTAACTAGACTCCACACTTTAATTGGATTTTATTAATAATTCTCTAAATATAAAACAATATGAACTTTTTACTGTTGCAACATAATATTTGGTAGTTTACTATTACAACTTTTTACTATTGTAAACACCATCACACAAGATTGCTTGAAGCTCCTCAGGATAGTATCTGCTTTTATACATTTGTTCATATTTTTTAGCACTTTGTATACTCAGGGATACGGTAAACATGTGTTGGCTGCTTAGATGACTGCAAGATCCCATCCATGCCATTTTAGCACAGTGATGCATCCACCTCACTCAGTACGGGCATACTTTCATACACCTGGAACATCACTAAGTAACTAGGGAAACACACCATCATGCAGGCATTCAAGGTTGTTTTCCTTGCTTTTATTTTCAGAAACCCCAGTACACTTCTCAGTGCTGAAGACAGTGCTTATGGCCATGGAGCAAGGATTAAGACTTTCTAGGCAATCTCAAAGATAGTACAGAAGAGAGAGGCTGGAAGGTCAGGAACTGTATTAATCCGTCATCATCCTAATCCTTCGCCTCGGTGACTAGACTCTTTCTCAGGGAGGCGCAGGACACCCTGTCCCTTCTCCTGTCAAGGGCACCTACACAGAACTGCATCCAGCCCTCTTAGCAAAGACCTAATTCCTTGAGAGTCAAGCTTCTTTTGCAAATTGAAGGTTTTCCTGAAAGTTAATAGAACAAAGTTAGGTTACCTAGGCAAGACAAAAAGGGGAAAATCATTAAATCTAAAACTTAATTTAGAAACTAAAAGTAGCTCCTTTTGATTCAATAACAACTAACATTTCCTAAATGGCAAGTGTTCTAAGAGGTTTATTAACTCACTTCAGACTTCAAGAAATGAAGAGGTAGGTTGTCTGTTACACAGACAAAAACTTCTTCTCTTTCCTTTCTGCTTGCTCAAATGTAGATGAATAGCATCTGAAATGTATTGGCATCTTAATACTGAAAGATGTTGAGGTGCTTTGCTAGTGTGTGAACCAGGTTACAGAAGGAAAATATGAACAGCCAGAAACTGTTTGGCCCAAACCAACCAGCCTCATTACCCTGTTCCCAGCTCTTCATTTCTTTTTTCTTTCTCCCTCCCCCTCGTGTGCTACCATGATAGTTTGTTGTTGTTTGGTTTTTTTTCTGTTTTTTTTTTTTAAGTTTTTATTTTTACTTTATTTTACTTTACAATACTATATTGGTTTTGGCATACATTGACATGATAGTTTTCAAAATAATTTTTTCTGCTTACTTTAAGCTTGAGTAAGGAAAGAATCAATAAGTTAACTTAAAAAATAAAAGGTGCACTTCTTCCCATTAATCTATGCGCCACCCAAAAATAATAAGAAATTACACTTAGTTTTAAAGAAAGCAAAAATAACCCATAAGCATATCCCAAAAATGACGCTGTTTTGTTGTAGGCCTCCCCCTCTTTTTTTTCCTCTGCATATATGGTTTTCCTTAATTGAAACTACCTGCATATACCATTTGTTCTCTCTTTTCACATAACATTACATTATCATTTTCTTATGTTATAAATTCTTCCCAAGAATATTTTTGTGGCTACAGTGGTATATACTTCATATTGTAAGTTAGGGCTAATGTTAATAAGTCTCACTTCAATAGCTGCTTCAGTTCCTCTGTTTCCACACACACAACCTTTTCAAAAAATAATTTTCACTAACAACACAATCATACAGGAATTTTCATTAGTGTGGTTTTTCTTCTGGGTTTGATTCCTGGCCAGATTACTTCTGCCAAAATCTGGTCTGCTGCTATCCAAAATGCTTTAAAATTGACATCTGACCATTTATAATGAAGAGGCATGCAAACACAATGATTCTTTAATATAAGAGATTGCACCAGCAAGAAAAAATAATGTTTTGAAAAAGTACATTAATTCAATCAAATGCTACTGCATAAGACAATCAATATTTCAGAGATGGTAGTTTCCAAACAATTAGAGTATTAGTATTGAGCCCTTTGTATATGCAGCAAAATCCACACAACCATGGTAATAAATGTCCTATGGAATACAAATTGATATTAGAGTCATAATTATATTTTCTCATCAAATTTTTATTTGATTCATGTTTTGTCAATGAGAATAGATTGGAGAAAGTATAGATTTTGAAGTCAGATGTAACTGAATTCCAGATCTGCCATTTAGTAGCTTCATTTTTCTAGGCAAGTTGTCTCATCTCTGAGAGACCTCATTCACTGAATAAGGAACATTAAAGCCCATCTTATGGTGTCATTTATCCTAAGGAATAATTGAGACACTGTGTGAAGATTCTTAACAGTTCGTGATAGATAATGGAGGTTTCATAAGTGCTAATTCTCACTGGCCTTCCTTTTCCTTATATAGTCAAGTTTACCCAACAGACATTTAGCTTAATTCCTGGTTCAGTATACACATCCTTTCCAATCTTCCTGCTATGTATATACATAGATCCTGCCATATCCGCTTGCACAGAAATGTACTATATGTAAATGCAAATTTTACTCTATGCAAATACATATAGGACAATTTCCAAGTAGCAGCTATTCATATGCACGAATTGTATGCCAACCTACCCAGTCTGGAGAGGGTCGGTGCAGACTGGTTGTGAAAGCAAGCTGGCCAGGGCATCTGCTATGCTCATCAATTGCCAGGCTGGACTTGGCAGATATTCCCAGCTGGTCTGAGAGGATAGTCCCTTCTTCTTTGGTATCCCATGGGGTCCTTCTGAGTACTGTAACAACCTTCTCAGATAGAGAAGTACTCTTCTTCCATCCGGAGTGTCAGAATGGGCCACATTTCAAACTCTCAAGTGTCAGAAGATATAAGGAATGGAATGCAACCTAAAGCAAAACTACTCAAGGTTGTCCATCAGCACCACCTGGAAGCTTATTAGAAATACAAATTCAGGGTCTCACTGCAGACCTGCTGGATCAGAATCTCGGGATGGAACTCTTCAGGGACTCGGGTGCTCAAAAAAAGTTTAATGTAAAGTGGAACCGCATTCCTTCAATAATGTGTTCTAAGTACCTGCCACTCTCACTGGACACCAGACACACAGGCCCACTTGCTGTAACTTAAAGTCGGAAAAGTAAGGACTCAACATAATTAATTAGAACTGTTAAAATTCTATCCCTATTTTACCCACAGTTCTAGTTCTAAATTTCAGACTATTTTCCAATTTCAGTTAAAAATTCATTTGAAATGCTTGCTTTTTAATAATAGGTATTTCACTGGTGTTGAAATTAGTTTTCTCAAAATAGGGACTCACGCATTGCTCCAGTGCCGCCAGTCACTTAATCCAGGACATGCTCCCTGAAGTGCCAGCATTAGCAGCGTCATCTGGTGGGGTGGGCGACAGCTCCTGCTTGGAGGGCACATGTGCTCATAGCAGTTCTGCAGCGGGTGGCCGTTGTCATCTCCGTGACTGGCCACGGGGTTCCTAGTAACTAGAGTCTCTGGGTACAGGATCAGGAAGAACACAGGTGGTCGAGAATAGCCATCACTGCTGGAAACAATATGAAATGTATGTGGATAAAAGTCTGGGGCCATGAATTATTCCATCAAAAGTGTCTTTATAAAAAAGTTAACAACATAACTAGAGCTTTAGTTAGCTTTTATTTTTCCAATTTGAAATAAGATTTAAATCAAATTAGATTTGAAACCCAATCACTTGTGGCTTTTGAAATGTCTCAAATATTTGCCTCGTGTTCATTTCTCAAAATATCATAAAGCATAATTTGGCAATATCTAAACATATTCAGCTTCATTTTGTTTAAAATATGAAAGTAGATTTTTTTCTTTCTAATTATAAAGCTTATACCTGCTCATGCATAAAATTCATGCAAACATAAAGGGGGGGAAGCAACTCAAATTCACTATCTTAAGATAATTGCTTTTAACATTTTAGGGGTTATTCTTACACACATCTTCCTATAATCACCCACACACAATTTTACATAAATATGATCATATTATATTTGAGGTGTTCAACTATATTTTTTTTTCCTCTCCTTCCTGTATCCTGGAGATATTTAGATCTTGGTAAATATAATTTGGGCTTCCCGGTGGCTTGGTGGTGAAGAATCCACCTGCAATGCAGGAGCCACAGGAGACACGGGTTCAATCCCTGGGTCAGGAAGATCCCGGGGGGAGGAAATGGCAACCTGCTCTAGTATTCTTGCCTGGAAAATCCAGTGGACAGAGGAGCCTGGTGGGTTACAGTCCATGGGGTCTCAAGGAGTCGTGCATGACTGAAACAACTGAGCATGCACGTATACTAATATTATTTACATTTTTTAATAACTATGTAGCCTTTTGTTTTATGGATTACATTATCTCATAATATATATATAAGTGAAAGTGAAGTCACTCAGTTTTGTCTGACCCTTTGCGACCCATGGACTGTATCCCACCAAGCTCCTCCGTCCATGGGATTCTCCAGGCAAGAATACTGGAGTGCGTTGCCATTTCCTTCTCCAATAATATATATAACTAATCCCCAGTTCATAGACTTTAGAATGCTTCTAGGTTTTCATGCTTCTAAATTACTGGGAAAGTATTCACTGGCAGTCCAGTGGTTAGGACCCCGAGCTTCCACTGCCAGGGGCCAGGGTTCAGTTCCTGGTAGGGGAACTAAGATCCCACAAGCTTCACGGTGTGGCCAAAATAATAATAATAATTTTGGGGAAAACATCTTTGTACGTGGACATCTTTGCACTTTTCTGATATCATTTATATAAATAACTGGAAGCAAAGCTGTTGATAGGAAAGTGGCTTCCCTGGTGATGCAGATGATAAAGAGTCTGCCTGAAATGTGGGAGACCTGGGTTCAATTCCCAGGTCAGCAAGATTCCCTGGAGAAGAAAATGGCAACCCACTCCAGTATTCTTTCCTGGAGAATTCCATGGACAGAGGAGTCTGGTGGGGTATAGTCCATGGAGTTGCAAAGAGTTGGAGATGACTGAGCAAGTAATCATTCATTGAAACATATACATTACTATATGTTAAATAAGATAGCCAGTGGGAATTTGCTGTATGATTCAGGGGGTTCAAATCTAGTGCTCTGTGACAACCTAGAGGAATGGGATGAGGTGGGAGGTGGGAAGAAGGTTCAAGAGAAAGGGGACATATGTATACCTATGGCTGATTCATAGTGATGTATGGCAGAAACCACCACAATATTGTAAAGCAATTATTCTCCAATTAAAAATAAATTTTAAAAAATAAATAAATAAAAATACTATGTCAGTTCCCCTCCCATATTCAGAACATGAATCTTATTTACCTATGCTCCAGCCAAGAGAGTGTCACTTGTTTTAATCTTTGCCAATCTGATAGACAGAAATTGACATCTCATTCTCATTTCTGTTTCTCTCATTACAAGTGAAGCTAAAGAAAATTGAGTTCAGGGTACATATAAAATTAACTGAATATCTCAGGACCCCTCTGGTTAGCAGTTGAGTTAATTGGACCATGCTGTATCCAAGGAACTTTTAATTTATAAGCTTGGAAACGACACTTCTTTGAGCCTCGTTAGCAGAAAAACACACAGAGAGCTTCTCTTAAAAGAAACAGATAAGAATAATTTAAATACATCAGAACATACGGCTTCAGGCATCTTGTCATTTTTAAAGATATTTATAATCTTGAAAAAAAGTATTTGGGGAAAAAAATCATCCTTTTCAATGTGATTCTATCATTATAAATATATGCCAGACATGATCTCTAAAGCAGACTGGGAAAAGAATTAACAGTCAGGAAGTCAGGGTTCTGTTCTAGGTTTTGCCACCAACCAACTTGGTGACCTTATAAAATTGACTTCACCCCTATAGGCTTCACTTTCCTTCTCCAAACAAATGAAAGGAGCTTCTTGAGATCTTGACAGCCTAAGATGTGATGATGATATGCATTCTAAAGACAGGAGCTTTGCTGGCCCCTTTATTGACAGATATCCAATCCTAGCACTAAGTCAACTCTAGCCCCCCATCTTGAGCATGATGATAGATACTGAGCTTAGATCTTGGTCAAATGCAAACAGTCCATTTTTGTTTCAATAACATGTGATAATCTAGACAATTTAGAGAAATGGATCTTTTATTTTTGCATTTGAGAGTGCATGTGTATGTGTTTTTCCATTCAATCATTTGTCAAACATTCATTGAGCATCTGCCATCTAACAGGCTAGTGCTAGAAATACAAGAATCAACTAGACAAAATTTCCTTCCAAGGAGCCCAGTGTCCAGTGGGAAAATGAACAAATAAGCAAGCAGATGTTATCTGAAAGAAAATTGGAGGTTGTGCTTCAGTTCAGTTCAGTCGCTCAGTCGTGTCTGACTCTTTGCAACCCCATGAATCGCAGCACGCCAGGCCTCCCTGTCCATCACCATCTCCCGGAGCTCACTCAGACTCACGTCCATCGAGTCCATGATGCCATCCAGCCATCTCATCCTCTGTTGTCCCCTTCTCCTCCTGCCCCCAATCCTTCCCAGCATCAGAGTCTTTTCCAATGAGTCAACTCTTCGCATGAGGTGGCCAAAGTACTGGAGCTTCAGCTTTAGCATCATTCCCTCCAAAGAAATCCCAGGGTTGATCTCCTTCAGAATGGACTGGTTGGATCTCCTTGCAGTCCAAGGGACTCTCAAGAGTCTTCTCCAACACCACAGTTCAAAAGCATCAATTCTTCGGCACTCAGCCTTCTTCACAGTCCAACTCTCACATCCATACATGACCACAGGAAAAACCATAGCCTTGACTAGACGGACCTTAGTCAGCAAAGTAATGTCTCTGCTTTTGAATATGCTATCTAGGTTGGTCATAACTTTTCTTCCAAGGAGTAAGCGTCTTTTAATTTCATGGCTGCAGTCACCATCTGCAGTGATTTTGGAGCCCCCCCAAAATAAAGTCTGACACTGTTTCCACTGTTTCCCCATCTATTTCCCATGAAGTGATGGGACCAGATGCCATGATCTTCGTTTTCTGAATGTTGAACTTTCAGCCAACTTTTTCACTCTCCTCTTTCACTTTCATCAAGAGGCTTTTTAGCTCCTCAAGGTGATGGAATTCCAGTTGAGCTGTTTCAAATCCTGAAAGATGATGCTGTGAAAGTGCTCCACTCAATATGCCAGCAAATTTGGAAAACTCAGCAGTGGCCACAGGACTGGAAAAGGTCAGTTTTCACTCCAATCCCAAAGAAAGGCAATGCCAAAGAATGCTCAAACTACCACACAATTGCACTCATCTCACATGCTAGTAAAGTAATGTTCAAAATTCTCCAAGCCAGGCTTCAGCAATACGTGAATCGTGAACTCCCTGATGTTCAAGCTGGTTTTAGAAAAGGCAGAGGAACCAGAGATCAAATTGCCAACATCTGCTGGGTCATGGAAAAAGCAAGAGAGTTCCAGAAAAACATCTATTTCTGCTTTATTGACTATGCCAAAGCCTTTGACTGTGTGGATCACAATAAACTGTGGAAAATTCTGAAAGAGATGGGAATATCAGACCACCTAACCTGCCTCTTGAGGTTGTGCTTAAATAATATGATTTCCTTCTCAAAACTCTCATTTGTATGAGACAACATTTCCGTTTTCCACATTTCACAATACAGATGAAAATGATGAAAGTTTTGAGCAATTTGTTAGGGGGAAAAAAAGGAAAAATTGGAACCTCTTTTAGAATGAAGATATCATCTGTGAATAATGGGTCCTAACATTTCCGCTTAATTGTTCAAATATAAACAACCTAGAAAGTATTTACCATAGTTAAAACCAAAGATGGGTGTTTGATCCTAAGTTCGAGAAGGACCAGATGCAGTCATATCTGCCCACCAAGGCAAAACAGAACTGAGGGTAAAGCCCATCCAGAGGAGACTCGTGTAGGCTGGCAAAGCACCAGGTTCACGTTCACCACAAATGCAGTTGCAGTTGAACTAATGGCCAGCTTCCTGGGTTCCAACCAATGGGCAGAAGATAATATTTTGGAACTCAGAATAGAGGATATCAGCATCCCAGGAGGTCGGCATTTGGCAACTGAGAAGTCATTTCATGGATAACAGGAATCCAGCTACAAGCCTGGGATTCAGGCTTGAACTTTTAAGCTACTGAAAAGGAAATTAGAAACTGTCTAGGAAAAAAAAAAGATTGTAAAGGCCATTGGTAACAAAAACAAAGACTAGAGGAAAAACTGGGTTTTGTGAGCTAGTCCAGTAGTTCTCAGAGGAGCCTGGTAGGCTGCAGTCCATGGGGTAGCAGGGAGTCGGACACAACTGAGCAACTATCGCTCACTCACTGCAGTAGTTCTCAATGTCAGCACACATTCAGATCACTCCTGGGGCTTGTTAAAGCTCACATTCTTGGACCCTACCCCCAGAATGTTTGATTCAGTAGGTCTAAGCCAAGACTCTGCTTTGTGAACAAGTTCTCAGGTGATGCTCCTGTTTCTGCTCCAGGCCATGGGCCGCACTTTGAGAACCACCTACAGAACAAACAAAGAACTCACTTGAGGCTCAGCAACTCAGACACAGAAACTCTATTTTCCTAACGAGAGGTCTGAAATGAAGGTGAGCGCCATGGAGTCTGTGGTTTTAGCCGGAGCTGAGTCCTGATCTGTTAGCAGTGAGACTGACTGGGACAGCAAGGTGAATATCCGCAGGGTGAGAGACGGCAGTCTGAGGGAAGCTGAAGAAGTACCTGCTTTAAGAACAAATGCCACGGACAGGGTTCTGGGGGATACCCATGATCCCAGTTGTGGGGAGCAGGGGAGAGGCAGAGGTGGCACTTAGATAGGATGTGGCCTCACTGTCCACAGGGACTCATCACCATCTCTCTGAAACAAGGTCTATTGCTGCCTGTGAACATGTGCTCTTCTTCAGGTCTTCTTGAAGAGGACTTCTATATCTAAGTTCTGTTCCAAATATTTGCTTTAACCCTTGGAAGCTGCCAATATTTAATAGCTTTGCTTATGCACAAAAACAGTGGCAATTTCATGAGGTTCAACCTAATATAAACTAGAATATGAGCTGAAAATGAATGCAAAACTCTTTATGTTTAATTTAGCTCTTTTTTAAAAGAAGAAATTTCTTTAATGAGGAATCAGCTCTTAGGTTTCCCATATTTATTAGATTTAAGCACTTTGAGGATTTTTCTGCAGTAAATTTTCCATCTTTGAAACTGCTCTCATCGAGAGAGCCGACTCTGATCTGCTGCCCCCTGCTGTCTGCCAGGGAAGCAAGCTGATTTTAAATGTACTGGGGAGGTTAGAACTATTCAAAAAAAAAAAAAAAAATTCAGGATTTCTAAACATGTCACTTAGGATTATCCCTTGTTTCAAATAATCCTTGCCACTGCTTTTCTCCATTATAAGACCATTAATACTTGATGGGATAAGGCATTATCATGTGAGCCCTACAAGCATGACATATTTCCCTTTGGGATATAACTTAGAGTCAGAAAAGAAGGATGGAATTACAGCTGGACTCTCAATAACCCTCACTAATGGCAGGGACAACTGTTTCCAGGTTTCAGTCATCAGGCTAAGAGGATGTAGTGAAGAGTAATAGAATAAAAGGGCTTCAAGCTTGGATCTTAGAGATTTTGCTGAAGTGTGTTTGCATTTAATTACCTTCAACAAAAAGTGAGGTTTATGCTCTGGTGGTTTTGTTCTCTGTGTGAAAAAACCGTATGAGTGTAAGCCAACTCCAGTCCTTTGCCCTCAATTCTTCTCTGTAACATCAAAAGGGACTGCTGGCTTTTTATAAGAATCACTGAGCTTTAGATCTGACACAGAAGAACTATGTGCTGCTGGTGGTAACTGATGGTTACTTGTGGGAAATGAAGAAAGTGCTTAAAATTCAAGCCAGTATCAGTTGCAAAGTCGAGATTATAATTCACATACACAAGTGTTTAAATGCCACCCCTTCCCCACTCAGCACTTGTTCTTGTTTGTTTTTTAAAAGCCGCTTTGCACTCTATTTCTGAAGGTCGGGGTGGGATGTGTGTGTGTGTTCCCATGAGCCCTGTCTCATTCCCCAGCTGCAGGTGACCTTTCTTTCTCCTGGAACCAGGAGCCTTAGATAAGACAGGGCTCTAACCCAGAGTGGCACAGGTGCTCCCAGTTGGACCACAGGCTGAAAACTTTGAAAGTGACTGTTCTGAATTATAGCTGTCATTTAGTTCAGCAGTATTACTGAACTTCTCCCCATAATTAAGTAGGCTCTGAACTTCCAGGAAACAATAAATCCCTTCCAAAGGCTCATAGTCTACTAGCAGTTTCCTGAAACAGTATGTAGGTTGGTTTTACTCCGCTCTTATTGTGGTGAAGGAACTTGTTGGAAACTTTTTACCTCCCATTCGCACTGTTCATTGGAATGCCAGCTACATGAGCATTTGCTGCACTGATGCTTATTTCTCTAAAGATGAAAACCAAACTTGGCTCACAGGATCCAGCTCACAGCTGCAGTCTCTTTGCTGAAGGGCTTCTTTTGCTTTTTCATGTCCAATCTGTTGTGGATTTATTCTCTTATAAATACAGTAAAGATTAATTACAGAGATAAATGAAAGGAAAACAAAAGGCCATGCAAAATGTAAGCCCGAGTTTTTTGCTATTAGGTTAAACAAACATAAAATTACTTTGTGAAATTGCTATAAAAATGTCTAAACTTTCATACTTTCAGTGTCTATACCTGTCTCATCACAGTATGGTAACCGACAGTCCACAGATCCATACGCTACACTTTGAGTGGCACAGGGTAGCCCCTGCCTACCTCTCCCTGTCACTCTGCAGCCCCATCAACCAGTTCCCCCTTCTCAGAACGTGCCACCTTCCTTGTCCTGCAGGGTTGTCCCCTCTGTCCGGAAGTCTCCAGCCTCTCTGTGCCTGATTTACTGGAACCATCTAATGGATCTCAAGTTACATGTCTCTGTCTATCATGACATCCTAACTCGGTCAGGGCCTCTGCTCTGGGCTCTCTTTGTACTGCTTTCCTCATCACACTCATCACCATTTAGAAAAATGCAGCTCCTTCACTAAGCTGTAAACTCCATGAGCAGCATGTCATCATTCTTGTTCACCAAGGATCCCAAATGACCAGCACAGTAGATGTTCAATAAACACTTGTTCGATTTATAGATATTGAAAATATAACCTGAGTTTGTATCATTCAAATCCTTATTTTACCAATGAGAAAAATGAGCTACAGAAAGTTTAAGCAATTTGCCCAAAATCTCCAAAGATATATATATATATATATATATATATATAAAAAACTATTTCAGATCTGTCAGCTTCCACACCACCCCCTTTGTATGACACATTCTAAAATGGGACATTATACAGACATAATGAAAGCTGTTTTAGACCATAGCATTTCTATGAGTTGAAGCCTAGCTTTCAATTCTATGTTATTTCCAAAACTATCTGGAAAATTTGCACCAACAATATTTTATTTTATGATCTATCTATTCATTCCACAGATATTTACTGAATACCTACTGTATGCCAGAGACCACTCTGAGTGCTATGGATGTAGCGGGAAATGAGGAAGCCTAGAGTCTGTTGGGTCTCAACTTAGTGGTAGAGACATCAGCAGACATCAGCAAACACAGAGAAATACCCATGATCAGTGATAAGTCCTGTGAAGAGAATAAGCACAAGATAAAGGGATAGAGAGTGACAGAGGAACTATTTGTGATAATGTGATCAGAGGGCCACTTTAAGGAGGTGATGCTTGAATTTAGACCTGAACATGAAAAGAAGCCACAAGGATCCATTGGCAAGCAAAGGGGACAGCAACTGCAAAGTGCTGGGCTGGGGACAAGTCTAGCTCTGCTCCAGGGCCAGGAAGTGTGACAAGAGTGCACAGTGAAAGAACAGAAGAGGATTTCAAGGTTGGAAGGGTAGAGGGTGGCCAACTGTGGTTGGCCGGGGCAGAGGCCAGTGACATGATCTGATCTGTCTTTCCAAAAGACCACTGTGATTGTTAAGGAGAGTATTGAGAGGAGATTAGGGGATTGGTGACAGGTGGACGAGAACATCGAATATGCTAGGTCAGCAGTCCAGGCAAAAGATGAGAGGAGGGTGGCTGCAGTGGTGGTGGTAGGAAGCAGTCAGGTTCAAGACGGCTTTTAAAGGCTGAGTAGACAAAATTTGCTGATAGATTGGATGTTGGAGGTGAGAGAAACAGAGGACTCAGGATAATGGCAAGATCTTTGACCCGATTGACTGAACGAATGAATAATAGTGCAGGAAACAGGGATGTTAGAAGACTTCATAGGAGCATTTGGAGTGTGGGCGTTGGTTTGAAATCAAGAGATAAGGTGTGTGAGGGGTAAATGACACACAGTGTAGACCACAGAGAGAAAACATTTTTCAACAGAATTCATCAGAAACCTCATCATGCTGACATTTTCTTTAATGACTTTATCTGTGCATGTATTTTATGCCATAATATTTTACTTATTATGTAAGAGAGAGTTGCCAGAGTTAGAATAATAGAATTAGTCATTGAAATGTTAACACTTACAGAATATTGGTACAGATTTACTGGTAAAGTCAAGATAAGTTTCTTAAATTTAGGGATAATGAGTTAATCTTTTTCCTTGAAAATAAGTAGCACTATGTTCAAGATTATTTATTATAGCAATGATTATAATGGCAAAAAATAGAAAATTGTTACTAGTAAGATCTCATGCTCGGTTGCTTCAGTCATGTCCGAGTCTTGGCGACCTGATATAAAATATAGCCTGCCAGGCTCCTCTGTCCTTAGGCTTCTCCAGGCAGGAGTATACTAGAGTGAGTTGTCATTTCCTCCTCCAGGGGATCTTCCAGACCCAGGGATCAAACCCACATCTCCTGCATCTCCCGCACTGGCAGTGAATTCTTTACCACAGAGCCACCTGGCAAGCCCTACTAATAAGATACTATATAAATAAATTATGTATACCCTTGCAACTGAATATTATACAGATATAATAAAAATGAAGAAATCCTCTATGTACTGATATAGAAGAACCTTTAAGATGTATTAAGTGGTGAAAGCAAGGTATGGAATAATTGGTATAGAATGTTACCTTTTATCATTAAAAGAATGGGAAAATAAAAATATGTATAGTATCTGAGTTTGCTTATATAAGCAGAAAGAAACTTTGGGAGGATAAATAAGAAACTAATCATGGTTTTACTTATGGATGGGGCTCTGTGGATGGATGAATTAGGGAGATGGGGATAAAGGTATGAGAAAGATCTTCCATTAGATATCTTCTTTAATTTTTTAAATTTTTGAACCATGTAACACTTGTTCAAAATATTAAATTAAGAAAAGAAACATAACACTATGCAGAATCAAAGAATGACCAGTATTATTATTGAAAGCACACTGCTGCCAGTAAAACCTTTTTTAAGCAAGTCACTTGCTCTGGCCTCTGAGCATCCCCGCAGGAAAGGAGAAGATGAATTTCTATTGTGAACTCTTCCCTCTGCTCCACTTTCCAACCCTACCTTCTCAGATTCTGCACAGAGTCTTCCAGCTTGAGTTAAGAAAGAGCCAGAATGTCTAGTTTCTAAGATGAAAGTGATAAATAAGTCATCTTCTGCTTGATTGCTTTCTTCTTACTCTGCCAAAGTTCAGTGCCTTACTACCTCTTTTCTCTCATTCATTTATTCAATAAATATTGATTGGGCATCTCCTATGTGCAGTGCACTATATCCTAATATATAAAGATTAATCTAATTTTTATTGATCCTCTTAGTATATTAAAAGTATGAGGTGGCAAGGAAATATATACCATCCTCTTTGCAGGTGAAGATGCATACCAACCTCTTTGAATACCAGCTGACCTCTTGGTATGGAAAATACATACCAACCCCTTTGCATGGTCCTCAGAGATTGAATCATTGGCCTGAAATCACAAGTACTTACTAAGAACAGGATATGCATTTGCCACCTGGGTCTAGGAGGCAAAATCCACTTGATTTCATTTCTTTCTAAAGTAATATTAAGGATCAGATTTTACTTTAGGGCAAGGTAAGACAGCTTGTCTCTTCTTACGGTGAGCGCTACTGTGTCTACTGTGGTAAGAGTTTAAAGTATGTTCTTTCAACTTTTGCACTTAGGTTTGAAAACATTCATTCACTCATTTTTTCATTCCAAAACATGATCCCTTCCCAGGGGCTAGGTATGATGGCAGATGCTGAGAGCAGTATGAAAATGATTCAGATTTAGGATCCATCCAAAAGAAGGTAACATTTAGCCTGCTCATAATTAATTATGATACACATAATACACATCAGAAATGATCCATGCCTTAGGAGAGGTTCAGAGAAAGTGTTCTAAAGAGACAGGTATCAGTTGAGCTGACAAAGCAACAGGGAAGGCGTCATCTCAGGACCCCAGGCAGAAGCCACTCTGATGGGGTCCAGGTCAAACCTACCCCAGATAAAACTGAAGCCTGTGAAAAACTCCTATCAGGAGAGAAGCTTCTGTATCCAGTGCTCTCGGTGTGGGGCCAAAGGATATCTGTTGATTATATACCTTAAATTCTATGTCTTTGAAATACTTTGATAGCACTGATGATAGTTTAGATTTTCATGTTTACTTGAACAGGATGTCACATGATTAGCAATAAATATAGCCCCAACTTGTCCTCCACGTTAAACAAGGTCAGTAACCCCATTAGTCCAGTCACATAGGTTAAAAAATCTAAAACTTAATTTAAAATAACAGCCAACACTTTTAAAATACATACTGTGCTTACCTACTTTACAAGCATTGCTTCTTTTCATTCTTATATCAAAATTACAAGTTAGAGATACTGTTATTACTGTGCCCATTGTACAGATAGGGAAATAGAGGCTTGAAGAGGCTGTTATCTATAGTCTTACAGCCACTAAGTGATAGAACTAGAAGTTGAATCCAGATTTGTCCGATCCCAAACCTGTGATCTTAACCACTGTGCCCCTGGTTTTCAAACTTTGCACACACCAGAAGAGCTGGAGGGCTTGTTAAAACAGCTTGATGGCTCTACTGAGTTAGTTTCTAATTCAGTAGGGTGGGAGTAGGGTCCAAGAATTTGTATTTCTAACAAGTTCCTGGCTAACACAGATGCTACATTTGAGAACCATTACTGTGTGCTGCTCTACCAATGGTAGTGTTCCCAATGTTCTATGGAGGAACATGAATCCACTCTCAGCAGGTAAATATTTATGCCAATTTTCCCTTTATTGGAATAATCAAGAATTCACTCAAAGTCTTTGAACAGACTGAGTTACAGACAATTTAAAGCAAATAACCAATATATTAAAGTTCCTAATTAAATTCCCCTATGAAATGAATATGAAATTTATTTTCATCAAGGGCAGGGTTGATCTTCCTACATGAATGAAGATTTTTAAATTAGTTGAATGGTATTCTGATCACCAACTTATAATAGTTCCAGTGAATATCTCATCCTTCAAACAGATATAATATGAGAAGTCAAAGCAGGCAAGCTGTCAAATTCTCAAGGCAGCACTGGACAAGCAAGAGAACATGTTATCCTGGGGACATCTAAATGAAGGAAGATAGTTGTCTTACATCCTGCCATGGTCTCTTCTTAGAGCATCCTCTGCTTCTCCTTGATGGTATTCATCACACTTGAAAATGTTTGAGTACTATCTCTCATTGATTCTAAATTGCAAGCATCGCATCAGTCTTGTTTATCATCAACTCCTCAGCCTGGTACAGTGCCTGGCAATGTTTGCTGACTGGCTGACTTATTGCTCTCTACTCCATAATCTTGCACACAACAAATCACAGCCCAGCAGTTACAAAGCTGCCTCGCCAGCTCCAGAGAGAGCTTTTCTTACAGAAAATACAGTAAATACCTGTATATTTCTTTCTTTTTTTTTATTTATTTATTTTTATTTATTTATTTATTTATTTATTTTTTATTTTTTTTTTTAGTTTTTTATTTTTTAAATTTTAAAATCTTTAATTCTTACATGCATTCCCCAACATGAACCCCCCTCCCACCTCCCTCCCCATAACATCTTTCTGGGTCATCCCCATGCACCAGCCCCAAGCATGCTGCATCCTGCGTCAGACATAGACTGGCGATTCAATTCACATGATAGTATACATGTTAGAATGTCATTCTCCCAAATCATCCCACCCTCTCCCTCTCCCTCTGAGTCCAAAAGTCCAAAAGTCCGTTATACACATCTGTGTCTCTTTCCCTGTCTTGCTATACTAACACATATATATGGAATTTAGGAAGATGGCAATGACGACCCTGTATGCAAGACAGGGAAATACCTGTATATTTCAAGGAATGGAGGAGAAGGAACAGTGTGAATGTGCCATAAATCAGAGGCAACGTGCTTTTATTGCCCATTGCAAAGCCTTTTCCTGAAGCTCTTCTCTGAGATGCCTTCTTCCGGTTAAACAATTTCTGGGCTAAAATATAAAGAAAACACACATCGCTTGAGGAAAGCTACAGCTTAATGAGGCGAAAAATAAAAACATCCTATGAGTCCCATCCAGCTGTGTGGGTATTTCCTGCCAAAAGATGTAGGAGTTGGAGTAGTAGAGGATGTGCCTGAATGTGAATGGATGTTGGAGGCCCAGATGGTTGCAGGCTATATCAGGAAGGACCAGTGACTGTGCTCATTGCTGTGCTCCAGATGACACAGTAGCCGTCCCTACCCTTGTGCACCAGGGAAGAGATGCTGCCTGAGTCATCCCTCTCAGATTCTCAGATCACATATGTCTCTTCTCACTCCCATGGTGCTTGTGATGATACTTCGTGGGTTTCAGAGCACTGGAAGAAGAGTCATAATAGATAAATGCTCAGCAAATACAGTGGACCAGAATACATTTGCAATTTAGTTCAATATTGAGTTGCCAGCATCAGAGAGATGAGTGCCCCTTCTACAGACTGAGATCCTAAGTAAAAGCCTTCATTCTGCTAGTTCCGTAACGATTGACAGGATGGTGTCCACTGGATTATGCCCTAGTGTGATGGTACTTGCCAGTGTGGAAAAGCGCAGTGAGAAACAGCCCTAATAGAATGCATTCACTATCATGTCTCCCTTAAAGATATTTTTAGGACATCACACAGGTAGAGGGCATGTTATCTAGTATCCTTTGGTAGGGTAGAATTCCCTAGGAGGGAAGAGACTGCACTTTAGAAAAGCTGTACATGTGCAGAGCAATTGGTATGTTTCCTGTCTTAAAGAAACTAGAAATTATGTAACTGAGTAGAATTCAGTGTTCCTAGTTATATTAGTAATAGGTATCTTAGGAAAATGAAACTCATGGTATTCATTTTGTATCAGACTTACTTTTGACTCTAAATTATGCTGCATTGAGTCTATATACACGTGTTTATTATGTGTTTTCTCTCTCTTTTTTATTAATTTTGAAAGCCAACTTACATCCATTTGTATCGCAAGGTGCAAATAAGCTTATTCCAAAATTTGTGAGCATCTATGAAGTGTGAAGAACTCTCTGAGGTGACGGCGATCTCATACTCCTGGAACTTGTTTGTGAAGACATGAAAAGTTTATTAAGGGATTCTGAAAAATAGACACATATCCTCCTAATGATCTTGGGCAAATTATGTAATCCTGTTAGCTCTATCTCCTTCCTATTAAACTTGGGCAGAATAATACCCTCATTTTGAAAGATTTTTGTGATGATTAAATTAGATCAAACATGTAACATATACCTGTCACATAACAGGTTCTCCATTAATGCCTCTTTTCCCTATTAAAACCATGATGTTTTGTCTAAATGCTTCTGACAAACTTTGCTTCAAAAAAATGGATGTTTCAGGTTCTCTGTTAAAGATAAGGGCATGGATGTTTAAACACAAATTTCATTTTATCAAGCCTCCAACCTAAGTCAAAAGGAAGTTGAAAAGGGAAAGGGGAAGCATAAGTGAGTTTCGTTCTAAAAAAAGAAAAGGATGAAGAAAGAAGAGCCATTGGAAGGAGAGAGAGCTAGTTCAAATTAGAAGCAGAGAGATGGTAACCACGATAGATTCTTCTCAGACCAGAAGCTTGGGGCTCCCTCTTTCCTATTTAGAGTATTTGGCTCCAGAAAACGAATTTGGGAGCAGGAACCTACAAGGGCTGTTCCTTATTCTTTTTGCTGATGGACATCTTATCAAGTCTCGCTCTAGAGCTAAGAAAGACAATTCTAACATTTAAATCTTCTAAGGAAGTTACATCTAACCATTTTAAGGAAGTTATTTCCTGTTTGCTTTTTTTCCCTTTTTTCATTTCAAAGAGAGTTGAGTGAAAGCCCTTGCTAAGCTTGTCGTCCAATACACGGAAATATAATGCACTTATGTCCCCACCGTGAACTCCTCACCCAGTGGCAGCCTATCCTGTTTGCACACAAATTACTCAAATGGAAATAAGCATTCTCCTAGATGCTGACCCTACAACTTCTACATGCAAGCACATACAGCCTGAGTTCCATTAAGTGTTGACTCAAGGGTGCCTGTGAGGTCTCCCCATAACATTCACCAATATAGACCTATCCCTTAACAAGGAGTAGCTCTGGCTGGGAAAGATTTTCATGAGCCTAAAGCCTATTTCCATTTAATTCCTGTTTATCAAGTACCTAGAGGGAGGCAGCTTCCTGTAGTAGAAGATCTTCAGCTTCAGAGTTAAACCAACCCTGACTGAGTCCCACCTTGCCTCTTCCACCTTCAGCATCACTACAGGAAGTATTAGGACCTACTTTTCTGGGGTGTTTTAAGATTCTATTTGATCTCTAACATAAAGAATTTGGCAGACTGTCTTGTTACCTCCCTCACCTTGCCTTCCCCTTTGTGCTGGTAATTGTAGTATACACAAAAGACAAATACAAAAAAGACAGGATATACAGACGTGAAGTCACAAAAGCATAGAATGAGATGGTACTTGATCAAGTCCTCCTATCTGTGGGATGTGCTTCCAAACCCACAGCTGGGCCTGAGCTGACCTGAAATATGGGGTATCTTAGAGGATTCAGTTGAACTTAAAGACTGAAAAACATTTTCAGATATTTTCATTTCAGAGGACCCCTTCTCTTCTCTACAGCCTGTGGATGTCTCATGAAGTACGCACGAATATATGCCAACTGTAGCATGGTGCTCATATCACTTAAAAATGGTGATATCGCATGTCTTGCCTGAGAGAGACACAAAAGAGCAAGAAAGAGAGAAAAGGAAACTAGTGTCTGTCAAACACCCACACCTTTCACTCCCTTGGCTGTGTTCTTCCACACAGCCCGGGAAAGAAGGTATTCACATTCTAACAGATGAGAGCGGAGAAGCTCGGAAAGGCAACTTCACCCAAAGTGACACCCTCAGATGTGGAAGTGCTGAGATTTAAGTCTCGGCTTTCTGCCTCTTGGTCCAGAGAGAGGCAGAAAGGAATCATTTCAGTGACACTGTAGAAGCTGCTGTGCTGTGGTGTGTTCAGGGCTTTTTCTGTCAAGTTATCCAGCATGGAATAGACAAGCAAACATGGGTTCGGGAGTCGAATGTGCCTGTGTCCAAATCCTGGTGCTTACCTTTCCCACCACCCATGTGGCCTGTTTAACAATAGAAACTTAGTCACACACGGCTGCTTGGAATCCATATGCTTTTGCCCAAGGAAGAAATAAACTGCAGTGGAAATTCCGAAGTATCACTAAATAGAACCTAGCGGTAGTAGAGTATGAGTATAGCTAAGAGTATAGCTTCAGCGTTAAACAAACCTGACTTCTAAATGAGAGACGATAAAACAGAGTAGTTAAAAACACAGAGCCTGAGGTGAGACTCTGGACTCCTGTCCCAGTCTGAGACTCAATAGCTCTTTCTGCTTAACTCTCTTTGTCTCAGTTTCTTCATCTGTAAAATGGTTAAAATAAAAGTATACACACCTCAAAAGATCGTTGTGACCTAGGCACTGTTGAAATATATGTAAGGTATTCAGCACAGTACCTGGTACATTTTAGATGCCCAGTAAGTGATTATTATTACTACTAGTACCATTACTAGGTACCTGTCTATGAGCAAATTATTCTTTCCGGGTTTCAAGTACCTCTCTTCTAAAATGAGGATATAATCATACTTCAAAGAAATGTTTAGGAGAATTCAGCTGGAAATAATAACACACAATACCATTTGGATAGCTATTTTAATAAACTAGATGCTTTGAGGTTCATCTCTTCTTTGTTGGCACTCTTCAGATAAGTTTACAGTTCTGAGTAGTTTCCCAAGAATTAGAAATTTCTCTTTTCATTGTTAAACATTAAGTAAAGAATTGTTTTATTCTTGGAGGTGTCAAAGTGAAGAGCACATCTAATGCACATAGCCATCTTCTTGAGGGGGTGACTCTCCTCATATTGCTCAGGAAATTGTTTAACTCAGGAAGTCAGATAATGCTTTCTACCTTCCTCCAGGCAGAACACATAATCACTATTTTTCCACATAAAACATCACTGAAATTTAGAACTTTTTCCAATAATCATCAAAAATGGGGTGATTTTCTGCATATCTCTCACCACGAGTTAATTTGTGTTGGTTTCAATATCACTGAACAAGAATGTACTGGTCCTTCCTTCAGGCATCTTTGATTAAAGTTAGTTTCTCCTCTTTTTTATTATATATAACCTCTACATCAGTAGGTCTCCCTGAATCTTAGGATCAAAATAAGGTTAGCAAAGGCACTCCTGTGCTATGACATTCAATGCCTCTCCATCCCAGCATCGCTTCACAAGGTTTCTGCAAATTTAGGGGACACTAAGTGTTCTAGCAGCTTCCCTGGTGGCTCAGTTGGTAAAGAATCTGCCTGCCATGCAGGAGACACAAGTTCGATCCCTGGGTCAGGAAGATCCCCTGGAGGGCGAAATGGCACCCACTCCAGTGTTCTTGCCTGGGAAATCCCATGGACAGAGCAGCCTGGTGGGCTACAGTCCATGTAGTAGCAAAAGAGTCAGACACAACTTAGCAATTAAACAACAAGTGTTCTGGCTCTGAGATCTTCCTTCTGCTTGAACATTGGTGCTTATGGATTTTCAATAGTTCATTCAACCTGTTCTGTGTCACACACGATTCTGGGCTCTTCGTATGTGGTACAAAGCAAAACATACACGTCATTTCTCTGTTTCCTCTCCTTCTTCCACACCTTATCAGTATGAATGTGGAACATGGCTCTGTTCCTCATGCATGTGTATGCTCAGTCATGTCCGACTCTTTACAACCCCATGGACTGTAGCTCACCAGGCCCCTCTGTCCATGGAATTTTCCAGGGAAGAATACTGAAGTGGGTTGCCATACCCTCCTCCGGGGATCTTCCCAACCCATGGATCAAAGAATCCTGTGTCTCCTGCATTGACAAGCAGATTCTTTACCAACTGTGCCACATGTGGAACATGGCTCTATTCCTCAATTACAAGCAAAAATGTTGCATCTTACAGACGTACCCATGTCTCTAGCAGACATTACTGGAGGTTTAGGGATGTAACTTGAACAGGAAAGAAGTAGAAGAGAGGACTAAATTGCCACCAAATTAATCTTTTTAGTTATGCAGAGGGTTTTTTTTTTTTAAGATAATCTTCTATCCTTTCTCCCTATTTCAAATTCCTACTATGTTTTAATCCAAAGTTAATGTGATTTCCACCACCTCCACAATGGGTATTGCAGAAAATATGAAAAGAGCCTGTGTATGAATCATAAACTCATAATAGCCTTTCCCTTGGCTACTACAGTGGGATCAAAGGGCTTTAAATTATCATGGGTAAGGACTCCATTAAATTTTTAGCCAGGATCCAAGATTTCCAATTTCTGCTCAACGGAGGAGGAAGATGGGAAGGAGGTGCTGTTATACTTCTGCAACCCAGGTTTAGGAGAAAACCTCAAGTCTTTAACAGATAGAACTATGTATCATCTATCCATCTACCCATGCCTTCCTTCATTTGTTCACTCAAAGAGCCTTCATTTAGCGCCCCTGTGCCCACAAGACACTGTGCTTATGGCAACACAAAACAGAGTATAAGACTCTGTGTCCAACTTCAGGGAGATCACAGTCTAGACCTCAACTAAGCAAAAATTGTGATTACGCAAGATCTGGAAGAAGGCATTGAATTCAACATGTAGAGATGAGGAAATGGGACTTCCAAGTGAAGAAATCGGTCTCTGCAGAGATGCAGAAACTTGAATCCATACAGCCTTCATTGGTGTGGTTAGTGGTGCAGAGTAGCTGGTGAGAGGGAAGCTGCAGGAGAGGAAGAGATGGAGGAGAATCCTGCAGACCTAACCAGGGAAATAGGCACAAGTAAGAGCTCCTCCTCTAAAGAACATTCCTGAATGCCGTGCAGCTCTTAGAGTCTGGACTGTCCTCTGTCGAAATTTGATTCCCTGTAGAAAAATTGACATTATAAGAATTGTGTTTGCACTTAAGGCATCAACTTTCTGAAACCAAGTTAATCAAAGGAAAGATCCAGTCCATATATTTTTGTCAGCTATTGCGCTTAACTCTGCAGTCACAAATACCAGAGAGAAACCATATTCATAAAAGACCCCAGCATAAGAAGTGCCTAATTTCATTATTCATTTTAGAGAAGGGGAAAATATAAAAATATTCACATGGCATGATATGATTTTTAAATAAAACTATATATCTTCACAGAATTTAAGCTGAAAAATAAATGAGTAAAATTTTATAGTATCAAGTAAAATAGATCTATATAGTAATTCATAATAGAGAAATACAAGTTAAATTCTTTCAAAACCTGTCAGGCACTTTCTTTGTTTACTATGACATAGTTAGTATTATTGTTGTAACTGAAACCCTTTGATATTAAAATATCCAGAGTCAAGAAATGCATTTCTATTTCCAATTAAATCTTCTCTAAGAAAATAAGCATGCAAACAACTTTATTTTCACTTTTCAAAGAAAAGGTCAACATAACTCTAAGCCTACTGAAAGAAACATTTTAAGTTGTTTGAAAGGTCAAGCAGAAAAAATATTTCTAGAATTTCTACATTTTGATGACTTTAATATAGGAAGTTCTACAATCCAGTATGCTAATTTTTTACTGAAATTTAAAATCTCTTAAAAGATATTTGCAATAAACTTTTTACAAAAATCTATTATAGATGGAAATAAAACTAGAAAATGAATCTAACATTTTTATTCAGTTGAATAAATTAGCCATGATACACATATATATATAACATATATTATATATATTTAAATACAACAGCACATGTGTTTATGACATACATAAATGTTTCACACCTAGAAGCAACTGTGATCTGTGATGGACCAAGGGAAAACATAGGAAGTAAGGCTTTAAGATAACTAAACACTGGTGGTAACATTTGAGGAAAAACAGTGTTTAAGTATAAGAAATTAAAAGGAAGTCTTTGCGGTTTTTTGAGTCTGGTGAAATGTTACAAGGTTTAAATTAACAAAAACACTCAGAACTATTTGAGTGTTGAAATTTTTCATCACATCAAGATTGACTAAAAGGGGAATAAAAGCTTTTGAGTGTCAAACCTTTCTAAAATGTATTAATGCTTCTTTCCATGTTACTAAATACAATAACTCTATACCTAATTCTTTCTCTGACGAATTGGGATATTACAGTCCTCAGGGCTATTTCTCAGTGTATCTCTCCTTACTGAGTGGTACCCAGATGTAATTGTCAGAGATGGGCTGAATGTATACTGAGTATGGGGCACAACCTGGAATCTTTAGTATCCTTCAAATGAGGTTATTTGTTTGTAAATTAATTTTTTATTCTAATTATGACATTTTATTGAAAAATTGAGGATACTGGTTAATTGGGTTTTGGTTTTATTATAACTGAACAGATTGTAAGTGACTAAAAGGAAATAGTGTGATATTGTTAATCTGTGGGGGAGCGAAGACTAATGGTGAATTTTCAGGCAAATAAATTTTGATAGATTTAAACCATTTTGAGCTTTCTTCAATTTAGTATTTAGAGGAATAGCTTAAGTGGAGAACCTAAGACCTTTTATATTTTCTGGGAACCTTTTAAAAGCTTAATAATCTCTGGCATATGTTGATGTGATAACAACTAGATTCTTAGAGAAATTAACTTATATACACATAACATCTATCTAGAATTAGAATCAATTTCAGTCTATCTAATGAAATATCAGTATCATGTAGTTGCTTTTCTCTTTGAACCTAGTAAACCATAATGCATTATTTAGAAGGTTGAAATGAGTTCAGGCCAAATCTCTTTTAAATGTTAATTTAATCTCTTTTGATAATGTATCTGAGATTTGGGAGAAAGAAAATGTACAGGATAGCAGAGAATTCATCTTTAACAGATTGAGAAAAACTTCATAGGCAACTTAAAATTAATATTATCAAATCATTCTTCTGCTTACTTATATATATTTCCAGTATAGGCGATATAGGCAATCTGCCTAAAATAGAGTGTAGAAATGACTCAACACCTCCATGAACTCAGTGGCCCACCAAACTGTTCTAGTCCTTCAGAAATAGAAGCAAGATATGAAGGAGGTGCCTATTTATATGTCATTAGACAAACCAGAGAGCTCATTAGTAGAAACACATACTTTTGGAACTGCTAGGAATGTTTTGACAGTTTTAAGGCCCTCTATGTTGAATCCTTTCTGAGACTTTGAAAGTTGAAGGTCATCTTTTTTATTGTGATTACATAACTTTGGTTGAATAGGTTTCATAATATGGCCCTACACTTGTCAGCCTTTGAGCACACAGGACAGTCTGTGAATTCATCAGCAATCTAATGGTACCTTGGAATTTTGCAACTGCTACCTTAATGGGCCAGATCTAGATTTGCTTTGTTTTCCTATTGTTAGGGGAAGTTCATTAATTTTTTCACTTCATTACAGTGTAGCCTTATCAAATTATTCTTTTAAAATAATAAATAGTTCTTGAAGATACTGTAGACTCCAAAGTACATGTAGAAAATAATTTACTTAGCTAATGGGATTTCACTGATTTATAAAATTATTAGTACATATTGAATACTCGCCTTTACATGTTATCTATTTGATCATCACAAAAACCCTGCAAAGTCAGTGAGGCAGTTATTAATACTAATCTTACTCTCCAACTGAGAAAACTAAGCTCTCAGCCTTAGCTTACACAAAAATGCAAGATGTTGTTTCTATATCTCAGACCCTGGGTTTCCAACTTCATACCCCATGCTTTGTCAACACAGACCACACCTAACTAACCTCAATAACCACATATGTGTAAAGCCATGTTGCTACACACTGCTGGGTTAGCAACTTGACAACTTGGCAATTTGGTGGAATTATACCCGAGAAAAATTCGAAACTTGACAACTATTTCTTTCCTGTTCCAGTTTGTCAGTTGAAGGAGAAACTCTACAGAAAGAAATACGTAATATAGAGAATGGGCTATGAGACTAGGCACAAGGTAAATATTGACTCCAAAACCTCTAGAACATTGACCAGCCAGAATGGCCTACCTGGCTGTCCTCCTGATCCAGGCTTTCACCTTCATGGTATCAAAGCATGCAGTGGGAGAGAGGATTGAGAGGTTGTTTTTTTAAGAAGCACTTAAGTGGAAGCTTCAAGAGCAAGTTTCATTTATCTATTGATATAATTATGTGTCCTACATTTGAAATTAATCAAGCTATGATTTAGCTGGAAAGTTTGACCTCTCAGCAAACTGAACTAGTATATCATCTGTATAACAATAGAAGTGTGAGTTACAGAGTAGATGGTTAGAAAGACTATCAGGCACTCCAGGGATCCTGATTCATTTAAAGTCCCCTGTGGGCATCAACCCAGGTGACATCTTCATTCTGTACAAGCTGTAAGCTCTACCCCCACAGTAAGCTGCAGAGATATATTAGCAAGAACCTTTAAAAAAACTACCTGTGATACATATTATTTTCCAATTGTTTTATTTTTTCAATTATTCTGTTTATGTACATAACCATTATATATTGATATTTAGGTGATGTATGTATTATCTAATTGAAGTCTCTAAAAGTTATATAATTTAATAAACTTTTAATTGGGAATTAATTTAAAAATTTGGAAGCATTCAGATTTCAACATCAAAAGAAATTTGTTTTTCACAAGACAATTCTTTTCAAGAAGTTCTAAATGTATAATCTGAGGTCATGTGGCTAGAAGCTCAATTCAAGTTTGGGAATGAACACACAACACCTGTTGGCACTGGCTGACCACTCCACTCCAGGCATAGTCTTCATCTGAATTTCTTTTAGGCAATACTTCCTGACAATTACTTAGGTCATAGTCCCAGATGGGATATCACCGAAGTGGCAATTTTGGCCACGTGGGTTTAGCATTTCTAGTTTTCCATATCTAAGAAGTCTTTTTGATCAGATTAGAAATCACAGAAGAAATTAACTGAGAAGGCTTAAAATAAAATAAACTTTAATTGAATTGTCTTTTGATATTTTTAAACAGTTTACTCAGATACAAAAGATTACTTTGTAATCACAGGGAGTTGTTTCATTATTGTAATTGTTTACTAGGGAATCCATAACAAAGTGCCACAGGCTGGGTGGCTTAAACAACAGAAAGTTATTTGCTCACAGTTCTGAAGACTAGAATTCTGAGATTAAAGTGAGAGAAGGATTGGGTTCTTCTGCAGTTTTCTCCTTGGCTTATAGACGACTGTCTTTTCCCAGTGTCTCCATATAACCTTCCTTCTGTGTCCTAATTTCTTCTTATAAAAATACCGATCATATTGGATTAGGACCTACCCTAACATCAATACTCCATTTTAACTTAATTACCACTTTAATAAAGATCTTGTCTCCAAATATTGTAACATTCAGAGGTTCTAGGGGGTTAGGCCTTCAGTGTATGAATTTTGGAGGGACATAATTCAGACCATAACAGTTATAATCTCAACTCTTTAGAAACTGGTTTCTCATTATCCCTGGTGGCTAGATTCAGCACCCCAGTCTTGCATTGGATCCTTGATTTCTGTGCCTTATTAGTCCTTTTTGATTTGGGTTGTCCCAACCCTGGTCTCTTATCCATACTGTGATTATCCTCTGCCTCTGTTGCTGTTACTGAAATACTTTTACTACTTTCATACCTACAGCCCTTGTTTTGTTCCTTATGGCATCTGAACTGGTTCATTCCAGTGTTGTCTATAATAACCAAAAACTACAAACAACCCAAATGTCCATCAACAGTTGAATAGATAAATTGTGGTATATTCAGATGATGAAACACTATACAGAGGAGGGAATGTAATAATTATTGCTACTTACTCCATGGATGAATCTCACAAACACAATGTTGTATCTTTTGCTACCTACTTCATAAGGACACTTAGACCAAAGAGTCCATGAACTCAGCAGTCACAGTTCAGTCTAGTTCAGTCACTCAGTCGTGTCCGACTCTTTGTGACCCCATGGCCTGCAGCACGCCAGGCTTCCCTGTCCATCACCAACTCTCAGAGCTTACTCACCATCGAGTCAGTGATGCCATCCAGCCATCTCATCCTCTGTCATCCCCTTCTCCTCCCAACTTCAATCTTTCCCAGCACCAGGGTCTTTTCAAATGAGTCAGTTCTTCCCATCAGGTAGCCAGAGTACTGGAGTTTCAGCTTCAGCATCAGTCCTTCCAATGAACATTCAGGATTGATTTCCTTTCGGATTGACTGAATCTCCTTGCCAGTCCAAGAGACTCTCAAGAGTCTTCTCCAACACCACAGTTCAAAAGCATCATTTATTTGGCGCTCAGCTTTCTTTATAGTCCAACTCTCACATCCATACATGACTAATATTTATCGAATATCTACCATTGCCAGGCATTGTGACAGTGCTTTCATACATACTCTCATTGAATTCTCACAAATTTATGAAGTAGCGAGGTAGGATTTCTATCCTACTTTCGGAAGGTAAAATGAAGCCTTAGAGAGAATAATTTATAAAAGGCAGAGCTGAGATTTGAAACTTCTGTCTTCTGACTCCAGCCCCAGTATTGGTGCCAACATGCCACATGGCCATCCTTCTTTCCCTTCCCTTGACCAGGGAGGCTTAACTGGCTCTATACACTGTCAACCTCATGGACACTCAGTGACTGGGGATCCCCACTCCAAGGCCTCTTCATATTTTCCCTAGCTCCTCTCCACAGAGTAAGAAAGACTGTTAACCCTTTTAAGGAACCAGAAGGCATTAGGGAGGAGCCAACTCACATATTGCCTATGACCCCCAGAGGACTATCAAGATAAGCAGAGATGCTACAGTCTGATCCATAATGTTAGAACAGAAATGGGGAAAGCCTCAGCTTGTCTCTTAGAGCTGTTTCAGGTAAGTCAGGTAGATGGAGTACCTTAGCTCAGAACTTTTTGGCTAGTAGCTTGTGAATTTAACCTAGTTTCTGTAATTTAGTTTTCCTAAGTTATCTCAACAAAACTGGGGCATTTGGTGACTGGAGAACAAACTAGTTAAAACATTCGCACCTGCCAGAAAATGAATAAAGCTACAAAGAAGGCTACTGCATAGTCAGATTCCAAGCCCACAGCTCTTATTCATAAAATATAGAATTTACCTGAAATATTCATAAATGGGAATTCAAGTTCACTAGTTACTAGTCCTTCTCTAGAAAAATGGACAAAGGGCAATTCTACCTCATGACATCTACATAAATTTGCTTTCTCAAATTCAAAACTTTGATAATAATACATTTACCATATGGTAATTACATCTATTTTTTAAAGGAGGTGGGATTCAATTTCTATGCACTAAGATAACAACAGTCAACATTTAAAGGCTTCCAATTTGGTAGAGGAATGGAATTCTTTCTTTTGACTTGGAAAAAAAAAAAAAGTGAAAGTATTAGTCACTCAGCTCTGTCCACCTCTTTGCAACCTGATGGACTGTAGCCTGCCAGGCTCCTTTGTCCATGCAATTCTCCAGGCAAGGATACTTGAGTGGGTAGCCATTCTCTTCAACAGGGGATCTTCCCAACCCGGGGATTGAACCCACATCTTCTGCATTGCAGGCAGATTCTTTACTGTCTGAGCCACAGGAAATAGATTTTACTTACTAGGGGCAAGAAGGTGGGATGTGTGTATGTGCTCAATTGTGTCCAACTCTTTGTGACCCCATGAACTGTAGCACGCCAGGCTCTTCTGTCCATAGGATTTCCCTGGCAAGAATCCTGGAGTGGGTTGCCATTTCCTCCTCCAGGAGATCTTCCTGACCCAGGGATCAAACCCTCATCTTCTGTGTCTCCTTCACTGCAGGCAGATTCTTTACCATTGAGCCTCCAGGAAAGCCCAAGAAGTTGGGGGATGCATCTAATCACTGAAAAGAAAAAGAGTTTCATAGGTAATCAGTTCAAGGGAACTGTTGCATGGTCTTAACCACATATTTACCTACAGGGATTCTTATTCATTATATTTACTTTGGAAAACTTTCCAATCAAGAATAAATGGGAAAGACAGAAATGATAAATCAGTGTTTTGTACATGGTTCCTGCCATGTACATAGTTCCTTCCCACTAGTCTTCCACATTCTACTGTCTTGTACAGGACATCACCTTGGCTAATTACAAACACTTAGAAACCAGACCTCAATACCTCTTCCCTAACCTCTTCCAGGAATAGACCTTTTCTCACCTCCCCCTATGCCCTAAAACACCACTGATTCAGCAGAGTTTAAGCAGTTATCCATGCTGGTGATGTATGATTCTCATAACACCTTACTTTCTCTTAAGTGTTGGACATCCATCCATTTGTGCACATCAGATACAAGTCTGGAGTGCTTGTATTTGAAGAGAAAAAAATAACAAAATAATCTTTAGGATTTTATGTTTTCAGTCAATTTTACTTAAAAATGCGTGCCCCCCCCCAAAAAAAAAAGTTTTGCAAACCACCTGAGGTATTTTACAATGAATTAAAAATAACAAAGGTAACCCTCTCTGGTGGCTCAGATGGTAAAGAATCTGCCTGCAATGCAGGAGACCCAGGTTCGATCCCTGGGTCAGGAAGGTCCCCTAGAAAAGGGAATGGCAACCCACTCCAGTATTCTTGCCTAGAGAATTCCATGCACAGATGACTGTATCCCTGATACAGTCCATGGGGTCACAAAGAGTCAGACCCGAATGAGCAACCAATACATACACATATATAACCCTCTGGTTACTGTTGTATTTTTTTGGTTACATATTCACACAATCATCAAAGGCTTCTCAAGCATAAATATATTTGTATAAATATAAAATTATATTTATATATAAATATAGTTGGGGATTTATCATACTAGAAAGGAAAACTTACCACCACATTCTACAGTTACTTCTTAATTATTAAATATGTATTACTATGTCATCCTCAGCATAAAGTCAACAAGGTCAAAAGAAAACAATTTTTCTAGACCAGACCACTTTAGGTAGCAAAAGATGCTTGCAGATGCATCATAGAGAAGCTCAATATTAAGGTGAAATAGGTTCCAAATAATTTAGAGCAACATTAATCAGAGTAAGCCTAATAATAAAACTTCACTAATTGAGAACTGTTATAGATGATCGGGGGAACTAAATGTTGTGACTTTGACCTTTTGTCAAGAAAGCTTGCTAAGCAGAGTAAATAAGCCTGGGGGTAAGGTGGGAGTGAGATGAGGAATGTTTAATCTTCTCCAGAGAACAAACAAATGGTAAATTGTGAGCAAATAGATCTTATTAATTAGAAGGAAGTCTTACCTGTCCTTCAGAGCTGATTTTAAGCATCTTTACTTGGCAACACTTTATTAATTTTAATGAATTTTTATTTAGATACTTGAAACTTTTTAATTTCTTTAAATGTCTAATTCAGACTTTTTATGCAATTCAAAATCACCTTCTGTCAAACTTGGCCATATTGTGTGATTTCAATATCTTAAATAATTTAAAAAGGTTTTTAATAGTTACTTGTATATACTGAGTAAACTTGAGTCTCTTATCACTATACCAAATAATGCAAGTAGTTCAAAAGAAACAAACACCACCTTTGCTCACACAAGGTAGTTTCATTGATAAAACAGTCACAGAACCTTTTTTCTCAATGAAGGATTATATAGCAAGGTGCCCGGGAGAAGCTTAATCTGCATGTACAGCTCAGAAATTTTGGGTACGGGGCAATTCTGTTCCTCAAGGCACCCAAGTCCCTTTCCTAAGTGTAATTAGAAACAATGACAAGGAGTGTTTTGGAATTGATTGGTGACTCCGGTCACTGAAGGCTGATTTGTTTTTTTAAATAAAAGAGATTGACTCCCTTCCTCAAAAGTACTCTTGGATGGTCAAGAAGACACTCTGAGGCGGGAGAGACTAAAGTGCTGAGGCCTAATTTTCTGTGGAGAGACAATAGTTTAAGAGTCACCATCAGTTTTACACGCCAGGACTCCTTCAGGACTAAATGTTCCAAGTTTTCTGAGTGTGTTTTAAGAACTACGAGATAAGAGCTACTGATTGGGCACCCATTATGATTTTTGAGTGCTTTTAGGGGAGATTCTTTGAATGCTAATAAGAATAGTAAGAGCAAGAGTGGTGGTTAGGGGACCTGTTAGCGCAGGAACAGCTGTGATGGAAGTGATAAGGGGGTGGTGGAAGCAGTCGCCACCAAAATGGGCCACGCAGAGGTGGGAGAGAGAGCAGCTCCAGGGACAGCACCCCGGCTGTTGAGAAGACAGTAACTCAGGGTCAGCTGACATAACAGGCACAGTGCACACAGTTCAGAAGGTCCAAGATACTCCTAACGACCATAAAAATACTTTCATTTCATCTTTCTTAAAAACCAGAATCCCTCAAATGACTATTATAATAAGGAATTTGTAATATTAATAACAAATCTGGTCTGGATTATGTTTTTCTTGATATAGCTTAGTCATAAAATACAACCTTCTACATTTTTTATGGAAAAAGTGTCCAATTAAAGCAAAAGTTTGAGGACCTATAAAAGTCATGAAGACCCCCTACAGCAATCAGTCAGGCCAAGGACAATGAGTGTGCATGCAGAGAGCTTAAAACCCAGGGACTTTCATGTGTGGAGGTTAAGAATTAAAGAGATTGTTGTCCATGGCTCTCCCATTACCACATACACATACACCACATACAGCAAGAAGTGCCAAATATCACAAACTGAAGATACAGGAGTTATATGGTAGTGGTTTAGTTGCTAAGTTGTGTCTGACTCTTGCAACCTCATGAACTGTAGTCCACCAGGCTCCTCTGTGCATGGGATTGGTAAATTCTTGATTTACCAAGCAAGAATGCTGGAGTGGTTTGCCATTCCCTCTCCAGGGGATCTTCCCAACCCAGGGATCGAACCGGGGTCTCCTGCCTGGCAGGCAGAGTCTTTAGCAACTGAGCCACCAGGGGATCCCCATCGGAGTTATATCATAGAATGTAATTAGAATCAGTCCTCATTCACACCAGAAGACTTCATTGAAAAGGTGATGGTTTGGAGAGTCATCTGGAAAAAAACAATGCTACAACGAAAACAAAAAAGACAGTAAGAAAGATATGGAGAATCAACTAAATGTCCTTCTTTTAAATGCCATGTGACATTATTTTAACTAAAGGCATCAATTTCTTTACTGCAACTTGACTACCCTTAATAAAGAATCAATAATCAAATTATTTCCAGCTATAAACAAATCACTGAACCAGTGGTGAATTCATTATGATTTGTGAATTCCACATGAGTCAGCAATTAAGAAAAGAGAGAATTCTGTCCGTGCTTCCCAATTATTTACATCCAGATCTGTGCTTCCTTCGGGATATTTAGAAACAACAATTGACCAATATGTTCGGATTTAGTTCTATTTGTAAATTTTAAAATTTACAAAACATTTTGTTGACAGGGGAAGAAGGGAATGAGTTAAATGTTACTGTAATAGAATGGTTTGAGCCCTACTCTATGTTGGAAGAAATCCACAGGAACACACAGCTAGGAAAGGACATAACGTGGTAGGCAGAGATCGCCACCATTCAAGGAATATTGCTCTGACATTTTCCTGGGTTGAAAGAGAAGTTTGAAGAGAGCATGACACTTTCCATGACATTTACCTTCGTGAGTAAAAAAGGTTATTCTGGCTCTGCACATAAGCAACAAGAATAGCCATCAGAAATTACCCTTTTTGTGACCAGTTTGTGCATGTAAGTCCAGGGTTTGGAGCTTATGAGATATATAATACTGAATATCATTTCATTTCAAACAGTTGTGCTAAAATGATCCAAATGACAGGTATTTGTTTATATATATGTTATGTATGAGGAAAATATATTCAGTGCATTCATACTTGTAAACCTGATTGTAGTTTATCCTTAAAACAATGATAAAAATAATGTTTAAGTTACAAATTCCATAGTAGCAGCAACTGGAAAATTGCTGATGATGTATTGAGTCACTCTGAAATTACTTTATTTCATGTGTCCAAAATAGATCTCAGGATAATTCTAGTAAACATGGCATTTAGTGGCATTGAGTTAGCATTTAAAAAGAATTAAAGAGATGCTAAAAGTTATAAATCTCTATTATAAAGATCTACAGAACAGAAAGAAGTGTGTATACGTGAGATGCTTAGGTTGGTTTTCTATGAAAATAGTAGAAACAAACATTTTTTAGAAATGTGCTCATGAGTGAAGTTGTGGGTGGCTAATTCTTACTGACCATTTCCGCCTCACAAAGCCAGATGGATGGGAACAGAATGGTAGGCAAGGAAGCACACAGGCTGGGAGGTGGGTCTGGGCTCCCATCCTGGATTAGCTCTGAGGCCTTGGCTAAATCACACTGTACTGTCTCTGAGCCTCAAAGCCCGCAACTGTCTAGCAAAGACAATAATATCATCTACCCCACAGAGTTCTCATGAGATCAAATCAATAAAAACTTGCAAAACACCCAGCAGCATGCTCAGCACACAGTAGCTTCTCCAAAGAGGTTAGATCCCTTCCCTGCAACACAGACCTGGAGCCAGCACCTCATCTGAGGATACCTGATACCTTCACAGCCTGATATCCAGCCTAAGATTCTATAACTTCCAGTGTTTTCTAGGGCTTCCCTGGTGGCTCAGAGAGTAACAGAATCTGCCTGCAATGCAAGAGACCTGGGTTCCATCTCTGGGTCAGAACTTCCCATGGACAAGAGAATGGCACCCAACTCCAGTATTCTTGCCTGGATAATTCCATCTACTCTGTTTCTTACATTCTATATTAAAAACACAGAAGTGGGCCAAAATTGAGTTTTCATAATAAATGTTAGTGTCATTACTGTACTCCCTGTGTTTTCATTTATGCCTGGTGTTATAATAGAAATTAAAATATTATTCTCAAGAATTATTATTTCTTAGAAAAGCTACTATTTTATATATTTCACTTGTGAACAAACAAAATGATAAAAGAAACTTTAAAAAAAATCAAAGAATTTTCTCTAGCCAATCACACAAAATGAAAGACATTTCCCTTTATGCTGATACTGTTTTCCAAACAGTCAAAAATATCTCAAGAGATTAAATGAGCAAGCGGAAAAAGGTGATTTTGAAGTATTATTTGAAAAGAAATGGGCTGAAATAATTTCTGGAGGGTGTCACGATATGATAATCAACTTGCAAAGTTTCACTGTTCCTTTCTGTTGTGGCTAGAATGATGTAGAAGCATATTGGCTTAATGTAATCTAAACCCATCTATATGCTTGAGTGTATAGTCAGTATATATTTCCTTTTGCTGTGCTCAAGTTGTTTCGAATAACAGATTAATATTGATCTTTTGGTGTAGTAATATTTTAAAAGTTGAACTTGAAATATGAATAACTATGTGTATTTCTTTCTTACAATGTTTTAAGTCACTGAATTTAAAAAAGAAAAGTAAAACCTGCACAGTTGTATTACTGTCAGTCCTAGAGAGCTGCTGATAAGCCAAGTTGTATAATTTCATTAATTGCCAACTCAGTTACCTGCCAGGTTCTGAATTCTAGAAGCATTATCCCACAAGATAAATGGACAAGTCAGAAATAACACAGCTTGATTTTAAGATAAAATCTTGATTTTAATTTTTAAGGTAGAGGTGGCAATATGACCTGGGGGGATCTTGCTTTGACATGTAAGTGCATTCACATGACTTGGACATGTCATGGAGCCAACCTTCCCACTCTGTTCTGGGGCTGTATCACACTTCTGAAACAGTGAAGTTCATCGGGTAATAACTCAAAAGCCAAGAGGCTGTAAAGGAAACAAAGTTGCTAGCAGGCACTAACCTGGGTGTCATGACTTTTTTCAGGTAGTAGGTGTAACCTTGAAGAAAAAGTGGCACTGTCTTCAAAAAAGTGACCTGACCCTGGCTTTGGTGGGTTTTTCTGCAAGAAATAAAAAGCACCGCATGTGTTTATTATATATCCTTTCTAGCTGACCACTGCTTTGTTCTAGAGTTCAGCATGAAAGGACTAATTTTTGTTTTGGTTTGGTTTTGTTTTAGTGAAATGGCATGTCCGTTGCTAATTCTAGCTATTATAGTTGCACATGTGAAAAATACCTATACATAGTTTATGGATTGGTAGCATTTCAAATAAATAGTATATTGAAATACTGACCTGAAATTTTTTGAGATGCTTATCAATTGATTTTTTTTCTTAGCCCAAGGAAAGAATCTGAATTATTATTTTTTAAATTATAACTTGTAACATTAGATATGTTTTTTAAATATATTAGGAATTTAATATAAGCATGCCACTTTGTTTATTGCTATATTATTACACTTCTCGGAGCATGGAAAGAATTCTTCACAAGTGATTTTGCTCTTTTGAAAAATTATGCTGCAAAAATATGTTAAACTATATAAACTTTGCAAATGAGTGTAGCTTATAAAGACATACTGAGCTTATTCTATATAATGTTTTATCCAAGTAATTTTTACATTTTGAAAACATGTCAAATAGCTTAGCAGTGCCATGAATCATTTTTCAGAATTCAGAACTGTATGTATATTAGGAAGATGACAGTGCTTTACTAAAGGAAAAACCTGAGATCATTATGTACCCCAATTTGTTATGCAGTTAACCACTGTTTCCCTTTATTCTTTCAGAATTCAATTAATCAAAGCATTGTAGCCATATAAACTTTTCAGAACACTTAAAATTATTGCTGTTATATCTGCTCAATAAAATCTCTAATAGTTGATATTATATTGTAGAAATAACACATTACTTTTCAATAATGCTAGTTCTTAAGTTAACAAACCAAAGAAACAAGCTTTCAGCATGGTAAAGAGATTCACACAGTTTTAAACGCAGTAACTAGACAAAGTTTTTCTTGGTTCTGGTAAATAAAAACTGCCACTGGTTACATTTTAGAAAGGCAACGCTTGAAAAAATGGATGTTCTGCTTCCTAGAGTCAACCTACCTTCTAAACACTTAAAGCCCTGTGCAAACCAAAGATAATAATGTAAGTCTATCCTTTTAGTTGCATAGAGACTATTAATCTTTGGAGTTAATATTGACCCTAGCTCTTAACTTCCTTTCAGACAAGGGACCCTCATATGTCCATTTTTGTTTCCTTGCCTATGGTATCTCTGTATGCTACATCTGTATTTTACATAAATTTGCAACACAGATATTCACATTGTATCTAGTATAAGGTTTTCTCCAGGGAGGCTCTACCCACAGACCAAAGACAGTGGAAGTTTTTGTTTTTAAAGTGCTTAAAGATGATTTAATTTTTACATAGTATGAGATGTTGCTAATTGGGCTGGGAAGGTGATATTTTGTTTTCTTTTTTTTTTAATTCTCTATCTACCCTCAAAAACATAATAATCTGGTAAACTAAAACCATAGAAAGCCAACATACCCCTTACAGTCCATAATTATGTTTGTGTGAGACCAAAAAATTGTACATATCAGTATATTCAGTGCCCCTATTCTTAATCATCCTTTATTTACATGTGGATTTATGAGACTCTCCAGTTAAAAGACATTTTTAAAATTCTATTAACATTTTTTGATCTCAAGAACACTGAGAGTTGCATTTTTTTTCCATAGTACCTCCCCAAAATAAACAAGCTGGGTGAATTTCTGTGACTTTAGGCTACTGAAGAATTTTTAGAGGTTTTATGACACATTTATTTTTTGTGCCCGATCCAATCAAAATGACAGACTCCAGAGACCACCCAGCAAAATTTCTCTGTGGGAGTGAGACCCTGATCCTAATCCCTATCCTAGACTCCTTACTGTCATTTAAAACACTTAGAGATTATACAGGAATAAATTTAAATGAACATAACAGGCAATCCATAGTGTTTTAAAATCAATACTAAAAAAACCGTCATGTCATGTAAATTGCCTTAAAATATATTATACATATAAAATACTATGTTAAAATTAAATATAATATGTCAGCTGTAAAGGTGAAAAAGTAGCTAACTAAAAAGTTCACAAATAATCTTTTTTCAGATTTCATGTGTTTTCTCCTCAGCCAAAAGCCTCAAGATTCACTTGCAGCAGCCTACCTCTTCATTTATGTTGGATTGCTCTTTAAACATTAGAATATCTTGTGATAAATAATAAGTTAAAGATTTCTCCTGACACAAGCCATTGTTGATTTCACTGTTATAGGGGAAAGGCTCTAGGGCGGCAGATAAGGCTGTTGCCATGGTGATGAAGGAGATACCGAGGGAGGAGTCTGCTGAAGAAAAGCCCCTCCTTACTATGACATCACAGGTGGGCAGACCCTTCGGGTTCCTGTAGGAAGCTGACATATGTTAATATATCAGATATTGTGATTTTTAACTAGAAAAAAAAAACATTAACTCGATCCAATTTTTAAAAAACATAGTTTCAATGAAACAATTATACAGTATAAAACGAAAACCAAAATTACTTAAATGAAAATTCCATCATTTAGTTACATATTCGTGGATATTAATTTTCATTACTCAACTTTAGTTAAGAAAAGAAAATGTATGTGCAAGTAAAACATGTTGCTTCTTTATAAAGGAGTCTTGTTAACAACTTTGGGAAAGTACAATTAAGATAATGGTACATTTGAACAACAACAACCAAAAAAAATTCCTATGGATAAATACAACTTATATTGCATACATATGTCAGTTTACCAGTAGAATATCTAAATTTTCTTAAATGTTAAATATATTTATGTTGTGACTATGCATACTACATATCTGTCTATACATATTTATGTGGATGACTAATTTACAGGAATGAGCCAGAAGTCCCTGAGTCCCCATGCAGAAAATGGCATTTGTGATCCCTCTTCTATTTGGTGACCTTGGCAACAAAAATATCATCTCTATTAAAAGCACATGAGGGCCATTTTCAGCATTTATTATAACAAGTATAGAAAAAGGTTTGCATTTGTATGCAAAGACATGCCGAGAGTGAATCCTGTATGTCCTCAGGGACTTTTGAAACACCCTGTAAAATCCACATACATATGTATAATATACTCATCACCACTCTGTGGAACTATCAGCTTTAAATTCTTAAATGCAAAATATTTTTACTTGCATTTATCTTATAATTTAGATTAGATTGTTATATTAAATATTTCTTTTTTCCATAATGCAATAGTAAGTGCAGTGATTCAGTTCCAATTATATGAACATGTCTCAATTTAGAAAAATGTCCATTTAAATTCCTCATGAAAGGCATTTATATCAAAAGCTAAATTATGGCAACTTATTTTTAGAATAGCATCAGACCACATCCCCAGCTGCTGCCAACATGTGTGGTTTTATTTTATTCTAAACACTATGTTGTAACTAATGAAAATTATAACATATTACATCAAAATGGAATAATAAAAGTTATTGAAGATTCCCAGGACTTTGGGATAATCTTATGTTGTGAGTTTTGTTTTGTTTTTTTAGTTTTTGGTTTTTGTTTTATCCAAAAGAAGAGATACTTCTTGCCAATGACACAAGTAATCATTGGAAAGAAATTTGCTTGATATTTACCAAGGCCTCCATTCTTTAGTTAGTTTACATAGTAAAACATGTACAGTTTTACATTGATTTCCTGCCCTTTGTAGAATCCATGTCCAAAATATGCAGTCCACAGTTCCTCAGGTAAATGCTATGGGAGGTGAGAACTACTAGGTAGAGAACTATTAGCCAAGAACTAGAATTCTTGGCTAATGGTAGAGCCATATTCACCAGTAGATGAGACCTATCCAAATTTGCAGTTGGCGTAAGTGTGCTGCAACAAATCATTTCAGGACATCAGAATTTAGGCCAAGCTCTAGCGCCCAGTAATCCTTTTCAAATGTCCAAGATTACCTCAAGAACCTAAACTAAATTTAATGTAAAATAAGAATTTGGATTTTTTTTAATCAGAAAAGAAACTGTGATTATTACCATTTTCTCATATTCAGAATATTTGTGTGTACCAAGTTCCTTCTTTAATCCCTGTCTAATGTTGCATTAACTGTTTTTGAAGTAATAGTTACAATTTTTCTGCATGAAGATGATCTAATGCTTTCTTTGATGCATCATATTCTTGTTGCATACTGGCTCATTTATGAATCAGCAAATGAAGAGCTCTGATTCATAAAATGCAATGCACCTATTGTGTTGATAATTTTGTGAAATTAATCCTGTGACAGCTGTGATACAATTATTTCCCAAATGCGGTTTTATTAGTTGATATACTTTTTCCACCACACACAAGTGGCTTCTTCCCTGCTATGCACCAGTGGCATGCACAGGCCAAAAAGCAGCAGAATGATCTGAAAAAGTGAGTACTTCTCATGGCAACCACAGCATCCAATCTGTGTACCATACCACATTCTTACTCGTTATCTTGTGTGAATGTGTTAGTGTCTTGACACATGTCTGTCCCGTGTCTCCTGTAGAACTCCTATGACATAGTGCTACATACTGCGGGACACACTGACTCATCGTCATCACTGGTGCTCATTCACAGATTTCAGAAATGTCAGAAGCTAATTGCCGCTGTCTCAATAATGTCTTCAGGACAATCATAATTGATAAAATACAGAATGAGTCTTTGAAACACTGAGTGCCTAACTAGTTTAGTAACTGTTCATTCCACAGATTGGTAAGTGTAGTTTATATTGAAGCATTTTTGTACTATGTGATTCTTAGGATTTCTTTTAGAGAGATGTAGCCAAGCATATTCCAGTCAAGTCATCTATAGTACACTGAACAAATTGAACAAAACAGAAGAGCTGGCTAGGTGACCTGAACTCAGAAATTGTCTGACCCCTGAGAATTGCTCTTTTTGTTTCATTTTATTAGTAATTCTTTGCAAACAATATGTCAAGCTCTTCATAGAAGCTTAAGTTCATTCTGTCCTAGACTAACACTTTAAATCAAACAGTATGGAAACAAATGTGTATTGATGAGAGGTTTGAAGGGAAAAAATATGTGAACCATCAATTCTTGCAGGAAATAAAGTTCAGGAATAAAGATTTGTGCTATTCAATACAGTAGCCACTAGCCCACACATGGTTGTGGATACCCTGAATTGAGATATGCTGTAAGTATAAAATACACACCAGATTTTGAGGATTTAGTCCAAAGAAAAATAATGTAAACTATCATTTTAAGGCTTCCCTGATGGCTCAGATGGTAAAGAATCCACTTGCAATACAGGAGACCTGGGTTCAATCCCTGGGTTGGGAAGATCCCCTGGAGGAAAGCATGGCAACCCACTCCGGTATTCTTGCCTGGAGAATCCCCATGGACAGAGGTGCCTGGCAGGCAATAGTCCATGGGGTTGCAAAGAGTCAGAGATGACTGAGCAACTAAGCACATCACATGAATAATTTTTACATTGATTACATGTTGACATGATAATATTTTGGATATACAGGAGTAAATAAAATGTTATTAAAATTATTTCACCTATTTCTTTTTACTGTTTTTAAATTGGCTACTAGAAAATTTTAAATTACCAGGCTCTCACTATATTTGCATTGAACAGTAGTACTCCAGACTGTAATAGAGTAAATAAATTCAGTTTCAGTCTAGACGGGAAAACTATGTACCAGAAGATTGAGTGTATCAGAGAAAAATTTTTATTCTTCTTTATGAGAATGAAGTGGCTTTAGGGAATTCTTTTCTCTCATAAGGAACCTTCGAAATTTTCATTTTAATCACCTGCCCTGGTATTGAATACTTTTGTTAGCAAGGTACAGCCAATTCATTTTCTGCTGTGTCTCAAAACTATGTGTTGCAGACCTCTTTGGGTCAAGGGAATTTTTTTTTTTAATTCAGCCTTTGTTTTCCTCTCTGTCGCCACTTCAATATTGATTTAATTTTCTGTCAGATAGAGTAATGTCCTTAATTGGAAAAATACAAGATTGCTAAATACAGACTTGTTTGGATTTTCTGTCACTAACTTGAAACAGTTTCTTTAATTATATTCTCTGTCCTACTTTGATAGTAGTATTACTCAAGTTATAAACAGTAATTGTTCATTTCCCCATGAATAAATTCACATTTTACAAGGCTCTAACTATCCTGGCAGAAAAATATTTGTAGTCAGTTGGTTGGCATTTAGAGCAAGTCAAAGAGTTGAAAATTATCACATGACTATCCTTTACAGGCAGATTCCACTGGGACCCATTATAGAACAAGAGACGGGGCAGGGCCATTAGTACTATTAGCTCATAAATTAATTCCATCAGGTGGCAGAGTTACTGTCACAAAGCCTTCAAAGGCTGAATACTTACAGGGTACATATTAATGATTTAGTTGTTTTGTCTTTTCAACGGATTGAGTCAATTTAGTTTTAATATGGAGACTATTTTGATGGGCTTTGCACACATTTCTAATCTTGGATAGGACTAATAAAGCCATACACAATTTAATTACAAAACTATGAACAAAATCTACTTAACAAATGACATATACTTTTAATCAAGAGAGTACAACTAATAAAGGAAATTTCAAAATATATAAAGATCTATTGAAAACATATTTGTGTTATTATTTATATAAAAACAAAACAATCTTATTGTTTCTATTATTTTAAAAAGGTTAAAAAGACTGGTATATTTTTACAGATTTTTAATCAACATTATAAATATGAGATATTTGTCAACTGTTCTTTATTAGCTTTGATATTTTAACTTAAAATTATTCTTTAAGTACTAAAATGTTTTTAAAAAAACAGAATATTTTACTTTAAAACAAGAGATTAAGATTATCAATCTAAAGTGTAAAATTATAGAAAAATGAATCCTTTACAGATCTTGTTTTCTCACCAAAAATGTATTTGAATTTGGAGTTAATTCTTAGTAACATAAGCTATCACAAACTTTAGCTCTATATTTTTTAATGAAACACCTAAGCAATATATTATTTAAAGATAAATAAACTTAGACCTAAGTCACAAAATAAGCTATCTTTAATGCACTGGAGCTTAAGTAGCAAGCAGTATTTAAAAACAAAATACTCTCCTTAGATCAGATAATAATTTAATTTTAATTTAATAATTTAATTTTTGACATTTATATTAAGGAAATTCAAGTTGAACTAAGGCAAATGCATTTTTAGACGAAGTTTTAAAACAGGCAATAATTCATTAAAGCTGGGTAATATTGTCTGCATTTTGCTCAACACTGAACACAGTATTGATATAAAATAAGAGTCAGTTTGGTCCTGAGTGGCTATTATTAGTCACATCAACTGACTGCTTTGACTGAGTCACAAGTAGGTTGAAGGTATTTGACTGAATATGTCATTTACAACCTACAATTACAAAGAAGGTGTAAAAGTTCAATAAGCTTTTGAATTCTAAGTGACAAGAAGCTCCTACAGGCAAGTTCTCACCTATCATCTTACTTCTGTTTCCTTTTGTTTCCATGTCCATTGATCATGCAAGAGTTTTCCCTCAAAATCTCTAAATTTATATCTCTGATTTAAAATCCCTGAGGTAGTGGTGTTATTTCTTGAAGTGTCACCGGCTTCACATTTGCATTGGTCCATGTCCTGCTTCGAAAGATGCAATGAGGCAGGTCCATGCCTTTATTTCAGTTTTTCTCATTAAGAATTCACTCTGCATTTTAGACTTACTGGTAGAAGCCTCGCATTTGCAAATATTCCTTTATGTACTTCTAAGTTTCCATGCATTTTAGTGATGTGACAGTGAAGAAAAATGGACTCAGATTTGTGGCTTAAAATTTGCCAGGAATTTAGTAAACATTTCTGAGGACCACTGGCCTCTCTCTGAGTTGATCAAGCCCAGTACAAAATTGAGAAAGTCCATGCAATCATTCTTTTGTACAAGTCACCATTCAGTTGGGCTGTATAAAATCAGCCAACATTTATTAAATTTCTAAATGAGACACAAAAATTAATTAGATAAGGTCTCTACCTTTGAAGAGACTATAGTATAGAGGGAGGAAAACAGATAGAACCAAGGTTATAAAACTAGATAAAGTGTGGGAACATGGAGATGCTGTAAAAATGCACTCACTGCTTTAGCACTGGAAAAGGTTACCAGACAGTGTGTCAATAGACTGGGGTTCTGAAAGAGAAATAAGATTCTGTCACCATTAGAAAGGCCTTTGAAGTAATCTAAATATTGAGAAGAAGACAAAGAAGGATAATAAAGGAAAATTTTAAATGTAAATTTGAGACAAAGGTCTTTAGCAACTAATGAAGTGGGTCATTTTAACTCAGTTTGATCTGATTGAACCCAAATTGAATCACTCCAACTCAGTATTAAAAAAAAAAAAAAAGGAACCCTTTTGACTCACCTTTTATTATTTTATAACATTAATATACTCTGTGCCAAAAGGATGAAATGAGGTAAGTTCATAAAGTATTTGCAAACTGAAGGAAGTAATTCTAAGAGAAAGTCAATAACCTATATCCTACCAATGAATAGAGACAGAATAAATGGTATACTATTTGGAAGTAAAGCTTAGGGGAACTATTTGGGGGGTTCAGTTCATTTACAATATTCCTTTAGGACCTAAAAGTTTAGCTTATTCTCAAGTCACCACAGGAAAGCCATACATTTTTTTTGAAAATCAGGAGAGGGGCATGTGAAAAGTCATTCTTATCTATACAAATAAAAATTAAATAGGGCTAAATATGGATAAAATAATGATTTTTAAATTCATCCAACTGAAGATACAGTTCAGAATAGGGCTTTTTTAGAGAGATTTTTATTTGGTAGCCATTGATTGAGCCCCTTTTATATAAAGACATTCTATTCAAAGTTGTGAAGGATATAAATATGAGAGACATAGCCTCTGACCTCAGAACTTGTAAGAAAAGGTGTTTTTCATGATATCTCCTGTTTCATCTTCCATATCTCAATCAGAACCAAAAAACTTTCAGCTCCCAAATTACCTTTCCATGTGATCTGAAATTGGGCCCTTCATCCTCTTCACCCCTGAGCCCTGCCTCAATCCCCTACTCTAAGCTCAGCATTTCCTGACAGTTAAACTGTACTCCAGCTTGAAAAGCAGACTCAGAAAGTCATGTGAAGTTTCCTCTTTGATATGTATCTATGGAAGGAAATCACAGGAAGAGCTCGATTATGAGAATGGGACAGATGTAACAACTCCAGTCCAGGGATGAAATATGGTCACAAATAAGACAGGAGGGATGAAAAAGACCTTATAAGGAAAAGCCACACCTTAGTCTTGGGCTGTCTAGGGTTTCTCTGAACAACATTCTCTTTGGTGTTCTTCCTATGCTCAAAAAATCTGAGTGCTAGAAGTTCTTTTTCTAGACAATAAGCCTGAAGTTTGAATAAGAAAAGAGATTCAGTAAATAAATAAAATACTATTACCTCTGATAAAGCAGATGCCTAAAAATACAAGTCTTTCGATTAACTCTCCTTTCCTTTATTTTTCCATTTAGATATTTATGTGGAAAGGTCTTACTTTCTAGAATACTTTTATCAAATTTAGACTATATTTTTTCAGTGTTTACAACTAAAAGTATCTACAGAAATCTAATACCCTGGTTTTCTGAAACTATAGAAAATCTAGGTCTAAATTCCACATGTCTACTCACAAAACTGTGATTTGGAAATAGTCCTTTTATTTACAAAGGAATTTAATTGTATCCAAAGTGAAAAATAAAAAGTATAAGGAGAGTTTTGTGCAAATGTAAACCTATGTATCTTTACATAATAATTGATATTTCTCAAAACCATGACTAAGAGAATAAATTTTCTTAGTTTTCTATCAACAAAATCAGACTTCTTCAGAGAAATAATGGCTGACAAAGAGTTATTACATCACAATACATACTTATACATATTTTAAAGTCAAAGTTGTATTGAGTTTTTGCACGTTTTCCTTTAACCTAGGTCAATAAGACCTAGTGATCAGAATGCACAACATAATAAATGTAAGCCTGTTACAAGTAATTCTATGAGTGTAGCACAGGGTCATATTTGGTGGTGGCCTTCATCTTCCATGATGCTTATAGCACAGCAGAATCTAGCTGTCACTTGCCAGCCATGAGAATAACACAGCCTAGAGGGAGGCGTTGTTGCAACATCAGAACCACATCGCTATGGTGATATCCTACTAGATGGGTTCATTACACTAAGTACGGAGAATTAAAAGGGCAAGTTCTACCAAGAAATATACATTAATATATGGTTCTTTAAGAAATTGTGTTAACACAGTTTTTACATGAACTACTTATAAATGAAAAACAGATCCTGGAAAACTAATCATACTTTCAGAAGAGCTGGCTTTAACCATGGCATTTACAAAAATTCTAATATATTTTATCCCAGAAACATGAAAGACCCATAGTCCCTCAACATTTAAAAAAAAAATCATTTAAATAGGATGGTGATATCTAAGAAGGTTCAAATTCGGAAGACAAAATGCAAAGAAGCTCAGGAGTTTCATTCATGGATTAAAGGAGCATTCCCCAGAAAGGTTACTACCAACACAGACCTCAGATAATTGACAGAAATCTGTTAAGTCTTTATACATATCCCCTGGAGGAGGAAATGGCAGCCACTCTAGTATTCTTCCCTGGAGAACACCAGGGACAGGGGAGCCTGATAGGCTACAGTCCATGGGGTCCCAAAAGAGTCGGACATGACTTGGTGACTAACCCATCATATACATAGTAATATTAAAACTTATAATAATCAAAAATTTTCTATGTCTGTGACTTTAACACCAAAAGAAAATGAGCATTAATTCTTAGCCCTGGATAAAATGTACAAATTAATATGTATGAAAATTAAATTGCCAACACTATGTCAAAATTTAGACTGTAGTGAAGATCTGAGATTTATCTAGGCTAATAGCATGAATGTGTAAAATTACTAAAGGTGCCTCTCGGTTTTCATCCCCAAATAATCACTAAATGTTTCCATATTCCTCCTTCTCCAATGGTAGAATTACATTTTTCTTCCCATATTTACCATTATTTAAGTCTCTTGTCATTGTCCATAAGCTCTAAGCTATAATACCACTAACACTGCCAGAGAAATAATGAAGTGAAAGTGAGTCATAGAACATATTTTGATTTGGCAATACTTCAAAACAGTTCATTTGTTATTTTATGTGTCTCCTAAAATACAGCCTTGCAAATAAGCATTTCAAAAATCTAGAGATTTTTTTGGCACATCCTTTTCTTATAACAAGTAGAAAACTAGATGACAATGCCCATTTTAAGAAAGGCCAAGATAGAAACTCCCAGAAAACTAGGACAGTTCATTTGGGGGCTAACCACTTGTGTGTCTTAGGTGTAATTTTTCCCTTAATCATAGAAACAGAACTTAAGAATGTTTGGATTCAAAGAAGTGCAGAATAATTGGAAGTAAGTAGTTGGCTGCCACTGATAATGAGCCCTAATAAATACCAAACTGAAAGATTTCTTAAATTAGAGAATAAGCCAATTGAATTGAATTGACAGAAATCTACTTTACATGCAGATTTTCACAAATATATACATATTTGATATATATATCAAGTTAACATAGCAATATTTTCTACTTTCTCAAAATATTTGCATAAAAGAATTCCAAGGAAAAGTAAGGGAGGTTGTGTACCTTTGGGTGATTTGAGCTTTTTAAGAGAGGGAGAGAAAGAGCATTTATTCCCTACACGTGGATCTCAGTGCGTGTGTGTGCTCTTACATCACTGACGGACCAGTCCTAGCCAGAATGTGTCACCTCAAGGTCTGAAGCCACTGTTTCAGGTCTCAGTAAGAGCTTTTTGGCCAAGTGAAAAGTGAGGTTGGCCCTCAGGAACTATGATTCCATAGGTGTCATATTTTACATAGTGAAATAAGAGGATAATTCTGAAACCATTCTAGGAGGAGAAAAAAAGCTTGAGCTTTAAAAATTAAAGTTTGCTGCATCAAAAATATGACAGTGCTAAAAGGCTTATTCCCCATTCCTTGACTTTATTTTTTTCCTTTCTTGCCCCTACCCATTATTTATTGATTGATTTTTTGGTAGGCTTGCTATTCCTATTTTGTTGCAAGGCTGCATTTTAATTCATCTGATTCTGGACTTTGACAAAGCCCTTTAACATCTGTGTTCCATTTGTTCTCAGCTGGTGAATGAACAGCAAGAAAGCAGACCCCTCCTGAGTCCCTCCATCGATGACTTTCTCTGTGAAACCAAATCGGAGGCAATAGCAAGGCCAGTAACGTCCAACACAGCCGGTAATTCTTTCACTTTTAACTTATCCTCAAGTAGTTAATTTTCACAGTAAAAAAATGCACACTTCTTTCCACAATGCATTTTAAGTGGAGAATAATGTTTGCAACCAGATGAAACTTTATTTCAACATAAAGCAGTTAATCACTTTTGTTTATTTAAGAAATGCCAACTGGATATTATCCAACCAATTTTGCTGAACATTAAAGTACCACTATTAGCAATGAATCATTTTTCAGTGCCAATTTTCATATTTACATCATTGCATCTCAAGTCACATCATACAGGAAATCTTTAAAACAAAAGTGTTTCTTTCAGAGTAAGGTTTTTTCAAGTTCTGAATGGAAATATTTTGTATGAGAAAGTCTAGTAAAATAAAAATATAGGCAGCCCTTTTAAGTGGATTGAAATGACAATTAAAATGTCCTAGAGACCTGGTATATTATTGAGACAATTTCATTTGTTGTCATATAAATGGGTTACTTGTAAGAAGCAACCAAGAATTACCTTCTTACAAGAATTTATTTGAACACTATTCTGGAATTAAATGTATTCAAACTAAACTATCTGTATAGGGACTAATAAGTAGTCATCCAATGAATGAATACAGGATACCAGTGTATCAATCACACCTTCTCCAGCATCCTCTGCACTTAACAATTCTCACGGATGCAAAAACTAAGTCACCGAAGTTCTGCTTACTTTGAAGCCACAACAAATTTGACTCAAAAACTGCTTTTCACCCTCTGGTTCAGTGGCAACCTTTCTGCATTGATTTCATTCAATCATCATTCACATTCAAAGGCATGTTGTTCAAATAAGGATGAAAGAATGATGTCCAGAATCAAAGAAGAAAGGTTATGTTGGACTGCAGGAGAGAATTTAAAGGGGAAAGGAGAGGATAATTGCAGACTGTCTTGTTTAAAGTTTCATTTCCCCGTCATGTCCTCAGCTGGCTGCTTCCTGGCATAGTTTTATTATACTTTTAAGTAAGTGAGGAAAATCACAGATGAAGGAAATTGTGGTTTTTAAGAAATGCTAAAAATTACAACAATAAGAGTAACTAAAACAAGACAGCGGAACTTTATGTGGGAGTGTAGCCTACAGTCTCTGGAGTTAAACTTTGTGATTCCCACCCGAGCTCTGCCACTTAGCAGCTCTCTGTCCTTGGGCAAGTTGCATAACTAAGTCTGTTTCCTCATCTGTCTAATAATAGTAAGATCTATATCTCATAGGTTACTTGGGAAGATTAAATGAAGCAATCTATGTAAGTGCTAACACCATGTAAGCTCTAACAGATGTTACCATCACTGTGAGATACCGGGTGAGAACAGTACACCAACACTTCCCTTTACAGATGCAGTAACTTTCTTTATATCACATCAAAGCAATCATTTTCTAAATTCAACTATCACTTTGAGTAGTCAAGCAAATAAAATTGTACTTGGTACATTTTAGGCAGGACAAGTTCAGATCCTATCAGATCAGCTTAATCCTCCTTTTCTATGAAACTGGAGCTTACTGCCCCAAAACTGAGCTAACCTCCGGAAAAAATACAGAGGAGCCTCTGTCTCTAATTGCAAGAAAATCCATGAGAATGGATACACGGAGAAATTCCTGCTGTTCTAGGAAAAAACTACAAAGCATAATTCTCAGATCTTGATTCCAGTACCCTCTGCATCTCCCCATGATGAAAGAACTAAGTCACAAAGGAAGGACTCACCAGAGAGAGCAACATAATTTCCAACTCAAAAGCTGCCTTCCACCTTGATTTTTCTGACATATAACAGAGAGATCTGTGAGATACTGGAGGAAAAAAGTCAAAAGCATGTGTAACTTCTTGCGATCCCAGTACCTTTAGTATTACCTTCTGTATCAGTTTCCTAGGACTGCAATGACAAAATACCACAAAATGAGTGGATTAAACAGAGATTTGTTGTCACACAAGTCTAGAGGAAGTGTCAGCGGGACCATGCTCCCTCTGAAGGTACTTGGGAAAGATCTGCTCTAGGCCTCTCTCCTGACTTCTGGTAGCTCTTCAGTTTGTGGCAACATAACTCTAATCCTCACACGACATATGTGCATGTCCCCCAGTATGCATGCAGTCTCTGTCCAAATCTCTTTATTAGTGAAAGTCGCTCAGTTCAGTTCAGTTCAGTCACTCAGTCTTGTCTGACTCTTTGCGACCCCATGAATTGCAGCACGCCAGGCCTCCCTGTCCATCACCAACTCCTGGAGTTCACTCAGACTCACGTCCATTGAGTCCGTGATGCCATCCAGCCATCCCATCCTCTGTCATCCCCTTCTCCTCCTGCCCCCAATCCTCCCAGCATCAGAGTCTTTTCCAATGAGTCAACTCTTCGCATGAGGTGGCCAAAGTGCTGGAGTTTCAGCTTTAGCATCATTCCTTCCAAAGCAATCCCAGGGCTGATCTCCTTCAGAATGGACTGGTGGGATCTCCTTGCAGTCCAAGGGACTCTCAAGAGTCTTCTCCAACACCACAGTTCAAAAGCATCAATTCTTCGGTGCTCAGCCTTCTTCACAGTCCAACCCTCACATCCATACATGACCACAGGAAAAACCATAGCCTTGACTAGACAGACCTTAGTCGGCAAAGTAATGTCTCTGCTTTTGAATATGCTATCTAGGTTGGTCATAACTTTTCTTCCAAGGAGTAAGCATCTTTTAATTTCATGGCTGCAATCACCATCTGCAGTGATTTTGGAACCCAAAGAAATAAAGTCTGACACTGTTTCCACTGTTTCCCCATCTATTTCCCATGAAGTGATGGGACCAGATGCCATGATCTTCGTTTCTGAATGTTGAGCTTTAAGCCAACTTTTTCACTCTCCACTTTCACTCTCATCAAGAGGCTTTTTAGTTCCTCTTCACTTTCTGCCATAAGGGTGGTGTCATCTGCATATCTGAGGTTATTGATATTTCTCCCAGCAATCTTGATTCCAGCTTGTGCTTCTTCCAGCTGCATATAAGTTAAATAAGCAGGGTGACAGTATACAGCCTTAATGTACTCCTTTTCCTATTTGGAACCAGTCTGTTGTTCCATGTCTAGTTCTAACTGTTGCTTCCTGACCTGCATATAGGTTTCTCAAGAGGCAGGTCAGGTGGTCTGGTATTCCCATCTCTTTCAGAATTTTCCACAGTTTATTGTGATCTACACAGTCAAAGGCTTTGGCATAGTCAATAAAGCAGAAATAGATGTTTTCTGGAACTCTCTTGCTTTTTCAATGATCCAGCAGATGTTGGCAATTTGATCTCTGGTTCCTCTACCTTTTCTAAAACCAGCTTGAACATCTGGGAGTTCACAGTTCATGTATTGCTGAAGCCTGGCTTGGAGAATTCATGTCCAGTTCTTTGCGACCCCATGGACTTTACAGTCCATGGAATTCTCCAGGCCAGAATACTGGAGTGGGTAGCCTTCCTCCTCTCCAGCAGATCTTCCCGACCCAGGAATCGAACCAGGTTCTCCTGCATTGCAGGCAGATTCTTTACCAGCTGAGCTATCAGAAGAGCCCTCTCTTTATTAGGGACCCACCCTCCTCCAATCTGACTCAACTAATTGCACCTGCAATGACCCTATTTCCAAATAAAGTTACATTCTGAGGTACTGGGGGTGAAAACTTCAACATATGAGTTTCGGGGGGACACAATTCGATCCATAACACCCTCCAAAGTAAGAGGTTCAGAAATGTATGTTGGGACTATAGGTTTTTCATTTCTCAGCCTTAGCACTCAGTGCATCTGGGTCACACAGATTTTTATCCTTAAGGAAGACTCTCCTTTGAGAGTATGTTTTTTAATCTTAAAAATATATTTCAAGGCAGAAACCCTATATTTTTGTCAGTCCCTAAGGATTATAGTTCTTTTTTAAATTATTACAAACCTGCAGTTTATATCTCAATATGCAACACAATTCACATTATTATACATTTTTTTAAAAAGGAAAAGTTTTAGCATACAAACACCTTGGAAAGAATTCTAATGTGGTACGATAATTTTATAGCTAAAGTTTCTGGGCAAAAGGTACAATTATCATTTTCTGCCCAAATGTTTAATAAATAGTCATTTTAAATGGAACATCATCATTTTATAGAATAGTATGAAATCACATTGCAAAATCAGGACAGACAGTGAACATTGTCTAGTACATCCCAAACATTATGTATGTATTTACATTTAACGAATGGATAGCAGACAATCTTGTAGTAAAATATGGGGGAAACCTGCTGCAAGTTGTACTAAGTCAATCAAAGAGAAATTTGAAGAACCATATTAAGAAGAGCTATATTAAGATGAGAGGTTTTATACTTGGCATTTTCTTCCAGTGAAAAATAAATCCAGTGTGCCACCATCTTGACAACTCCTGAAATATATAAGGAACATAGTTCTTATATAAAATAACAGAGTCAACAATATAGGAATTACTTCTTCCAAAGGTCAGTCAAATGACAGGTTTTTTTCTGTCTGATACTAAAAGAACATATCAATCTTCTACCTCATGAAAGTTATAGATAATAATTATATTCCTATGTATTTCATTTTTGTTTTTACTTTCTAATTGTTTCTATATTAGGATTAACTTCTGACATCCAATGATGATAACTTCAAGTTTATCAAATAAGGACATTTTCCATTCCATTTGGGGGCCATGAACTTCCTAAATTGTCTTTTACTCATTTGTAATCTAGTTAGACAGCTAACTCCTTGCCTCTCTCAAACTGAATCCTTAAATGGTAGGTTCAGTTCAGCTCAGTTCAGTCGCTCAGTCATGTCTGACTCTCTGCAACCCCATGGATTGCAGCACCAGGCTTCCCTGTCCATCACCAACTCCCGCAGCTTACTCAAACTCATGTCCATCGCATCGGTGATACCATGCAACCATCTTATCCTCTGTCATCCCCTTCTCCTCCCAACTTCAATCTTTCCCAGCATTAGGGTCTTTTCAAATGAGTTAGTTCTTCACATCAGGTGGCCAAAGTATTGGAGTTTCAACTTCAGCATCAGTCCTTCCAATGAATATTCAGGACTGATTTCCTGTAGGATTGACTGGTTGGATCTCCTTGCAGTCCAAGGGACTCTTAAGATTCTTCTCCAACACCACAGTTCAAAAGCATCGATTCTTTTGTGCTCAGCTTTCTTTATAGTCCAACTCTCACATCCATACATGACTACTGGGAATACCATAGCTTCGACTAGACGGACCTTTGTTGGTAAAGTAATGTCTCTGCTTTTTAATATACTGTCTAGGTTGGCCATAGCTTTTCTACCAAGGAGCAAGCATCTTTTAATTTCACAGCAGCAGTCACCATCTGCAGTGATTTTGGAGTCCAAGAAAATAAAGTCTCTCAGTGTTTCCATTGTTTCCCATGTATTTGCCATGAAGTTATAGGACCAGATGCTATGATCTTAGTTTTCTGAATGTTGAGTTTTAAGCCAACCTGGGGGCTTCCCTTGTGGCTCAGCTGGTAAATTGTAAGTAGGCCATGATTACTAATATTCTTGATTTTTAAATGGCAAATAAATACATATTATACACCAATGCATATATCAAATACTCTGAAAGTGACTGGAAAGCAGATATTTTTAAGATGATAATTATATTCTAAGACAAGTAGTTACTATAAAACTTGCAAATAATTTCTTATCCTATAATCTCCCCAAAAATTTTGTATATGTCAAAGTACAGGAAAAGCTCTTTTCTAGAGAGCAAGAAGAACAGGGGTCCTTTGTTTGCATTTATCAATCTACATAGTCAGAAAAAGTTATCTATAATCTTGAGCTATTATATGGATAGTTACTATAGAAGAAATATTTTTCATAGTTTAAAAACTAATATTACTCCTTGGTAATGGACCTGTATATCTATCAAAGAGTAGATCACTATATATGCAGGAAAAATATCCTTAACAAAGTTCACAATGCCATCACAGCCACCTAATTAAATATCTTAATTGCAAAATTAGTGTAATTTTTCCAAATATATTTCTTTAAACTATTTATTTAATTTGGCTGCACTGGGTCTTAGTTGCAGCATACAGGATCTAGCTCCCCACACCCCTTGCATTAGGAGCACAAAGTCTTAACCACTGGACGGGGAAGTCTCCTAAATATACATATATAAAGCCCAAATAGCCGTGAACCCAATGGCATGCCTCTTTACAGAAGTTAGAAATTTGGGAAGTAGCTTTAATTATGTATTCCAATAAAAAGGCAAGAGTTGGTTGATTATTTAAGTCTGATTTATCTATTTGACATCACTAGCAAAATCCTTCCTAAAGGAGCTTGCTTTGTCAGCATTATATTAAGTAACCCTATGTTTTCTAAAATCCCAGAGTAACTTACAGATCAGAACAGAAAACCCTTCAGCTCCTTGTGGCACATTCTGTGACTGCCCCAATCAAGGCTGTCCACAGTCGATCCTCTCTGACCACTCCCTGTAGGTTTATTCCTTTAGAGAAAGTCACTAAAAATCTAGGCTCATTATACAGTAGTGGTGTTAATACCCTTGGACTTCCCATTAAAGTATCAAATCAGTGCTTCATAATAGGTGCTATTTTGCCCAAACTGTTCTAAGCAGCCTCACCTCCCAGGGCCCAAGTAATCTTGTATTCATAAACATCTTCAGTGCCCTGTAGGAGCCTTCTAGTTCAATAGGTTGTGATTTTTAATCAAGTGTCCTTGAGATAGATGGAAACAAAACTTGTATAATATATTACGTCTTCTAACTTCAGGAAATTCCACACAATGGAATTAAGTTATCCAACAAAAAAGTTTTTGAGATTGCCAACTATTTATGCCCTCAGACTACCCAAACTGGCAAATAATTGGTAGCTAACAAAAACTAATCAAATCCACATCAATGGAGTCAGCACACTGCCTCCAAGTTCACATAAAGTCTAGAGAGTGGTGAAGAGCATAGGCTTGGGGATGATGGAACTGAGTTTGAATCCTGTATGGACCACTGATCTACCAGCTGTATTAGTTTCCTATTGTTGCTGTAACAAACTGCTACAAATTCAGTGGCTTAAAACAACACAAATTTATTATCCTGTAATTCTGGAAATCAGCTATCCTAAAATCAAGGTATCAGGAGGGCTCTATTCTTTCTGGAGGCTCTAAAGGAGAATTCATTCCCTTGCCTTTTCCAGATTCTAGATGGTACCTCGAATTCCCTGGCCTTTGGCCCCATATTCCATCTCCGAAGCCAACAGCATAGCATCTTCAAGTCACTTTCTGTTTCCTTCTCTCTCCACCCTCCACTGCCACCATCTCTTAGTCTCCCTCTCTCTCTCTCTCTCTCTCCTCCTGTCTCTCTCTCCTCCTGTGTCCCTCTCTCTCCCCTTCTATCTCTCACTCTCTCTGCTTGTCTCTCACTCTCTCCCTCTTTCTCTCTCTCCCCACCTCTCTCTCCGTTTCTTGCTGTCTCTCTCTTTGCCCTCACCTCTCACTCTCTCTCTCCTCATCTCTTAGATAGATGGAGATATCTATTTCCATCACTGTCTCTCTCCATTACTCTCTGTCCCCATCTCTCACTCTCTCCCTCTCTCACTCTCTTTCTCTCTCCCGCTATTGTTCACTCACTCTCCCACTATCTCTCACTCTGTCTCTCCCCCTTGTCTCTCTCTCTCACTCTCTCTCTCCTCATCTCTTAGATAGATGGAGATATCTATTTCCATCACTGTCTCTCTCCATCACTCTCTCTCCCCATCTCTCACTCTCTCCCTCTCTCACTCTCTTTCTCTCTCCCGCTATTGTTCACTCACTCTCCCACTATCTCTCACTCTGTCTCTCCCCCTTGTCTCTCTCTCTCTCTCTCTCACACACACACACACACACACACACACACACACACACACACACACACAATTTCACTTCCACGATATATCAGGTGATTATTTTAATTCAAACACAAATTCTGGAACACAAGCCTTCATGTGCCTAAGAGAATATTTAAAATCAGATTGAGAAAATCAGTAGAGCAGACACCCCCTTCCATACCCAGGTATGCTATCTATGAAGCCCATATGGAACAGTGACATCGGATGCCCTTTATTTTTGTCTTAACTAAAGTACACACCACACACATACACACACATACTCACATACTCCCACGCTAAAATGAGATTTGTCTTTCTTCAGAAAGCGAAAGGCTGCACACATTCTTCTATGGTTTTGAAACTGTGTTCCTCAGGGACTCTCTCTGCTTCAAGCTTGCCATTCAACCTCCAAGGCACCCCCTTCATCAACTGAGGAACAAATAAAGCCTTTTGTGTGTGCCTAGCAGTTGTTTCACATTTGCTAGGAAAAGAACAAAGAAACAGAGACCTCAGAACAAACACAGGAAGTGCTGAGGACAGCTTGGAGGGGAAAAGAACGTTACTGAGCCAAGTTTGAATTCGCAATTCAGTCTCTGAGTAATTCATTTATTCTGAATGGTGAGAAACAGATATAGAGTTAAATTAATACTCATCAGTTATTATTCTGTAACAAATGTACTTCCTATCTACAAGCAGACAAGTCCTATATAATTTTCTTCTAAAAGAAGTGTAGGAGAAAGTGACTAATTCTTGTTTGTGCAATTAGTAAAAAGGCATATATGGCATTTCAGAGACTGTTATTCACTTCCTTCCTTCTGTTAGAAGGAAATCACAGTGGGCCTAGAATCCCTGCCAACATTAACAGTGGCCTAGAATTTTCTATTTAAACATTCAAAAGATATGAAATGTGTGGCATCCAAGCCTACCCTGGCTGCTTGCCGTGCTTAACTTTTAGACACCAAGCCAGCCAGAACACTCCTCCACGGCTCGGAGCATCTTACTGTGGAAAGTGACTCCTATCTCAGGAAGACCGGGACAAGATAAGCTCACATGAGATGACACTTTCAGGCCATTTTATGATAAATTTACTTTATAGCATCTTCTGTAGAGCCAATAGCCTGTCTCATCTGCCATTTTATTCCCAGGGGTGTTTTCCTGTTTCTGTCAGTGTATGGATAGGATTCTTGCCTAAAACAGAGGGGAGTGGGGGAAACAGGAGATAAAGGAAAAGGAAAGAAAAGCATCACAAATTGGCCACCAAAGAATGGAAATAATATTTATTGAATACTTGCAGTATGTTGGGCACTTCACACATTTGATTTATAAATTAGATAATTTAATCTTCATATCATATCTAATGCAGAGACTTAATTCTGCATGTTTTAAGTGAGGACATTAAAACTCAGAGATGTCAATAAACTTACTCCAAGTCACACAGCTAGGCAGTGGCAGAGTCTGGTCTTTCCACTTCACCATTAACACCCCAACCATTGTGATATATACTTGAAATCAGAAAGCAAGATTATAGAAAGTTTTACATCCTATCCTAAGGATCCCATATGATGGCTAGCTCATGAGAACACTTCAGTACTAAAGAAATCCTGGTTGTGAACTAAATTAATCCCTGACCCTGCATTGAATGCAAGGGGGAAATAGATGGAAGAGTGTTGAGATGTCAACAAAGATCCATTTCCTACCAAGAGGAAAAACCAAGAGATCAAAGAGGAGGAGAAGGAGCTGTGCAGAGGTTGTTGTAGACAGTGCTGGAAAGAGTTAGCATAAGGAGTGTCCCTGCCACTTTGGTGGCTTTTCTAAGCTAGCCAGGAAAGAGATCCTAGGTCAGGAAGCCATCAGGCCAGTTGAGAAGCCACTCTGGGATGCTGGGGCTAAAAGAGAAGTAGAGCTGGAGGTACCTTTTCTAATAGGAATTTTCCATTTCTCACAATGAGCTAGTCAAACAGCAGTTACTTGCACTTAAGAGAAAGAATGAAAAGTTACATAGCTTGCCTTTTTAATTCTCATTTGCCTAGTTTGCATTTGAACAAATTCTTATTTCTGCCTTCATTAGAGTATTTAACACAATGTAATCAACCTGCTGGGAAGTAAAAGTGTAACCATTTTATGGTTTGTCACATTGAAATTTAAATTTGCATATTAAACAGCAAAGGCATTAACATGTGTACCTATTCATCAACTATGGATTATGAAATACCTCTCTAGTGTGAGCCCAAACATCAAGCCGTTTTCTGAGTAAAGTGCTTAATTAAATAAAAGATGATTAGCAACATTCATTTATGCCCTAGATACTTTAGCAGTTTGAAATTAAAATACAAAGACATTTAGAAACTTTACCAAATCTTCCTCATCACTGTTTTGCAAGCATCTCTCAGAATATGATACATTGACTCTATGCTGGGAAAAAAACTTCACTCTAAAATATACCTCTTTATAAATAAAGCAAAGCAATCAAGTAAATAGTACCTGAACTCAGATTCAATTTTATCACTTTAATTCCATTCAAACTTTCATCACTGGTGCGACTGGTCTAAGCCTTATTCTGCAGATTTCTACCATGCCAAATAAAAGAGAACATGCAGCAAGTTTCCCAGTCTAAATGCAAACCGTCTTGATAAATCAATGGTGAGCTAACTTAATTTGGTGCTTCTAACCTATACTGCAAACACAAAATCCTTCTGCACCCAAATGAAGCTTATTTTTAAAAAAGAATTTCAGAGCAGTGAGTGAGCTTATCTTAATGTCTTCTCTCTCTTACAGTATTGACTACAGGCTTAGATCTCCTTGACTTGAGTGAACCTGTCTCTCAAACCCAAACCAAAGCCAAGAAGTTGGAGGCCTCATCAAAAACCTCATCCCTCAAGAAAAAGGCTGATGGGTCTGACCTCATCAGTGCAGATGCTGAGCAGAGAGGCCAGGCTCTCCGAGGCTCGGAGACAGCATCCTTAGACTTAAGTAAGGCAATAGCTGTGTTTGCTGCCTTGATACAAAGCCATTCTACAGATGACATGAAAACTGTGGGCAAAGCAGTAGAAAAGTTGATGTCTATGTAGGAAAGTGGGCAGGACACACTTTGAGCTTAGATTAAGTAGCAGTTGGGGAACTCAACTTTGTAGAACTGGTGTGGATTTATATGTTTACTTATACAACCCATGTATATCGAGTTTTTGACAGATGGCAGACACCATAGTAGGCGCTGGAGTGACAATGAAAATAAGATACAAATCTTGCTTTCCAGGACCATTCAGTCTAGAGAGGAAGAGAGTCTAGAAAGAGAAAATGCTAACCAAGGTCTGCTGCTGCTGCTAAGTCACTTCAGTTGTGGCCGATCCTGTGCGACCCCAGAGATGGCAGCCCACCAGGCTCTGCCATCCCTGGGATTCTCCAGGCAAGAACACCAAGGTCTAGGAACAGCCAAATGGAACAGTAACATGTAACATGCATGGAAATATAGCAGTACAATAATGTTAGCTACCATTTATTGGTGACTTACAATGTCCAGGACTGTGCCACGTCATTTACATACATTATCCCATTAAGTCATCACAACTCTTTGAAATGAGTGAGGAAGCAGGTTTTCAAATTTAAATAATTTGCCCAAGATCCCAGTTAGTATGAAGATCTGGATGGAATTTGAGCCAAGCTCTGATTAACTTCAAAGTCCGTATTTCTCTCCACTGCACATTTTCCTGGGAAAGGAGGTCTTAACCTCGACTCATGGGACCAATTAGGCTCTTTTTCTTAAGAGAAAGAAAGGTGGCAAGAATTTCAGAAAGTCAGGGGAAACATGGATGAGTAAATATCCATAAAATGAACATATTAGTAACTTACCCATAAAGTCATGAAGGTTAAAGGAGATATATAAAATCGCTTAGCACTGTGTTATATACATATTAGATGCTTATGAATTAATTTATCCATTTGTTCAATAAACATTTTTCTGGATACCTGTTGTGTTCTATACTATGTGCTGGGAATACAAAGATAAATAATATAAGCTTTCTGCTCCTTAGTAAATTTACAGTCTAGTGGAGGGATAGAAAAACGATTAAATGATTACCATAAAGTATATACCATGTGCTGCAATAAAGAAAAGCCTGGGTTAGTTACTGCATACTAGCACCTTCATCGGAGAAGGCAATGGCACCCCACTCCAGTACTCTTGCTTGGAAAATGCCATGGACGGAGGAGCCTGGTAGGCTGCAGTCTATGGGGTCGCAGCTGAGCAACTTCACTTTCACTTTTTACTTTCCTGCATTGGAGAAGGAAATGGCAACCCACTCCAGTGTTCTTGCCTGGAGAATCCCAGGGACGGGGCAGCCTGGTGTGCTGCCGTCTATGGGGTCACACAGAGTCGCACGGCGACTGAAGCAACTTAGCAGCAGCAGCAGCAGCAGCAGCAGCAGCACCTTCATAAAGCCCCTCACCCAGCCAGGGGTTTATAGAACGGATGTTATAGGAAGCACTGTGATAGCAGTCTTAAAGGATGAGGAAGGATTTGTCAGATGAAAAACATGGATCAGAGAGAGTAAGGAGGAAAGGGCAGAGCTTTCCTGATACAGAAGCACAAATAGACCAAGATGCTTTTTCAAGCAAATACAAATATTGTCACAGTATTCAAGAATGGTAGAGCAGTGAGAAATAAGTCTTAGAGTCACCAGGGGTTGGATAATGAGCGTTCTTGTTTGCCAGGCCCTTAAGTTTTAGGGGAGGGCTGGGTTGAAGGGTAAAGTTCACTTGTATAAGACCACTCAGTCTTAACCAATCTCTGTTCTCTCGCCACCTCATATTCTCCCCCTGTTCCCCTCACCACCTTCCTGTCTCCTTAGCAGACATTCAAACACAACTGGAGAAATGGGATGATGTTAAGTTTCCTGGAGATCGAAATAGCAAGGGGCATCCCATGGCAGAGAGAAAATCAAGCTCATCTAGAACTGGATCAAAAGAACTTTTATGGTAAGACATTTTAATATCAGAAAATAACCATTTATGCGTCATGTACACATGTATTGAAATGGCCATTGAGCTAAGTCAGTCCAGATTCTTGGTGCCATTTATAAGCCCCTGTTTATCAATGTTAATTATCATGACTTCTAAAATTAAATTATTTCATCTGAGTTGTCAAAAATCCAGCCAATAAGGATTTTGACAGTTTCATAATTCAATACTCAATATTTTTCAATATTTGTTAATAATTTTCTGAATGTGTAACTGACCTTTCAAAATAGGTACACAAGTATATTCCATATATGTGTTTATTCAATGGGGGCTTCCCTGGTAGCTCAGATGGTAAAGAATCTGCCTGCCGATCCAGGAGACCCAGGTTCTATCCCTGAGTCGGGAATATCCCATTAAATGAGTTATAGTTAAATTACATGTTTCTAGTTAAACAGGTAGCCTGTCCTGACTTTATGAATCATCACTATCAGAAAATGAACTAATAATAATCTATGGATGCCCATGACAAAAACTGGCTGCCTAAATCTTACCATGTCTTTAAAACTTCCTAAAGGGCAACATATTTCAGTCTGTTGCCCTTCATACATCTCCATTTATATGACATTTCAAATTCTATATAAAGATCCAATCTTTACTAATACACTTTGTGAGAAGCTCCCTCCCCCCAAAAAGCCAATACTTTTTTGATGAAGCAGAACTTTCTGCAACAAAAATGGTATTGCATTTATTTGCCTTTTGCACGTAACTGAAGTCTAAATCAATCAGAGACAATAACACCTAGCACATTGCAGCCACTGATGTTCCAAAAGTGGTCATTATAAAGTAAAAGTCTGATGAGAACTTTGTTACCAAGGTTTTTGGTGATCCAAATTAGCGAGGTTTTTTGGCTGACTTTCTAGCTGAATTTGCTTCTTGATGTACATTAACTTCCTTCATGCGCCCCATATAGGTCTTCAGAGCACAGATCTCAGCCAGAACTGAGTGGTGGGAAAAGCGCCTTGAACTCTGAGTCAGCTTCAGAGCTGGAACTAGTGCCTCCAACACAGGTAACAAATCCAATTCCTCAACATACCTATCTTTTCTAATAGATCATTTATGTCATAAATATTTTATTTAAATTTTAACCAAAAAAATTGAAGTTTTTTTTCCCTGTATTTTGTATTTTATTTGCTTTCTCGCTCAGTCGCTATCTCAATGCTTAAAATAACAGATGATTGTTAAATAGGTAGGTAGGTAGGTAGAAAGATAGATAGATAGATAGATAGATAGATAGATTTGGCTGAAAATGTGTCAGTGAACTTACTACTTAGCACTTTTTCCTTGTCCTACCATTTACTGTTCCATTATTTTTCAATACAAAATTTGTTCTGCTCCAGCATTAGCATTGTTTATGTAACAGACGCAAAGAAGAGGAAAGTACATCTTGAACATTCATTCACATCTATGCCCTGTGGGACAAGATATTTACACATCAGGATTCTGGCCATCACATTAAAATAAATGTGATGCTAAGGAATTACTAAGTGTAGTATGAGCAATCATGATAATACTACCATTTGTATGGCAACCCACTCCAGTACTCTTGCCTGGAAAATCCCATGGACGGAGGAGCCTGGTAGGCTGCAGTCCATGGGGTCGCACAGAGTCAGACACGACTGAAGCGACTTAGCAGCACTAAGCATTAGGGACTCCACTATGTGCTTTTCACATATTGGATTGGCCAAAAAGTTTGTTTTGGTTTTTCCATAACATCCTACAGGAAAACTGAAACGAATGTTTTAGCCAACCCGATATTACACATAATAAAAAAATCCTGTGAATTATTTTTAGCCTTACTTTGTCTCTAAAGAATCTTGGTAGAGTCAAAATCCTTTTATTGGGGCACCTAACTAATCCCTCGTATAAGTAAACCAGACCTGTCTGTCCACTATTTGACCCTCAACTTCAGTGTAACTGACTTGCCTATAACTAGTTACCTCCTATGGTTAAGGCTGTGCCAAGAAAACCCAAGTCAATCTCAATCTTTTCATTTGCTCAAACACTTTACAAGGGTATACAGCCTTGATCTAAAACCAAAAAGATCTCTTAAGAAATGTATCCACATTCACACATCTATAATCTCAGTGGAAATAAGTAGGATGAAATGAGCAAAAGAAATTTTCCTGAGTTTATTAGATAAGATACTGAAACTAAGAGAGGAGATACGTTGTCTGAGGTGAGTAAAGGGAAAACCATGATAATAGCAAATATTATTGAGTGCTATCAGAAGGCCTTCTAATATGTATTAATTAGCTCTTTTGATCCTAACAAATGACTTGATTGTAAGTGTATTTATTACCCCCATTTTATAAAGGGGGAAACTAAGCCATACTGGGACTAAGAAAAACTGCCCACAACCAGTTAGTGGCCAAGAGAAGGCGGACACAGATAGAAAGAAAACGCAAGGCATCTGGAAACAGTTCTAAGTCATTAACAGCAACCCTACGAGAGAGAGGTGGGCATTACTGCTCCCAGAACTCGGCAGGAAAATGAGTCAGCTAACTTTCAGAACAAATAACCCTGGGAAGCTTAATGAATTGTAAAGGTACCATGTTCATTTAAATGTATCTTTCAAAAAAGCAAATTGATAACATCTATTAAAGAAACATTTCTTGATAAGTGCATAGAGATTTAGATTCAGGTAAAGTAATTGGTGCTGTTTCACAAACTGGAATCCTTGGAACAATTTAATGTGGCAAGAGAATACTTATTTCTGCAGCAGGGGGAGACCTGGCACAGGTGGGCTGTTCCACGGGGAGCTGGAGGGGTGGAGGATCAGCTGGGGTCCTCGGTTGCCATGGAGACCCACAATGCAGTCATCTTATTATTCCAGTGACTGCTACTCCCCTGCTGGTTGTCTGATTTCATCCCACCACATTGTCCACTTACCCACTGGTGTGCCTTTAAGCAAACACAATATGCTTTGGAAATTTTGTATGAGAGTCCCAAAATTGTTCTCCAAAACATAATGCTAATTTCCCTGAGATAGTTCTGCCTGGATAAATCATAGTGAATCCTTTTAGAAAGTTACCAATTATTTGTAAAGTGTTTATCCTTTAAATTATTTTTTTTTAGTGCTGCATGTTCACTTAACAAGATTTGCCTAAACTAAGCAAATTTATAACCTCCTAGTTGTAATTCCAGCCTATGGTTAAATTAGGAAAATTTCATGAATTTGGGATTTAATCATTTAAAATATTAAGTCACTCAAATGGAACAGCAAGAAAATAGACTGACTTATCTACCTGTAATAAAAAAACAGAAAGGTGTTTTTACTCTTAGTATACTGCTCTTAAATATATGATCTCTTTACATAAATAAGATGATGAAGCAGTATGAAAATTTGACTTAAAACTGACTTGCAAACTATTCAAGTAAAAAATTTCAGCTCATCAAAATTCTTTTACTGCTCCACTAACACTCAGATGGTTCACAGGAAAATCAAGGAAATATATTCTCTCTCAAGCCAACATAAATAATCTTAGTTCAACAGGTGAGGAGCTATTTAAAAGCCTTGCTTAAAAATCATATTTCAAAATCACAAAGAGAATGAAAGCTAACAATGAGAACAATTCTTATGTTAGTTTATTTTCTTTTCAAAATGAGGAAAAAGAAAAGCATAGACTAATCTCTTTCAAATAGTGCTTTGAATACACTAATCAGAGTGATAGGAGATTATAATAAATTCTATAATCTCTGTATATTGAAGAATAAAGTTTCTTGATATTATGCAGACTGTGTAATTTGTATTCCCTGCAGCTAACCATTTAAAGAAATTATGATATCTGAAAAATTTAAAGATTTTTGAAGAATTGAAGAAATTCTTCAATGATATAAAATTAGCTTTTTCCATGAAGGAATTGAGATAGTGGTAAGGCAAAAAAAAAAAAGAACCAACTTCCACCAAAGAATGATGGTTCACAAATTTCTTTTTCAAGTATGGACACTGGAAGGACAGCTTCAAGACAAGCTCTTCTTAACCTAAGCTGGACTACATGAGAAAGTGAGGCAGCCAGGCTCTCAAATACTGAGTCATAATCCTGACTCAGTATTTGCATCAGAGTGAACAGAATCACTCTGATTCTGCTGATTTTGGCAGAGCAAATACTTCCTTCCACATTGTCATAATTCCATCAAGTTGGCAGTGTTCCAAACCAGAACAGTTTAAACTTTAAAAGTGCAGATATATTTTCTAAATTTTTGAAGGAGTAGTGAAAAAGGAAAGGCATACTAATAGTAATGTAAGACATTCCTAATATACTATTTGAAATATTTACAATAATCTTGAGAATTAACGTTCTCTCCATTAATGAGCAATGCATCTCAGAGAACAGAAGTAGTTTTCCCAAGGTGACACAGCTAAGATGGAGAGGAGCCAGCACTCAGATCAAACCCATCAGCTTCTAAAGTCCTTGTTCTTCATCCCACGTCACCTCTTATCAGCCACATCAGACTTCTCTACCTGAGAGAACTCAGAGACCATCGATTTCCCTTCTCAATGCAAGCCCTGGTTATTACTTAGTTTATAGGGTTAATATGAGTTAAGTGGTTTTAAAAAATATCACTTTCTTCCAGAAAATCTGAAGATGAATTAGGATTGTCATCTGATCTGAGGCCATGCACATTTTTGCACCTCCCCTCCCAAATTCATTCTCAACCTCTTGCTCTTAGAAATGCTAATGACTTCCATGCCATTCCTTTTCAATTTAATGAAGAAGACAATGTCTGCCATCCATAAAGCCATAAGTGAGGCAGTGGAAAAGCTTGAAAGATGAGACAGATTTTAAGAAGTATGAAGAACTTTATATCTAGTAGAAACAATTAGATAATACACTATAAATATAAATATAGTTTTGCTTTTTGGAAGACAGCACAGGAGCCACATCAGCATCCCTCTTACCCTCCTGGCAACACACAGTGAGCTACCAGTGAGGAAGAAAGCAAGAGAAGACGGAAAGAAGTAACAAAACCAAGAAGGCAGAAAGACAAGGTCAGCAGGAGGGCAATAAGAAAGAAAGCTGAAGATCATTTTCATAGTAGATAATCTGCACATACTAGGTACTCAACAAATACTTTTTATATAGTGGAAACATAAAGAATGCTAACAAAAAGGAGAAACAAAATGTTTTTCATTTTTAAAAATTTGAAAATAGAGGCTAGTGGTTAAAGATGGGAAAAAAGAAAGGATAAATTTTTATTCCTTTAGCATTTGAAGCTAGTTTCAAAAAATAATTTTTAGTTGTGTTTGCTAATAGACTGTTCATCTTCTTTAAAAATTAGTCCTGATTTGCCTTGATAGTCCATAACATAGAATTGCATGGTTGGAGGCAGACGGGAACCATGGGCTACCCACCTTTGCACAAAGCTCTGGGAATCTGCTCTTGACACAAAAGGTACACCTTTTTTCTGTACGTTCAATGATAAATGTCTGCTGGCTGATTAAGAAAAAATATCATAGCCATCTTAATGAAGAAAGTGTTTAGATGATCTGTTCTATCATGAGTCCAGATTAAACAAAAGAGTTCTAAACACAGTTTTTTTTTTTAATCGAATTTCCAAAGTCACACCTGATAAGCCCTAAGCAGAAAAATGATAACACTTCACCAGCAAAGGTCTGTATATTCAAAGCTATGGTTTTTCCAATAGTCATGTACAGATGTTAAGAGTTGGAACATAAAGAAGGCTGAGCACCAAAGAATTGATGCTTTCAAACTGTGGTGCTGGAGAAGACTCTTGAGAATCCCTTGAACAGCAAGCAGATCAAATCAAGTCAGTCAATCCTAAAGGAAATGAACTCTGAATATTCATTGGAAGGACTGATGCTGATGATCTCAGTTCGTTTCCAAGGTAAACCATTCAATATCACAGCAATCCAAGTCTGTGTCCCAACCACTAATGCTGAAGAAGCTGAACAGTTCTATGATGACCTACAAGACCTTGTAGAACTAACACCAAAAAAGATGTCCTTCTCGTCATAGAGGACTGGAAGTCAAGAGATACCTGGAGTAACAGGCACATTTGGCCTTGGAGTACAGAATGAAGCAGGGCAGAGGCTAACCAAGTTTTGCCAAGAGAATGCACAGGTCGTAGCAAACACCCTCTTCCAACAACACAAGAGAAGACTCTATACATGGACCTCACCAGATGATCAATACTGAAATGAGATTGATTATATTCTTTGCAGCCGAAAATGGAGAAGTTCTATCAGCAAAAACAAGACCAGGAGCTGACTGTGGCTCAGATCATGAACTCCTTATTGCCAAATTCAGACTTAAATTGAAGAAAGTAGGGAACACCACTAAGCCATTCAGGTATGACCTAAACCAAATCCCTTACAATTATGCAATGGAAGTGACAAATAGGATTCAAGAGATTAGATCTGATAGAGTGCCTGAAGAACTATGGACGGAGGTTCATGACACTGTACAGGAGGCGGTGAGCAAAACCATCCCCAAGAAAAAGAAATGCAAGAAGGCAAAATGGTTGTCTGAGGAAGCCTTACAAATAACTGAGAAAAGAAGAAAAGCAAAACGCAAAGGAGAAAAGGAAAGATATCCATCTGAATACACAGTTCCAAAGAATAGCAAGAGTGATAAGAAAGCCTTCCTAAGTGAACAATGCAAAGAAATACAGGAAAACAATAGAATGGGAAAGACAAGAGATCTCCTCAAGAAAATTAGAGATACCAAAGGAACATTTCACACAAAGATGGGCACACTAAAGGACAGAAACCATATGGACCTAACAAAAGCAGAAGATACTAAGAAGATGTGGCAAGAATATACAGAACTATACAAAAAAGATATTAATGACCCAGATAACCATGATGAAGGGGCTTCCCTTGTAGCTCAGTTGGTAAAGAATCTGCCTGCAGTGCAGGAGACCCAGGTTCGATCCCTGAGTTGAGAAGATCCCCTGGAGAAGGAAATGGCAACCCACTCCAGTATCCTTGCCTGGAAAATCTCATGGACAGAGGGGCCTGGAGGGCTGAAGTCCATGGGGTCGCAAAGAGTCAGGCACGACTGAGCGACTAACACTAACCATAATGATGTGATCACTCACCTAGAGCCAGACATCGTGGAGTGCAAAGTCAAGTGGGCCTTAGGAAGCATCACTACAAACAAAGCTAGTAGAGGTGATGGAATTCCAGCTGAGCTATTTCAAATCCTAAAAGATGATGCTGTTTTAGCATTCCACTCAATATGCCAGCAACTTTGGAAAACTCAGCAGTGGCCACAGGACTGGAAAAGGTCACTTTTCATTCCAATGAAAGGCAATGCCAAAGAATGTTCAAACTACCACACAATTACACTCATCTCACATGCTAGCAAGGTAATGCTCAAAATGCTTCAAGTTAGGCTTCAGCAGTACATGAACTGAGAACTTCCAGAAGTTCAAGCCGGATTTAGAAAGGGCAGAGGAACCAGAGATCAAATTGCCAATACCTGCTGGATCATAGAAAAAGCAAGAGAATTCCAGAAAAATATCTGCTTCATTGACCAAAGCCTTGACTTGTGGATCACAACAAACTGTGGAAAATTCTTAAAGAGGTAGGAATACCAAACCACCTTACCTGCCTCCTGAGAAGTCTGTATGCAGGCCAAGAAGCAACAGTTAGAACCAGACATAGAACAGACTGGTTCCAAATTGGGAAAGGAGTGTGTCAAGGCTATATATTTTCAACCTGCTTATTTAACCTGTATGAAGAGTACATTATGAGAAATGCCAGGTTGGATGAAGCACAATCTGGAATCAAGATTGCGAGGAGAAATACCAATAACCTCAGATATGCAGATGACACCATCCTTATGGCAGAAAACAAAGAGGAACTACAGAGTCTCTTGATGAAGGTGAAAGAGGAGCGTGAAAAAGCTGGCTTAAAACTCAACATTCAAAAATCAAAGAACGTGGCATCCAGTCCCATCACTTCACGGCATATAGATGGGGAAACAATGGAAACAGTGACAGACAATTTTCTGGGGCTTCAAAATCACTGCAAACTGTGACTGCCACCATGAAATCAAAAGACACTTGCTCCTTGGAAGTGTCTTGCTCCTCATTAAGTGTTTATGATGAGCCTAGACAGCATATTAAAAAGCAGAGACAAAACTTTACCAACAAAGGTCCACATAATCAAAGCTATGACTTTTCTAGTAGTCATGTATAGATTTGAGTTTGGACCATAAAGAAAGCTTTGTGCTGAATTTTGTGTGAATTGATGCTTTTGAACTGTGGTGTTGGAAAAGACTCTTGAGAGTCCCTTGGACTGCAAGGAGATCAAACCAGTCAGTCCTAAAGGAAATCAGTCCTAAATATTGATTGGGAGGACTGAAGCTGAAGCTGAAGCTCCTATACTTTGGCCACCTGAATCAAAGAAGTGACTCTTTGGAAAAGACCTTGATGCTGGGAAAGATTGAAGGTGGGAGGAGAAGGAGATGACAGAGGATGAGATGGTGGATGGCATCACTGACTCGATGAACATGAGTTTGAGAAAGCTCAGGGAGTTGATGATGAACAGGGAAGCCTGGTGTGCTGCAGTCCATGGGGTGACAAAGAGCTGGACACAACTGAGTGACTGAACTGACTGATGCTGAAGATGAAGCTCCAATATTTTGGCCACCAGATGCATAAGACCCAACTCATTGGAAAAGACCTTGATGCTGGGAAAGATTGAAGGCAGGAGGAGGAGGGGGCAACAGAGTATGAGACAGTAAGATGACATTATTGATTCAATGGACATGAGTTTGGTCAAACCCTGGGAGATAGTGAAGGACAGGGAAGCCTGGTGTGCTGCAATTCACGGGGTCACAAAGAGTCGGACATGACTAAGTGACTGAACTGAAATGAACTGAACTGAACTGAAACTGACTTAAGAGAGACTTTTTAATGACTGTTATATAATCTCTGCTAGTTGTTATATTTTTCTTCTCTACAGTTAAGCAAATCCCTTTTCTCCTCCAATTCCTTCAGAAAGATACTGAGCCTTTTTAAAATGTGTTTTGGTGGAAGATATCTATCAATTGTATGAGGAGCTATGAATGATGGCTTTAGATGTTAGCCAAGAAAATTATGCTAGGACAACCACAGCCACAAATACAGTCCTTTGCAAATCATATTTGACTGTTTTGATCATATGACTGCTTTGATCACAGTCATAACTTTTAATAAAGAGAATAAAGCATAATATTATTTTCAGAGTTATTTAATTCTTTCTTCTCTCCCTTCACCTAGTGCTGATCATTCAGTGCAATCAACAGCTGGGGGAATTAAATGCTTTCCTTCTTTGGAGACTGTAATACCCTAAAATCCAATTATCTTAAATGAATTAAAATGCTGTTTTTAAAGCCAAAGCACTTCCAGGAGGTAACTGTTAAGTGCGGAGCCTTTCTCAAAACCATGCAAAGAAGGAAAGAAATGACTACGTCAGAGTATATTTGTGAACTCCGGAGTTCCACCCACATACACATAATGTCAGTTCCTAGATCAGAAGTTCTCACAGTGTGGTCCCTAAACCAGCAGCGTCAGTATCACTTGGGAACTTGTTAGAAATGACAATTCTATAGCCCCACCCCACACCTACTGACTCAGAAACCCAAGGGGTGGAGCCCTGCAAATTGAAGGTGACCTGTGGGTGACTCTAATGGTGATTCTAATGCACACTAAAGCTTAAGAACTGCTATTACAGCCACTGTGCTACCAAAACAGCTGCAAGTCAGACTTACAGATGTAACTGTCTTGTTTATCATTCCTCTAGTTAAATATTAAGAAATATCTGCAGTTTACTAGCATTATTTATGTTTTGCCCATAATGAAATTAGATGTAAATATATAGATATATATATATATTGTTCAAAAAGAAGGCTGTTCTTGACTGTGTGTTTAGTCTGTTTTTTCATTCTCAGTCCTAAATCAGCATGTCTGGGCACACTGCTGAGTTGCTGAAAAGTTTTAGAACCTTTAGATGTATACTACCCTCAGCTTGCAAACTGCCTTTGTTTACATTCAGTATCTACTTATATTTTATAGCATTTATTTTATGCTTCCTTAGGAAAAATAGATGGCTTTAAAATGTGAGGTAGCTAACATTCAAATTAGTAATAACATAAGGCTTTCCTATCAATGTGGGAAATAGCATTTACCTAAATAGTAACTGTACTATCAAAACAAAATTTCATTTGCACGGTAAGATTATATTTACATTTACTGTTTTAGGCAGTTAAGAGAACATAAACTGTAACTCTAGAATCCTGAGAGATTTTCTTCTTCCTGATGTATGGTGCCCTTTGCATCCTGTGATTCATAATCCACTTGGGTCATGAAACATTGATGAACGGAAGCCAGTGACAGTAATGGAGTCCTGTTCGGTCAGGCTTCACAGGAAAGACAGATCATATTTCACAGGTGAAAAGTGCCTCTAATTAAAGGAGGTGCCTTGGGGACAAAAATGTTAGTGCTTCCTCTTTCTTCTCCTAATGCCTTTATTATATAAATGCACAAAGTTTATTTCTTACCACGTGTGTCCATTTTTTTTTAACTTTATCTCAATGAGTATTTATTTCATGAACAAACCTGCAGGAAAATAAAAGAGTTGGTTCTAAAAGCAAAGGAATAAGGAACAGAGATTTAAGTAGCCAGTTGGGAAAGAAAAATCAAAATGAAAAGTTTACCAAGTTAGATACAAGGTTGATTAACTGTCTATAAGACAATAAAGTCATATCACCTTTGGCATTAACTTCTCTACCAGGATGTAAGATCCTAATAGGTTATCAGTTCTAAAAGGTTATAAATCATCTGCACCTTTATATTTGTTAAACAAATATATTGTCACCCAAGAGTGTCAAATGAGGGTGGCAGTGGGCTGAATGGTGGCCCCCATAAAAGATATGTTCATATCCTAATCTCTGGAACCTGTGTCAGTCTTCCCCTCCCTGACTCGATTTTCTGGATTAGAAAAATACAGTAGCTTCCACAGAGCCCAGAGAATAAGGGAGGATGCTTGTTTGGGAGGTCACTGGGCCTCGCCCACCAGTCAGCAAGGCACTAATGCCAAGGCAGTAGCATCAATGCCTTGATCTGCCTTCATCACCCTCCCTTTTCTGACCACAGGCACTGCCTCAATCCTGAGCTACTCACAGGCATCACTCTTTACCAGGAACCCCACTAGGGCATCCTGCAGCCACCCCCACCCCACCCCCAAACCAGGGTTTACTAGCACAGACATCTGCCAGTCCAGGTACAGTACAAAAATCAAGTCCCTTTCAATCTCCTATAAACTCTCCTTAACCTCCAGATTGGCCATGAGACTTTGAGAACACACAGCTACCTTCTGGGAGTAGGGAAGAGAAATACCTTTAATTTGGTCACTCATGTATTCCCTGACAGTATATTTTCAACAAATATTTACTGATTATTTGTGGAGCACCTACTCTTAGAAAGAAGGGCCAGGGATACAGCAGGGAATAAATACATCAAGGAGGAGAAAACATAAATTAATGTTCCAATAAATTAACCTTTCACATCCATTAAAGCAGAAGGCAGTCTAAGACTTGTTTATGCTCAGAAACATTCCTAGTAATTACTTTTTTCTTATTATTTTCAGCCCACAGTATTCTAGACAGCTTCTTGGCTAGCTCTCTCAACCTTGCATGAATGTCCCTGTCTCCAAGGGACAGCTTTTCTATATTTTGCATCTTCCTAAAATGGCCAGTTGAGCACAGCCTCCTGTGAGAGGCAGCACATGCAGTGGTTTTGAGCATGGCCCAGAAGCAATGGTCCTACCACTTAGCCAGCTGTGAGACCAGGGGCAAGTCAAGTCAGCTCTCTGTGCTTCAGGGTCATGAAGTCAATGCTAGTACTTACCTCGGGTTGTTGAAAAGACATGAGTTCTAGTAGGTAAAGGACTTGAAGCAGCGTCTGGCAGGTAGTCAGCCCTGGTATTGGTGTTGTTCAGTCTCTATGTCGTGTCCAATTCTTTACGAATCGGACATGGTGTGTAGCCTGCCAGGCTCTTCTGTCCATGAGATTTCCCAGGCAAGAATACTGGAGTGGGTTGCCATTTCTTCTTCCAAGGGATCTTCCCAACCCCGGGATTGAATACTGTGTAATCATTAAAGAGGGCGCTTCCTCTTGAGGACCACTAATGGTGGAGAAAGAATGAAAAGCAACTGAACAGAATAGATAGTAAGTGCTGGGTGGAGAGCAAAGTTTTGTCATAGTTTTGGTTTTTGAATGTGGCTACTTTTAAAAATCACCACAGAAGTTTTCAAACATTTAATTTCTGGGCCCCACCTTCAAAGATCACTTCATTGGTCTGGCGTGGGGCCCAGGTCTTTTCAAGTAATTCCCCTAGAAGCAGGGGTTGAACATCCCTGCAGGACAGCAATCTCCCACATGGCCAAGGAGCCACCCCTGCCCTACAGTGAAAGGGGGTGGGGGACTTGACTCCGAGCCTCTCTCCCCCTGTTCCCCAAGGCCTGGCTGCCTTAGCAGTGCTGGGCCTCCTCCCGCAATCGCTCCACAGGCATCCTTGGGGCATGTATCACTTGTCAGACCCTGGGCTCAGGCTGGGGCAGTACAACAGTTACCAAAGTCCTCCCCTTGTGGACCCCACAGCAGAGCAAGAGGATCAGAGAAGAAGATAGATAAGAAAACAAGCAATTACATGGAGAAAAGTCAGAAACATTCAATGCTCATGGAGAGAGTTCTAATCAACATACAGTGTATACTTACTAGGAAATCCTTGGGAAAAGACTGAGGTAGGTCAAGGAGTGCAACATGTGAAGACTCTCCATGGTACATTGCTGAATAGAAAAAAACAAGCCACAGAATAGCACCATTTACGTTTCCAAAAGCTTTTTGAAACACTGTGATATTCTATCCATGGGTGCATAAATATACATGCAAATGCAAGGGGGAAAGGTCTAGAATTATGCCTCTGATTTACAATGATTAATTTTTTTTCTAAAAGAATGTAATCATTGTGAAATTTAAAATAGATATTTTTTAAATTCTAGCAAACTCTTTGTGGGGGATCTTCTGGAAATATTTGCATTTAGCTAAGTTGTGTATCACATTTCCTGTTAATTGTGATAAAGCAGTTGGCATTACCAGACATGATTTTATCCAAGTGACTATTTAGCAGAGAGCAGTGACCTGAGGAAACGTGGCATGAGACACATGTGTGCCAAGAGAGGAAAGGCAAAGGAAAGAGAATACAGCATGAAGCCCAGCTCAAGTGTAAGGAGAAAGGCCTAGCAGCTACCTTCCGTGGCTGCAGCCTTCACAGCTTCACCTGAGGCTGATCCTCCTAACAAGCTGAAAGCGCAAACATCGGCTTCCTGGTGTATTCTATAATGGGGATTCTCCAGCCATAGGGAGACTTCCTAACCTATCAACGCCTTGAACCTAGACCAATGAGATGTAAGATCTTTGGGCGGTAAGGCCTGGGTGTGGATGTTTTAATATGACCTCGGCTGAGGCTCTCTGTTAGAAGATGCCTCCGTGTTCCGCTTGCAAAGTACTCCAAAAGTGACGTCAGTCACAGGTGCTTCTTAAAGCCTAGGGTACTATGAGAAAGGGAAAAATGTTTGTATTTTATATTACGTGATTCCAAAATTGTGTTTGGTTTATTTCAGGCTCGACTGACCAAAGAGCAGCGCTGGGGGAGCACCTTGCTGTCCAGAAACCACTCCTTAGAAGAAGAATTTGAAAGAGCGAAAGCAGCTGTGGAGGTAGCTTTTTGGTTTATTTTTTCTGTTTCATGTTTCTGAGAGTGGAATTCAAAAAAAATCAAACAAGATATATATGAAGTAGGTCTTTTTTAAAAAAATTGGAGGATAATTGCTTTACAGTGTTGTGTTGGTTTCTGCCATACAACAACGTGAATCAGCAACATGAATCTTAAGTATACATCTATTCCCTCCCTTTTGAGCTCCCTTCAGCCCTCTAGGTTGAAATGAGTCTTTATAGACATGAGCAAACCATGACTATAATTGTTAGAATGAGACCTGGTTACCAGAGAACTTTTGACTTCCTACATGGGGTGACTAATAGTTGTCAACTCTTAAAATTCTGTGGTAGATTAGCAGTGACTGGAGTTTTGGGTGAGGAAGAACTCTGAGTCTCATCAGGCTCCCGTGATGAACCTATGCTATGCATTTGCTAGCTTCTATGAGGTCAAGCTTCATGCCTGATTTTTTTTTTCTCAGACATCTAGGACAATGTCTGAAACATAGAAGCTCTTGCTAATCCTGAAATATACATTTTCCTCACTGGGTGGGGAAAAAAGGCAGGGCTGAGAAATTCTAATCAATGATAGCCCATCTTGACTTGAGCCATAATTTTTCTTTCTTTCTTTCTTTTTTTTTTTTTACTGTTAAGAGTGTTCAAAACAATGACAATGTTAATAAATACTTAATTTGAACATTACTTTTCCTTGTTTAACCTTCTAATAAGAGAGGGGGTGGGGGAAGAAAGAAAGAAGGGGAAAAGGGAAGCCAAAAAAGGCATCCTTGGCTGTTTTTTTTATCCATTTCCTTCCTGGTTAGATTTGCAAAGAGTGCATCACAGGCCCCATCTATGATTCTCACCAAAGCTTTGCTAGATGACTATTTGAGAGTGGAGCTTTTCACCCAATCCAAGTATGAACTTGTCAGGACCTCCGTTTCTATTATTGATGGGAAGTCTTGCAAATTGAAAGTATTCCTGTAATATGGTTCATTTATGTGTCAGTCTTACCACTAGAATTTGGATGAAAGTATTATACAATGGGCAGTCTTTCAGTAATTTCATACTTGAAGTGCAATTAGATCATACTAGCAATTTAATATTAAAAAGTTCTCTATATTCTAGGAAATAATTCCAGTCAAATTTCATATCATCAGTCAGAAACCTAGTAAGAGAACACTTTAATCTTATCACAGTACAGTCCACCCAAATTTCTTCTTTTAGTTTTAACCTTTTTATTAAAAAAAAGTTATGCATATTTAGTGCTCTTGAATGTGATCAACTGATAGATTTGATTGAGACCAGCTGAGTTCAAATTATTCAACTGCATGGAGGCTGTAGCTCAATTGATCTTAAATGTAGAATTTTCTGACTTAAAAGAATTTAAGTTTCTTTTGAACTCCTACTGTGTATAATACACTGAATTAGCACTAAAAAGATTATTTAGAACCATAGATTCTTGGGGAAGAAAAGACTTTAGAATTTATCTATTCCTATTTGTAAGGAGGAGACAATGGGTTCAACTAAAACAACATAAGTGCAAAGTAATATATCAACAAGAAAAAAATTGCCCTTCTGTCTATTCATAAAATCACTTAATCTTAGTTTTGGTGGAGATGCCATCTATTCCAACCAGTCACACAAAACAATTTTTCTTTTTAAACATACTTGAAAAATTATTTATTCAAACATACCCTGTTTCTGTTTGAACATTTCCAGTTAGGAACAACTCACTTCTTTTCAAGAAAACCTATTTCAGTTTTGGACAATCCTGACTATTAAAAAGGTCTTCCCTGAATTAGGCTGAAATTGATCTACCAGCAACTACCTGTTTTCTTACCCCTGGCTTTGCTCTCTCTGGACCAAGGCAAACTTAGGTGAATCCCTTCTCTACATGATGCCCATCTCAACCTGAGGAAGCCTGATTTTCTCCTGGTTTCTCCTTGTATGTCCTGGGAATTGAGAGATCAGAGTTGTTATTCCAACTTGCCACTAATAACTAAACATCATATCTCATTTGGAGAAGAAAATGGCAACCCACTCCAGTGTTCTTGCCTAGAAAATCCCATAGACAGAGGAGCCTGGAGGGCTGCAGTCCAGAGGGTTGCAAAGAGTTGGGTACAACTGAGCGACTGAACATTAATAGGCCTCATTAATATACCTCATTAATCCATGTAAGTCATTTTTCCACACCTCTACAGTCCTTTCCAGCTACAGAATCTTAAAAGGCTGTAAATTACTTCAAGTAGTTATCCACAAACATTAGTGGCTGTCTATACATGTTGGCTGCTGAACTAGGTGCTAGAGATAAAGGAATGAGCTAGCTTTGAGTTACTGTCCAGCAGTGGCGTGGAACAGATGACCGACTTAAACAAGGCATTTGCTCCCTTCCACTTTAGTTTCTTCATTATAAGATGAGGGGCTTGGATTTCTAATGTACTAAAAGTGCTATCCGTTTATAGCTTCAGGTGAAGTGACTAAGTGCAGAATTCCTAGCAAAACAGAAAACTGTAAGCATATTTGCTCAGCTGGAAGCCTGGAATCTAGAAGCTTCCTTAAGGAATGAGAGAGGATGGTGCTGACCAGAAGGTGTGAACAGGTGTGGGGAAAAAGGCATGAGGCATGGGGGTGGGGGTTGTATTTCACCAAGCTGAGGGTAAATCAGACCTACACAACTGCACACATATGTAACTGCTTACTTCCCAACATTATTCTTATTGAGGGTTTAATCTAAATCCTTAGCAGAAGGCATTAAAAAATGTGTCACAGAGTCTCGGAAATATACACGCCACTTGACCCAGCCACTTCTTAGAATTTGTCTTAGGAAAATAGTCATAAAAGTTTGCAATATTTTACCTGTAGAATTTTACTTGGTGAAAATTGGGAACAGCCCAAGTGTACCACAGCAGAATTAACTAAATTACTATCTCTACAGTAAAATGCTGTATAACCATTAAAAATTACAACATAGAAAAATAATTAAGATCATGTAAAATGTCTAGTGATAATTGGAATACTCATTTATATACTGACAACTTTACAGTATGATCCCAGGTTCATAAAATTATAATAGCTTAATACCTCATGTATTTGGAATGACTTCCCTGGTGGCTCAGCTGGTAAAAACTCCGCCTGCAATGTGGGAGACCTGGGTTCGGTCCCTGGGTTGGGAAGATCCTCTGGAGAAGGGAACGGTTACCCAACCCAGTATTCTGGCCTGGAGAATTCCATGGACTGTATAGTCCATGGGGTCACAAAGAATCAGACACAACTGAGTGTTTGGAATACATACTCTGTGCCAGCCACTGCCTCAGGAGCTCTGCATGGATTCTCATTTAATCCTCCCAGCAGGCCTATGAGGAAGGTAATATTACTGTTCTCATCCTGCAGATGAGAAAACTGAGGCTTAAAGATATTGCAGACATTTGCATGACATTTTATAAGCAATTAAGATAGACTGAAAATGAAGAACTCTCATTTAGCAAGTTATAAAGTCATGATTTCCTCCCAGACTCCAGAGCCTGTATTCTGAATCACTGCACTGTATAATCAAGAGAGTCTGTGTCCAATTGTTCACAGTAGTTATCCTTGGGTGGCTGTGTTTGGGAGTAATTTAATTTCTTCCATTAGCTTATCTGTATTTTCCTAATGTTCTGTCATAAATGTGTACTATGTTGGTAATCAGGAAAAAAGTGGTAAATTCCAGTGGGCACTATAGTAGAATCTCAGATTCTTAAAGAGAACGAAAAGTGCCACATTCTTCATTTCAAGACTGATAAAGAATGGCACTGCAGATCAGCTTTATTAGAGATTGTTCTAAACAGCGAGACCCAGATGAAAACCATGCCTGGGGCAAGTTCAGTGTTTCCAGTCTCCATTTCTATATTATCTGGTTCCAATATTCCTTCTGTTTCACATTCTATTCCATTCTTAAACCCTCTTTTTTTTTTTTTTTTTTGGTCATCATCTTGCCTCAGGCCTAGCACCTGATCCCCTTTCCAGCTTCTTCTGCATCTCAGCCCTTCGAGAGCTCCAGGGGTACCACCGAGCTCATCTTGCACAGCAGCCGCATTGCCTTCGGTCTCCACTCTTTCCTCTGCAGGGAACATTCTTCTCCCACATCCTGGTGTGGCAGGTTCCTTATTGTCATTCAGATTCGAACTGAAGTGTCAACACCTCAGGAAAGCTGAAGCTGACCACCAGTTGCTGCACAGCACCTCAAATTTTGTTTTTCACTCTTACATTTATCACTTTGTCCTCCCTTATTTATTTGTCTGTTCTCTGTCCACTTTAAAACGTAACCTCAATGAGAAAAGGGATCATGTCTCTTATGTAACACTACCTCAAGAGCTAAAACAGTGTCTGGTAACTGTCCATGCTCAGTTGTTCAGTCACATCTGACTCTTTGCATCCCCTTGGACTGGAGCCTCCCAGGTTCCTCTGTCCATGGAATTTTTCAGGCAGGAATACTGGAGTGGGTTGCCATTTCCTCCTCTGGGGTACCTCAGTTCAGTTCAGTCACTCAGTCATGTCTGACTCTTTGCGACCCCATGAACCGCGGCACGCCAAGCCTCCCTGTCCATCACCAACTCCCGAAGTTTGCCCGAACTCATGTCCATCGAGTCGGTGATGCCGTCCAGCCATCTCATCCTCTGTCATCCCCTTCTCCTGCCCCCAATCCCTCCCAGCATCAGAGTCTTTTCCAATGAGTCAACTCTTCACATGAGGTGGCCAAAGTACTGGAGTTTCAGCTTCACATCAGTCCCTCCAGTGAACACCCAGGACTGATCTCCGTTAGGATGGACTGGTTGGATCTCCTTGCAGTCCAAGGGACTCTCAAGAGTCTTCTCCAACACCACAGTTCAAAAGCATCAATTCTTCGGCACTCGGCTTTCTTCACAGTCCAACTCTCATATCCATACGTGACCACTGGAAAAACCATAGCCTTGACTAGATAGACTTTAGTATTTAATAAATACTTGTTGAATGAATGGATGGCTGGCTAATTGTTAATCACATAACGTGAGAAACACTTCAAAAGTGCCCTATCACCTTCTAATGTAATTGAGTATTTGCAGTTTCATAGCTGATGTAAACAATCAATTCTGTCTCTGGGGTACAGATCTCTCCCAGGGACTGCCCTGAAGCGTCCTCTGTGTCTGTCTTGGTCTCAGTGTCAGTCAGTGAGACAGTCACAGTGTTACAATGCCATTACAATACAGGTGACAGCAACCGCTCTTGCCATGGTGTTACATTGGACCTGTTTTATATTCTGCATGGTATGATATAGGCTATACATAGACTGTGTACTACCTGTTGCTGCTGCTAAGTCGCTTCAGTCGTGTCCAACTCTGTGCGACCCCATAGACGGAAGCCCACCAGGCTCCCCGTCCCTGGGATTCTCCAGGCAGGAACACTGGAGTGGGTTGTCATTTCCTTCTCCAATGCGTGAAAGTGAAGTTGCTCAGTCATGCCCAACTTCGCGACCCCATGGACTGCAGCCTACCAGGCTCCTCCGTCCATGGGATTTTCCAGGCAAGAGTACTAGAGTGGGGTGCCATTGCCTTCTTTGATGTAGTACCTAACAGCATGCAATTCAACTAATGTTGCCCCAAAGTGCCCTAAAATTCCAGTTCTTCTACTAAAGACAGTTATCACCACATACACAGTTATGCATACCTTAAATGACTGGGGAACCTGTTTGTGTGTGAAGACTGACATTGCTCAAGCTCGGGTTGAATGGTTAGATTCAGTGAGGCCTTATGTGGAGTTTTTTGCCTCCATATCCTACATTTTATTGAAAAATCACTGAAAATTCATCTCAGCTCAAAGTATTGTAATTTTAGGTCAAAGAACCAAATATTCCTAATTTGGGCTATTATTTTAAATGCCTGTTCCCTGAAGGAGTTTCCTCCATGCTTCCTCTTGGATTTTCTTTCTAGCCAGCAGCCTAAACATGCTGTTAGCTACAAGTCCCTAAGAAAGATGTACAGGAAGTGCAGAAGTGAGAAGAGGGGAAGGAGCCCCAGGGGCTCAGTGAGGCCTGAAGCTGCCTCCCAGGAAGAAGATCCCTAAAGAGCACTATACATCCTCTGCAGAGAGGAGGTCACATGGGCAGTCAGCACACCTGCAACCAGAAATGTCTCTTACCACTGTCAGCAGAGAGGAAATAAGCCAGCCAGCCTCTGGAGCTGTGTTTACCTAGTTAGTCTCTCTAGGTGCCTCAGCCTTCAAAGTAAATTGGATGTTGCAACAAATTCATCAGGAAGTGTTTGTTTGTTTGTTTGTTTCATTTATTTTTTAATTGAAGGATTATTGCTTTACAGAATTTTGTTGTTTTCTGTCAAACCTCAGCATGAATCAGCCATAGGTATGCATGTGTCCCCTCTCTCTTGAGCCTCCCTCCCATCTTCCTCCCCATCCCACCCCTCTAGGTTGATACAGAGCCCCTGTTTGAGTTCCCTGAGACATACGGAAAATTCCATTGGCTATCTATTTTACATATGGTAATGTAAGTTTCCATGTTACTCTCTCCATACATCTTACCCTCTCCTCCCCTCTCCCCATGTCCATAAGTGTGTTCTCTATGTCTTTTTCTCCACTGCTGCCCTGCAAATAAATTCTCCAGTACCATCTTTCTAGATTCTGTACATATGCATTAGTATACAATATTTATCTTTCTCTTTCTGACTTACTTCACCCTGAATAATAGGCTCTCGGTTCATCCACCTCATTAGAACTGACTCAAATGCATTCTTTTTTATGACTGAGTAATATTCCATTGTGTATATATACCACAATTTCTTTATCCTTTCATCTGTCGATGGACATCTAGGTTGCTTCCATGTTCTAGCTGTTTAAATAGCACTGCAGTGAACAGTGGGGTACATGTGTCTTTTTCAATTTTGCTTTCTTCAGGGTATATGCCTAGGATTGGATTGCTGGGTCATATGGTCATTTTATTCCTAGTTATTTTAAGGAATCTCCATACTGTCTTCCATGGTGGCTGTATCAGTTTACATTCCCACCAACAGTGCAAGAGGATTTCCTTTTCTCCACACCCTCTCCAGCATTTATTGTTTGTAGACTTTTTGATGATGGCCATTCTGACTGGTGATAGATGATATCTTGTAGTTTTGATTTTTGTTTCTCTAATAATGAGTGATATTGAGCATCTTTACATGTGTTTGTTAGCCATCTGTATGTCTTCTTTGGAGACACGTCTGTTTAGGTCTTTTGCCCACTTTTTGGTTGAGTTGTTTGTTTTTCTGGTGTTGAGTTGTATGAGCTGCTTGCATATTTTGGAAATTAATCCTTTGTCAGTTGTTTCATTTGCTATTATTTTCTCCCATTCTGAGGGTTGTCTTTTCACCTTGCTTATAGTTTCCTTTGCTGTGCAAAAGCTTTTAAGTTTAATCAGGTCTCACTTGCTTACTTTTGTTTTTATTTCCATTACTCTAGGATCTCGCTTTGATTTATGTCATCGAGTGTTCTGCCTATGTTTTCCTCTAAGAGTTTTAAAGTTTCTGGTCTTGAATTTAGGTCTTTAGTTCACTTTGAGTTTGTGTATGGTGTTAGGAAGTGTTCTAATTTCATTTTTTTACATGTAGCTGTATAGTTTTCCCAGCACCACTTATTGAAGAGATTGTCTTTGCCCCATTGTATATTCTTACCTCCTTTGTCAAAAACAAGGTACCCATAGGTGCATGGGTTTATTTCTGGGCTTTCTGTCTTGTTCCATTGGTCTATAGTTCTATTTTTGTGCCGGTACCGAACTGTCTTGATGACTGTGGCTTTGTAGTATAATCTGAAGTCAGGAAGGTTGACTTCTCCAACTCCATTCTTCTTTCTCAAGACTTCTTTGGCTATTCAGGGTCTTTTGTGTTTCCATATGAATTGTGAAATTTTTTGTTCTAGTTCTGTGAAAAATGCCATTGGTAATTTGATACAGGTCACATTGAATCTGTAGATTGCATTTGGTAGTATAGTCATTTTTACAATATTGATTCTTCTACCCAAGAACATGAAATATCTCTCCATTTGTTTATGTCATCTTTGAATTCTATCATCAGTGTCTCATAATTTTCTGTATACAGTCCTTTTGTCTCCTTAGGTAGGCTTATTCCTAGATATTTTATTCTTTTTGGTGCAGTGGTGAATGGGATTTATACCTTAATTTCTCTTTCTGATTTTTCATGTTTAGTATATAGGAATGCAAATTATTTCTGTGTATTGATTTTGTATCCTGCAACTTTACTAAATTCCCTGATTAGCTCTAGTAATTTTCTGATAGTATTTTTAAGGTTTTCAGTGTATAGTATCGCATCATCTGCAAGCAGTGAGAGCTTTACTTCTTTTCCAATCTGGATTCCTTTTATTTAAGTTTCTTCTCTGACTGCTATAGCTAGGACTTCCAAAACTATGTTGAATAATGGTGGTGAGAGTGGACACCCTTGTCGTGTCATCAGGACATGTTTTAAGCTCTTTCTATGGGCCAGGCACTGGACTAGGTGCTAGGAAATGAAAATTAAGTAAGATAGCTCTTCCCTTAAAGCTCTGGAAGAATTGGAGGTATTTGCAGCTCAGGAGATGATCAAATATGATTTATAGTTATTATGGTTTTACATGACCAGCTCCACTCTTAAGTGTTGACCTCTTACAGGTGGGACCACGTTTCATCTCTGTATTCCTAGCACCTTTCAGAGATTCTGATACAGAACAAGGCCCCACAAACTTTTGCTGGCTAAATAAATGAACAGATTAGCAACCTAATGCATTTATTTCATCGAAGTATCTCTTCTTTAATGTGTGTTTAAGAAATATCACTAACCTACTAACAAGATGAACTTTGTACCCTGACAAGCCTCATTGAAAGCTGTATCCTAACTTCGATTTCTATGTCCTGTCTCAAAGGATACAGTGTTCAAGATAACTTCTTTTCAGTGCATTCGTGCTCAGTTGCTTCATTAATGTCCAACTCTCTGCGACCCCATGGACTGTAGCCCTCTAGGCTTCTCTGTCCATGGGATTCTCCAGGCAAAAATACTGGAATGGGTTGCCATGCCATCCTCCAGGGGATCTTTCTGACACAGGGATCGAACCCATGTCTCTTAAAATCTTCTGCATTGGTAGGTGGATTCTTTACAATTAGTACCACCTGGGAAGCCCAACGTAAACACCCAAACAGGGACTTGAATCCTGGACCCTCAGATAAAAAGTCTGATGCTCTACTAACTGAGCTAAGGACATAGCTCTCAAGATAACTCCTCATCAGACTGGAGGTTAATTTTCCCTCAGCAGCACTAATGTACATGAAAAACACAGGCATGTTAGTAATTACTGTTTAAGGACACGGATAGTGAAAGAGTTTAATGCTAATTAGTAATTCCTTCATCTGGAGGTGTGGCTGACTCTTTATCTCCGTTAATTTTGACTTGGAAATATCATGCTTAAAACAATGTAATGCTTGATAGGCACCTTAGAAATCTTAAATGCTTGTAGGGAATTGGAGGCCATTCTTGAACTCCTTTTGTTAATATAGTATTACGAAAGAAATTGCTGACTTGAGTGCCCTCCTACCGAGAAGATTATCTGTCTGTCCTACCCCCTCATATTTTCTCTTGCTTTCTATGACAGTGTCACCTCTTTGAAGTAGGTGGAAGAGATTAATGGATTAAACACTACTTAAATCACTCTGACTTAGATTGAATATCCAAAAAAGAGGAAATCTTCTGAAAATATGTGGAAACATTCTTTGGGCAATACTGGAGAAATCTTGAGGTTAACTGCTTAAGACACAGATAGCCTAAAAGCTTAGCATACCATGTAGCTAACATGCTTCCCATGTCAAACTGTAGATAGGTCATGTAAAAATTAGATGTGTTGTGAATTCACTGGGCAACTACAGAAGAAAGGAAAGTATGTTTTGACTAACAGCTAGAAGTCTCTGCTACAGGTACCCTCCAGCTCTGATACTTGTAGGAATATTCGAAACCTCTCTCTCAATATCTCTTTCTCTCTTTTGTTGGATATCTTTTTACTTTTGAGACCAACTATTAAATAATTTTTTAGGAATTTTATTTCTGTAGGAGCAATAATGTAATTCTATTTATCTGGAACCTACAAACCTCAGCTTCTTTATTGAAGTATAGGTGACTCAATACAGAATCTGCCTACAGTGCAGAGTCCTGGGTTCAATCCCTGGGTCAGGAAGTTCCTCTGGAGAAGGAACTAGCAACCCACTACAGTATTTTTGCCTGGATAATCCCATGGACAGAGGAGCCTGGCTGGCTACAGCCCATGGCGTCACAAAGAGTCGGACGCAACTGAGCAACTAACACTTTCACTTTCGTCTTGCATTTACAATGTTCTGTTAGCTTCTGCTGTACAACAAAGTGATTTGGTTCTATACACACATATATGTATATTATTTTTGATTATGGTTTGTTTTAGGATTTTGACTATAGTTCCCTGTGCTGTACAGTAGAACCTTTATTTTAGAGATAGTATGGGGGACTGGAATACAAAAGTAGGTAGTTAGGAAACACGTGGAGTAACAGGCAAATTTTGCCTTGGAGGACAGAATGAAGCAGGGCAAAGGCTAATAATAGAGTTTTGCCAAGAGAACACACTGGTCATAGCAAACACCCTCTTCCAACAACACAAGAGAAGGCTCTACACGTAGACATCACCAGATGGTCAACACCAAAATCAGACTGATTATATTCCTTGCAGCCAAAGATGAAGAAGCTCTATACAGTCAGCAAATACAAGACTGGGAGCTGACTGTGGCTCAGATCATGAACTCCTTATTGCCAAATTCAGATTGAAATTGAAGAAAGTAGGGAAAACCACTAGACCATTCAGGTATGACCTAAATCAAATCCCTTATGATTATACAGTGGAAGTGAGAAATAGATTTTAAGGGACTAGATCTGATACATAGAGTGCCTAAAGAACTATGGAGGGAGATACATGGCATTGTACAGGAGACAGGGATCAAGACCATCCCCATGGAAAAGAAATGCAAAAAAGCAAAATGGCTGTCTGAGGAGGCCTTACAAATAGCTGTGAAAAGAAGTGAAGTGAAAAGCAAAGGAGAAAAGGGAAGATATTCCCATCTGAATGCAGAGCTCCAAAGAATAGCAAGGAGAGATTAAAAAAAGCCTTCCTCAGTGATCAGTACAAAGAAATAGAGGGAAACAACAGAATGGGAAAAACTAGAGATCTCTTCAAGAAAATTAGAGATACCAAGGGAACATTTCATGCAAAGATGGGCTCAATAAAGGATAGAAATGGTATGGACCTAACAGAAGCAGAATATATTAAGACAAGGTGGCAAGAACACACAGAAGAACTGTACAAAAAAGATCTTCATGACCCAGATAATCACGATGGTGTGATCACTCACCTAGAGCCAGACATCCTGGAATGTGAAGTCAAGTGGGCCTTAGAAAGCATCACTATGAACAAAGCTAGTGGAGGTGATGGAATTCCAGTAGAGCTATTTCAAATCCTGAAAGATGATGCTGTGAAAGTGCTGCACTCAATATGCCCGCAAATTTGGAAAACTCAGCAGTGGCCACAGGACTGGAAAAGGTCAGTTTTCATTCCAATCCCAAAGAAAGGCAATGCCAAAGAATGCTCAAACTACCACACAATTGCACTCATCTCACATGCTAGTAAAGTAATGCTCAAAATTCTCCAAACTAGGCTTCAGCAATACGTGAACCGTGAACTTTCAGATGTTCAAGCTGATTTTAGAAAAGGCAGAGGAACCAGAGATCAAATAGCCAACATCTGCTGGATCATGGAAAAGCAAGAGAGTTCCAGAAAAAAAACATCGATTTCTGCTTTATTGACTATGCCAAAGCCTTTGACTGTGTGGATCACAATAAACTGTGGAAAATTCTTCAAGAGATGGGAATACCAGACTACCTGACCTGCCTCTTGAGAAACCTGTATGCAGGTCAGGAAGCAACAGTTAGAACTGGACATGGAACAACAAACTGGTTCCAAATAGGAAAAGCTGTACATCAAGGCTGTATATTGTCACCCTGCTTATTTAACTTATATGCAGAGTACATCATGAGAAATGCTGGGCTGGAAGAAGCACAAGCTGGAATCAAGACTGCCAGGAGAAATATTAATAACCTCAGATATGCAGATGACACCACCCTTATGGCAGAAAGTGAAGAGGAACTAAAAGCCTTTTGATGAAAGTGAAGGAGGAGAATGAAAAAGTTGGCTTAAAGCTCAACATTCAGAAAATGAAGATCATGGCATCTGGTCCCATCACTTCATGGGAAATAGATGGGGAAACAGTGGAAACAGTGTCAAACTTTATTTTGGGGGGCTCCAAAATCATTGCAGATGGTGATTGCAGCCATGAAATTAAAAGACGCTTACTCCTTGGAAGGAAAGTTATGACCAACCTAGACAGCATATTTAAAAGCAGAGACATTACTTTGCCAACAAAGGTCCATCTAGCCAAGGCTATAGTTTTTCCAGTAGTCATGTATGAATGTTAGAGTTGGATGGTGAAGAAAGCTGAGCACCGAAGAACTGATGCTTTTGAATGGTGGTGTTGAAGAAGACTCTTGAGAGCTCCTTGGACTGCAAGGAGATCCAATCAGTCCATCCTAGAGGCGATCAGTCCTGTGTGTTCATAGGAGGGACTAATGTTGAAGCTGAAACTCCAATACTTTGGCTACCTCATGCGAAGAGTTGACTCATTGGAAAAGACCCTGATGCTGGGAAGGATTGGGGGCGGAGGAGAAGGGGATGACAGAAGATGAGATGGCTGGATGGCATCACCTACTCGATGGACATGGTTTTGGGTGGACTCCGGGAGTTGGTGATGGACAGGGAGGCCTGGCATGCTGCGATTCATGGGGTCTCTTAGAGTCAGACACGACTGAGCAACAGAACTTAATCTGTGTCTGCTAATCCCAAACTCCTAATTTATCCCTGCCACTCCCTTTACCCTTTGTTTACCATGAATTTGTTTTCTATGTCTTCAAAATCCCATCCCTTGATTAGCAATGCCATGCCATATAAACCAATCATCACTATTCTATATGACTCCCTGTAGGTTGAATATTATTAATTATGATTTATTTAAAAGGAGCAAATGAGATAGGCAAGTTAAATACCTTATTTTGTGAAATAGTGAAGTCAGGGGTTCAAATAATTCTAGTGTTTAATGCTGCATTCAGATCAGTAACACTGTCTGCCTATTTTAGTTTCGGAAGACTTTTTATAAAATAAAATCAAAATACTGAATGATGAGAGATATCTCATTTTATGATAAACACTTTTATTGCTCATTAGTTTAGTAAGTAGAACATCAAATATACAACTCTACAGAGTTCAATAAAGAATCAGTAAACTCCCATTCTTGCCTGGGAAATCCCATGGGCAGAGGAGCCTGGTGGACTACAGTCCATGGAGTCACAAAGAGTCAGACACAACTTAGCAACTAAACAACACTTAAATTGTACATGATGGATTTTGACATATGTATGCACCTATAATACCATAACAACAATTAAGGTAATGAACATATCACCCGCAAAAGTTTTCTCATACCCCTTAATGATCTCTTCCTCTTGTCCCTTCCTAATCCACATGCAACTATTGATTTGTTTTATTTCATAATACATTAGTTTGCATTTCCTGGAATATTATCAGTGTAATACAGTATAAGTATTTTTTCCACCTCCTGTCAGTAAGCATAATTGCTTTGAGATTATTTACTGTTGTTGGGACTATCAATAGGTTATTCCTTTTTTTGCTAAGTAATATTTCCTTGTCTATGGATGTTATTGTTGTTCAGTTACTCAGTCATTTCCAACTCTTTTCAACCCCATGGACTGCTTCATGCCAGGCTTTCCTGTCCTTCACTATCTCCTACAGTTTGCTCAAACTTATGTCTATTGAGTTCATCAGGCCATCCTACCATCTCATCATCTTTTGCCCCCTTCTCCTCCTGCCCTCAGTCATTCCCAGCATCAGGGTCTTTTCCAATGAGTTGGTTCTTTGCATCTGATGTCAAAGTATTGGAGCTTCAGCCTCAACATCAGTCCTTCCAATGAGTATTCAGGGTAATTTCCTTTAGGATTGACTGGTTTGATCTCCTTGCTGTGCAAGGGACTCTCAAAAGTCTTCTCCAGCACCATAGTTGAAAGCATCAATTCTTTGGTTCTCAGCCTTCTTTATTTTTCAACTCTCACATCTGTACATGACTACTGGAAAAACCATAACTTTGACTATACAGACCTTTGTTGGCAAAGTGATGTCTCTGCCTTTTTTTTTTCAGTTTTATTTATTTATTTACTTTAAAATGTTGTATTGGTTTTGCCGTACATTGACATGAATCCTCCATGGGTGTACATGTGTTCCCCATTCTGAACCCCCCTCCCACCTCCCTCCCCATCCCATCCCTCTGAGTCATCCCAGGGCACCAGCCCCAAGCACCCTATATCATGCATGGAACCTGGACTGGTGATTCATTTCACATATGATAATTTACATGTTTCAGTGCCATTCTCTGCTTTTTAATATGCTGTCTAGGTTTGTCATAGGTTTTCTTCCAAAGAGCAAGTGTCTTTTCATTTCATGGCCACAGTCACTTTCTGCAGTGATTTTGGAGCCCAAGAAAATAAAATCTGTCACTTTTTCTACTTTTTTGCCGTCTATTTGCCATGAAGTGATGGGGCTGGATGCCATGCTCTTACTTTTTTGAATGTTGAGTTTTAAACAAGCTTTTTCACTCTCCTCTTTTATCTTCACCAAGAGGTTCTTTAGTTCCTCTTCACTTTCTGCCATTAGAATGATATTATCTACATGTCTGAGATTGTTGATATTTCTCTTGGCAATCTTGATTCCAGCTTGTGATTCATCCAGCATGGCTTTTTTTTTTTTTTTTTTTTTGCATTATGTACTCTGCATAGAAGTTAAATAAGCAGGATGACAATATAGAGCCTTGACTTCTTTCCCACTTTTGAACTAGTGAATTGTTCCATGTCAAGTTCTAACTGTTGCTTCTTGTCCTACATACAGGTTTCTCAGGAGGCAGGTAAGGTGGTCTGGTATTCTCATCTCTAAAAATTTTCCAGTTTGTTGTGATTCACACAGTAAAAGGCTTTAGCATAATAAGTGAAGCAGAAGTAGATGTTTTTATGGAATTCCTTGGTTTTCCTATGATCCAGCAGATGTTGGCAATTTGATCTCTGGTTCCTCTGCCTTTTCTAAATTCACCTTGTACATTTGGAAATTCTCCATTCATGTAGTGTTGAAGCCTAGCTTGAAAGATTTTGAGCATTATCTTGCTAGCATGTGTAATGAGCACAGTGTGTGGTAGTTTTAACATTCTTTGGCATTGCCCTTCTTTGGGATTAGAATGAAAACTGACTTTGTCCAGTCCTGTGGCCACTGATGAGTTTTCCAAATTTGCTGGCATACTGAACGCAGTACTTTAATAGCATCATTTTTTAGGATTTGAAATAGCTCAGCTGGAATTCCATCACCTCCACTAGTTTTGTTTGTACAAATGCTTCCTAAGACCCTCTTGACTTCACACTTGAGGATGTTTGGCTCTAGGGAGCTACCACACTATCGTGGTTATCTGAGTCATTAAGACCGTTTTTGTACAGTTCTTCCCTGTGGTCTTGCCAGCTCTTCTAATCTCCTCTGCTTCTGTTAGGTCCTTACCATTTCTGTCCTTGATTGTGCCCATCTTTGCATGAAATGTTCCCTTGGTATCTCTTATTTTCTTGAAAAGATCTCTAGTCTTTCCTATTCTATTGTTTTCCTCTGTTTCTTTGCATTGATCACTTAGAAGGGCTTTCTTATCTCTCCTTGCTATTCTTTGGAACTCTGCCTTTAATAGGGTATATCTTTCTCTTTCTCTGTTGCCCTTTGCTTCTCTTGTTTTCTCAGCTAGTTGTAAGGTCTCCTCAGACAACCACTTTGCCTTCTTGCATTTCTTTTTCTTGGGAATGGTTTTGCTCACCACCTCCTATACAGTGTTACAAGCCTCCGTTCATAGTTCTTCAGGCACTCTGTCAGATCTAATCCCTTGAATCTGTCACTCCCACTGTATGATCATAAGTTGGGTATTATTTAGGTCATAACCTGAATAGCCTGGTGGTTTTCCCTACTTTCTTCAATTTTGCAATTAGGAGCTCATGATCGGAGCCACAGTCAGCTCCAGGTTTTGTTTTTGCTGACTGTAGCCAGCTTCTCCATCTTTGGCTACAAAAAAAGTAATCAAATCTGATTCCAGTATTGACCATCTGGTGATGTCCATGTGTAGAGTCTTCTCTTGTGTTGTTGGAAGAGGGTGTTTGCTAGGACCAGTGCATTATCTTGGCAGAATTCTGTTAGCCTTTGCCTGGTTTCATTCCTTACTTCAAGGCCAAACTTGCCTGTTACTCCAGGTTTGTCTTGACTTTCTACTTTTGCGTTCCAATCCCCTATGATGAAAAGGACATCTTTTTTGACTTTGAAATTCAGTGGGATTTGATTACAGAACTTGCATAGGACTGGAGGAAACAAAGACTCTTGGAGGACAGAAACAAAACCATATGCACACCAGGACCCAGGGGGAGAGAACAGTAACCCAAAATAGACACCCACAGACAGGTCTGGCTCAGTCTGAGGGTCTCCTGTGGAGGTGTGGGTTGATGGGCCTGCTGTGGGGACAGGGGCATTGGCAGCAGCAGTCCTGGGAGGCGTACGATGGCATAGGTCCTTTTGGAGGTCACCTTTAGCCCTACCGTAGAGCCTACAGACTCGAAGACCATGCCCTCTCAGGCCAAACAACTTACAGGGAGGGAGCATAGCCCCACCTATCGGCAGAAAATTAAAGATTTACTGAGCATGGCCCTGCACACCAAAGCAAGACCCAGTTTTCCCACAGCAAGTCCCTTTCATCAGGAAAAATAAAGCTTATTTGAAGCAGAAAAAAAAAAAAATCAGTAAACTACCTATGGGCAAAGCAGCATCTTAAATTTCCTTTGACTAAAGCATATAATATACCATATGCTGATGAGAATCCCAGGGATGGGGGAGCCTAGTGGGCTGCCATCTATGGCGTCACACAGAGTCAGACACAACTGAAGCAACTTAGCAGCAACAGCATGCTGATGGTACATAGTGAATGTTCCATACATAAATCATTCCTGTGGGTTAGGAAAGTGGCTCTTTTCCATGAGAGTTACCAGCCCTTCCTCCTCCTCCTAGATGATTGATCATCAGCCTTTTAGGTCTTAGTTTAGTCAGTGTTCTCTAGAGAAACGAGTAGGACGTATAGATGTAGAGATAAAGACAGAGGCAGACAGAAACTGAGATTTACTGGAAGAAATTGCCTTATACAATTATGAAGGCTGAGAAGTCCCACAACCTGCCATCTGAAAGCTGGAGACCCAGAATAGCTGGTGGTGTAGTTTCAGTTCAAATCCAAAGGCATGAGGTCTCGGAGAGCCGATGGTATAAGTCCCAGTTTGAATATAGGAGACCAATGTCCCAGCTCATGCAAACAAGTAGAAAGAATTCTCCATTGCTCTGCTTTTTTGTTCTGTTCAGGCCATCAGTGGGTTAGATGATGGCCGCCTAAATTGGAGAGGGCCACTGCTTTACTCAGTCTACCAGTTCAAATGCTAATCTCACATAGAAATAGGCACACAGAAATGTTCAACCAAATGTCTGGGTACTCTCTGACCCAGTCCAGTTGACACATAAAACTAACCATCACAGATCTTAATGAAGTTCCCAGAGATCTCCAGTTTCCTCTGGAACTAAACTGTGAGAGACATCATGGGCCATTTAGACTTTGTGCTTCATGCCAGGGATTCTTAGGGCCCACCCCATCATGTAGAGAAGGGACTGAAATCCAGAGATAAGTCCCTCAATAAACACTGCCAATTACTAGCAGGCAGAACTAGAACCCACTTTTGTACATTACCTTGGAGCTGTTGATAAAAGGAACTTCTGAATTCAAATAGTAAACAATATTAAAAATTACTCAAACTTGGAATTTGGCTAAGAGATATATTTTCTTTTCTCAAATCAGATTTCTTTATTTAATAATGTGGTTTTAATTTATATTAAATTCCTTGGTATCTGAAATACACATCAACCCCTGACACAGACAACTATATTTAACGGACCAAGAGGGCAAGAGGCATGGAGAGAAAGTGAAAGGCAGAGAGGCATTAAAACATAGCTAGACATTATCGATATCATACATGGAGCCACATGCAAATAATTAGAGGTAAATTTGATTTCCTGTGAAAAACAGAATTACATGGTGAAATCTGAGGAAAAACCGGTTTAGAGATGTCCCCATCCTAATTACCTTACATCCAAAGATTAAAAATAACCTCAAGTCAGATCCAAAAATCAGAATATTACAGTTATTAACACCATTTGCTTCCTCTATGAAACAGCTTGGGTAGTCATAGAAAAGAGATAAGCAATCAAATATTCTATTTCTGTGTTCTGCACAGCTCTGGAGTGAAAATACAGATATATGAGATTAACTACCTGATATGACTCCAGAAGGGAAGTGGATAGATCACTCTACCCTTAACGCTAAATGTTAAAAAGATATTTTTTCTTTCACAGACTAAGCAAAACTAATCCCCTAATTAAACTCAGATGTGTTTCTGTGATGGAAGCAGTGTTTACTGACGCCATAGATGTAAAGAACACACTTGAGAAGGCTATATTTCAAGTTTCCCACTTCCTTTTCTAAATCATTTCTTATGACTCATTTGGTATTCTAAAGAGAATCTTCCTTTTCAAAATAAGGTGGCTTTTGATACTAAAGTGTTGACTTTCTACCTGTGCTGAAGATACATTGAATTTTGAGCATCAGATTTAAGTCACCTCATAAAATTAGGTTTAAGCTTTAATTGGCCAGTTAGCAATAATAAAATAGGGACTTTGAAATTGCAATTTTCTTTCATTAGTGGAAGTTTGATTTTATGTATCCACCAAATCATAGTGATTATTTGGATCAATGATAAAGATTTACTCCATTCAGAATAATAGCTTTGCATCATTCTGGTTGCCTGGGATGGGTAAGAACAGACATACATACTTAAACGCAAATACAGACCACCATAAATTTAGGTGAGATCTTAACTTACAAGGCAGGGATCTCAAGCATAATGGAAATGAAGAGGCCCACATGAGTGGAAGCAGAGGCAGCTTCTCTGTCTGGTTGTTGGTGACACTAAGCCCACAGGGCAGGACTTTTACACTTGGACTTTGTGTCTTTACTCAAGAAGAACTTAGAGTCCATCCTGAATCCATTTGGTTCTCTAGCTAAATGCAGATAACAAGAAAGATAAGACCTCATGCTACGTGTCCATCAAGGATGGGGAGAAAATGGCAGCCATATGCCAGAGCATCACCCAACACCATCAGTACCTTCAGCTCCCTGGATTTCTAGAAAGCCCAATGTTCATAGGGATGATCCTGACCTTTTCAAAACTTTAAAAGTACATACAAACTCTGAGAAAAAGGTAGAAGAACATGCAAAATTATCAACAATGATTAATAACTTATCTCTGGATAGTGAGATTGAGAATTATTAATTTTCACTGGCAGTTTCAATGGTTCTTTTAAATCATCTATAGTGGTAATGTATTGATTCCATATATGTAAAATACATTGTTTTTCTTTTTCTTTCTTTTTTTTTATGAATCAGCCATAGGTATACATATATCCCCTCTCTTCTGAACCTCCCTTCCATCTTGTTTTTCTTTCTCTTTGAAGACACTTTCTGTGTTTTAAATCTGTGTGCCAGATCAGGGTCAGGAGACTTGGGCTGTCTTCCTTCTGGGCCACTTGCTACCCTGGTAATCTTGGAAAAGTCATGTTCCCTCTCTTTATCTGTAACCTGAGATCACCCACAGCACCCTAATTAGGGTTAAGGTTAGTGGCAACCCATTCCAGTACTCTTGCCTGAAAAATCCCATGTATGGAGGAGCCTGGTAGGCTGCAGTCCATGGGGTCGCGAAGAGTCGGACATGACTGAGTGACTTCACTTTCACTTTTCACTTTCATGCATTGGAGAAGGAAACGGCAACCCATTCCAGTGTTCTTGCCTGAAGAATCCCAGGGATGGGGGAGCCTGGTGGGCTGCTGTCTATGGGGTCACACAGAGTCAGACACGACTGAAGCGACTTAGCAGCAGCAGCAGCACCTTAATTAGGCTGCCCACTGGGAATATCTGAGAAGCTTTCCAAAATTCTGATGCCTGTCCTGCTCCCGGGTACTGTGAGTGCAGTGGCCCCGGTTGCAGCCTGGGTTTGGGAATTTTGATAAAGATTCCCAGGTGATTCAGCGTGAAGACAAATTTGGGATCCCCTGGATTTGATGATTTCTAAGACTGCCTTCTGCTATGACGGTCTTGAGTCTACGATTCCTCACATTTGCCTAGAGCCATCCGAGAGCATGAGTTCTATTTTTAGCAGTTGCTAGGAAATAATATTCCAAAACTTTCCTAGGTGACCCATTTCAGTATCTTGCAATCATTTCAATCAGAATATATTTCCTTATGTCTAATCTAGATTCTTCCTGTGGCAGTTTCAGCTTTTATGGGAAAAGAGAGCATCTAATTCTGATTGGGTTTATTGCTGAATTCCTTGGATGAACTTAACATCATTGGCTTCAGTTATTTTTCACCCATAACTTAGTTTTGTAATGAGCAGATCCTTACCTAACAAGTTCCTTGTTAAGGTTCTCATAGTGAGGGAGAAATACACCAGAGGATACTTCGCAGTTTCTGCCAAAATCATTCCTAGATCTGTGCTCCTGGGAAGTTACTAAGGACAGTATATTTTCAACTTTTATTTTTTTTAAAACCTGGGAATAATAATTCCAGATAGGAGATATCACTAGGATTGAAGTATATTTTTAGTAAATAGGCAGTCATCTTTCTGGGGCTTCTCTGGTGGCTCAGAGGTAAAGAACCCACCTGCCAATGCAGGAGACACAGGTTCAATCCCTAGGTCCGGAAGACCCCATAGAGGAGGGCATGGCAACCCGCTCCAGTGTTCTTGCCTGGAGAATCCCATGGACAGAGGAGCCTGGCAGGCTACAGCCCATGGGGTCACAAAGAGTCGGACACGACTGAAGCGACTGAGCACGCACACACACAGTCATCTTTCTGTTTACCTGTTGAATTTATATTTGTCTTTTTCCATTTCTCTGTCCTTCTTCATCATCTTAATTGGCCACTGATTTAAATAATTTATACTCTATGCTTTGTTGATATATTTTTAATTATTGGTTGACTATTCCTCTTAGTTTTGTTTCTCTGAGGCCTCTTCCCAGACTTTCTCTATCACTCTTCAGGGTTTTTCCTCTCCTGTTAGTATACTTATTGAAGTTAACAGATCTCAGCAAAACGAATTACAAGGGCTATGGCACAAGACATGTTCTGGACAAATACTCCAGGTTCAATGAAAATGACTGAAAATACTGTGCTGTTTACCAAATAATTCTTTCCCATACCAAAAAGAAATTATAGTCTGATGCTCTGCAGATTGTACCAAGATTCAGAAAGGATTAATGACATGAGCAAAGAGCCCTCTTTAAAAATTTTTCTGAAGTAGGCTCTTATTTTAGCTCAGAATACTAGGTCCCAGGCTAGCTTTGTTCTCTGAATATTTATGACCATTCTGTGTGAACCTTTCTTACATCTCGTTACGCACCGTTCGTTTGCAAATGAAAATAGAAACAGTTGCCTGTCCTGGCCCCAGACTTCTGGATGCAGGGTCCTGAAGAAATCTGAGCTGTGTAGAGCAGCTTGGTTCCGCATCACAGCTATGTCACATCTGTGTTTCGGCAGCAACAGGCGAGAATGTAGCCACTTTGGGGAATTGATAGTACATGTGTAATACTGTCTCATTGTTAAACGTGAGATTGATTGAGCAGTCTTGTGATCCAGTAAAATTATTCCAGTTCATTGGGCTTCTTCACAATCTTGCATAGGATTTTTAAAATAGTTTCAAAAGAACAGGAGCATTTTACGTGAATTCAGTGGATGATGTTGGCTGCCTAAGAAACCTTTATGATATGACTTGAGTCATGCTGTATGCTTTTTCTCTCTTCTACCCTGTCAATACTAAGTTGTTTCTGTGGTGAAATGGTGTTTCTAAAGCCTTGTGAAAGGAGGTTTCTCTTATTTGAAAAAATGGATGAGATGTGCACAGAACAAAAGGAATCTTCTGTTTCATAAAATAAGCACAGATAGACAGCTCTAAACATGCTGTCACCTTGTTCTGCAGGTTTGGTAAACTAACCAGAAGCCTGCTCCTAGACTTTGGGAATAATACATAAGGAAGGGAGAACATGAAGATCATCTAGGAAGCTGAATTGATCCTCACAAATTGAATGGTGCCTTCATTTACTTGTTTTTTAAAAAATTATGCTTGCTAAGTGACTGTTATTTTCAGACTCTACATTAGGCACTAGAGATACCGAAATGAGGACTAACTATCCCTGCCTTTGGGGGCTTCCCTGATGGCTCAGAGGTAAAGAATCCACCTGTAATATCGGAGACCAGGGCTTGATTCCTGGATTGGGAAGATCCCCTGGAGAAGGAAGTGGCAACCCACTCCATTATTCCTGCCTGGGAAATCCCATGGACAGAGAAGCCTGGTGGGCTACAGTCCACTGGATCTTAAGGGTTGGACCCAAGTTAGCAACTAAACCCCCACCACCATCTTTGTGTTCAACTTGCTCAGAATCTGGTAGAAGATAATTAAGAATCCTAATACAGGGACAGAGAAGGTTTCCTAAGAACAGGCATCATACTCATCAGTGTGATGAACAGGCATCAGTTTTAAAAGGAAATAGAAGGAAAAGGCATTAAAAGCAGGGGGATGTAAACATGCAAGTGCACAGAGGCCCAGATGAGTGTCTGTGCACTGAGCACTTGCCGCATCGCTGGGTGCGATTAGGATGCAGGGTGGGCCTGAAGGGGCAGTAGATGAGATGAGGAGACAGAAACCCGATCATTCATGCTTTCCTTCAGCAGATTTGTGTGGGATGAGTTTTATGTGCTGAGCAGTGCTTTGCGCTAGATACTGGTTTTCTCCTGCCTCACAGGCCATTCCTCCCCAGTCTCCTTTGCTGGCTCCTCCACTCACGTCTATATTATGGAGACCCAGGACACAGCCCTCGCTGTTTCTCTTCTCCATCTACATTTTCTCCTTAGCCACCTCTTTCAGTCCCGTGGATGTAAATACCACCTATATCCTGATAACTCTTCAATCTCATTTTCAACCATGACCTCTCCCCAAAGATCCCAAATCATATATCCAATTGTCTACTGATAACTGCCATTTGGGTTCTAGTATCTACTATATGCATAACATGTCAAAAAACAAACTGTTCATCTCCCATTCCAAACCAGTACCTACTCCACTAAAGTAATAACACTGCAATCTGCTCAAACCAAAATCCTGGAAGATGCCCTTCCTTTCCTACAGCCTCACAACCAATCCAGTAGGAAGACCTGTTCAAATAATGACCAAGCTAAAGGAATCCAACCACATCAATTATCTCCCCCATCTACAACTTCCTCCACACAAGCAGCAGCCTTGGCCCAAACCACTGCCACAGCCTCCTACCTTGTCTCTCAGCTTCTAGTCTTTACTCCCCTTGCTGTTGTTGAGTCGCTCAGTCATGACCAACTCTTTGTGATGGCATGGAGTGCAGCACGTGAGGCTTCCTGTCCTTCACTACCTCCTGGAGCTTGCTCAAACTCATGCCACTCGATCATCTCATCCTCTGTAGTCCCCTTCTCTTCCAGCCTTCTAGCTTTCCCAGCATCAGTCTTTTCTAATGAGTCAGCTTGTTGCATCAGGTGGCCAAAGTATTGGAGCTTCAGCATCAGTTGTTCTAGTGAATATTCAGGTTTGATTTCCTTTAGGATTGACTGGTGTGATCTTGCAATCCAAGGGACTCTCAAAAGTCTTCTCCAACACCACAGCTCAAAAGCATCAGTTCTTCGGCACTCAGCTTTCTTTATGGTCCAACTGTCACATCCATAATGACTAGCGGAAAAACCATAGCTTTGACTGTACGGACCTTTGTCAGCAAAGTATGTCTCTGCTTTTCAAAGTATGTCTCTGGTTTGTCATAGCTTTTCTTCCAAGGAGCAAGTGTCTTTTAATTTCCTGGCAGCAGTTACCATCTGCAGTGATTTTGGAGCCAAAGAATATAAAATCTGTCACTGTTTCTATTGTTTCCCTATCTATTTGTGAACAAGTGATTGGACCAGGTACCATGATCTTAGTTTTCTGAATGTTGAGTTTTAAGCCAGCTTTTCCACTATCCTCTTTCACCTTCATCAGGAGGCGCTTAAGTTCCTCTCTGCTTTCTGCCATAAACGTGGTATCATCTGCATATCTGAGATTATTGATATTTCTCCTGGAAATCTTGATTCCAGCTTGTGATTAATCCAGCCTGGCATTTTGCATGATGTACTCTGCATATAAGTTAAATAAACAGTGTGACAATATACAGCCTTGACATACTCCTTTCCCAATTTGGAACCAGTCTGTTGTTCCATGTCTGGTTCTAACTGTTGCGTCTTGACCTGAATACAGGTTTCTCAGGAGACAGGTTAAGGGTCTCCCATCTCTTTAAGAATTTTCCATAGTTGGTTGTGATACACACAAAGGCTTTAGCGTGGTCAATGAAGCAGATAGACAGTTTCTCTGAAATTCTCTTGCCTTTTCTATGATCCAACAGATGTTGGCAGTTTGATCTCTGGTTCCTCTGTCTAAATCTAGTTTGAACATCTGGAAGTCCTTGATTCTTGTACTATTGAAGCCTCACTTGGAGAATTTTGAGCATTACTTTGCTATGAGTGCAATTGTGCAGTAGTTTGAACATTCTTTGGAGAAGGGAACAGCTACCCACTCCAGTATTCAGGACTGGGAAATTCCATGGACTCTATAGTCCAAGGGGTCACAAAAGTCAGACATGACTGAGCAACTTTCACTTGAACATTCTTTGGCATTGCCTTTCTTTGGCATTGGAATGAAAACTGATGTTTTCTTGTCCTGTGACCACTGCTGAGTTTTCCAAATTTGCTGGCATATTGAGTGGAACACTTTAACAGCATCATCTTTTAGGATTTGAAATAGCTCAGCTGGAATTCCATCACCTCCACCAGCTTTGTTCATAGTGGTGCTTCCTAAGGCCCACTTGACTTCACACTCCAAGATTTCTGACTCTAGGTGAGTGATCACATCATCAAGGTTATCTGGGTCATTAAGATCTTTTTTGTATAGTTCTTCTGTGTATTCTTGCCAGCTCTTCTTAATATCTTCTGCTTCTATTAGGTCCATACCGTTTCTGTCCTTTATTGTGCCCATCTTTGCATGATATGTTCCCTTGGTATGTCTAATTTTCTTGAAGAGATCTCTAATCTTTCCCATTCTATTGTTTTCCTCTATTTCTTTGCATTGTTCACTTAGGAAGGCCTTCTTATCTCTCCTTGCTAGTCTTTGGAACTCTGCATTCAGATGGGTATATCTTTCTTTTTCTCCTTTGTCTTTTGCTTCCTTTCTTTTCTCAGCTATTTATAAGCCCTCCTCAGACAACCGCTTTGCCTTTTTGCATTTCTTTTTCTTGGGGATGGTTTTACTCACCACCTCCTTTACAATGTTACGAACCTCCGTCCATAGTTCTTCAGTCAGTCAGTTCAGTCGCTCAGTCATGTCCGACTGTTTGCGACCCCATGAATTGCAGCACACCAGGCCTCCCTGTCCATCACCAACTCCCAGAGTTCACTCAAACTCATGTCCATTGAGTCCGTGATGCCATCCAGCCATCTCATCCTCTGTCGTCCCCTTCTCCTGCCCCCAATCCCTCCCAGCATCAGAGTCTTTTCCAATGAGTCAACTCTTCACATGAGGTGACCAAAGTACTGGAGTTTCAGCTTTAGCATCATTCCTTCCAAAGAAATCCCAGGGCTGATCTCCTTCAGAATGGACTGGTGGGATCTCCTTGCAGTCCAAGGACTCTTAAGAGTCTTCTCCAACACCACAGTTCAAAAGCATCAATTCTTCGGTGCTCAGCTTTCTTCACAGTCCAACTCTCACATCCATACATAACTATTGGAAAAACCATAGCCATGACTAGATGGACCTTTGTTGGCAAAGTAATGTCTCTGCTTTTGAATACACTATCTAGGTTGGTCATAACTTTTCTTCCAAGGAGTAAGCATCTTTTAATTTCATGGCTGCAATCACCATCTGCAGTGATTTTGGAGCCCCAAAAAATAAAGTCTGACACTATTTCCACTGTTTCCCCATCTATTTCCCATGAAGTGATGGGACCAGATGCCATGATCTTAGTTTTCTGAATGTTGAGCTATAAGCCAACTTTTTCACTCTCCTCTTTCACTGTTCAGGCACTCTATCAGATCTAATCCCTTGAATCTATTTGTCACTTCCACTGTATAATCATACAGGATTTGATTCAGGTCATACCTGAATGGCCTAGTGGTTTTCCCTATTTTATTCAATTTAAGTCTGAATTTGGCAATAAGGAGTTCATGATCTGAGCCACAGTCAGCTCCAGGTCTTGTTTTTGCTGACTGTATAGAGCTTCTCTATCTTTAGTTGCAAAGAATATAATCAGTCTGATTTCAGTATTGACCATCTGATATGGTCCATGTATAGAGTCTTCTCTTGTGTTGTTGGAAGAGGGTATTTGCTATGACCAGTGCATTCTCTTGGTAAAACTCTGTTAGCCTTTGCCCTGCTTCATTTTGTGTACCAAGACCAAATTTGCCTGTTACTCCAGGTATCTCTTGACTTCCTACTTTTGCATTCCAGTCCCCTGTGATGAAAAGGAGATCTTTTTTTTTTTTTTTTTTTTTTTTTTTGATGTTCGTTCTAAATCTTGTAGGTCTTCATAGAACCATTCAACTTCAGTTTCTTTGGCATTAGTGTTTGGAGCATAGACTTGGATTACTCTGCTACTGAATGGCTTGCCTTGGAAACGAACAGAGATCATTCTGTCATTTTTGAGATTGCACCCAATTATTGCATTTCAGGCTCATTTGTTTCCTATGAAGGCTACTCCATTTCTTTTCAGAGATTCTTACCCACAGTTGTAGATATAATTGCCATCTGAATTAAATTCACCCATTCTGGTCCATTTTAGTTCGCTGATTCTGAAAATGTCGATGTTCACTCTTACCATCTCCTGTTTCACCACTTCCAGTTTGCCTTGACTCATGGACCTAACATTTCAGGTTCCTATGCAGTGTTGTTCTTTACAGCATCACAGTTTACTTCCACCACCAGACACATCCACAACTGGGTGGTGTTTTGCTTTGGCTCTGCTTCTTCATTCCTTCTGGAGCTATTTCTCGACTCCCTCCAACAGCATATTGGGCACCTACCAACCTGGGGAGTTCATCTTTCAGTGTCCTATCTTTTTGCCTTTTTATACTGTTCATCGGGTTCTCAAGGCAAGAATGCTGAACTGGTTTGCTATTCCCTTCTCCAGTGAACCATATTTTGTCAGAACTCTCCACCATGACCCATCCATCTTGGGTGGCCCTACACAGCATGGCTCATAGTTTCATTAAGATACACAAAGCTGTGATCCATGTGATGAGTTTGGTTAGTTTTCTGTGATTGTGGCTTTCGTTCTGTCTGCCCTCTGATGGGTGAGGGTAAGAGGCTTGGGAAGTTTCCTGATGGGAGGGACTAGCTGTGGGGAGAACTGGGTCTTGCTCTGGTAGGTAGGGCCATTCTCAGTAAATCTTTAATACCATTTTCTGCTGATGGGTCAGGCTATGTTACCTCCCTGTCATGGGTAGTGGTGGTAATGGTGACCTCTTTCAAAAGGACTGTTGTAGTCAGTGCCCCTGGCCCCGCAGCAGATCATTGCTGACCCGTGCCTCCACAGGAGACACTCAGACACTCAAAGGCAGGTGGCTCAGTGTCTTGCAGAGGTCACTGCTCCTTTCCCTGGGTCCTGGTGCACACAGGGTTTTGTTTGCTCCCTCTGAGCATCTCTGGAAGGTATGAGGTTTGATTCTAAACGTGATTGCACCCCACCTACCGTCTTGTTGGGGCTTCCTCTTCACCCTTGGACATAGGGTACCTTACTTGGATGGGATCCAACATTCTCCTGTAGATGGTTGTTCAGCAGCCAGTTGAGATTTTGGTGTTCTTACAGGAGGAGATGGGTGCATGTCCTTCCACTCCTCCATCTTGACCAGAGCATAGTGAGAACTTACTCTTCTCCAGAGACATAGAACTTACCTACTCTCCTGGAGAACAATAAGTTCTCTACTCAAAGGGTACATCAGATCCTATTACTTCCCTGCCAATAATGGCAGTTGAAGTCTGCCAGTTGTTTCCCATCACAAATAAAACGAGATCCAGAGTCCTTATTTATAGTCCATAGGACATGACCTGACTCCTACTGTCCTCCTGTCTTGTCCCTCTTCCCTATCCCATAGGACATTTCAGCCACACTGGCTTTTCTCTCCCTTCATCCCTCCAAGCTCATGCCCACCTCCATATTCTCTGCCTGGAATGCTCTTACCTGGGTTTGTTTAGGTCTCGGCTCACATGTCACTCCCTTTAAGAGATCTTCCTTGATCACTACAAGAATTCTTCTAAAAGAAGTCATTCATAATTGTCCTGTATAATTATTTCTCAAGGTACTAATAACCATCTGATCTTACATTATTCATTTATCTGTGTATTTTTTTGTTGCCATATCTTTCTTTTAGACTAGAAACTCCATGAGAATGGGGACTTTGTCATCTTTACTCTTGTGTCTCCATCCCCAGAATGGCATGCAGATATGTAGTCACAAACTGTGCTCAGTATGAATAAAGGAAAGGTGTGGAATTTACATGATTTTATATGACATTGAAAAGTGTAATTCAACCTTCTGTTGAATGTACCCAAAGAATTCTATTTACGCTTTTTAATATAATACATTGGCATGGTAGTGCTATTAGCACAATAGCATGATTTGATAGTCTAACACTTGTTTGAACATTTCTCCATTATTTTCTTTGGGAAAACATGACCAAGTAGCAACATTTATTATTTTGTAAAAACTAGGCTGAGAGGTGTGTCACATTTATATTTTTTTATGTAGGAAAAAAACATGCTGGATTTTAGTATATTCAATAAAAGAACAGTACAAAGGTCTGGGAACAATTAAGTCTTTACTCAAAAATCATTAGTTTATATCCATTAGTTTTAATGTGTTTCTGATTTTGCAGACAAATTTGAGCAATCTTCTTGAAACTACAGTTTTTTCTGAGTCTTATTTAGAATTCAAATTCTTATTTTTCCTTATCTCAGGGCCAAAGGGAAAGGAAAATAAGTATCATTACACCATAATATGTCACCGGTCAGAATGAATCCCCACTTTTCTACCTGAGAGAGTAGAATTTCCCTTCTCAGAGGAGAAAGCCTCATCCTTCAACAAGATTATCAGATTCTAAATTAGCTGATTTAGAGACTTTGGTCTGCATACCAACCAACACTTTTTATAGCCTGTGTTGAAAACTTTTTACTCCCTAAAAGCTTGCCATTGATCAGGCTTTTTAAAAAGCAGGCCTTAAAAGCAAGCTACCTTGGAACACTGACGAGGGGGTTGGGGGAGATAAGACTTGAAATATATATGAGTGAGTGTGTGTGTGTGTATAGTGGTTTCTTCTTAGTTAAATGAATCAATACTTTGGCTAAATTATTTTTCAAATCACTTCTTTTGAGATACCTTGACTTCTTTTTATCCTCCATACTATAACAGTATTAGACATCTGTTATTCATCAAGCCGGCACTAAATTTTACACGTTGTTGTTCAGTCACTAAGTTGTGTCCGACTTTTTATGACCCCTTGGACTGCAGCACACCAGGATTCCTTGTTCTTCACTATCTCCAGAAGTTTGCTCAGACTAATGTCCATTGAGTCGATGATGCCATCCAACCATCTCATTCTCTGTCTCCCCCTTCTCCTGTCCTCAATCTTTCCCAGCATCAAGGTCTTTTGCAGTAAGTTGGCTCTTTGCATCAGGTGGCCAAAGGATTGGAGCTTCAGCATCAGTCCTTCCAATGAGTATTCAGGGTAATTTCCTTTAGGATTGACTGGTTTGATCTCCTTGCTATCCAAGGGATGCTCAAGAGTCTTCTCCAACACCACAGAGTTCAAAAGCATCAATTCTTCAGCACTCAGCCATCTTTATGGTCCAACTCTCACATCCATACATGACTGCTGGAAAAACCATAGCTTTGACTAGATGGACTTTGTTGGTAAAGTAATGTCTCTGCTTTTTAATACGCTTCTAGGTTGGTCATAGCTTTTCTTCCAAGCAGCAAGCATCTTTTAATTTCATGGCTGCAGTCACGGTCCACAGTGATTTTGGAGCCCTAGAAAAGAAAGTCTATCACTGCTTCCACTTTTTCCCCTTCAACTTGCTATGAAGTGATGGAACTAGATGCCATGATCTTCATTTTTTTGAAAGCTGAGTTTTAAGCCAGCTTTTTTTTTCCTAGAATTTTTCAACTTTTCAATTTAAGCCAGCTTTTTAACTCTCCTCTTTTACCTTCATCTAGGACTGAGCAACTTCACTTTCACTTTTCACTTTCATGCGTTGAAAAAGGCAATGGCAACCCACTCCAGCGCTCTTGCCTGGAGAATCCCATGGATGGCAGAGCCTGGTGGGCTGCCGTCTATGGGTTTGCACAAAGTCAGACACGACTGAAGCAACTTAGCAGCAGCAGGGCTTTTCTGGTTGCTCAGAGGTTAAAGCGTCTGCCTGCAATGTGGGAGACCTGAGTTTGATCCCTGGGTTGGGAAGATTCCCCTGGAGAAGGAAATGGCGACCCACTCCAGTATTCTTGCCTGGAGAATCCCATGGACGGAGGAACCTGGTGGGCTACAGTCCACAGGGTCGCAAAGAGTCAAGACACGACTGAGCGATTTCACTTTCACTTTCAGAGGTTCTTTAGTTCCTCTTTGCTTTCTGCCATTAGAGTGGTATCATCTGCATATCTGAGGTGGTTGGTATTTCTCCTGGCAATCTTCATTCCAACTTGTGATTCATCCAGCCCCACATTTTGCATCATATACTCTGCACATAAGTTAAACAAGCAGGGCAACCACATACAGCCTTGTTGTACTCCTTTCCCAATTTTGAACCAGTCTGTTATTCCATGTCTGGTTCTAACTGTTGCTTCTTGACCTGCATTCATGTTTCTCAGGAGGCAGGTAAGGTGGTCTGGTATTCCTATCTCTTGAAGAATTTTCCATAGTTTGTTGTGATCTGCACAGTCAAAGGCTTTAGTGTAGTTAGTGTAACAGAAGTAGATGGTTTTTCTGGAATTCCTTGGTTTCCTATGATCCAGAAGATGTTGGCAATTTGATCTCTGGCTCCTCTGCTTTTTCTAAATCCAGCTTGTACATCTGGAAGTTCTCAGTTCATGTACTGTTGAAACCTAGCTTGAAGGATTTTGAGCATTACCTTGCTAGCACGTGAAATGAGTGCAATTGTGTGGTAACTTGAACATTCTTTGGCATTGCCCTTCTTTGGGATTGGAATGAAAACTGACCTTTTCCAGTCCTGTGGCCACTGCTGAGTTTTCCAAATTTGCTGGCATATTGAGTGCAGCGCTTTAACAGCACATGGGCTGTCACAGTTAATTCTAAAAATCTTGAATTTTTTTTTAAGATAAATAAAATTGACAAACTTCTGATAATGTTAAGAAAAAAGGCTCAGAAAAACACCAATACAGTATATTAATGCATATATATGGAATTTAGAAAGATGGTAACGATGACCCTATATGTGAGACAGTAAAAGAGACACAGACGTAAAGAACAGACTGTTGGACTCTGTGGGAGAGGGGGAGGGTGGGATGACTTGAGAGAATAGCATTGAAACATGTATATTATCATATGTGAAATAGATCGCCAGTCCAGGCTCAATGCATGAGGCGGGGTGCTCAGGGCTGGTGCATTGGGATGACCCTGGGAGATGGGATGGGGAGGCAGGTGGGAGGGAGGGTTTGGATGGGGAACACATGTACACCCATGGCTGATACTTGTGAATGTATGGCAAAAATCACCACAATATTGTAATTAGCCTCCAATAAAATTTTTAAAAATAAATAAAAATTAAAAAATAAACTTTAAGAAAAAACAAAAAAAGAAAAAAGGCTCAAATAAATACTATTAAAGTAAAAAGGGAGGAATATCTGAAGATAGTAAAGAAAAAGTCAACAAAAGGTGAAAAATGCAGAGAAATAATTATTAGTAGATTATAATTTACCAGTACTGATACATGAAATATGCAACCAGAATTGTCTTATGACCATTAAATACCTTCCCACCAGGCAGAGACAGTTTTACAAATTTTCTGGCAATCAAGAATATGTATGTGGGGGGAAAATGTTCAGCATCATTATTGGCCACTGTGGAAAAGAATTTTTTTTAATGATAATACTCAGTACTAGTAGAAGAATTGGACTTGTGCAGTATTTCAGAAAGGCAATTTCAAAGTTCACCAAAAGCTTCCAAGTGTTCGTGCCTTTTGACCCAGCAACTTTTTTATAATCCTGGCAAAATAATCATTTTTGCATAAGGATGCATGACCAAGGCTATTTGATACAAATTTTAACAATAGCAATAATAGGAGAAGGTGGAAAATCTATATAATGGGATAATACTGAGTCATTAAAATGAGATAATAGTTTTATATTTATTGACATGCATATATGTCCATAATGAAAAATTAAGCAGCCATATCTACAGTAAGGTTCCATTTTCACACATTAATAATAAGTAAAATAGCTAGCATTTATTGAGCATTATTATGTGCCACTATTCTGCTAAATATTTTAAAGTATTATGAAATTTACTTGTTAAAACTACCATACAAGGTATATATTTAATCCATTTTTATAGATGAGAAAACTGGAGCTCAGAGAAGGAAATAACTGGCCTTAAGAGTGAGAGCTCATGAGCAATGGTTTTTACACATAAATAACAAGGAAAAGCCCAAATGAGATATACCAAGTATTCACAGTTATTATATCTAGGTAGTAAAATTAACAGGGCTATTTTTTCCTTTTATGCATCCATTTTTTTTCTAATTTGCCTACCAGGTAAGAGTATTACCTAATTTTTAATTTTTAAAGGTATTTTGTTTTAAAAATCAACCCCTAAATAAAGACCTAAATGAAATAAAAGTCCTTGTCCTCTCCTACTTTGAATGTGTTTTAGGAAGTCTTTAAAATACACTGTTAGCACCCAGTAGAGTCTAGTTTGAAAGATTTTGATGATCCCTGTGGCATCTGGTCCCATCACTTCATGGCAAATGCATGGCGAAACAATGAAAACAGTGACAGACTTTATTTTCTTGGGCTCCAGAATCACTGCAGATGGTGACTGCAGCCATGAAATTAAAAGGCACTTGCTCCTTGAAAGAGAAGCTATGACCAACCTAGACAGCATATTAAAAAGCAGAGACATTACTTTGCCAACAAAGGTCCGTCTAGTCAAAACTATGGTTCTTCCAGTGGTCATGTATGGATGTGAGAGTTGGACCATAAAGAAGGCTGAGCACTAAAGAATTGATGCTTTTGAACTCTGTGGTGTTGGAGAAGACTCTTGAAAGTCCCATGGACTGCAAGGAGATCCAACCAGTCAATCTAAAGGAAATCAGTCCTGAATAGTCATTGGAACGACAGATGCTGAAGCTGAAACTCAACACTTTGGCCACCTGATGTGAAGAACTGACTCATTGGAAAAGACCCTGATGCTGAGAAAGACTGAAGTCAGGAGGAAAAGGGGACGACAGAGGATGAGATGGTTGGATGGT